>NC_139623.1:6299886-6307386 GCF_964638095.1 Poromitra crassiceps
ACTAGAGCAGCTCTTCAAATCAGTCACTTCACAGTCTTTGCAAATTACACGCATTCTGCATACATTTTACAACGCAGAAGCAGAAGAGGGCGAAAAACAGCAAGCAAAGATGAAAGGTGATTGAGAAAAGGAGAGAGATTAAGTAGAGGATGTTGCAGGCAAGATGCCTCAAAGAATAGACAGAGAAGCACTGATCAAAGTCTTCTTCACATTCTAGACTGATACTCTAGTCTTTATTAAAGATAAGCACTGTGATCAAAGTCTTCTTCACATCTAGACTGAGACTCTAGTCTTTATTAAAGAGAAGCACTGTGATCAAAGTCTTCTTCACATCTACTGAGACTCTAGTCTTTATTAAAGAGAAGCACTGTGATCAAAGTCTTCTTCACATCTAGACTGAGACTCTAGTCTTTATTAAAGATAAGCACTGTGATCAAAGTCTTCTTCACATCTAGACTGATACTCTAGTCTTTATTAAAGAGAAGCACTGTGATCAAAGTCTTCTTCACATCTAGACTGAGACTCTAGTCTTTATTAAAGAGAAGCACTGTGATCAAAGTCTTCTTCACATCTAGACTGAGACTCTAGTCTTTATTAAAGATAAGCACTGTGATCAAAGTCTTCTTCACATCTAGACTGATACTCTAGTCTTTATTAAAGAGAAGCACTGTGATCAAAGTCTTCTTCACATCTAGACTGATACTCTAGTCTTTATTAAAGAGAAGCACTGTGATCAAAGTCTTCTTCACATCTAGACTGAGACTCTAGTCTTTATTAAAGAGAAGCACTGATCAAAGTCTTCTTCACATCTAGACTGAGACTCTAGTCTTTATTAAAGATAAGCACTGTGATCAAAGTCTTCTTCACATCTAGACTGAGACTCTAGTCTTTATTAAAGAGAAGCACTGTGATCAAAGTCTTCTTCACATCTAGACTGAGACTCTAGTCTTTATTAAAGAGAAGCACTGTGATCAAAGTCTTCTTCACATCTAGACTGAGACTCTAGTCTTTATTATAAGGTGGGTGGGCAGTCCATGCTTTTATGCTGCAGTCACAGAACAGAGAGATAGCAAAGGGAGACATATGCAGCAGCCCATGCATTTGTGTCTATGCATTAGCATTTTACGTGTGCTCTATAGTGGTTTTTAGCTGGATGACAATGCATCTTTGACATCCAATGAGGTCTTTGAAATGTTCCATAAGCCGAAGACGTCAGAGAACATTTTAAACCCATAGAGACACATGTAGTCCTTCAGTTAAGACTGAAGGACTCCACAAGGTTTCATACACGGCAGCAGTGATATGCATCTACTAGGCTATAAGCTCTATCTGTGTCCTTAACTGCCTTAATGGAATATATATATACACAGCGGTACTGTGTGGACACCTACTGCAGGATCACAATACTCACCACACAGGATACAGTCAACAGATACTGACCTTGTACGATCACATTTCAGGTGATAGATGTGTAGGTCCAGCCACTCCATTACTAACCACTGCCAGGAATCCAGGAAGCATATTAAGGAATGAAGTATGTGCTATTGATTCCCTCTTACAAAACTACATGTACAGTACTCCTGCTGGTCTGAAAGTGAATCTGCAGACATCTATACGTTACACCCAGTTAAGAAAAAGTAAGGTGATATTCCTAGGTTCCCCTTTAAGAAAAACAAAACAAAATAATAATGAGATAAGTAAGACTGATTTGATTTGATTTATTTATTTAGACGGGACAATGCAAAATTGATGAACACAATAACCATGGAACAGATAAAAACATCTGGAACATAATAAAAGTGTAAAAATCGCCGGATTTAGCACGAGGCTAGTTTCCATCCATGGTCCCCGAAACATAAAACACAAAAACATAAAAACAGAATATATAAAACAACAAAACATAGGCATCAAAGTGCTTTACACCCGTAAAACAAGTATACATGTGCAAAACAGCAAAACACAAGCAGCAGTAATACACTCAAAAAACACAACAGTATAACATCTACAGACCATACCATACCAGACCATACCATAATCAGTTGCCTGATTCAAGGGTCACCATTGTCGCCTTGGCAGTACCCTATAAGTGTTATTCTTTGGCTGCTACTTCAGTGAGTTTTGGTCGTACAATGATACGACAAATACCATTGAAATCTGTGGATTCTCAGCTTTCATTTGACATGTCTTACTGGTGCAAACAAATAGAAAAAAGCCAAACATTACCACAACCACTGTGGCAGTACTTTTGCGGCGGTGGTGGTGCCCTAGATAAGACGGTGATGCAGGTGTATCACTGGTGATGCAGCAAATCTCACTTTCTGAGATGGCAGAAGATTGATGTCTGGCAGTACCAGAACCTCCGATCACAGGGACAGCTTCTACCCAACTGCCATCCGCCTCTTCAATGAGACCTGAAAGCCCCCACAAATCAGGACTTTGTTTTGACTGGGGTTATCCCACAGACATTTAAAGGACTTTTACTGGACATTTTACATGGACATTATTATCCCATGGACACTATCAGTCAACAGTCAATTTTCACATGCTCGAGTAAATCCTTAACGAGCGAGTAATCGAGCTTCGATTAATTGTGTGCATCCCTACTCTACATTATGCTAGCCTACCCCCCCTCCATCCCCCCCATTATGTCACTTTAAAGGACCTTTTTTAACTTTGCACTTTACAATTTATAATTTGAGATTGTTTCTGTTTGCTCCATCTTCTGTTTTTGATGTGCTCGCTGTGCTGCATACCTGCACAAAGTCAAATTCCTTGTTTGTAATGATTACTCACTATGGCTATTAAAATGAATTTTGAATCTTTCGCCACTGCAAAGTGATTCTTGCCATTTTAAGGGCTGTTGACTGTGCTGACAGCCAGATAAGTAAAACTCAGCATGGCTAACATCATGACAGGCTGGCAAAAATACAATAGATTTGCTGACGATTCAAAACTTGTTTTGGAGGGGAATCTCCGAGCACCGAGTGTGTGTATCCCAGCCAACCCTGTCTGCATTAACAGCCGCACATTTTGGGACTCTTTCGATGTTGAAGGACTCCTGAATCATCGCCGTCTTCCCCTTCCCTACTTGCTTGCCGTTCCTGTTACTTGCAGTGCATCTACTGGTACATTTCTTTGGCACATACTGAGCTTTAAATAGCAAAATGCCATCTGCAATGCATCGTTCCGCTGGTGTGGTGCTTTGAATTGATCCAACTACAGTATAGTGCGTGCACATTTACGCTGCTTTTCACATCCATTGTAGTTGCTGTCAAGTGCCGTTACTAAGCTCCATGTGTCAGAGTTGATTGACTGATTAATTCTTTAAGGGGTCTTGAGCTTATGCGTATTTATTTATTTATTTATTTATTTATTTATTTATTTATTTATTTATTTATTTATTTATTTATTTATTTATTTATTTTATACAGATGAGTGTCATATCATGCAAATGCCATAATGTTTGTAATATAGAAATGTACCATAGCACTTGGAAGTTTTTTTTTCTTTGATCAAGTTTTCTGATTTTTCTCAAATTTTCTCCCTAAATAAGTACTTGGCCAATTCCCCTGCTATCCCAGTCATTGCTCCACCCCCTCTGCCGATCTAGGGAGAGTTGTAGACTAGCACATGCGCTTCTTCTGATACATGTGCAGTCGCCAGCCACTTCTTTTCACCTGACAGTGAGGAGTTTCACCGGAGTTCCCCTCCGCCCCAAACAGGCACCCTGACCGACCAGAGGAGATGCTAGTGCAGTGACCAGGACTCATACCCCACCAGCTTCCCACCCGCAGACACGGCCAATTGTGTCTGTAGGAACGTCTGACCAAGCCGGAAGTACCGCTGCTGGGACTTGAACCCGGGTCTTCGCGGTGGTAGGCAAGTGCTTTTACAGGTGCCCCTGCTCTTGGACTTTTTTGTCTCAAACAAAGACACTACGATCAGAGAGAGAGAGACTAACTGTCCCAGGCATAGCTAATAGAAGACACATCTAATTACGTGCCCACTCTTATTTAACTCCGACTGTAAATTCATGTAAATCCACTGCCTATTTAACGTCTATTCAGGGCCGCTGGAAGTCATTTAAAAAAAAAAAATACCTTTTTTTTTTACCTTTTTTTGCCATATTTAGAGGAATATCTCATTTTAAATTAACATTAGGATACTGTTGTGATGTAAGTATTCAGTATTTTCTCCTTTTCTCACTCATTCAGAGCAAAGAGGGAGATATATAGCATGATGATAATGCTCTATATCTTCCTCTTTGCTCTGAATACACCAGTTAACATGACAGACTTAACATGATAGAAATATTATCAGCAAACTTAATGACTAGACTAATTATTCTGATCTGAATGGCATATATCAAGAAACATTGACTCCTCTCTTTGCTGTATGTGGGAGGTGCATTTTTGAGTAGGCTATTAAAATAGCATGTCAAGTTCACATTTCTTTATTGCCAGATTAAACAATTCGTATTGGTTTTTGGTTGGTTCAACACAACATGTGCGTGCATGCGCGCTTCTTCTTCTCTAGCCTACAAGCATGTAACTTCCTTGATTGTTATTGTTGATAATTCTATTTAAATAGGCTACATTTTCATTTCCCGAAACATTCTTAAACAAGAAAGGAACATAGTGCACTGCTAAATATTTTTAATTACATTTGTAAAAAAAAAAAAAAAAAAAAATTGGAAAAAATCTAGGGGGTGCTGCAGCACCTGCAGCACCCCTACTTCCCGCGGCCCTGCGTCTATTTAACTCAGTCTGTAAAGCTCATGTAAATCCAACGTAAATTCATATTTATCATCCACAGAACACTTCACCACTCATGTACATATTGTATGTATTTACTCGATTTGATTCGATTTGATTGCACTTGCAACTTTGCGATTGTCTTTAGTTATCTTCCTACTTCTTATCTCTGTATATTGATGTGACAGCTACGCTGCATACAGACACTAAGACAAATTCCTTGTATGTAACTTGCATACTGTGGCAATAAAAGTGATTCTGATTCTGATTCTGATTCTGATAAAAAAATAATCGAATGAGACGATTAAACGGAATGGGAGAATCTTTCAGGCATAGCACCCAACAGATCCAGATCCATTACACTGTGTGAGATGTGGGGGGATGGGATCATCCTCGTGGCCACAGCAGGAGAGACGCAACATGCATATCAGAGCACTGCCAGTACAGTATGGCATACGCTACGCATATGGAGGCTTTTCAAGGGCAGGTACTGAACCAGCCAACCAGGGTCTACTATACTCTAACCCAGCGATACTCAACTGGTGGCCCGCGGGCCACATGCGGCCCGCGGGCGCCCCCCTGTGTGGCCCGCGATGGAATTGCAATTTTTTTTATTTTTTTTACATTTTTTTTTACAGTGCACCTGAATCCAACATGCAAGATACCCGCTGAATAAGTGTCCAAATGTTCATGTCATTCTGGCCAATACTCCACTTCTGTTATAGCATTTCAGTCTGAAATATGGAATATCTTTCAATAATCTATGATTTAGCTGCTAAATTGTCAAATACCGCCGTCTGCTCGCTACCCAGGCACTTATGTATGTACTTAACCTAACTAACTATCCGGTGTGCACAACATTGTCAGACTAAACTCCGGCTGACACCCCAAAAACCTACAATCCGCTACAGAAAAATGTATATTGATTGTTTATTAACTGGCCCCTGGCCTTCTATCATTTCACGAAAGTGGCCCCCGGGCAAAGCAAGTTGAGTATCCCTGCTCTAACCCAAAACATACGGTCAGGGAGAGTGTCCTTGTCATTTGAAGGGCTTTAAAGCCCCTGGAAACCAAAAGTAAATGTGTTTGAGTTTGTCACTTCACAGAAAAATGTGTTATTAATCACCCAGCTGAATTTGAACAATTACAAATGTTGCCAAGTATATAAAAATTAGGTTTCGAAATCATCAAAAACGAAGCAGTATTCTCTGCTCTGAAACTGTGGGGGCATGTCTGCTGAAGTGCTCCCAGTCACCCATATCGGCATCGGCCCGAAACGAACATATCTGCAGATATGATATGAAATGACACTACAATTATGCCCAAATGCTCTTATGCTTGACTAAAATGCTCAATGAAGAAAACGTTACATACTGTAAATAAAAATATGGCATGTTTTATCTACATAACCTGAGTTGAAGTAGTTTTCTTATTTTGCCCATCAGTGAATGTGTACATTTTGAAAAGCATTGTATTTATAACTGCATCTGCCAGTGGGCCATCACAATAAGAGTAGTAATTATAATAATGTGTTACTTGCACTACAGGAGAGACTTGATGTTCTCTGAAATTAGCTTTGGGGAAAATGCACGCATATATCAGCATCAGCAATCAACCAAAAGAGTTGGAAAATATCGACATACCGGATATCTGTAAAAAAAAAAATCCAATATCGTGCATCCCTACCGTAATGTAAATGCAAATGCAGAATAATGACAAGGCATTTATGAAACAGAAGCAGTAGAGAATGTTAGGTGAGGCTTTCTGGGTTTGTGTGAAGCACAAAAAAGAGCCGTGGGCAGAAGGGAGAGAGGCATCAATAACTTAAGACATATCAATTCAACAGCAGAGGCTAGTGGGGCATCATGCAGATCGCATTCAGAGGCAAAGCTCTCATAGGCCACCAAGACTCCCTTCCAAACAATACAGCTGCCTCATTTAGACATAAATTAATAGGTGATTATGTGCTCTCTCTGTGTGTGTGTGTGTGTGTGTGTGTGTGTGTGTGTGTGTGTGTGTGTGTGTGTGTGTGTGTGTGTGTGTGCGTGTGTGCGTGCGTGCGTGCGTGCATGCATTGGGTCTTTCCACAGAGCGGTTCTGTTCTGTTGCTCTCTCCAAGGTGATGCAGGTTTCCATGGCAGCAGCATCAGCCCAGCATCTCTCTCTCTCTCTCTGTCTCTCTCTCTCTCTCTCTCTCTCTCTCTGTCTCTCTCTCTCTCTCTCTCTCTCTCTCTCTCTGTCTCTCTCTCTCTCTGCTGCACACACACCACAGCACAGCAAGCAGGCCATCATCAATCAGCCATCATTTACATGCCACAGTTGGTGCTCAGCAAGGCCTTCTCATCTCTGGCAGGGGGAGTATGGAGTATGTTAGATGTATCGTCACAACAATTCTGCTGTCTCCTCTTCATTTTTCAACGTAACATATATGTGACCAGTTTATCAGAACAACGCCTATTTGGAAATATTTAACGAGCAGCGAGGACTGTGAGCGCTGGCTGTGCTGACACCGGTCGGACTGCTATCTGTCAAACCCTACTGTAGTTAGGCTACTGGCAGTGAGAAAACACTGTCAACGTGCTTTTGTAACTAACGTTAAATGCCGACCGGGTACAGCCATCGGCTCCTCGCAGCAGTAACGCTATGAACATGCAACTGAAGTTGGTCGCAGTGTAGCTTAATTCTGAATGTTGCCAAACTTCATTCATTATTATAGTTGTTATTGACGTTTTGTTTTGAAATTGGC
>NC_139623.1:6312386-6324886 GCF_964638095.1 Poromitra crassiceps
TTAGGTCTTCTAGTTTCACATCATACCAGAAACATCACTCTCAACTGGCTCTAAAACTGAGCCTGCTGGAGCCTCGGAAAGTAAATGTTCAAAATTGTGATATTTCCCAAATATCGCAATATTTCCGAAAATCGGCCCAATCCGGCGACTCCTCAGGGTTAATGTGTATGTGTAAAAACTGTTGTCTGTAAAAAAAATAAAAAAATAAAAAAATTCTCTGGCGGACCACCAGGCGGAGCTTAGTCTCTCCCCACACTCAGCTGTAAAAATAAAAAATGTAATACAAAATACAAATAAAAAAATTCTCTGGCTGACCACCAGGCGGAGCTTAGTCTCTCCCCACACTCAAAAATTACGTTGAATCACTGCGCTCCGCATACTACATATGTGAGTCTGTGACACTTCACAGGCACTGCTGGTTTTTGAAGGCGGGTTGAAATTGAATGAGTGACAGGTCGTAGCACCGATGAGAGAGCGGTTCGAAAAATGGGCTGCGCCTCCCGTGTCGTCTGATTGCAAAGTCGTGCTGGCACGAGGGCCGAGAGGTTCGGGTACACGGCGGCCGAAGAGGAGAGCGAGGCGGCCGGAGGGAGGATCATTGAGGAGGGGGCGGACCCCCGAGTCTGGAATTTGTGTAATATTCTGTGAGAGACAGCAATGTGCCACAAGGCACCCAGTCTGCCGGAAAGCCATTAGAAGAAGAAGTAGCCAAGCCAATGAAGCCTAAACCTGCGGCAACAACATAGATAGCCACCGAGTCCAATTAGACCGCATCTTTATCGTCTATTTAACTCTAAACAGCTGAGTTATAGAAACATTCACCCCCCATACAGTTATGAAAGGTGAAATCAGCTATACAGACCAAAACCGCTCGTGCTGAAATGAGGGTAATGAGCAGAGGCCAATATGTTGTCTGCCTTCTTGCCTCCCTGGTGTCTTTCTGCTTCCTTGAACGCGTGCTTGCTTGGCTCCCTCTTGCCTTCATTCGCTGCCTCGGAGTGTCTGATAGCCTCCCACTGTGCCTACAGGGTGTGTCTGCATTGTCATACTGCTTCTCAAGCATATCTACAGTCTGCAAACCCCACTTATCGTGTTGAACAAATATCTATTCTGAATTTTAGCAGCATTGGTCGTCCTAGAGTTTGTTTGTGTCTTGTAGTTGCGCATATTTGATATAAGTAGTACGTTTTTTACTTTATAATATTGTAGCGTTGCGGGTGGCTAACTAACAGGAGAAAGTAGGCTGGAGACAGTTCTTCTCTTTAGCTCAACTGAGCGTATTTATTACCTGCCGCAGCGTACAGGCTACCCGGAGTCGGAGGTGTGCCGGGAGAATGTGACAGCTGGCCGGTAACTGTCATTAGCGTCAGACCCGCTTCTAATTAGCTCACTTCAAGCTCAGCTGCTAACGTGAGTGTAACGTGCTCTAGCTGTCAGGCAGAGCACAACATCCCGTGTCACACTCTAACTCTTCCCCCCCTATTCCCAACGCCGTTTTCCTATCCGGCCAATACCCGTACGGACACACCTCCCTCCAACCAGTAACTTCACCCACACCCCTCCCTAATTCCCCAAGTCCACATCCCAGCGTTACAATATGTTAATTATTGTACACCTACTGCACTATGGTATAAGCCATACGTTTACCTAGCATCACAGTTGGGGTCAATTCACATTCAGTTTACTGAATCTGGGACCCCTGAATCTATCAGTCTGACGACTAATAAGACTCTGGGACAGACAGACGATATTTCGGGGTTTCCATCATTGTTTACAGTCCGACAATGTCTCATCATAAGCAGCTATTTATTATGATTATTATTATTAGCCTACAGCTACAGCCTGACGAAGACCAGTGAGGTTGAAATGCGTTGCGTTTTGTACCCTGGTTTATCATGTGAAGATGTACATTGTTTGTTAAACTGTTTCAGTACACATGTACTTTACTTCGTGATTAAAACTTGCTCCAAGTATCCAAGAAGCTCCTTTGTGCAGCAGCGCGTGGTCAAGAGAAGGCTTTTTGGGGTCATTCACTCATTCAGGATTAGATATCAGTGATGATGTCATCAGTGATGATGTCATGCCAGATATCTTGGTGGTTTCATCCTCGTCAGGTATTTTGACTCTTGACTGTAAGAGGGCCAAAGTCTTCATGAAGAAGGTCCTCATGTTTTTCTCTGAAACGGATTCTGTCGAGAAGTTCTGCGTATGTTCTGTTGTTGCCTTGGTGATGGTTGGAGGAGTAGACTGAAAACTATCTGCTTTCAGTATGTTGGAGTCCAGGTATGTTTTGTACAAGGACGTCTCTCAGTGGGTTGCTGTTAACTCCCCATTGTTTAACTACCCATGTTTTCTTTTTGTTGATCTTGTCTTTTTCCTCTTTGACTTGATTTGTATCAGTGATAAGAGGCAGCGCACGCTCTCCCAGAGCGCCTGGCTGCTGGTTGCTGCAAGTTGTAAACAGAGGGTTTGACAGTTGACAGCTGAGAGCCCGGCTTCTGTCAGCTGACCAGAACGAAAATCAGATTTCTAAATAGCCGTTATTTTAATAAACTGAGCACTCAGGGGTAATCTAAATAGTTACTTTGACCGACTACATTTTTTTCTAAACTTATAAAAGTGCCATATTAAGCGTTAACGGGGGTATAAAGCTCAAACGGCCGGGCTCGCCCCCGCAGGGCGCAGCTCACCCCCGCTCAGCTTGCAGAGGCATGCGCGTCACCTAATGGCTCAGAGCCGGCTTCTGTCAGGAGAGGGAAATCTCCGCAACGAAAATCAAAATTGTAAATAAGAGTTATTTTTGATAAACTGAGCACACAGGGGTGATTTAAATACTTACTTTGACCGACTCATTTTTTTTCTCAACTAACAAAAGTGCCATATTAACCCTTAACAGGGGTATAGAGCTCAAACTGCTCTCTTGATAACACTGTTGAAACTATGGCGCATTGATATGAATGGTGAACAGACCATTAGGCTGAACGACTTTACCAACTGTACATTATCACTTTTTAATGGACACCCTGCAGCCAATCAGAATCGAGTATTCACCCAGACCATGGTATAATATAATGTATTTTCATAATTGAAGTATTGTAAAATATTAATGTGGACCCCAGGAAGAGTAGCTACTATTTCTTTACAGTAGCTAATGGGGATCTAAATAAACAAACAAACAGGCACTGAGCATGATCCTGGCGTCCCTGCAGTCATGATTGTATAGGCTACTTTTTTTACTTTCACTCATGCACTTTCTTGCTGCATGAGGTGATTTCCCCTGTATTTTTTTATGACCATTCGCACCGTTCCGGCTTGCTGCTCCTACGCTTTCAAGTGAAGGTGGGCTACCTGGTAACCCGGCGCTGTGACTAGGTCGGCTGGCGGAACGAAAGGCGTACAACAATTAGCCACCAACCCGCGTTCACAACTTTCACATCGGAGGCGCAGATCCTATTTTCCGTGCATTTTGCGGCTTTCAAGGCCGGTGTGAAAGCGCCTAAAGACTCCGCCCTGGACTTCTTTTCCTCCTACCTTTCCAATAGACAGGAACATGTCCTGGGAAATTCCACCTCCAGTTTCAGCAGTGTCACCTCTGGCGTCCCCCAGGGGTCAGTCTTGGGGCCTTTCCTGTTTTTAGTCTATATGCTCCCCCTCAGACAGATACTAAGGAGTCATGGCATTCAATTCCATTCCTATGCAGATGACATGCAGATCTACCTGCAAACATCCCCCGACAAACACCTTGCCCTATCCCGAGCTGCTGAATACCTCAAAGATATCCATCACTGGATGAGTGCCAACTCTCTGCAACTAAATGGCAGTAAAACCGAGGCCATTCTCATTGGGACCCCTCTGCAAACACAAAAGGCTGCCATCACCCACATCACCATCTGTGGCCACTCCATCCCCCTTTCCTCACTCATAACTAACCTTGGTGTCACACTGGATTCATCACTATCTCTCGACGCACACATCAAATCCGTCTGTCAAACCTCCTTTTTCCTCCACGGCGGCGGCGGGCGCTGGGCACGGGCAGCGGGCTCACTTCCCCCCCTCCCCCAAGGAAGGCAGGCTAAGTGCAGCCTGGCCTAGTTGCGGCCTGCGGCGGGCGGTTGCCCTGGCGGCAGGCGTTGGCAGGGCTGTTGCGGCTGCAGCCGGAGTGCACGCGGAGTCCAGGAGGACGGTCCGGGGGTGGTCTGGCTCTCCGGCCGGTGGGTGGCCGGCGCCTTGACTGGGGCCCCTTGCCCGAAGACGCGGCACCGGGGACTGGAACTGGGTGGACCCCGAAGAGCGGCCCCAAGACCGGTCCAGCCCGGCTGGTGGGCGGCGTGGAGCCCGCTGCCTACGTGGCATGAGGGATCTCATGGCCGCGGAGTCCTGCCGCTGCCTCTCCAGCCCAAGAGTGGAAGTCCTTTATTGGATGAAACTTTACCTTCTAATTTATTTTTCAAATCGCTCCCCTATGCCATTTAATTGAGCTATTCATCATCATAATTACTACAATACTTTATGAGTATGGCCTTGTGATTATCTTCTCCAGTGTTTCATTCGTTGAGATCGGGCCTGAGTGACAGCTAGGCCCTGAGGATTCTTTGGTACTTGCTCATATCGTTCATTGCATGGTTGGTTGTACATTACATTGAGAATTATTACATTAAATGAGAATAAAACATTTTAATCTAGAGTGACAGCTGTGGTGTTGAATCCACCCTGTACACATCAGTTCTACAAACTACATTGACATCAACTTAATTATTCTATCCCTATTATACTGCTTCTATGGCACAATTCCCTTCCATTGAAAACGTCTGTAGACTAAACATGAGATTCAAACAGGGTAGGAAAGGACAAGAACACTCATGAATTATTAATTATTCTTTATTTGTATATAAGCTGATTAAATTTGCAGCACTTGAAAATAAATGGCACTTTTACATGACAACATATTTTTTTAACGGAACAGAAGGCAGTCCTGCTTCCAAATCACAATACTTAAAGGGCCTCCCAAAATGCACGGGCAGGAAAGCAGATAAACATACACAAATGCAGATTTTAAACACGGAAGTAGAGTACGCCTACCGCAGTCATTTAGACTTGCCAAAAAGCTGTTTTCAAGCTAAAAAAAAAACCCAAACTGTTTTAAAGTTTTAATATTTGTCGGGTGAGAACGTTATATGTGACCAGTTTATCAGAATAACGCCTATTGGAAATCTTTAACGAGCAGCGAGGACCGGGAGCGCTGACTCTGCTGACACCGGTCGGACTAGCTATCTGTCAAACCGTACTATAGTTAGGCTACTGGCAGTGAGAAAACACTGTCGACGTGCTTTTGTAACTAACGTTAAATGCCGACCGGGTACAGCCATTGGCTCCTCGCAGCAGTAACGTTATGAACATGTAACTGAAGTTCGCCGCAGTGTACAGTAGCTTAATTCTGAATGTTGCCAAACTTCATTTATACTGACGTTTTATTTCGAAAATGGCCACCAACTACCGCTGAACCGGAAGAACAAATACGCTGGGTCGAACGCGGAAGAGAGAAAAAGTGGGCGTGATGAATAAAGTGAATACAGACATGCAGTCAGCAAGCAAGTACTCCTTTTGTGTGTGTGCGTGTGCGCATGTGTGTGTGTGTGTGTGTGTGTGTGTGTGTGTGTGTGTGTGTGTGTCTAATGACTTTATAATGAAAAACACAGCTAGTGGGAAAGGTTACTGTAAAGCTGATACCTTTCTCCAACCATATCCGTCTTTCACTCTCTCTTCTGTCTCCCTATGTCTCTCGCCCACTCTCATTATGTATCTCGTCTTCATATCTCTGTCCAATGGCACTTTCACATGCGGAGGCAGATTATTGCTTTCCAATAGATGCTCAAGTATGAAAAGGGATTTAAAGACAGAAATCTAATCTAGTGTACAACTGAGCAGCTGCGGAAACCTCAATAGAAATCCAGTTTCCAGATAAGATGGAGCATTGTTAATCCCAACCTGTTCTCTCCTCTCCTCCCCTGCTCTCTTCCTCCCTTCTGCCTTAATTCCTTTCCTCCTCCCTTCTCCATAGACTGCCTAAGTCAGGGGTGCCCAAACTTTTTTAGGATGAGAGCTACTTACAAAAAATATAACGAGCCGCGAGCTACTTCTTTTCCCCTTGTCCCCCCAAGTACATATTTAGCACATTTTAAGAGGCAAAGTGAACGTCACTTCCTGCTTCAGCACTGTACCAGAGATTTTCTTCCACAATTGATCAAAACCAAATGGTTCAGATATATTTAGAATCGGGAGAGACCATAGAACATTTCACTCCGACCAAAACTTAAAAAAAACATAGAAAAAATATTTTCTCTAAACCCAGCATTTTTTTACATTTTGCAAGTAAAACTATTTTTATAAGCATTTTACAAAATGTCTATCGGAAAATATATGGTGGATGAAAATCTCTGGTACAGTGCTGAAGCAGGAAGTGACGTTCCACTTTGGCTCTCTATATTAATTTATTTAACATGATTTAATAGTGTTAGTAGATAATGAGTTAGCTATGCGAGTGGGATTTAGTTTATGCATTAAATGGCCTAAGTCATGCCCTCTTCCTCATTCGGCATAGGACCGAAAGGATTTCATTCCCCATTCATTTCCCCATAGCATAGATGTTTTAATTTTTTTTTCTTTTTCTTTTTCTTTTTTTACCTTTATTTAACCAGGCATGTCTCATTGAGATTAAAATCTCTTTTACAAGAGAGTCCTGGCCAATAATGGCTGCAGTAGCTACATAGTTTCAGACACAACAAACAGTAAAACTTACAACAAGACAACAAACAAGAAAACAAACAAGCTCGAGAGTGCAATACAGTACGGGTGCAGGAAAAAGTACATTTGAATCATCAATTAAAACATTTACAGTTAATAGAATCAAATTCCAGGGACTTTACAATGCCTTTAAATTCACTAAGTGTAACTAGGTCCCGTAGTTTAAGCCCATTCTGCAGGGTATTCCAAGAGGATGGTGCAGAAAAGATAAAGGCCTTTTTTCCCATCTCCGTCCGAGCTTTAGGGACAGTCATGAGCAAAACGTCCTGAGACCGTAAGCCATAAGTACAGTGCTTTAAGACCGATAAATACTCAGGAAGTCTACCTAGAATGGCCTTATAAATAAAACGTTTTTTACTTGGTCAAACCAAGCGATTCAGCTCAGAATCAGGAGACACCATAGAACATTTCACTCAGACCCATAACAAAAAGAAAAAAAGGGAATCGCCCTTTTTTTGTTTTTGTCCAGGTGAAATGTTCTATGGTCTCGCCTGATCCTAAATAGCTGAATCGCTTCATTTGACGAAGTAAAACTAAAACTGTTCTTATGAGGATTTTATTAAACATCTATGAGGAAATGAATGGGGAATGAAATCCTTTAGGTCCCATGCCAAAACCGGAAGAGGGCGTGACTTAGGCACTCTAATGCATTCGTCTCCTCTCCTCTCTCCTCTCTCTCCCCTCCTCTCTTCTCTCCTCTCTCTCCCCTCCTCTCTTCTCTCCTCCTCTCCTCTCTTCTCCTCTCCTCTCTCCTCTCTTCTCTCCTCTCTCTCCCCTCCTCTCTTCTCTCCTCCTCTCCTCTCTTCTCCTCGCTCTCCTCTCTCTTCTCCTCTCTCCTCTCTTCCCCTTTCCTTTCCTCTCCTCTCCTCTCCCCTGCCCCTCCCCCGTCTTCTCCCCCTCTGTGTAATCCAGGACATCAGGGCAGATTGTGGCTGGAAGACTGTAGCAGGTAATCTGATGGTCGTGTGTCTCTCATCGGCAGATGCCCCTCTGCAGCCTCTCCGCTGCTATTTCTGGCTCACATGCACATGCAGCACCCTGGCTGAGAACTAGGCTGGGATCAGGAGGGAGGGATGAGGGGGGGGGGGTGAACTGAGGGGAGCGGTGAGAAGTGTAGTTCTGCCTTCAGTGGAAGGAAAGCACACGTCTATAATGTAATCCGCCTATAGAGTACCACAAAGTCCGGAAGTAGCACTCGTGTAAAAGGCAATGGGATTTTTGTATGGGGATTTGGGTTAGTAAATGCATGGTTAACAAAGGTTTATGAAACAGCTAAGTTTGTGTTCAGCAACCTAATCTTCACAAACGAGGACCACTGTTATGACTTTTGAAGCGTAAATGATTTTTTTTTAACGCAATTTTCAGAAAATGCTTCAAAAGTCATAAAAGCGGTCCTTGTTTGTGAAGTTTATCTTGCTAAACACAAACTTTGCTGTTTCATAATTTTGTTACCCACAGACTTCATTTAACCGAAATCCCCATACAAAAATCCCATTGCCTTTTCCCCCTATGAACCAGGAGCGCTTCCGGGGTAACCCTACAAAAATACGTCATCCCTGCGGTATTCTATATATACTCTGCTGCCTGCCGGCATGTGGAGTTGAATTTGTTTGGGCTGAAGCTGTGTTTGAGGGTGCTTTCTCACTGGAGACCCAGGACCGTTTCTGAGCACACTTGTCCCCAGATTTACCCCAGGTCCGGTTCCTTTGATGAGTGTGAACGTTGCGTTCCATTCCCGGGCGCAGAACAGCATACTGTGACAGGGCCCACTTGAAAAGGTGGTCTGGGGAATGCTTGGACGGAACAGTTGCGAATGTGAACACCAACCGTACCGAACCACGTAGACAACGCACAGGCGAGGATAGACTCCAGGTGTAGATGATGACGCTAGTGTACTCTGCAAGTGTTCCGTTCCCGAGCACGGAATACATTTTGTCATGTGAAAGCTGAGCAGCGGGGGAGAGAGGAGGGGGGGAATCGTACTCGGGCACGGAACAAAAGCAATCGTTCCCAGTGAGAAAGCACCCTGAGATGACTGGACAAGACAAGGTGGGACTAGACAGCAGCAGTAGGCCTGTCTCTTGTCTAGTGCTCTACAGCAGCAGTAGACCTGTCTCTTGCCTAGTGCTCTGCAGCAGCAGTAGACCTGTCTCTTGTCTAGTGCTCTGCAGCAGCAGTAGGCCTGTCTCTTGCCTAGTGCTCTGCAGCAGCAGTAGGCCTGTCCCTTGTCTAGTGCTCTGCAGCAGCAGTAGGCCTGTCTCTTGCCTAGTGTTATGCAGCAGCAGTAGGCCTGTCTCTTGTCTAGTGCTCTACAGCAGCAGTAGGCCTGTCTCATGCTAGCGTGCCACATTATCTTCACAGATCCAGCCAGCCATGTGCTTCCACCAACCATGCACTATCAGCACTTTGTCCCCACTCAGTTGTTAGATAGAGGGGGTTGTGTGTGGTGACATGCTAGCAAAACAGCATACATCTCTGCCTCGCTCTCTCTTCTCCCATATCTTCTTCTCCCCTCCTCTCCTGTGAGTTGGTTTGTGTCCAGCGAGCAGTCCTGAGAGGGAAAAGCTTGATCAGCTGAATCAGCTGAATGGAAGTTAGCTGTCTCAGTCAATTAGGTCTTGCCGGACTAGACACATGGCTGGAGCTCTCCGCCTCGCTTCTCTCTCTCCCACCTGTCCTCTCGTCTCCTATCCTCCTCATCTGGTCTTCTTTCATTTAGTCTACTCTCCTCTCTCCTCGCCTCTGCTCTCCTCTGCTCTCCTCTGCTCTGCTCTCCTCTCTGCTCTCCTCTGCTCTCCTCTCTACTCTGCTCTCCTCTGCTCTGCTCTCCTCTCTGCTCTCTCCTCTGCTCTCCTCTCTGTTCTGCTCTCCTCTGCTCTGCTCTCCTCTCTGCTCTGCTCTGCTCTGCTCTGCTCTCCTCTGCTCTGCTCTCCTCTCTGCTCTCATCTCTGCTTTGCTCTTCTCTCCTCTCCTAAACAACATCCAATCACTGGGCGGGATTATCCATAATGGCATTGGGTGAGTGCCCAGGGACACCAGCCAATAGAGCTGAACAATCACGTGATGTCTCCTGCCCCGGAAGAGAGTTCCCCATTAATTTTCTCCATAGACATAAAATAAAATCCATATATAACGACTTTTAAGGCTGGAACCAAGCCAACCAGCGACCTATTGAATCGTAAGTGACCATAAAACATTTCACTTGGAGAAAAAAAAACAAAAAATAAAGACTGGGGATTTTTGTTGTTGTTGTTGATTTTTTTCACGCTTTTTTGTTTTTGTATTTTGAAACGTGATCAATATATAAAATTATAAAATTACCCTTCCCCCCGTTTTCATTCTCTCGTCTCCTTTGTCTCTTTGGATGACATAATTATATGGACAAGATAAACCTTTACCCCAGATATGATGTCAGTACCTTCCTTGCAGCTCCAGTACTACAATAACATAAGCAAAATCACAATAAGTACTAACACTAAACGGGGAAGATGGTATTCTAAAAAATAAGGAAATTATCTCACACTACTGTCATGATTATCATTTTCCTGTCCTCAAGGATGTAGTGTAACACACACACACACACACACACACACACACACACACACACACACACACACACACACACACACACACACACACACACACACACACACACACCCTGCAGCTACTGTATGGCCTGCCATGTGGTTGGCTTGCTCCTGACTGTCTGGTTCTGGCAGTTGAGATGATACTCAACTCTACCTGTCCTCCAAAACCATCACCCCAGCCACCCACTCCACCCTCTCTGCCTGCCTCAGCGACATAAAAACCTGGATGCAAAAGAACTTTCTCAAACTAAACTGCAATAAATCCGAAATACTCATCATTGGCCCCAAGTCCCTCACCCGCTCTGCTCAGAACTTCTCCCTCACCATCGACGGCTCCATCATCACCCCCTCCGCCCATGTCCGCAACCTCGGTCTCATCCTCGATCCCACCCTCTCCCTCCTCCCCCATGCAAATCATATCACCAAAACTGCTTTCTTTCACCTCCGGAACATTGCCCGCCTCCGCCCCTCCCTATCCCTCCCCGCTGCTGAAACTCTCATCCATGCTCTCATCACATCCAGACTCGATTACTGCAATAGCATCCTCTACGGTTCCCCCCACAAAATCATCAACAAACTCCAATACGTCCAGAACTCCGCTGCCCGCCTCCTCACCTCCACCCGCCGCCGAGACCACATCACTCCCGTCCTCCATAACCTCCACTGGCTCCCAGTCAAATACAGGATCAACTACAAAATTCTACTCATCACGTACAAAGCCCTCAACAACCTGGCCCCCCCCTACCTCTCTGATCTCCTGCCTCGCCACGTCCCTACCCGTAGCCTCAGGTCCGGAGACACCAACTGCTTGACGATCCCCAGGACCAAGCTCCGGACCTGGGGCGACAGGGCCTTCTCAGTTGCCGCACCCACCCTCTGGAACACTCTCCCCAGCCTCATCCGTCAATCTCAGTCCATAACATCCTTCAAACAGGCCCTCAAGACCCACCTCTTCAACCTCGCTTTCTCCTCCTAACCTCACTCCACTCTACCTACTGTCTCCACTTTCCATGAATGTTTCTAAATTAAAGTATTTATTTCTGTGTTTCCTGTAAAGCGACTTTGAGTATCTAGAAAAGCGCTATATAAGATTAATGTATTATTATTATTATTATTATTACATCAGTAGGCTAATGGTATGCTGATGCCTGAATAAGACTTTTTCCATATTGCACTGTTCACAATGAGATTTTAAAGCAGGTTATATTTTCAGCCAACTTTAACAGCAGGAGCTGCCTATAGCGCTGAATATTAGGGTAATTTTTTTAAATCAAGCACACAGCGTGCAGGTACGTATGGGGTACGATGACCTATTTTTCTCAAACTTAAAACTCACTTTCAAACCAGCAGCTGGAATGAATTCCTCAGGATGCACTGGGTTAAGAATTATAGTTTATTAGCAATGGGATAACTCATATCTAATTTAATGCCTGTTTAACTGGGCTGTAAATTCATGTAAATCCACTGCTTATTTAATGCCTATTTAACGTAGACTGTAAATTTCATGTACATTCAATGTAAACTCATATTTAACTCTGACTGTAAATTCATGTAAATTCACTGCCTATGTAACGCCTATTTAACTTAGTCTGTAAATCTCATGTAAATTCAACGTGAATTCATATTTATTATCCGTGGAACACTCCTCCACTCATGTACATATTGTATATAGATTTACTCGATTTGATTGCACTTGCAACGTTGTGATTGTCTTTATCTAGCTTTTCTACTCTTTATCTCTGTATATTGATCCGCTACGCTGCATACAGACACTAAGACAAATTCCTTGTATGTAACTTGCATACTGTGGCAATAAAAGTGATTCTGATTGTGAGTCTGATCGATACAATAGACCTTATTCGCTAACCCCGGACGGCGCCATATTGTTGACATACTGTCCTGACAACTAGTAACTGCCTTATTGTCGTTTCTGTTCCATTACAAAATAGTGATGTGATGACAGCAATAAAAACCCCAGAGTTGTTGTTTGTATGCTGCCATTAATGCCTGTAATAATAAACAAAAGAAAAAATGAGGTCAACAGACTTTGTTTGCTGTGAGGAGCTGTCAGAAAGTTTCACTTGTCTCTAACTATCCACACATCTCCTGTGT
>NC_139623.1:6327386-6344886 GCF_964638095.1 Poromitra crassiceps
AATCACAATGTCCCTTTCATGCTCCATTCCACGGAGCGATCCAATCCGGTCAGAAAAGCCCGACCAAAGCGCTCTGAGCTCCCGCCCCCACTCTTTCATCCCTGTCTGTCTCCATATATATTATTCCATATTATTATGCTTCCAAACCAATCTCACTGCAGTTTAAATACATCAAGCATGTAAATACGCTACACTATAGCAAGATCAAAGTGAAAAGAATGTTCTAAACACATCGGCTAGAAAAATATAGCCTATCCCTGGATGTCATGATGAGATTAGATTGGTGAAAGTTTGGGCAGAATGATATCGTTTTCTCTCGCTACCTTTTCTTCTCCCCCACTGCACAGGTAGGATGATGCAACAGCCTCTGAATGACAGGGGCTCAATACTATGGTATAACAACTTTTTTTTTCATCGGCCATTGTGCCTGTCTGATGCACGAGAGAGAGGGAGTGAGAGAGAGAGAGAGAGAGGGGGAGAGAGAGTGAGATGGCAGAGGAGAGCTGCGCGCAATTACGCACAGTAATATCACCGGCGCACTGAATAAGGCCTGGTTTTGAAAAGCGCTAAACACTAAATTAACGCCAGGGGGGAAGATAGCGTTAAGGTCCTTGCACATAGAGTCCGTTTTTTCGTCCGAAATTGACGCACGAAAAAAATAAAAATACGACCTCATTTGTGTCAATCATCATTGACACACCGAGTCCGACAATTACGTCCGTCATTTAAGTTTTCGGACGAGGTTCGATTTTCTGCGTTTTTCCGCATCCATGAAATCGTTTTGACAGGTGTTTGACCACTCAGAGCTGCCGTAGTGTTGCTATTCACAATGAAAAATGGCGTCTGAGAAGTTAATTCAGTTCGTCTCCCAGCACAAAGCATTTTATGACAAAGCAGGAATACAGAGATTCGGAATTAAAAGACAGAATGTGCCGGGTGATTGCAGACCAGCTTGGAACGCGGTGTGTGTGTGTGTGTGTGTGTGTGTGTGTGTGTGTGTGTGTGTGTGTGTGTGTGTGTGTGTATGGGGAAGGGGGGGGGGGGGGGGAGAGAGAGCCACACAGACACACTGCCAGTTGTGGATCAATAGGATCGCGGTAGTTTTCTTTTCGTTGCGAATCTTCGCAACGAATATTGGATAATTAACGCATCGGACTCAGTGTGCAAGGTATCTGTGCGTGACGTGTTTTTTTCGGATGACGGATTAAAAAAACGCAGCAAACAATTCGGACTCTGTGTGCAAGAACCTTTAGGCCGGTCCCCATTCTGGCCGATTCTGGCACTGCGCCACGCCTCTTCGGCGTAAAGCGCATTTCGGGGCCTAAAAACATGATGCTATCTTGCCGAGGCAGGCGCAAAGCGCGTTTTTTTGCGTTTAACGCCAGTTTAGCGCCTAAGGTCAGTGGGAAGATAGGGGCCAGAGAGTGTGCGTGTGTGTGTGTGAGTGTGTGTGTGTGTGTGTGTGTGAGAGAGAGAGAGAGCGAGAGACAGAGAGTGTGTCTGAGAGAGTGAGAGAGTGTGTGTGTGTATGTGTGTGTGTGAGAGAGAGAGAGAGAGAGCGAGAGACAAGAGTGTATCTGAGAGAGTGAGAGAGAATGGGTGGGTGTGTGTGTGTGAGAGGAAGAGAGAGAAAGACAGAGAGTGAGTGTGTGTGTGTGTGTGTGTGTGTGTGTGTGTGTGTGTGTGTGTGTGTGTGAGAGAGAGAGAGAGAGAGAGACAGAGTGCCTGAGTGAGAGAGAGAGAGAGTGTGTGTGTGTGTGTGTGTGTGTGTGTGTGTGTGTGTGTGTGTGTGTGTGTGTGTGTGTGTGTGTGTGTGTGTGTGTGTGTGTGTGTGTGTGTGTGTGTGTGCGTGTGTGCGCGTGATAGAGAGAGAGAGAGAGTGTGTGGGGGTGTGTGTGTGTGTGTGTGTGTGTGTGAGAGAGAGAGAGAGAGAGAGAGAGAGACTCACATGGTCACATGGGCTCATGTGCTGCTGCTTGAGGCCTAGTTAACCGGCTTCACACAACAATCATCTCACTGTGTGTGTGTGTGTGTGTGTGTGTGTAACTAGAAATGCTGCTCAGTGTACGCTTTGATGTGCACACCCTTGTTTGTCTAAAACTGGCCTCTTCCCTTTTGTCTGTCTGTGTGTTTTTCACTCAGTTTCAATCCAAACAAGATACAGACAACTTTACAGTCAACCCTCATGAAAAAGTAGCCTACTCCTGAATCACTACACAAAACCTACTGTATTCGTGTAGTAAACGGTAAACGGCCTGCATTTATATAGCGCTTTTATCCAAAGCGCTTTACAGTCAGTAGGTATGTACATTCACCCATTCACACACCGATGGCGGCAGGTTACCACGCAGGGTGCTGGCACACCAACGGGAGCAATTTGGGGTTCAGTGTCTTGCCCAAGGACACTTCGACATGCAGACTGGAGGAGGCGGGAATCAAACCAACGACCTCCTTTATCCAAAGCGATCAGTGGACGACCCGCTCTACCTCCTGAGCTACAGCCGCCTGTGTAGTAGTGGCTATGTACTGTAGTGACATGTAGGAATGGTGCAGTGAATCTGTAGTTTATACACTACTCATGACACACCAGTCGAGTTCTGTAGCAAAACAGTAGTGTTTTCAGTAGTAATCAAGCAGAGAATTTTGCTACTTGGTGTTAGTAGTAAAAAAAAGCTCTTAAAACACTACTGCTTCACTACACAGACATTTAAATAGTAATCATGTAGAGACACTAAGACAAATTCCTTGTATGTAACTTGCATACTGTGGCAATAAAAGTGATTCTGATTCTGATTCTGATCACTACATTTCAGCACTGGTATCTGAGTAATGGCATAGAAAGTTCACAACAACGTGTTTTTTTTTACATTTTTTTGCCATATTTAGAGGAATATCTCATTTTAAATTAACATTAGGATACTGTTGTGATGTAATTATTCAGTATTTTCTCCTTTTCTCACTCATTCAGAGCAAAGAGGGAGATATATAGCATGATGATAATGCTCTAGTCTATATCTCCCTATTTGCTCTGAATACACCAGTTAACATGACACAGACTTAACATGATAGTAATATTATCAGCAAACTTAATGACTAGACTAATTATTCTGATCTGAATGGCATATATCAAGAAACATAGACACTTCTCTTTGCTGTATAGTGGGAGGTGCATTTTTGAGTAGGCTATTAAAATAGCATGTCAAGTTCACATTTCTTTATTGCCAGATTAAACAATTCTTATTGGTTGTTGGTTGGTTCAACACAACATGTGCGTGCATGCGCGCTTCTTCTTCTTCTCTAGCCTACAAGCATGTAACTTCCTTGATTGTTATTGTTGATAATTCTATTTAAATAGGCTACATTTTCATTTCCCGAAACATTCTTAAACAAGAAAGGAACATAGTGCACTGCAAAATATTTTTAATTACATTTGTAAAAATAAATAAAAATAAAAATAATTGTGTGGAAAAAATCTAGGAGGTGCTGCAGCACCTGCAGCACCCCTACTTCCCGCGGCCCTGAGCATGTGTGTGTACTTCAGAATCAGAATCAGACTCTAATCAGACTTTAATGATCCCCGGGGGGAAATTGGGACAAGTTACAGTTGCTCGCACTCAGGCATGAAATATCCACATACACAACATGGCATAACACAGTATCACACAGTATCTCCCTAAACGTAAACCAGTCAATACAATAAAATGCAATAAAATGCAATAGAATAAAATAAAATAAAATAGAGTAAGTAGAATGTACAGTACGTGTCAAATTGCAGTTATTGCACACTGGAATTAAATTAAATGTGTGACGTAACTAAGGCACAGCTATCCTATCTGCTGACTCAGTCTCAGAGAGAGTGTCTCCGAGGTGCTCTTTTTAGTGAGGCGTTAAAGAGTCCAATGGCCACAGGCAGGAATGATTTCCTGTGCCTCTCTGTGGTGCATCTGGGTGGTATCAGCCTCTCACTGAACGTGCTCCTGTGTTTGACCAGCAGGCCGTGGAGTGGGTGAGAGTCATTGTTCATGATGGAGCGTAGCCTGGTCAGCGTTCTCTTCTCCGACACCGCTGTCAGAGAGCTCAGCTCCAGCCCCACAATGTCCCTGGCCTTACGGATCAGTTTGTTGAGTCTGTTGGCGTCCGCTGCCTTCAGCCTGCTGCCCCAGCACACTATAGCATACAGGAAGGCACTGGCCACCACAGACTCATAGAACATCCTCAGCATGGTCCGGCAGACGTTGAAAGACCTCAGCTGTCTCAGGAAGTAGAGACGGCTTTGCCCCTTCTTGTAGAGTGCTTCAGTGTTCTTAGCCCAGTACAGTTTATTGTCAATGTACACTCCAAGGTACTTGTAGTCCTCCACGATGTCCACACTGACCCCATGGATTGAAACAGGGGTCACCGGTGCCTTGACCCTCCTCAGGTCCACCACTAGCTCCTTTGTCTTTGTCTTTGTCTTTGTGTGTGTGTGTGTGTGTGTGTGTGTGTGTGTGTGTGTGTGTGTGTGTGTGTTGTTTCCATCAGCTGCTCTACAGTGTCCTAATGGGGCAAGAGGAACAACAGGGGATCATAAAGAGCAGCTGTGCCTTATCAGGCCACACACTACTGTCCACCAGGACCCGGCAGCATGAACCTCAATCTGAGGTGAGAGAGAGGGAGGGAGGGAGGGAGGGAGGGAGGGAGGGAGGGAGGGAAAGACACAGCGTGATGAAAGCCAATGGGAGTCCACTTTAGTTTCAGCTTTAAGCCAATGGGAGTGCACTTTAGTTTCAGCTTCTTCAGCAAAGTCTTGAATAAAAGTCTCCATCCCATAGAGTCAGTTATAAGGTATCTCCTGATTCTAAATATAGCTGAATCATTTGGTTTGACCAAGCATTTTACAAAATGTAGATGGAAAAAGTAATGGCAGATTAAATCCCTTGGTTCATATGCTGAACGCGAACAAGGGCATGACTTTGCCACTCATGATATATCGCTAATCGTGTCAGTATCGGCAGATGTTATTAATTTTTTAATATACTGTATTGTCCAATGAGCAAAATAACAGCAATGTTAATAACGGTTATTGTATTGGCCAAAATTTTCACATTGAGGGTAAATGACGCGGTAAATCTATGATTCATGAGCTGTTCCAAATGTTTTGGAAATAAAGAAAGTAATCATTTTCAAATTCAGTGTTTTCAGTATCTACAATTTGCTTATAGAAACTTGTTTTTTTCCAAATTTTATTTCCAATTTTTGTCAGAACAACACACGAACAAAACAGACGAACAAGCTCAGACACAGGACAAGAAAAGAAAGAAAAGGCATACATACATCATCGACATTCAATATTACAACATGGTGCTACCAGCCGCATAAGGTGCTAATAATGTGCTTGTAAGAGATGTTGTGCATGGGATCCCATGCAAAGGGTCCATGAGAAACCAGCTGGGCGAGTCATCTGTCACCCTAACCTCATCAAGGTAGGCTAGAAACCGGCCCCAGATAGTTGCATTTTTTTAAAGTGAGTTGGTCCTCAGGAACTGTATCTGTATAACAGAGTCAACCACAATTGAAAGGAAGGTGGAGAGGGGGACTTCCATTCCATCAGAATGAGTTTTTTTTGCAACAGTTGGCCCCTGTGTCAGAGACTGTTGCACAGCTATAGGGAAGTCCAGAGAGGTCTCCGAGCAGCCGAAGATGGCGAGTTCCGCCTCCGGCTGAAGGGTTATTTTATAGGCCTTAAGCCCCAAATGCACAGGGAGTGTCTGACGCTCGCCTTTTGAAGTACACCCGTTTTACACGCTTGCTATATTTAAACTGCCTGCCAGCATATGAGAGACAGGCGGGGATGAAAGTGGGCGGAGAGGGAGAGAGAGAGGAAGGGGGCTCAGAGCGCTTTGATCGCTCCTGGAACCTCATTTGATGCTCCAAAATCGAAACAGGTTTGGAGTACGGGCGATTGGGCGTCAAGGCAGTTTGACTCGCGTCAGAATAGATATAGACAGGGGCTCAAAGCTACGGTATAACTACTTTTTATTCATTGGTCATTGTGCCTGCCTACATATAAATTAGTGACCTTTTCCCCAAAATACTCATGGTTCTGTGCTGTAGGTAAATGGTAGCCTATCTCAGCAGTTCTTTGAGCCGCGACCCCCAAAAAACTTTAGGCTGGGGTTCGCGACACCCCCCCTCCCGCCACTACCCAACCCAAGGACAGTGCGCCCGCATTCACACACTGATTTCACTCACTCACTGAAATGGTTTTTATAGTTTATATAGCTTTATAATACATTCAACCATTGGTATGGGAGATTTAATCATCATGGGGGAAATCATTTCTTATTTTTTTTCTTTTTTCTCTTTTGCCAATCATCCCGCGACCCTCCAAAATAATCTTGGGACCCCCTGAGGGGTCCCGACCCCCAGGTTGAGAACCACTGGCCTATCTGATGCTTGCAGTGTGCTATAGGAGGAGAAATTGACACACATCAAATGAGGCGCGTCAATTAACGCTTTCTGTGCATTCATTGACGCGCCTCATCTGAGGCGCATCAATTTCTGCTCCTATCGTACACTGCAGGCATCAGATAGGCTACCATATACCAACTGCACAGAACCATGAGTATTTTGTGGAAAAGGTCACTCATTTATATGTAGGCAGGCATGGACGAATGAATAAAAAGTTGTTATACTGTCGTTTTGAGCCCCTGTCAGTCAGAGGCTGTAATCGTCCTGTCTATCAGGCAGTGTAGAGAAAAAAGGCATTGCTGCTGCGGGAAGCAATCCAGTCTATCTAAACTTTTGTCAATCTGATCTCATCATATCATGCCGCAGGGAAATATATTTTGGTAGCCGATGTGTTTAGAAGAGCATTCTCACTTTGTTCAGACAGTCTTGCTATACCGTAGCGTTATATTGTACACGCTTGCTGTATTTACACTGCCGTTAGATGTGTTTGCGGATCATAGCGAGACAGGCGGGGATGAAAGTGGGCAGAGAGGGAGGGGGGGAAGAGCTCAGAGCACTTTGGTTGCTGCTGGAACCTCATTTAATGCTCCAAAATCGAAACAGGTTCGGAGTACAGGTGTCAAGGCAGTTTGACACACGTCAGAACGCTCTTGGTGCGTGTTTGGCCATTTAAAACAATGGGTGAACTTCAAAACGCGAGCATCAGTGCGTTTGGGGCTTAAGAGTACCAATCAAATATTTTGGCCCAGAATCCCGTCAGTGAAGGGCAGAACCAGAAGGCATGAGACAGAGTACCCTCTGACACCTGACACCTGTCACACATTGGTGACACAAAAGGGTAAATCTTGTGCAACTTATGCTTAGAATAGTGAAGATGGTGAGTAACTTTAAATTGGATCAGCTGGTGTCTACTATTAACTGAGCAGAGTTGTATCACAGACAGACTCCTACCCCATATAATGTCAGATAAGTCAAATAGAAACTTTGTTTTTATACAGATTATCGACATCGGTAAATATCGGTTATTGGCCATAACAGCAATGTTAATTCGGTTATTGGTATTGGTTAAAATGTTCATATTGGTGCATCCCTAAACCTTCCCCAACATGGAAGTTGGAAACCCTCATTAGTGTTTTGCTTGCACCTGTGTTTACCCTGCCTTTTCGACACAAAATGGCCCCAGTGAAAAGGGTCTATTCACATTACCAATGGCCAATCCAAGTTGAAGTTTCTAAGTTCTACAATAGAATGCAGAACAAATGATTTTTTGTTACTTTTCTTTTAAAGCATGGTGAATTTCCTCATGTGGCACATGTAGTCGTCAGAGATCATACAAGCTTGCTTTATAATCTTGTTGGTACAGACAGTACAAATGTTGGCACATGCAGGCACCAAAAATGTGGTCAGTCCTGGTTGTGTTACAGTGTTCAGTCTTTTTAGCATATTTGAATCAGTCAGGACAGCCTGGCAGTGGCTTTAAAGGACAATACTGGGTTTCACACGTGAGTCCTATCCCCTTCATACCGAGAGAAAGAGAGAGAGAGAAAGGGTGAGAGAGGTTAGAAACAGAGAGAGAGAGAGAGAGAGCTAGAGAGAGGAGGAAGGAAGGTTTAGAAGAGTTAATGGAAAATGAAAAAAAAAAAAGCAGAAGATTGATTCCAGTGATAGCATGGGATTAACTGTCCAAACCAGGCTGTCATCATCAGCAGAGATCAGGACATGCCGCATTAGCATTCGTTACTACGACAACGGTAACCAGAGATACCAGCACTGGTGTCCAATCACACGGTGAGGTCACCCATTGTCCCGAGGAAACAGATCGCCCATTACAGCCACCCCTCTCTGACCTGGCACATTTACACTCCATACTGGCCAACCAAAACCTTCCAATGTTTTATATTGTACAGCAGGAATGATAGAGACAGCCACATATTTCCCCCTCACTACCAGAGGGCCAGATTGTGACCGTGCACTTCCACCAGTAGGATACTGTAACCTCATCACTCAATTACCCAATTATAGTTACTAATTTGATGAAAAGGACAAAATGGTAATCAAAGTTTATTATAGCCTACCAACATATTGTTCATTATTCAAATGCATTTAGTAAGGGTTGGGCTACCCTATCGAAAAATGCTACCTTATCAGCAAAGGGGAGACTCATGGGTACCCATAGAACCCATTCTCATTCAGATATCTTGAGGTGAGAGGTCAAGGTACCCATTTGAAAAATTCCACTTTTTACCCTCACATTTTTTTTGGCGTTATTTAGCTTCCCAACAAGCGCAGCATCGCAAGTTCGGCCATTAATCTGTGCAGGCCTCGCTCACAGAGTTGGCATGCAGCCTCTCCTCTCTCTCCCCAGAGGGCTTTCATAGTCCACTTCCTTGGCTGATTCCAACTCCGCTCACCTGTGTGCTCCTCCACTCTGGAGCTCTCCATGGTGCTGAACCTGCCTTGAGTCATTTTGGCCACTGATTAGTAGGGGTGGGAATCACCAGATGCCCACGATATGATACTAAAACAATACTTGAGTCACGATACGATAGTATTGCGATATATTGTATATTGCGATATTTCGATATATTGTCTAACTCCTTTTCCTACCTTTTCCTTGACCTCACCGGAAGTAAAACATGCAGTGTTTTTTTGTTTTGTTTTGTTTTTGCCCCACATGTAGGCTACATTATTAAGCTTCTCTGGACTCAATACGCCACTGCAGGCACGGACTGCAACATCGGGCGCTTCGGGCAGATGCCCGGTGGCCTATGGCATGACCTGCAAAAATAATAATAATAATAATAATAATAATAATAATAATAATAATAATAATAATAATAATAATAATAAAGGTAATAATAATAATAATAATAATAATAATAATAATATCGATACTTGGCGTCCAAATATCGATACAATATCGTCAGGCAAAATATCCCCCAATTTTTCCCCCACACCTACTAATTAGCCGTTTTTGCCATTTAGTACAAATGAGGGGGCACATTTCATTTTAGCCTCCCCCCCCCCCCCCCCCCCCCTCCAGTCACTTCAGCCTGGAGCCAGGCCTGTGTTAGAGAACTAAAAACATGTTGCTAGCAGGGAAGGTGTTGGCTACAGTCTTTGTTCAGTCTGTCCTTTTCAACACATAGAAAAATGGATGTGACACGTAACTTTCTAATGGCCTATTAGGGAGAGGGACAATACATATAAGAGGCAGAGACAACACAGCGGTGTCCCAGATCGCAGTATGGGGTTAAGTAGCTAGATGTTGTTCCTCGGAACAGGATCTATGTTATGGAAACCAGATTACAAAAGCAAAATGTGTGCAGACACCGGGGTCAGAACAGAGGCCTGGGGCAAATAGACACCGGGGCAGAACAGAGGCCCGGGGAAAATATCAACCTTGAAAGTTACCTGTGAAATAAAAAATGAGAGGGCAGAAAATGTCCCAGATCATTTGGAGTATGCTTTCTTGCATTTCACCTTGTTTGTGTGTGTGTGTGTGTGTGTGTGTGTGTGTGTAATTGATCTGTTGAATATTCACACCTGAATGCAACTACATACCTGTACCGCTGGGATGAGTCTTTCCACGGGTTTCTGGGTGAGTAAAAGGAGAGGAAGATGCCAAGCCCAGACAAACCAGTGCATTAACAACAAAAATTCAACTATCAAAATCGTACCAAAAAATAAACAAGGCTAGGTGGAAACCTGGCGTATGTCCAACCCAGAAAAGCGTTGACGAGCCTGTTGGTTGCGTTGTTAATGTAGATGGCGACGTTCAAAGTTCTTTTCAGTTGTTTTCTTCAGATTTTTGTCGAAATCAAACCCATTCAGATAAAGTTAATAAATTGTCATGTCATCACAGAAGCTTCCTAGACTGGTAAAACCAGCCGGTCACGTGAACTGAACTCACATTTCATGACACCAGGGTGTCTGCGAGAATTTTCTTCCCAGGATGGCGAAGGCATGACCCGCCCTTCGCCACATCTGATTGGCCTAGCGTCAAACATTGTTCATCCAATCACATTCGCTTGGCTATCCTGCATGTCTTTCTACAGTCTGTTGTCAGACAGACAGCAGTTTTGCTTGTTAGCGTGCATGAAAGACGGCACTGTGTTTATATGTTTTATAGTCTGTTCTGGTTTGTAATGCTGCTGCTACTCTGACAGTGCACACGCATCCTATAGCCTAGACAAATATTTAAAAAAAGAAGATAAAAGATTCATGGGAATCGATCAAGGGTGAAGTGATAAAAAAATATGGTCAATACGCATTCCTAGTGAACTTGAATTCAGCATATTGTAACACCAAGATTGACATTTGAATTGAAAGAATAATTAGAGGAAACAAAGTGATGGAATTTAGAGTGACAAGAAAAGTACACATGCATGTCTGTGCAATAAGTCAATATAACTCACAGTTATACGGTTTGCAATTGCAAGTTCAACTAGGCTATATGACGTATGATCTCACAGCCTTTGATTTTATATGCTGCCATCTGCCAACTCATGCTTGTTGATTTAATGGTTGTTTTGCATTTGCTGACAGCTCCTCTGTCCGTTTTTCTACATGTTCTGCACCACATGTTGCACATAATTAAACAAAAATAAACAACGTAACTGCAACGATACTAGGCCCTGTTTCCACGGCAACGCTCCCTGCATAAAACCCGCAAACTTTTTTTTTGCGTTAGTGCCTTCCTTCCTTTTACACGGCAACGGCGTTCTTGTGGCCTGAAAACGCAAAAAAGTGAAAACAGGTTCCAGAGTGGAATGCTTTGATAACGCCGCCGTGTCACCATGTAAAGTGGCGAAACGCAATTCAGATGACGACACAGCCCCCCTTTGCCAAACAATGATACACAATACGAGGGATCAGCCAAGCAGCATTTTGGTAAACAAACCATGTTTCCAGGGGAAAACGGCAATGGAGCCATGCCTTGAGTGCTCACTCTAGCCCCGGCTGTGCGGTGTACATTTTAAAAACTGCGACAGTTCACACAACTTTAACACGACACGCGTATATTATATATCAAACCCTTGAGCTACTTCTGCTCGCGCTCAGAATGTCGCGAAAATATAAACGATGTGATGTATAGTTTTTGAGATATTAATGTTTGTTTGGCACAACTCATACTAGTTAACTGCTGCAGGGCTTCCCCATTTCTGAGGGATTTGTTGTGACGTCACGCTGATTCATCCTATAGCAGTCAACGAATTGCATTGGCATTCAACAAACATGATGACGCTTTGCTAAAAACACATAATCTGCATTAAGTGCCCGCTATTAACATCGCGCATATTAATGAATCACTGCTCCATTAAATAATTGAAGACAACTCACATCCAGATGCATTTCCTCAAGTCCCAATTGTGCTGCAAAGAAAACATGTCTTTTTTTATGGGGCTTTACTGTTTTTTATATTCTGTAATGGATCAATCTGGAGCAGTTTATCACCATTCATGACTTCTCTGTCAAAATAAAAGCAGTCATTTATAACTCAGGGCCGTCGACTCACTACCTGTTAAAATTGACTTTTATTTGTTTGTGTTCTATGTCTTTACATTGCATACATTACATTACATCATTTGGCAGATGCTTTTATCCAAAGCGACTGGTTCTTCTCCAGCACTTGAACAGGGCAGTCGCTTTATTTCTCGCTCTCCCTTATCTCCCTTCTTTCCCTTCTTTCCCTCTGCCTGCAACAACACCCAGAGCAAACTTGCATTCGTCTACTCGAAATGACAAATATGGATTTATTGGATTTACTAAGCTGGTCTCTCAACGCAAATCAACTAAACTTTGAGGAATGCGGGGTCCGGGGAACACCCACCCTCTGCCCAGACGGATCTTTCGCCGCGGGGCACGGGAAGACAACAGCGATTGACCCTAGGCTGTGACGTCATGAAAATTGAGATGGGCGGTCAGTGAATTTGAACTGTGAAAAATGGATCCTATCTGGATATATCATAGAAATTCCACTGATCTAAGGAGAATATGAACTAAGTTGGGAATCAGAGACTTGACACCTGCTGTTGACTTTCTGGTCTGTGTGACCCTGGTCTGTGTGACCGAAAGGAATTCCAGGCAACCAAAACATTCTATCCTAATCTGGACTCTCGTACTGCCAAGGACGCAGCTCTCCTGATTTTCCGTCTGCAACTGAGCTCTTTCCCCCCCAAACCCCCTGCCTTGTTAGCCCTTGCATCCTCCTCCCCCCCACCTGTTTTCCTCAGCAACCCCCCCCCCCCTCCTGCTGGTAATCCTGTACATTTACAACAAATGTATATGTATTGTATAATATTGAAGTGTGCTTTATTACTTTTCTAATTAGTAATAATGTGAATTGAGTGTATTTCATCCATTTCATTTAGATGCTCTGTTCAATGCAAGACGGCGCCGCCCATGGCTGCTGTGGCGTTACTGTGCTCTTATGTGAAAAAAGATTAATGCACCTTAATGCCAAAACAAGTTCCTATATGTTACATAACATAATGGCGAATAAATGATATCTGATTCTGATTCTGATTCTGATTCTTACAGTAACACATTTTTGTCAACAATAGAGAAATCAACTATACAACATAATCTATGACAGCTACAACTTTTGAAGGAATAGAGTGGTAAAGTTTTTTTGAGAGAGAGAGAGAGAGAGAGATAGAGAGAGAGAGAGAGAGAGAGAGAGAGAGAGAGAGAGAAAGATGTTAGTTCAAGAAGGGCCCAGGTGGAGGGACGAAATTGACGAAAATAACATTACAAAATAAGACATGGAGTGAAAGAGTTGTAATTAGTGCCTCCTGAGCAGATTTATTTGAATGTTTAAATATTTCATGATTTATTCTAAAGAATTTCCCATCTTCCCCTTTCTCTCAAACCCTGTAGTACCTCCACATACCTCAGTTTGTGATCCACTGCTCTAGGCCAAACACATCTGTCTTTGTTACAGTAACATCCCTTCATTGTCCATTCTGCTTGAGCAAAGTGTGAGTCAGGCTGAAACGCCATTGCACTCTTCTTTATTCATTTTCTTTCTTTTTTGTGGAAAATTGGTATTCTGATGACAAGCAGATTCCAGGAGATGCATGTATTGTCACATGTTGCGGTACAGATTACAGCACCTGCATGTATTGTCACATGTTGCAGTACAGATGAGATTACAGCACCTGCATGTATTGTCACATGTTGCAGTACAGATTACAGCACCTGCATGTATTGTCACATGTTGCGCTACAGATTACAGCACCCACATGTATTGTCACATGTTGCAGTACAGATTACAGCACCTGCATGTATTGTCACATGTTGCAGTACAGATTACAGCACCTGCATGTATTGTCACATGTTGCAGTACAGATTACAGCACCTGCATGTATTGTCACATGTTGCAGTACAGATTACAGCACCCACATGTATTGTCACATGTTGCAGTACAGATTACAGCACCTGCATGTATTGTCACATGTTGCGGTACAGATTACAGCACCCACATGTATTGTCACATGTTGCAGTACAGATTACAGCACCTGCATGTATTGTCACATGTTGCAGTACAGATTACAGCACCTGCATGTATTGTCACATGTTGCAGTACAGATTACAGCACCTGCATGTATTGTCACATGTTGCAGTACAGATTACAGCACCTGCATGTATTGTCACATGTTGCAGTACAGATTACAGCACCCACATGTATTGTCACATGTTGCAGTACAGATTACAGCACCTGCATGTATTGTCACATGTTGCGGTACAGATTACAGCACCCACATGTATTGTCACATGTTGCAGTACAGATTACAGCACCTGCATGTATTGTCACATGTTGCAGTACAGATTACAGCACCTGCATGTATTGTCACATGTTGCAGTACAGATTACAGCACCTGCATGTATTGTCACATGTTGCAGTACAGATTACAGCACCTGCATGTATTGTCACATGTTGCAGTACAGATGAGATTACAGCACCTGCATGTATTGTCACATGTGGCGGTACAGATTACAGCACCTGCATGTATTGTCACATGTTGCAGTACAGATTACAGCACCTGCATGTATTGTCACATGTTGCGCTACAGATTACAGCACCCACATGTATTGTCACATGTTGCAGTACAGATTACAGCACCTGCATGTATTGTCACATGTTGCAGTACAGATTACAGCACCTGCATGTATTGTCACATGTTGCAGTACAGATTACAGCACCTGCATGTATTGTCACATGTTGCAGTACAGATTACAGCACCCACATGTATTGTCACATGTTGCAGTACAGATTACAGCACCTGCATGTATTGTCACATGTTGCGGTACAGATTACAGCACCCACATGTATTGTCACATGTTGCAGTACAGATTACAGCACCTGCATGTATTGTCACATGTTGCAGTACAGATTACAGCACCTGCATGTATTGTCACATGTTGCAGTACAGATTACAGCACCTGCATGTATTGTCACATGTTGCAGTACAGATTACAGCACCTGCATGTATTGTCACATGTTGCAGTACAGATTACAGCACCTGCATGTATTGTCACATGTTGCGGTACAGATTACAGCACCCACATGTATTGTCACATGTTGCAGTACAGATTACAGCACCTGCATGTATTGTCACATGTTGCGGTACAGATTACAGCACCCGCATGTATTGTCACATGTTGCGGTACAGATTACAGCACCCGCATGTATTGTCACATGTTGCGGTACAGATTACAGCACCCGCATGTATTGTCACATGTTGCGGTACAGATTACAGCACCTGCATGTATTGTCACATGTTGCAGTACAGATTACAGCACCCACATGTATTGTCACATGTTGCGGTACAGATTACAGCACCTGCATGTATTGTCACATGTTGCGGTACAGATTACAGCACCCGCATGTATTGTCACATGTTGCGGTACAGATTACAGCACCTGCATGTATTGTCACCAGTTGCGGTACAGATTACAGCACCTGCATGTATTGTCAGATGTTGCGGTACAGATTACAGCACCCGCATGTATTGTCACATGTTGCGGTACAGATTACAGCACCCGCATGTAGTATTGTTACATGTTGCGGTACAGATTACAGCACCTGCATGTAATGTCACATGTTGCGGTACAGATTACAGCACCTGCATGTATTGTCACATGTTGCGGTACAGATTACAGCACCGCATGTAGTATTGTTACATGTTGCGGTACAGATTACAGCACCTGCATGTATTGTCACATGTTGCGGTACAGATTACAGCACCTGCATGTAATGTCACATGTTGCGGTACAGATTACAGCACCTGCATGTATTGTCATATGTTGCCGTACAGATTACAGCACCTGCATTTATTGTCACATGTTGCGGTACAAATTACAGCACCTGCATGTATTGTCACATGTGGCGGTACAGATTACAGCACCTGCATGTTTTGTTACATGTTGCGGTACAGATTACAGCACCTGCCTGTATTGTCACATGTGGCGGTGCAGATTACAGCACCTGCATGTATTGTCATATGTTGCGGTACAGATTACAGCACCTGCATGTAATGTCACATGTTGCGGTACAGATTACAGCACCTGCATGTATTGTCACATGTTGCGGTACAGATTACAGCACCTGCATGTATTGTTACATGTTGCGGTACAGATTACAGCACCTGCATGTATTGTCACATGTGGCGGTACAGATTACAGCACCTGCATGTATTGTCACATGTGGCGGTACAGATTACAGCACCTGCATATATTGTTACATGTTGCGGTACAGATTACAGCACCTGCATGTAATGTCACATGTTGCGGTACAGATTACAGCACCTGCATGTATTGTCACATGTTGCGGTACAGATTACAGCACCTGCATGTATTGTCACATGTGGCGGTACAGATTACAGCACCTGCATGTATTGTCACATGTTGCGGTACAGATTACAGCACCTGCATGTATTGTCACATGTTGCGGTACAGATTACAGCACCTGTATGTATTGTCACATGTTGCGGTACAGATTACAGCACCTGCCTGTATTGTCACATGTGGCGGTACAGATTACAGCACCTGCATGTATTGTCACATGTGGCGGTACAGATTACAGCACCTGCATGTATTGTCACATGTTGCGGTACAGATTACAGCACCTGTATGTATTGTCACATGTTGCGGTACAGATTACAGCACCTGCCTGTATTGTCACATGTGGCGGTACAGATTACAGCACCTGCATGTATTGTCACATGTTGCGGTACAGATTACAGCACCTGCATGTATTGTCCCATGTGGCGGTACACTGGGATTTGGAGGATTTAGCACCTCGATGGGGTTAACTGTGGAGTGCATTATTTATTGCTGAACTCAACCCCAGATTAGGATTGACCTAGTTATCTTTTCAGATACTGTAGCAAAGCTTAACGTTTCCCCTCTCCATCCTTCCCAGAGCAGGCGTTTCTGCGTCTCCTCTCTCCTCCGCCTGTGTTTCCGTCTTGTCTCCTTCAGCCCTCCATTCCACATCTGATCCTCCTCTCTCTGCTTCAATATTCTCCTGTCTTCATGCCCTCTGTTTCCTCTCATCTATCCTTTACTCTCCTTTCAGGGGCTGTGCAGAGAGACTATTTCTATCTGCATTTGTTGAGGCAGCCAGCAAAATATTTGAGTTGTATTCAAATAAACGTGGAAATGCGGTGTGTAACAATCGTGTTTTTGTTACTCTTCTAATTTTAGGATATTAGAGTTCAAATGATAAAGAAAGATAAGGACAGCACTCCAAGTTAAAATAATTTATTGCCACACGGACGTTTCGGGGCAGCCGCCCTTCTTCAGTGTGTAATGGCAAAAAAACACACAGGTGATTCACCTTCACCCTAATTAAGGAGTCCTCTTGACTGACAAGTCTGTCTAATCTTCTAAGAAGATTCCTAAACTACATTCTGTGTCTGTAAGTAATAATTACAATTTTTTGACATTTAACTTTATTCTCAGCTTTGATACTGTATACTTGAAAACCTGAAATATTTCTAGTTTCTTCTTTGACTGTAGAAACGCTAGCTAGTAGCATAAC
>NC_139623.1:6349886-6582386 GCF_964638095.1 Poromitra crassiceps
GAGAGAGATTGATATGCATTGCAAACTACGTTAGCATGTCAAGCTAACGTTACGTTGCCAAAGTGCACAACAGTGTAACAGAGGTGACTGAGTGAACACATTTTTAGGTATAATCTTTTAGACAGCAAATATTCCACGATCCACCATGAGCTGTCTGACATTTCACTAATGACTGTCAATGCTTCGACAGCCAGGTTCCTCATTTAGGTCCGAATGTAAACAAATGCACGTCCAAAATCACATATTAAAAATGATTGATTGATTGATTGATTGATGGCACAGATCAGCTGCCCCGCTGACATAAACACTTGGCTAGCCTACCTGCTGTTGTCGGAGACAGTTCACGTTTTTTCTTCTTCTTTTTTTCATTGCCAGAGAGGGACAAATCCGCTTCATCTTTCAGCAGTCATTCGGCAAACTTTACTTGTAGTACTGTATTATTCACATTGATGCGCGGTAAAGCACTTTGGAGGAGGCAGTGCGGCCAAAGAGTTGAAGGCAAGAGTTGACAGAGTTGACACATTCGCTTTGTGACAGTGCTGGTTTGACCCATGCCATGTATATAGAAGAGTTGCGACATCTCCCTTCACTCCAATGGACCAGTTTTTTACTTTCAAGAGTACTCTCCAGGAAGTAAGGTCCTGGATTAAGGAGCGCTGTCAAGTTGCAGCAAAATGGACAGTTTGAAAGTTTTTTTTTAAATCAAATTGTACATTATCAGCTTTATTTTAGCATTCAAAAGTAGCACGAGACCCATTCCTGGCTGTTCATTGGCTAATGAGTCACGCATTTTGGTCCCCCGCTGACGCCACTCTCTAAATTGCTCTGGTTTGACCAATGGGACAACAGCACAGAACTGTGACAGCCAATCAGAGAGGTGACTCCTGCAGGCCAAAATGGCAGCTTTGCTGTGCTGGAGTTGCAATGGATCGATGCATTTAGTTGTCACTTCTTATCAATGTAATTTTGTTTACACAATATTTGTGCGGGCCCTCTCACAGTCCTGGGGGCCTTACGCAAGCTGCGTAGTGAGCTAGCCTCAACGCGAGACTCATCAGTCATTCTTCCTTCAGAGTCTCGGATGCGCGGCCGCCGCCGCCGCCGCTGGAAGTATTGGTTCTGGAGGGTGTTCTGCACTGTTTACGATGAGAGCGGCTTCTCCAGAACCGATACGTCCAAAATGACACAGCTGAAGAGGGTTGTGTCTGAGCTAAAAACTTTGGCACTTCCATGTGAATAATGGCTCGGTATTGGAAACTACGGAAGATTTTGGAGTACATTGGTGCCGTAGAATTGGATAACAACATTGTGTGTGAGGTAGGTACAGTTTTATTGTGATTGATAACGTGTATATTGCGTGAAGCCATTGGAGCCGACCTCCCAGTGGCTAGAGGACCCGTGCATCTGAGACTATGAAGGAAGAATGACTGATGAGTCTCGCGTTGAGGCTACGTAGTGAGCGTATAGGGCGGACCGGCTCTGCCACACATCAGCTATCACATTGAGAGTTGAGGACTGAAAGAGCCAATTAAGTAACGAGGGATGATACTGTGGCCATGATGGGAGGAAGGCCTGTGTGGAAGTTTAGCCAGGGGGTTACAGCCCCTAAGGCACCATGCAGGGTTATAGGGCTGGGCGATATGACGATAGATATCATTTTCACGATAGAAAATGTATTTTGTTTCATATGATGCTCTATCGTGTATATCGTTGTGTTGCAAATCACACTCTTTATGGCAATATTGTCCGTCATTTGGACGAAGCTGTGCTTTCGTCATTCTGTTTTCTATTTTACTCACGTCCACACACGCAACAGACTCTGTCAACAATGATTATGAGTGGCACAAGGGGGGGATTCTCCTGCTTCAGTCTAATCGACAGCTACAGAACATGTGAGTGTGAACCAAAAAAGACACATAACACCTCCGACAGGGGTTGAAAAGAAGCACAGGTTCAAATTAATAGTCAACAGAAACCTTTTTTGAATGTCTTTATCTTCTATATCTATCGATCTTCTATCTATCTCTGTGCGCTACGTTACTTACAGTATGTGGCAATAAAATGCCACCGAATGACCAGATTAGATGGTGAAATCAGATGGTGACACTGACTATCACGTTGTACAACAGCGGGATGGTGTACACAGCATTAATTATAGCCTCCTTCACCGCCTCGGCCGCCATCTTCTTTGAAAAGTTGAAACAAATCTCGGAACGCCTCCTCTCGAGACCTCGACTCTGATTGGCTAAACGGACAGTGACTATCCGACCATCCAACCATCCGATACGTCCATCCAGAAAAAGTTCATCCCTCTTCAACTTTCTGTCCATCAAAACGTATGCAAATTTTCTGGATACGTACGCTTCTGAGTGCTCCACGGACAGTCGGACAGCTGTCATTGAAAATTAATGGAAGTGAACAGAGAAATGAACGCACACGGACAGACACCACGGATCAGTGTGGCCAAGGCCTAAGCCTCTGTTCAAAGACTTGCCCTTTCCTGACAGCACCGGACCAGCCTGCTGGGCTGCTTGGGTCGAAGTGCGCATAACTTCATCCTTATATCTATCTATTATATAAAAGGGAGCTAGGTTTGTTTGTGTGTCTCTCCCACTGATGACATCATCAGTGATGTCATAAATTCACACGCACACACACACACAAGAGACAGGCACCCACATACAAAGTCCCAGTGATGATGTCATCAGTGATGTCATAAAAGTCCCAGTGACGATGTCATCAGTGATGTCATAAATTGTAACATCATCAATGATGTCAGAGGCATTGTGACATCTTCAATGATGTCATAGGAGGTTGAGATGTCATCAGTGATGTCATAAGAGTCCCACTAATGATGTCATAATTGATGTCATATGAGCAAAATCAAGTCCCAGCGGCAGACACTGAAAGAAGTTGGAGTCTGGCTTCAGACCCCCGTCTTCAGCCATGGACAGCTGTATGTTGCCAGCTCCAGGACAGGTGATCCTGCATCCCTGAAGTATGCCATCAAGGAGCAGACAGGGCGAGGCCGCGCAGCGGCTGAGCTGCGTATGTGAGCTGTAGGGCCAGCTCGGCGAGGTGTAGGGCGCGAGAGGCCACGCAGCGGCCAAGCTACCAAGCCCGCATAGTGGGCGAGCCTAGGATGCCTAGTAAGGGGCAAGTGGGCAATCTCTGCCTGTTTGTTCTCTGTTTCAATTTTTGTCCAACTGAAGATGTCATAGGCATTCGTGATATCTATCTATCTATCTATCTAATAATTCTAGGAGTGTCTGTCTGTCTGTATGTCTGCGCATAGGAGTGTCCAGCAAGGTGTTTTTACACTTCATTCTGCCCACTATGTTGAGCCTTTCTGAAGCTCAGTGATATTGCAGTGTTTCAGATCAAATGATTACCTTCTGTCACTGAGCCATTTGTATTTGACTAAAATTCCTAAATAATTATTTATTTCGTTGTTAGCAGAACAATGGTGTAAAAGGTAAGCCATCATTAGAGTCAAGGTCTCACATTGGTCTGGTCTCGGCCTTGGGCTCGGTCTCGTCCCCTCTCGGTCTTGTTTTGGTCTCACCCCACACCTCGGTCTTGGTTTTGACTCGGCCCCGGTTTAGGTGGTCTCGACTCCAACACAGTTAGCAAACACTGCAACAAGAAGTAAGCTGGGGTCATTTTGAATGTTTATGTTGTCAAGTTAAAACCATCTATAATAAGCAGAAACTGAAATTTGTCTTGTCATTAACAGTGAATGAACAAACACATTTTGCTTGACTTGATTGGAGGCGACACATGACAAACAAATCATGCAAACTGTCACACAGTCATCATAACATCATTATGATACTTTACTCTCTTCTTAACCCAGTTTCCTCACTGCGATCATTTGTTGCAGCTTGATAAAATCTTTCACACAATTATTTGATAAATGTTCTGGTTGTAATTTGTGCACATGCTCAAATCTGGTTATCACCACTACCACCGCACTTCAGGGCAAAAATGGGTAATCCATGAATGCTGAGTTTCTATGCCAAATATGCTTATTATGCTAATTGTGAAAAATTTCTCCCTGAACTTGGTATCACTCCAAATAAAATTGCTTGTTTCTAAATGTTTGATCAACTTCTAAGAGAATTAAAGTTGGATTTTTTTATAGAATTTTGTCATATCACATAATCTTTTATAATGAGACATTACAAATAGAATTTTAGACTCAAACGAGACAAACACGCTAACGCACGCACACGCACACGCGCACACACACACACACACACACACACACACACACACACACACACACACACACACACACACACACACACACACACACGTCACAGACTCCCAGCTGCTGCATTGTTGTAATTTATGATACCCGCTGTACCCAGAGGGGTCATGAAATCAGCCTGGCCGTTGCGACACACACTCCATGTGTGTCTCCTTCAAACAATCATCTCAGCCTGCTGCCTGGCAGGGACCTCTTTGGCTTAATTAGTACAGAGTCCCCAGGGAGACACACCAGGACTAAACACACACACACACACACACACACACACACACACACACACACACACACACACACACACACAAAATCGCCTTTTCCAGCCTTTAACATTACCGCAACCACTATTTGGCAGGCAGGATATGCATCACAAATGGGATACAGGATACATCGTATACATTTCTAACCTGTTTGTATCCCTGTCGCCAGAATAATGCGTTGAAGGCTTTTTCATGGAGTGGAGAATTTCTTTCCGAAATATATCTCTCAGAGGCATAGTGGAGGGCAGGCCCGTATCCAGGATTTCGAAATTGGGGAGGTCCAGACATGGCAAGGGGAGGCGGAAAAAGATTTGAGGTTTCCCCCCCCCCCTTTTTTAGCCATATTTAGAGTAATATATCATTTTAAATAATTTTTTTTTATTTCTTTTACCTTTTTTAGCCATATTTAGAGGAATATCTAGTTTTTAATTAACATTAGGATAATGTTGTGATGTAATTATTCAGTATTTTCTCCTTTTCTCACTCATTCAGAGCAAAGAGGGAGATATATTATATAGCATGATGATAATGCTCTATATCTATTTGCTCTGAATACACCAGTTAACATGACACAGACTTAACATGATAGAAATATTATCAGCAAACTTAATGACTAGACTAATTATTCTGATCTGAATGGCATATATCACGAAACACTCCTCTCTTTGCTGTATAGTGGGAGGTGCATTTTTGAGTAGGCTGTTAAAATAGCATGTCAAGTTCACATTTCTTTATTGCCAGATTAAACAATTCTTATTGGTTGTTGGTTGGTTCAACACAACATGTGCATGCATCCGCGCTTCTTCTTCTTCTCTAGCCTACAAGCATGTAACTTCCTTGTTATTGTTGATAATTCTATTTAAATAGGCTACATTTTCATTTCCCAAAACATTCTTAAACAAGAAAGGAACATAGTGCACTGCAAAATATTTTTAATTACATTTGTAAAAAAAAAAAAAAAAAAAAAAAAGAAATTATTAGGGAGGTCCGGATCTCCCTGTCCTCATAGCTAGATACGGGCCTGGTGGAGGGTAAAAGCAAGTAAACGCAGTTTACCCTCCTCTTTGAAAGGAGGCTGAGAGTTTACTCACCTATTTTCAGATACACTTTATCAATCAATGCTGGGAAACAAGGTGGGTAAACTATTCACCTTGGATAGTTTACTCACCTCTGTATTGAACGCTACACTTGTCTCTGAGGTAGTCTACAAAAAACAAGGCTAGGTCAAAACCTAGCATACAGTATGGCCAGCGCAGAAAAGCGTTGACGAGCCTGTTGGTTGTAGTAGCAGGCAGCGACATTGTTAATGTGGAGGGCTGTCGGTGGCAAAAGTATGAAGGATATAATGGAAAATCAGTATGGTAAGAAAGCCAGAGAAAATAATTATTTAATTATGTACTTGCATTTAATAAAACATTTGATTATAATTCATTTGTTGTGTGTGTGTGTGTGTGTGTGTGTGTGTGTGTGTGTGTGTGTGTGTGTGTGTGCGTGCGTGCGTGCGTGCGTGCGTGCGTGCGTGCGCGCGCGCGCGTGTGTTTATTGTGAAATTCTGAAAGATGTGTATTCGTCGCATTAAAAGGACCCCACCCCTCTGTATAGCATCATGGTGCCTTTTCAACTTCTATTGTTCTAATTACATCTCTCTCCCAGTTAACAATATTCCAAAATCATAAGTTCATGATGAAATAGCCTACGGTGCGGTGCAGTCTTTCAAAAAACGGCAAAACAGGTTTTGTGCATGACAGTCCACACAAGCTGTGTGATGTGATTTGGTGAGGATTTGACCAAATTTGAAGGAGAAATTGCGAAAAAACGCTTTTGGACAAAATTGTAAATGGCGGAAAATCTAGTTATGAGCAGGAGAAGAGCTGCGCACTTGACATCTGTCCAAAAACTTCTTAATTCTGGTGCGGTAATCAGAGATGAAAGTCAAAAAGCGGAAAAGGACTCCCACACAGAAAACACATGTAGACTAGGGGCCCTATTCTCCCACAAGCCTTCGGCGCTAAAACGGGCCTTAAACGCAAAAAAACGTGCCTTGCGCCTGTTTTGGGACGATATCAATATGGCTTTAGGCTGCCAAATGCGCTTTAGGCCGAATGGGCGTGGCGCAGTCCCAGAATGGGCCAAAGTGGGCGTGTCGGCGCTAACTACCGGCGTAGTGCTATCTTCGCACCTGGCCTACATTTAGCGCTTTGCGCCTTTGAAAACCAGGCCTATTCAGTGCGCCAGTGCACTTGTGCCTCTCCCCTGTCACCCTTCTCTGTCTCTCTCTGAAACCAGGCCTATTCAGTGCGCCAGTGCTCTTCTGCCTCTGAGTCACCCTTCTCTCTCTCTCTCTGACTCCCTCGCTCAAACAGACACAACACATAGCAGCACCCAGCTTCCCATAGGAAATAGCAGTTGTAAGTTTACTGCCTGTGAATGTCCACTCCCAGCATGCAATTGGGTCCTCCATTTCGCTACTAAATAGCAACCAAATGAGCCGAAATAGATATAAAAGGTAGATCTAAAATAATGTGTAATGGTAAGACAACCTGCAATTGTCGAACATTTCAATATTGGACCAAATAAAACATCGAAATGAAACACCACCCTATGTGAAACATATATGTCCTCTTGAGCCTATATATACCCCTTGTGGGTTTAACGTGATTTAGATAAGTGACAGCGGAACGCGCTTCTGTGATGTGCTATACTGTGATGTCCGCTCCAATAACTTGGCCCTACTTGACATTTAGTTTTACAATAAAAACACATTTATGCAATGACTTTACATAATGTAGGGTATATTTATGTGCATCGATCATTCTACCTGCAGCAGGGGAGAGAAAACGATATCTTTCTGGACAAACTTTCACCAATCTAATAGGCTATATTTTTCTAGCTGATGCGTTTAGTACATTATTTTCACTTTGATCTTGCTATAGTGTAGCGTATTTACATGCTTGCAGTATTGAAACTGCAGTTAGATTGGTTTGAGAAGCATAATAATATGGAATAATAGCCTATAATGCAGTCAGACAGACAGACTGGATGAAGGGAGGGGGGGGGGCAGAGCGTTTGGCTTTCGTCTGGTTTTGCGGGATCACTGGAATTGGAGCTAAAAAGGCAAGCGTGCGATTCGTTTATTGCAGTTATCCAATGAGCATGACGGTGCATAATTTTACGCTTAAAAGGCGTGGTTGTAATGGTTGAGGCTGCGTCTAGCGCCAGCACGACGATATCAAGTGCGCTGGTCCACGCCCACTGATTTGAGCTGCGCCAGGCGTTCGGCCTAGAAACAGCGCCGATGCAACGATAGGGACCTAGGAGTCTTAATTAGAGATCATTACTTAGGGATATAAACAAACAACAAACGTTTCAGTCTTCAAGGGACTATCGTCAGTGCATAATGGAAAATCTAGTTAGACAGAAATGGGCGTGGTCTATATAGAAAGAATGTCGATCGTAGAAGCTATGGTTCCAAAGTTATGGACCAAAATTTATATTTTTTAATATATATTAAATATATATATTTTGAACATGAGAGAGGCGGCGGTATTAACAACAACGTGCAAATAACGAGGAAAACATCAAAGCGCTGCTGCTCGTCAAGCTACCACTGCACTGGGTTTCTTACCTGGGTTACCTGGGTTCCTTACTCCTCGGCCCCTTCCTGTTCCTTCTTTATGTTAGGTCCCTTGGTCACGTAATCACTTCCCACGGTTTCTCCTACCACAGCTATGCAGATGACACTCAACTTTTCCTCTCTTTTCCCCCTTCTGACACCCTAATCGAGTCACGTCACGTCAAGGACATTGTCTCCTGGATGACTGCCCATCATCTCAAACTCAACCTCAGCAAAACCGAGCTCCTCTTCCTCCCTGGGAAAGACTGTCCACTCACTGACCTCTCCATCACCATCGACAATATAACTGTACTGCCGTCAAATACTGTTAAGAACCTTGGTGTAACTCTAGATAACCAGCTATCCAACTCAGCCTTCATCACAGCAACTGCCCGCTCCTGTAGGTTCTCCCTGTATAATATTAGAAAGATTTGTCCGTTCCTCACTAGGGAGGCGGCTCAACTCCTGGTCCAGGCACTCGTCCTTTCCCGCCTCGACTATTGTAATGTCCTATTGGCGGGGCTACCTGCTTCGGCCATCCAACCCCTCCAACTCATTCAAAATTCTGCTGCCCGTCTGGTGTTCAACCTACCTAAATTCTCCCATGTCACTCCTCTTTTTCGTGACCTTCACTGGCTCCCCATCTTGGCACGTATCAAATTCAAGACCCTGGTACTGGCCTACCGAGCAGTTCACCGGTCAGCCCCGCTCTACTTACAATCCCTGGTCAGCTTCCAAACATCCCACCGTTCCCTTCGCTCCTCCACCTGCACGGCTCGCCTCGACCCTCCATCGCTGCGTGGCCCTGGGGGACGCTTGTCTCGTTCAAGACTGTTCTCCTCCCTGGCTCCTCAATGGTGGAATGAACTTCCCCCCTTCGTCATGCTGGCCGAGACACTGCCGATATTTCGCCGGAGACTAAAAACGTATCTTTTCAGGCTACACCTGGGCCCCTCCGGAAACGTTGAACTCTTATTGATTGTATGTGTTTTTAGTTATGTTTTCATTGTTTGTATTTTTCTGAATGAATTGTATTGAAATGTGATGTAAGTCGCTTTGGATAAAAGCGTCTGCCAAATGAAATAAAGTAAAGTAAAGTAAAGTTACCACAGCGAGGGTATCGCCAAGCAGCACGTCTCTCTCTCTTGCCACAGCGAGGGTATCGCCAAGCAGCACGTCTCTCTCTCTTACCACAGCGAGGGTATCGCCAAGCAGCACGTCTCTCTCTCTCGTCGGCTATCAAGCAGGCAGCGATTATGCTGTAACGAAAAATTAAGTCTGAACTGTGGAGGCAACACTGATGGCAGCTAATTATTATTATTCTTTCACTCCTTCGAAGATGCCAACATGCTACGTTAAGTGTGTGTGTGTGTGTGTGTGTGTGTGTGTGTGTGTGTGTGTGTGTGTGTGTGTGTGTGTGTTCACAATCAGAAGTTAAACCAACGCCCCTCCATGCTGCTCGGACTTTGTCAAGTGAAAAGGAGGAGGAGGAAAACTTTGCAGTCGTCTTTCAGACATAGAAATGCAACTGATAGAATGTGCACTGCATGTAGCATGATACTAACGATCTGTCTGGAAAGGCATATCGTTAACGATCTAAGATCGTCATATCGCCCACCCCTATACTCTGGAGGGGAGGGTGGGCTTGCTGGGGGCTTCCACTGGGGGCATTTTCGTGTAGCCCAGCCGAGTCTTGCCGTCCAGCGCTGACCAGGATGCTAAGGGTGCGTAAAGCGCCTAGGCATCCTGGGGTTTATCCCACACCGTCTGCATCGAGTCGCACACGTCCTCGCAGAGGGGCATGTTACGCGGTGGTCGGGGGGCTTGGTGGTTCTGAAAGAAGTGCCCCTGCAGCCATGAGGCTGGGGGTGGGGGTGGCTCAGTCCGTAAGATGCCCAGCTTTGCCGCGGCTCTGGCCATCACTCCCCTAAACTGCTTCTGATAAGGCTCGTTCACGGCAGGGCGGACGTCCTCATCCACCGTCTCAGCGATGGTGCTATCACCTTCCCAAGCATCCTCCCTCTCCCCCGCCTCCCCTCGGATCGAAATCTCGAGGGGTTCGTACTGGAAACTATCCTGTTCTAATTCGGGCGGCATGGGCTCATCTCCCCACTGCAGTGGGGGTAGCTCGCACAGCTCCCTCTGAGGGGCTTGGTCCTCTAACCCAAGGGTTCCCAACCTTTTTTGCACCAAGGACCGGTAGATACATGGAAAAAAAGGTAACGGACCAGTTGTCAATTTTAATGGTTTTAGTTACATATATATACTCACCAGGTGACGACAAAGGGTAAATAACAGCATTGTACTGTATGTAGCCTACAGTATTTAAGTTTTTGTTTAAACTACAAACATAAATAAACGTCAACTTTAAACTATGTTTCAACTACCACACACAGCCTATAATATTATAGCCTATGTTTATATAAAAAATAATTGGGACGCGGCGGCTCCTGGCCCGGTACCAAATGCGTTGCGGCCCGGTACCGGTCCGCGGCGCGGTGGTTGGGGACCACTGCTCTAAACTCCTGGGGACAGGGGCGCCGCATATGGGGCCTCAATCAGGCTCCACGGACACGCTCCTTAGAGGCGTACTGCTAGGAGGGGTATCCCTACACGCCAGAAAGTAGAACCTAAAAGGGCTCTGCTAATATCTATGAACTTCAGTTTACGTTTAGAAACTTCCGTTTTTGTTTGTGTGATTGTGCAACTAGCCATTTCAGCAAATAAATAGGGCACGCAAACAGCGTCCTGCTGGCAGGCCTGCAGCCATGGAAGTGAGATCTACGATTCTACACGAGCTAAAAGTCATAGCCATCCTTCTAAAAAGCTCAACGCTAAAATACGTGCTAAAATACAGCTTTGAAAGATGGAGACATCTTAGAGTCCAGATGGATTTCAAGACGGATGCCAAGTTGGCTATACTTTTCTCCTGAACAGGTAAGTGAGGTAAGTGTATTTCCTACAGTTTTCAATATGGACTTTTCAATTTGAATCCTTCATTTGTAAACATCCAAAACAACTTTTTTCCCCAATATTTTATTTTCAACTTTTTGAACAACATATGAAAGACAAACAGGCTCAGACACAGGAAACAAAAGAGGGAAAAAACATACAAGAGGGAAAAACAACAACAACAACAACAAAAACATTATCAACATTCAGTATTACATCATGCTACCATTCGCTTATGTGTTTGCAAGAGGTATTGTGCCCGGAATCCCACACAGGGGGTCCATGAGAAACCAGCCCGGCGAATCACCAGTCACCCCTAACCTCAACGAGATAGGCTAGAAATGGGTCCCAAATAACAGAATTTCTTAAGTGAGTCGGTCCTCAGGAACCGTCTCTCCATCCGTATAACTGAGGTCATATCCATCAGCCACAATTGAAAAGAGGGTGAGGAGGGGGACTTCCATTCCTTCAGGATTAGTTTCTTGGCAACAGTTGTCCCATGTCAGAGACTGCTGCACAGCTGTAGGAAAGTTCAGAGAGGACTCCGAGCAGCCGAAGATGACGAGTTCTGCCTCCGGCTGAAGGGCTAATCCATAGGCCTTTAGAGTAGGGGAGAGTGGGGTGAGTTGTGCCACTTTTTACTTGAGGTGTCTTTAAAGTGAGGGCATGACAGTAATGCCTCCAACTACAATATGTAAATATATTTCAGGATGTTGTGCACCACTGGGAACACTCCCTTTGGATCTTAAATAAACTGTTAAAAAAATATGGCTATTCTTAAAAAAGTGGTCTCTTGGCACATCTTGCCCCCGGTGCGGGGTAAGTTGTGCCTTTGGAGAGAATACGTTGGGGTAAATTGTGCCATTGATTACTGAAGTAAAACAGAACATTTTCATCTCATATACTGTAATGCTATATCAAAGCAAGACAAAATAAAGATAACACTAAAGTCCAGTGTACTATAACAGGGTTAAACAAGGCTAAACGGTAGCAGCAGTTGACCTACATATTTAACATTTTCAGAAATAAAAACGATGTTCAAAATGAACAAAATCAACTATCACAGAGCCAGGCTACACTTGCCAATACTGCAATATTCTTCAACAAGGTCTATTTAAACATTTAAGAACAAACTGAAATAAAATTTCACTAAATCAACTGCAACTGCACTGGCACAAATTAACCCAGGCCTTTTGGCACAAATCACCCCATCCCCACCATTTTAACAAACTTGTATCATATAGCTGGTTTGGAGCTAACATCATGTTAACAGTATAGCCTCATATTGAAGCTTACTAAAACACTAACACATGTGTGAAATGTTTTCAAGCTTGTCTATAATTGTTCAGACACAACAATCAATAAACCTTGATCATCAAAATTTTACTTTGAGAGGCAAAATAACAGTTTTTTTAACTTAAATGTGCTTAGCTCTTGTGCCATCTGCCTCCCTTCTTTGCAGAGTGAGTAAAATGGATGCCTCTTCAAAAATGTATGGTCACATGACCAATTTCTTCTATGGTTTTCTAGATACAAGGGGTGGCACAACTTCCCCACTGGCACAACTCACCCCACTCTCCCCTACCAGTCAAATATTTTGGCCCAGAATCCCGTCAGTGAAGGGCAGAACCAAAAGGCATGGGATAGTGTGCCTTCTGACACTTGACACCTCTCACACAGTGGCGAGATAGTAGGGAAGATCTTGTGTAATTTCTGCTTGGAGTAGTGGAGACGGTGAGCTACAGTACTTTAACTTGGATCAGTTGATGTCTGGTATTAACTCAGCAAAGTTGTACAATCGACAGACTCCTTTCCAATATAATGTCAGATAAATCAGCACCAAGTTCCTCTTGCCATGCTTCTCTAATCCTCTCAGTAGAGGCCCTGGTGCAGTCATCAAGTAGACACACAAATCTAGAGATGAGGTGCTTGGAGTGAGCAGAGATGGGCAGTATTTTAAATACATGTATTTAAAATACGTATTTCAAATACATTTGTGTATTTTGTCATTTGTATTTGGCTGGACCGAGAAAAATAAGATGTAATTTGTATCAAGATACTTTCAGACCTTGTATTTTGTGTATTTTAAATACATAAAATACTTTTTTCTTTAATTTGATTTCATTTTATTCTCAAATTGACACATTCTTACCATTGACACAGGTTTAAACTGTGGAGAAAAAAAATGTGACATGTCACTTCTACTCTACCTCTGATTGGCTTACCCTCAGAACAAACTCAACCACAAATCAGAGGCAGAGTAGGGTGGGTCTTGAGTCAGACTTCACATCACTTCTTCATCTAGTATGAAGCCTTGTATTGGTGGAAATTCCCCCAGAGATAAATTACTAAATTGATGATTAGATATTGCATGCACTGGCCTATCTGCAAATGAAACGGTTTACTGCATATTCAAACCAGTGTATCATATTAGAAAGACACAACTAATTATCCTCTTAATTAAAATTGGCAAAATGGGTGGCAGTGTGTGTGGCGGCAGTGTGGGTCATGATTGTGATGTCATCCGTGATGTCACGCAATCAATTGTGATGTCATCAGTGATGTCACTCGAGCAACTGATTGGTCAACTGTGATGTCACTCAGGCAGTTGTGATGTCATCAGTGATGTCACTCGAGCAACTCTGATATAGTATGAGCCGGCGATTTCCATAACTGCAGCCATGGCACATCATCTCCAGGGATGATGTCAGATATCTAGGGCTAACATGGTCAAAGTTCCAAAACTTGAGGTTAACATGTAGAAATGCTGCCTGTAAGTCAAAAGCCCTCACAGAAGGTGAGAAATTAGCTGTGCTGAAAACAGCTAAAACTGAAATGAAAGAACTGTAATGTGTTAGAGGGTACTCAAAGGAGAATACTGTCACAGACTAAGGACTAAGAGATGATTTACCATCTAAGGAAACCAGAAAATGTCACATTTGAGAAGCTGGAATCAGAGAATTAGGACATTTTCCTTACAGAAATGGCTCAAAATGATGAATAGATGATCAAAATAGGCAATTCATGTAATATTTGGCAATGAATTGATGGATTGACTAATTGTTGCAGCTCTTTATCAGTTTTTATAAAATGTATTTTTATGTATTTTCAAAAAAAAAATTCAGACCAGTATTTTGTATTTGTATTGTGATAAATTTTTTGAGCAAGTATTTGTAATTTGTATCAAAATACTTTATGATGTATTTTCGCCCATCTGAGGAGGGCTTAGCAAAATATCAAAAAAAGCATGTTCATTTGGGAGCACTTCAAAGATTTGAATCTTGGAACAAACATAATTTCTGATTTGCAGGAATCTGAGCCAGTTCGTACTGGGCAACTCAAACTTCCCTTTCAGTAGATCAAAGGATGCAAAATTATCTATCTATCTATCTATCTATCTATCTATCTATCTATCTATCTATCTATCTATCTATATATCTATCTATCTATCTATCTATCTATCTATCTATCTATCTATCTATCTATCTATCTATCTATCTATCTATCTATCTATCTATCTATCTAAGGAAAATCTATGTATGGGTCTTTGATAGAAGCCAGAGTGTGGACGGAAGATTTGGTAGACTCAAAGCTTTCGTAACTTGGTTTAGAATTCTGAGGGAGTTTCCAAAACAACTTTATCTATTTTGCATCGATGCCTGGTCCTTGTTTCTCTTATCTCTCTCATCCTTTCCAGTGTCTCCTTCTCCCCTCCAAGTCATCCTCTCTTGTATTTTCTTAATGCAATTACACTCCCATACACCCACCAGGCACGCACGCACGCACACACACACACACACACACACACACACACACACACACACACACACACACACACACACACACACACACACGCACACGCACACACACACACACACACACACACACACACACACACACACACACACACACACACACACACACACACCACCTCATACCCCCTTCAACTGAAGGGCAGAGGACCTTGTTGTCATGTCCACAGTGTTTTGTTTAGCGACGTGTAGCCTACACTGTCTGAATATTTCATAGGGCAGGAACACAGCTCAAACAACACAACCTCATGCTGCTTTGTTACATCCAATGTGTCTTTCTTTGTTCTTTCTCTCAGACAACAAACAAGCAAACATCTACAAAAATACACAGATAAAGTCTGGTGAAAACCTCATATCTCCTGTCACGGTGCCCCAGCTAGTGGGTAGTTATATAACTTATGATTAGCTCAATGTAATTTGTCTAGGAGTCACAATTGCCACCAGCTTGTTAGCTGGACATTTAGCAACTGTGCTTGTTTGAGCAAACATTAGCAGACAGTAGTCTAGCCTCATTACATTCCCTCACCCATCGCCTTTGGCTCCGGCACTCGGTCACATGATGTTACCATCCATGGTTTGAGGTGCTGGGAGTAGGCTATAACCGTGTTTCTTACCTGCTTTCCAACGTTGTATTCACCTTATGTAGCCACGCCCATTTGACCCGGTTGTGTGGTCGTGTCACGACTTCCGGCAAAAAAAAAGAAAAAGGTTGGCTGCTCCAATAGAGACAGTCGCCATATGTGGGAACGCCCACAAAATGATAAATGGCTGGCGCGCGAGTGGGGTAAAACCGCCGATATATCTCATGGGCTGACCCACCAAAAGACGGTGCTGCGGCTCTAAACTACAGGTTTGGGGGTTCTAGAGTAGAACACAAGACGTCTGCTCAGATGTGCGTTTACTGCGGGGGTTAACTCCCCGATCGTGTCTGCCTGGGCTGGGCTAGCAGCTAAATTCTACTGTAACTTTGCTGAATGGATAGAACGGGGGATTTACCCCACCCTGACCACGCCCCCAGCCAGGCTGAGCCAGCTAACCCAGCGTCTATTGTGAGCGTTCCTAGAGCCTGTATGGGCGTTCCCAGACACGCTGACTGTCTCTATATCATCTAACTCTGAATTAACTAATAATTTAGCCAATTGTATGTAACATACCAAATAAAAGTTAACGGCAACGCCATGTCACTGGCTCGTTAATTCTCGCATTCCAGGGAATTACATTAACGTCTGCAGGTCTTATAGACGTAAGTGGCTGGAGCTGCGCTCGGAGGAGAGAAAACCATCTGAAGCTTTCTTTGTTGGAGTCCAGGTATGTTTTACAAGAAAGTGCTCATCATTGTCGACGATAACGTTATCTGACCAGGCTAACAGTGGATACTCCGCTTGCTTGCTGTGTACCGAGCTCAAAGTAGTAAGCTACATTCTTTGTTTTACCCCCTGCACTGTCCGCTACAAAAACAACTCTCTTCTTCTGACGTTATTTTGTATTTCGCGCCCACTATTTTTGAATTTAGCCCACTGCCGCGTATGAACATAAGGTGAATAGGCAGTGGTGAAAATGGGGGGAATGCCTGGGAACAGAGTTCCCAGAGTAATCGTTGAGAGGGAACGGCGAGAACGAGAGGGGGAATGGCATTCCTCCTCAGGTTCCCCTTAAAAAATGTCTTGCAATGCAGTGGAGAGCAGAGCAGTGGAGAGCAGAGCAGTGGAGAGGGGGCAGCATGAAAGGAGCAGAGAATAGTAGGAGAACATGTATTTGGAAGCTGAATATGCAGCGTCAATATCAATGTGTCCTCAAGTCTGTCATGAATCAAATCAAGGGGAAATAATCAGTAGAGCTCGGCAATCTCTTCAGTAACTTTTGTAAGAGATTTTGGTAACCCTTTAGAATAGAGTCCGCAAATTACACTGTAAGTACAGGGTAACAAGATCTGTACTTACGGGGTAAGTACGGGATACTTACGGGGTAATTTACGGGGTACTTACAGGGTAATTACGGGGTAAGTAAGGGGTATTTACATGGTAATTATGGGGTAAGTACGGGGTACTTGCTGTGTACTTATGGGGTAATTACGGGGTAAGTATGGGATAATTACCGGGTAAGTATGGGGTACTCATGGGGTAATTATGGGTTACTTATAGGGTAAGTACAGGGTACTTACGGGGAAATTATGGGGTACTTACGGGGGATAATTACGGGGTAAGTACAGGGTACTTATGGTGTAATTACGGGGTAAGTACGGGGTACTTATAGGGTAAGTACAGGGTACTTACGGGGTAATTATGGGGTAATTACAGTGTAATTACGGGGGTACTTATGGGGTAATTACGGGGTAATTATGGGGGATAATTACGGGGTAAGTACAGGGTACTTATGGGGTAATTACGGGGGTACTTACGGGGTAATTACGGGGTAAGAAACACCATTATACCCTCAAACCATGGATGATAATATGGGTTATGTGTCTGAGTCCCAGAGCGATGGGTGAGGAAAACGTATTGAGGCTAACAGTATGACTTCTCAGTGAGGGCAGGGCACATATTTCTAGTCCAGTGCTTGTATTTCCCCCGGGTGGTGGTTGTCTCTCTCCGATACGGGTTGGTTCACTGGGCCAACAGGAAAGCCATCCCCTCAGCACAGCTCTCCAGGACCGCGACAGCTCGGTCCATGCTGCTGGGGTTGTGTGACTCCACAACGTGAGGAGGCCAGTTACCTAAAGGCAACCTGACAGACGACTGACACACTGAAACATACAACATACATGTAGAAGTACAATAGCCTATGTGTGGGGTTGGGTTCACAGTTACAGTCAATAGTTCATTAGTCCATTGTCTTTGGTTTGTGGTCCAGCTTACCTCAGCGTCTGCATGGCACATCTGCCAAACTCTCAAACTCTAACTGCATTCCGATTGAACACACAACTATACTAGGTGCTATATAGTATAGGCCTATAGTTCAGCGAAGTGGACTGCACAGGATATTCAGCCATGTTAAATAATTTACCTGGATACCCTGTGCAGTCCACTTAGCTGGGAACTACTAGCTGATTGAGATCTCTCTCTCTCACTTCCTGCTTCCTGCCAAGGACCCTAAAAAGAAGGATAAGACATCACTCATGTCACAGTGAAGGCATTTGAGAGCGACATGCAGGGAGTGGAAAGTGATTTCCCATCGCTCTGACTGAAATGGTCGGAGCCAATGGCAGAGCTTACGCCCGCAGCCTGCTTCTTCCAGTGAGTCAGCCTAGTCCCACTATGTTGTTTCACCTTTGATTGTAAAATGCTTCGATCAGATGAAAGAAAACACATGATGTTGACTGATGCGCCGTTCAGTCATGTCTCATGATGTAGTTAGCAAATCTAACTCTATCTTGGACCAAACAGGGGCTTGAGTTGAGCTATATGCAGCTGCTGGACAGAGCCATGATCAATGGAGACCAATAATAAAGAAAACAAACACACACATTTTACATAAAAACAAGCACAAACCTTTTAGACCACGGCGCCACTTTGGCCCCAATGTAAAATTCGAATGCTGTGGTCTTATCCTTATCGCTTCTTGCTGGACAGGGTGGCCCGCCCTCAAGTCAGGCCTCAACCAATCATCCGCTCAAGTGTATGACAAACATGACGTGTAACCAATCAGTCTGTGACACTCCCAAATGCCAAGTTTTTGCCATCTAAAACAGCCTTGTTTTCAGATTGACCACTACTCATTTGTGAGTTTATCCAATTGAATGAAATGGCTAGGCTACTTGAACACATAGAAAACCATAATCCTTCAGCTGAAGGTAAAGACCGCCTAAAGTAATATTTTAAGATATATATAAAATACTCTACTTTGAATAATAATTTGTGTCTGATGGGTTTCCCCACAAAAAAAGTTAAATTATCTTGTTAAAATCCTTAAAATGATTTCACCTCCTTCTGCCTCATTAAAAATTCCAGAGCAAACAATCAGGGTTATCTAGAACATAGTCTCGCTGGCCAGCCTCCTCTCCCTTCCGTCCGAGGAGTCTGGCGCCGCAGGTCTCCATAGTGGGATTGCGATGGGCGGCGCTTAGTGCCAGTGCCCTTGGAAAATAGTTTCCAACAATCCAATTTGCCGTTTTCAGCATGTAGCAACGAGCTAGCGTGTAGGTTTCTGCCGTTAGCTTGCTAGCTAGTTAGCGTTGTTGTTTTCACTGAGGGGGCAGGGCACTATTTACAGCGACACACAGGGAGGAGGGAGCGGAAGCCGCTCTGATTGACATGGTCGGAGCCAATGACAGAGTTTGTAATAAGCCGGGAGCGGACATCCGGCTGCCACTGAAACAGTCGCTCCAATGGGAGAGCAGCTGTAGAGCAGGGGAGGGTTTATCCCTGTTGCCTGTTTCTGTGGCGCCAGACTCCTCGGATGGAAGGGAGAGGAGGCTGGCCAGCGAGACTATCTAGAACATAACTAGCCAATAATGACAGCATACAGACGGCTTTAGGCTGGTTTCACACCGACGACCCAAGCCTTGCCTATGCCTTGCCTTAACCCACGCTTTTAAATAGGCGTCCGTTTTAGTCAACGAGGCTGTGTACACCGTGCGCCTGAGCGTGAACCCTGCGTGTACCCACGCCTTGCCTGTGCCTTGCCGATTTTATCGAATAGGCGAGAGTTCTATTTTCACGCCGACAAGGCGCGTGCAGGCAGGCTTTTCTGTCAAGCCATGAAAGAAAAACGCGACAATATCCGTGGGAACTGGCAAAGTCAACTGAATTTCAAAATAAAATGGAGTTTCTACAACAGTATTGAGCAGAGAGAGAGAGAGCGAGAGAGAGATTGACGGGTGGCTATCACGTGGGGCTTTCTCCCTGTCGGCAAACAAATCTTCATGAGAGAGAATAGCGACCGAAGAAGCAAGATGGACAATGTTGTTGTGCCAGCACATATTCTTGCAAGATCACCTCTCTAAAATGTCCGACTATAGTCAGACCTGGTTATACATATCCAGCATCAATAGAACATTAAATATATCCGATTTATTTTACCTAGAGGCTACCCATGACAATTCTGGACAACACGTGAAAAAATACAGTCGGGAGAGAGGAGAGGCGCTTGTGACTCGGCTCCAGGTTCGGCGTGCAAAAGGCGTGCGGTGTGATCGCAAAAGCGTGTAACAGGTTCACGCCCAGCTCGGCGTAGGCGTGGGTTGAGGCAAGGCAAGGCGTAGGTTGTCTGTGTGAAAGAAGCCTTAAGTGCTGAATACTGGACAGCGATTGGCTCCAGTATTTGTGATGTCACGAATCATGCTCATTGAAAATCGCCTTCAGTGAGCACAGAGAAACTTTCCACTTTCAGCAGACAATTGTGGAAACTATCAACAGACATCATTCTGCACAGTGAAGCTCAAACATGCAACTGTAGGAACAAGAATAAAAACGAATTTCTTTAAAGCATGAAAATTGCCCCCAAAATTGGAGTTATGAGGTTTTCACAAAACAGCAATACATATATGCATCGCATAAACCCTCTTTTGCGCACGCCATGCACGCACGCACACACACACACACACACACACACACACACACACACACACACACACACACACACACACACACACACACACACACACACACACACACACACACACACACAGAGGAATTGCACCATAATTATGCCTTATAAAGGCGATTAATTTTTTAATGGATTCCATGTTTTATTCATAGCACCTATCCAGTCTGGGAGATATATATGGAAGCTGGCAGACAAAACAATGGCCGGACAGAACACATGCTAAAACCAGCTTCTTTATACAAGGCAAAATAGCCTAAGCATCTTAGCTGGAAACACAGCAACCGTGTAGTGAAGCTGAATGCATTCTATATGCAGAAATATAGACTCCATAAATAACTTCATAAATATGGATGCCATTTCCCCTTGTGCTTTGTGTGTTTGTTTTGGGGTTTCTTTGGAGATGGGAAATTATGTGTGAGTGCATGAGTGTATTATGTGTGAGTGTATGAGTGTGTGTTCGTGCATGTGTGAGTGTATTCATCTGTGTGTGTGTGTGTGTGTGTGTGTGTGTGTGTGTGTGTGTGTGTGTGTGTGTGTGTGTGGATAGATAGAGAGAGTTGAAAGAGAGGGAGAGAGACAGATAAGAGAGTTGAGAGATAGAGAGACAGAGTTCACAGTTGGGAGATAGAGTTGAGAGAGAGAGACCGACAGATCGAGAGAGAGTTGAGAGAGAGACCGACAGATAGAGAGTTGAGAGAGAGAGGGAGGCCGATAGCCTGGGTAAACCCAGCCGCCAGCCCGCCACGTGACCTGCTCTCAGACCTGCTCTCAGTCACTACCTTGTGACTAGTGAGCAGAGTCTGTCTGAGAGCAGGTCACCTGGGGGCTGGGTTTACCCAGGCTAGGAGACCGACAGATAGAGAGAGAGTTGAGACAGAGAGGGAGACCGACAGATAGAGTTGAGACAGAGAGGGAGAGAGAGAGAGAGAGAGAGAGAGGGCAGCTCACGCGAGAGGTCACACTCAGCTTCAGCTCCTGAAAATGTTGTTGTAAAAACTAGAAAAAGTACTTACTTCAAAGTGGAATAAACCGGGATATTTTTTTACAAGGATCTAAAGAGGATATACCGACGTGGGAAAAACAGCAGTAGCGAGTAGCATAACTCCAAAATAAAGTCAAGGTGCAGGGCCAAGATAGAAACGTAAAAAGGAGGAAAGGCCAGCACTCCACAATGTCCTTTAAGCGTTTAATAAGGTTTAGTACAGCAGCAAACAACGTACGCGTTTCAGCAGGTAGCCTTCATCAGCGCTGTGCTGTCAGGCGGAAATGGCGTATAAATACAATCAAACCGGAACTACATTCAATAATTCAATCAGTTAGCAGGTATTATACGTGTGCCTGTGATGGGAAAACTGGAACATTGAACAATGGGAGATGTGCACACAGATGCAAATGGTACAAATCCCTCCCTGAGCACCTGAGCACCACCGACCTCCAAACAAAAGCCATCAAAGCCATCAAGGTACAGTACCCAGCAAAAGCCACAAATGTGGCTGCAAAGAAAAAGTTTAAAGCCCCATTCAGCAACTTTTCCAAGTTTTGCTATTGGAGAAACTGCGCCCTCTGGGTGCAATAGTATCGGTATCGATAAAACACAGCGGCAGAAAGCTCTATGTACATGTTATGACATTGGGTACTCACCACGTGATGAAATAATAATCCATAGTTATGTGAAACGTAATTTTCGTAGCAAATGCGCACCGAGTTACTTCCTTGTTTTCATGAACACAATGCTTCCGCTGTACAGCGCATGCGCGCATCTTGCCTCTGGGACGCAGGCACCAAACTGCTTAGTCCCAGGAGAGGCCTTTGGAGGGCGGTGTGTGACCAATAGAGGTGACATTCTCCCTGTTACAAGTCAATGTACCATCTTCGATGACTAAAAAGTTGTTATATTTTGGTGAAAAAGTTACATATTGGGGCTTTAAAGAGGTAACCTGACGCTGCCAGATGGACGGTATAGCTCCACATAGGTTTCACTAAACCAGTCGATCTGGGTTTGAAGTCACCAGACCCGCTGACGGAGGCGGGCACTTTGTCCAAGCTACTTGGCAGGTGATTGGATGACCCATCTGTCTATCACCGCTGGTGGGTGTTAACTTCAACCAATCAGATCGCGGAAGGTGCCTGTGGATGATCTCCGTGGTATTCATTGATTGAGTCCTCGCGGTCGTAAAGTCACCTTCGAAGCATTTAGTTAGATTATAACAAACTAGTTGTGTGGCTTAGCCTTCCCAAATGTTGAGGGTCGTTTTTTAGAATTTAATACATAGAATTGGGAACATTACATTCAATTTCATTCAGACTGCCTGTCACTTCCGCGATGTTGACGAGTGAAAAGAACTACAAAGACCATGTACCCACTACTTGCCCAGACGAGCCTGCCCGCCTACGGCCGCCGCTGATTCGTCGGCCCGGCAATGGCCGGCATGGCTCGACCAATCATCTTAAACTGCCTGTGCGGGTCCAGACCGTCACGGAGAACCAAATGAAATGTGAGTTCACGTGACGGGCGGTTTACCAGGCTATTAAAGAGGAGCTCCTGCAAAGAAAATCCAGAGACACTATTTGCTGACTGTATGGAAAATGGCCAAAAATCAAACCTCATCTTCCACACCAAAGTCGATGCATGGCACACCGCCATTAAAGATCACTATATCTCAAGAAAGATGGTTATAATGGAGGCTGGTATGGGCCCAGCAGGACGGTACCTGAAAATAAACCCAGATGAGGAACAAACTGCTGCAAGCCTCTACAACACTGGAACAATTACGATTCAGGGCAACCTGAGCCTCTTTGAGGAAGACTTCTCCATAATCAAAGAGAGAGTACAGGAGAAGAAACCCCAGCCTGATGATGACACCCCCACCAGAAGCAAACTGGACATCCCACCTGCAGCTGAAAACGACACAGACAAACCCCACCTAGAGAGTGAACCCCCAACATGGAGCCCTACGCGCTCATTGAACTGATAAGCAGATTCACACAATTGGAGATGAAGCAAGTGCAGATGGAACACACAATCAGCACACTACAATCTGGGCAGACAACAGCTCAGAACAAAAACAACACCCAACCCAGAGCCACAGAGGGGGAGACAGGCCTATACAGTATCTGCTCTCTGGGCCGTGGTGAAAAGAATCCAAGACAATGAGGAGGTGTTGAAGCAGGAGACAAGGCAGCTCAGGGAAGAGGTGCAAAGGCTCCAAGACGAGGTGACAAGGCTGAGGAGCGAGCCTGTGGAAACGCCCCCTACCCCCTCACAGGAGACAGAGCATCTGAACCAATCAGCAGCACCACCAAGTCAAGAATTACAAACCCAAGAGCAGCCCCACACAGAGGACCTGCTCCCAAGATACCCCTCCTCCAACAACCCCCAATACCAGACCTCCAGAAAACAACTCGACACAAAATCCACAAATTGTACTCCTCATGGACTCAAATGGAAGATATGCGGAAGAGAAAAAGCTTTTCCCAAACCACAGAGTTGCAAAACTCAAGTGCCGGAATACCAGTCATGCCATGGAGCTGCTGTCAGAGGACCACCATAGGGTCCCCCAGCCACATCATCATCCACACCGGCACAAATGACTTGAGAACACAGAGAGAACAGGTGGCCCAGTCTGTCATGTGATAGAAAAAGCCACCTCCACATTCCCAAACGCAAAGGTAGTCATCTCTACCCTGCTACCCAGATGGGACTTCCATCCCGCCCTCATCCTAAAGGTCCTTACACATCGGGAGCGTTTTTTTCGTGCGATTAATTCGCACGTCAATAATATTTTCCGAACCTATATCAGTCAATGCAACCGTGCATACCAACGGCGAAGTTTCGCTGAGCGTTATTGCGGTCTTTATTTTTTCGAACCACGGTCGATTTTTCAGAAATTCGCTTTCCGACGTGTACACATCTGTGGCTGTGATTGACAGGTGGGTCAAAACTCTCCAGGGATTAGGCAATGAAGTCAAATGTGATGTGGCGGCGGCGTCCCACCCCACACTGGACCAGCACAGCCTGTATGACCAAGTGCACATCTTCAAAGCAGCAGTCACAACTTTTGCAAAGGCCCTAAAGGACATTGCACTAACCGCAGCCCGAACACATCCTACAGGAGCAGCAGAGAGATGAGCACCCCACCCAGATGGACATCCAGAGGACCTGCTGCACCCAGAGGACAGCCTCATTGCAGAGGGCCAACTCCACTCAGAGGACACACACCATCCAGAGGGCACCCCACTCCACTCAGAGGACACCCCACTCCACCTAGAGGACACCTTGCTCCGCCCAGAGGGCACCCCACTCCACCCGGTTCCATGTCGCTGTTCCGACCTCCCGCTGGTTCGACCTCCCTCTATTCCGACCTCCCGCTATTCCGACCTCCTGCTGTTCCGACCTCCCGCTAGTCCGACCTACGCTCGTCCACCCAATATTCCATAGACATCGCATCTCAAGTCAGGCTGCATCTCTCCTCGCACTCGAGAACATCCTTTCCCAGACAGGCTGCTGTCGCTGTCCATCGGCGGGGGTGCTGAAATGTAGAACAACTGTGCTCTGTGCTCTCTGCACATAAACACGCGGATATATTCGGCTGCGTGCATCCAAGCACCGATGGTAGCCGCTAACGGTGTAAATGATGAAGAGCAACTACATGTAATGTCCCGCCGGCAGAACATGCCATAAATTCGGCTGTCAGTGTCACCCAAGCTTCAATCACCTGTAAATCAAATGCCAGGACTGAAAGACTGCCTCGCACCTGCACACATACCCCCGAGTCCCTTCTCTTCTCCCTTTCCCTGTCCCATCACCCACCTCCCTCTCTCCCCCTCTTTCTCTTCTTTTTGCTCTCCCTTTCTCTCTTTCTCCTCTCTCTTCCCTCTCTCTCTCTCTCTCTCTCTCTCATTATTGTAACTTGTACTTGTACATACAGTACCATGCTCTCTGTAATACTGTAATTTTTACTTGTCTATAACCTTGTTTTTATTTCAGCCTCCCACCCCCTTCCCTCCAAAGGACCTTGTTTTTTGTCAGGCTGCTTTTGTATAATAATTTGTTCTTACTTGCTTGCCTGGGTAAATAATAATAATAATAAGTAAATAATCTTAATCAAAAGTGTCACACTGTAACGTTAAGGTGTGTTTGACTTAATAGAAATGTTGACGTTAATGTCACATTTCAGCATGATTCCAGATGTACGATTACGTTAATGTGAATTTCACACAGGCAAACAGACAGAAAGAAACAAAAAACAAAAAACATTCTTCACAAGACTGCACCGTTGCGATATAATCGACTTCTGAGCTTTTGTGGGTGGGGCCTACTTCACAAAAATAACTAACTCTAACTCCGGAACGCATTTTCCGTTGCGAATGAACCTTGGTACAGGTGTGCAGCTATGTACTCTGAGCTGATAAAAAACAATTGTGTCATTTCAACTATAGGGGGCGCTATGGCAACAATAAGTACCCATAGCTCACAAACCATAAGAGCGACTGTTCACAAAAAGGGGTATATAGGTTCATTGAGTACTCTTCTACTCTGGCCTAAAAAATTACACTGATTGACCTCACAGTGGCGCGATAGCTGCCCTCTTTACGTTTTGGTCCATAACTTTGGAACCATAGCTTCTACGATCAACATTCTTTCTATATAGACCACGCCCATTTCCGTCTAACTACATTTTCTGCCATTTACAATTTTGGCCAAAAGCGTTTTTTTTTTGCTATTTCTCCTTCAAATTTTGTAAAATCTTCACCAAATCACATCACACAGCTTGGGTGGACTGTCCTGCACAAAAACTGTTTTGCTGTTTTTTGATAGACCGCACCGTTGCGATATAATCAACTTGCAAAGTGTTGTGGGTGGGGCCTATTTCACAGAAATTGCTATTTCGTCTTCTAATTTTGTCCAAACTTCACCAAACCTTATTGCTTGTTGTGTCTCTTGTTGTTTTTGCACTCATATGCCCTACATTTGTACTATGTTGTAAACGGAGTCCACAGCACAAGAATTTCACACGTGATACTTGTACCATGGAGTGACAATAAAAATCTTGAATCTTGAATCTTGAATCAAACCACAGCACACAGCATGTGTGGACTGACTGTGCTGCTCAAAACCTATTTTGTGGTTTTTTGAAAGCCACACCGTAGGCTATTTCATCATGAACTTATGATTTTGGGATATTGTTAACTGGAGAGAGATGTAATTAGAACAATATAAGTTGAAAAGGCACCATGAGGCTATACAGAGGGGTGGGGTCCTTTTAATGCGAGAAATACACATCTTTTAGAATTTCACGCACGCACACACACGCACGCGCGCACACACACACACACACACACACACACACACACACACACACACACACACACACACATGAATGTATTATAATAAAATGTTTTATTAAATGCAAGTACATAATTAAATAATTATTTTCTAGGGCTTTCTTACCATACAGATTTTCCATTATATCCTTCATACTTTTGCGACCGACAGCCCTCCACATTAACAATGTTGCTGCCTGCTACAACCAACAGGCTCGTCAACGCTTTTCTGCACTGGACATATGCTAGGTTTCCACCTAGCCTTGTTTTTAAATAAATAATCATCAATAATGTGGATAAAGACTTGTGGGTAAAGGCACAGTGGATGATGGTGACATCTGGTGTAGCTGCTGCTCTTGGAGGACATGGGAAAAGTAGGGGAGATCAAAGACCATTCCACTGCAGTCCACCTGAGGCTGATCCATTCCCCAAGGCCTCTTCAGCATCTCAGCAGCACGCCACACTGTCACCCAAGATCCACACTGCTGTGGGAGTCAAATAAAATGTAATATGCTGCAGGGAATGAAATCTAAAAAAGTAATAAGGGTGGCTACATTGATAAACGTTAATGTTGTTTAACGGTAGCTAATATCTGGCCACATTTCTGCAAGCCTTGACCAATTCTAAGCCTACATTCACACAGGACGCCGAACGTAACGCTACGTTCACACAGACACAGGGAACCTACGCCTTGCCTTGCCTCAACCCACGCCTATGCCTGCAGACCTTGAGCTGGGCGTGAACCGATCACACCGCACGCCTTTGCACACTGAACCTGGAGCCGAGTCACAAGCGCCTCTCCTCTCTCCCGACTGTATTTTTTCACGTGTGGTCCCGAATTATCATGGGTAGCCTAGGTAAAATAAATCTGATATATTTAATGTTCTATTGATGCTGGATATGTATAACCAGGTCTGACTATAGTCAGACTTTTTAGAGAGGTAATCTTGCAAGAATATGTGCTGGCACAACAACATTGTCCATCTTGCTTCTTCGGTCGCTATTCTCTCTCCTGAAGATTTTTTTGCCGACAGGGAGAAAGCCCCACGTGATAGCCACCCGTCAATCTCTCTCTCTCTCTCTCTCTCTCTGCTCAACACTGTTGTAGTAACTCCATTTTATTTTGAAATTCAGTTGACTTTGGCTGAGTTTCCCAACAAAGAAGCTTCTTAAGAGTTAAGAAGCTTCTTAAGGAGTTAAGAAGCTTCTTAAGGAGTTAAGAAGGCTCCAAAGAAGTGTTTCCCAAACGCCTTCTTAACAGTCGAGAAAAATAAAAAAAATAGAAGGCTCTTAGGAAGCATCTTAACTGGAGCGGCTCACTTGATGGCACTCTGAGCCCAGCAGTGGGCCACGACTCAGTGGTTGAGAAACACTGTTAACACCTAATCATGGTCATGTTAAACTTTATTAAACATTATTTATTTCAGACATGGACTGCAGTTCAAATTGCTTTATATACACAGCATACAACAAAACAGAGAAACACTACAGAATTTAAGCGACCTTGGGTTCTGTGAAAGGTGCTATATAAATCCACATTATAAAAGGAATCCATTCTGATTAGAGGAATATAGCCTACGGTAAAACATTTAAAACACAAGTAACCATACATACAGGGGAGATTTTCAAGTGTTCCCCAATTTTAAACACTAAAGGGTGCATGAAAGAAAGGAAAAAGGGAAAAACACAAGAGGAACAGTGGACACAAGTATCTCCTTTTGCCTGACGCGGCTGGATCTGCCAGTGTTTTGTCATTAAGAAGGTGTTAAGAAGGCTCCAGACCCTTCTTACAAAACCTTCTTAACGAAAGATCATCTTAGCGCTAAGAAGCTTTTGGGAAACGCAGCCTTCTTAACGGAGGATAATTGGAAGATAATTTTAGGCTAAGAAGCAATCGGGAAACGCGTTGGCTTCGTTGGCTTCTTACGGGAGCCTTAAGAAGGGTCAAAGAAGCTTCTTAGCGCTAAGAAGCTTTTGGGAAACGCATGCCTTCGTAAAGAAGCAATTGGGAAACGCGTTTGCTTCTTAAGGGGGCCTTAAGAAGGGTTAAATTAGCTTCTTAGCGCAAAGAAGCTTTTGGGAAACCCAGCCTTTGCCATTTCCCACGAATATTGTCGCGTTTTTCTTTCATGGCTTGACAGAAGAAGCCTGCCTGCACGCGCCTAGTCGGCTTGAAAATAGAACTCACGCCTAGACGATAAAATCGGCAAGGCACAGGCAAGGCGTGGGTACACGCAGGGTTCACGCTCAGGCGCCGGGTGTATACACAGCCTCGTTGACTAAAACGGACGCCTATTTAAAAGCGTGGGTAAAGGCAAGGCGTAGGCAAGGCTTGGGTCCCCGGTGTGAACTAAGCCTAAGCAGAACTGAAGCTTGAAGCAGGCACAAGCTGAACGTACGCCTTGTTGTTCACACAAGACACCTTCTCTTTTCCTCTCAGCTCCTCTCAGCGCCTACTCTCGCGCCTTGAACCCGTCCACAACTCCCATTGACTTCATGCCTCACGGCTTCACGGCTTCAGCGTCAAGTGATGTGATCGCTTCGGCGTGGCGTGAGCGTGGCTTCGGCACGGCGTCAGCGTGGCACGCGCGTGGGTGGTGTGAACGGCTTCGCCTGTTAACAAGGATGCTGAAATTAAACTTGTGGGTACAGCGTAGGTACAGCTTCGGTTGAGCATTGCTTCGGCGTTCTGTGTGAACAAGAGCAAACTGATTTTTTTAAACACCATATTAGCAAGTAGCCTACTGCTATGACAATACTATACTTTGTGTAGCTCGCGTTCGCTTCATCTTCTCATTTCAGGTCGGGCCCTACTCTGCCTCTGATTGGAGGATTACCCAACAAACTAACAGCCACCCAGTACTACTAGCCAATCGAGGCAGAGTAGGGCAGGCCAAGCCTTTAGGAAGAAAAGAGAAAAAGAACTGCAGCACACTACTTGAATAGATACACGTCAGAGGGGATTTAGAAGTGGGTAGACTCAATGCCGATTGAAAAATAAAGTGGGCCTGCGTCTATACCTCCACTACACCACTGGCAACGTCCATAGTATTTATGTCTATGTCTCTGCCATTGGCTCTGACCATTTCAGTTGGAGCGAACGGAAGTCCTTTTCCGCTCGTGTCGCTCTCAAATGCCTCCGCCGTTGTGATACAACAACTACAACCCTACCTAGCAAGCTAGCAATGTACATGCTGAAAATGGCAAGTTTTGATGAAGATGTGAACTGTGTGTAAATACATAATGTCGGCTATGTTAAACATAGCGATAGAGTTGGTTCCAGAAGGCCCTAAAGGGCCGCCTCACAAGAATTCAAACCAATAGATTGGAGTGTGGCAAGATGGATTTGTCATTTGATTGTGATTTCATGATCTCGTGCAAATCCAGCTGCCTTGCAAGGTTAGGTCACCATCAGCATTGACAATATATAATCATAGATAATCTCACTAAATGTGCAAGTGTTATTGTACTATGTGTGTTATAGTGTGTTGTTTGAGCTATGAGACAACAAAGCAGGGAGAAGGATTATTCTTTTTTAGAAGATAACTGCCACATTATTATATCATTATCATTACACAAGATTAATAGGATTATCTCAGAAAAGACAATAATTGGACAGTTGCATTCTAAATTCACTCTCAATTCAAACAACTTCATATTATCTGTTAAAGAACATCTACATGTTTCGCCATGATACGTTTGACAGATGATACGTTTTATAACTATGTACTTTATGTTAATTTCTATATGTAGGTATGTATTTATGTATTGTGAGTCGTAAGTATTGTATTTGCACCTGACAATCCTGTCAGCCATCCCCCTTCCTTTTCCCCCAGACGACCACAATGGAAATAAGCCTGTGGCTTTGTTGTGTTTTTAATCCTCTGCAGTTTTTTATGTTTCATAATGTCTGTCTTCTGTAAAGCAGTATTATGTGTGTTTTAAATGGTCAAATAAAACGTAAACTTGAAGGGACAAAACACATAACAATTACACAATGAGAGGTTTATGGTTTATCTTGAATTGGTAGAACACCGCTCCCTTCTAAAATGTAATTCATCTCCCCCCAAAAAACACAGTGGGATTCCCATTGTGGTGGTGGATGCACGCATGCACGCATGCACATGCACGCACACGCACACGCACACGCACACGCACACACAGACACATTTGAATTCCCTTCAGCCACAGCTGTTATCAGTGTTGTGGTTCAGGGGACGGTCTGCCTCATTAAAGAGAATAATTAACGAGAAAAGCTACAGAGATAAAACTGTTTGAAATGTGTCTCCTCTTATATACTGAGGGTTGGCACTGTAAGCGTGTGTGTGTGTGTGTGTGTGTGTGTGTGTGTGTGTGTGTGTGTGTGTGTGTGTGTGTGTGTGTGTGTGTGTGTGTGTGTGTATATTATATATATATATATATATATAGTTGTATCTGGACTGACCGAAATACTCTTTTGAGGCTATACAGCAGAGCATTATGCAATAATTCAATTTCTGTGGCACCGCTGCCGCCGTAACTTGCGGGCCTTCTGAACGGCAATATTGCAGGATCTCTGTGTGAAAGTGGCTAGTGTTACTATCAGACATTTGCATTGTGACCCCCCCCCCCCCTTAAATCAGATTACTTTATACTTGTCATTCCCTAACCTGCCAATACCTGCCATCCCACATCCACCTCCCTTTGCCTGCTCATCCTTCCTATTACTGTCTGGTATGGTATGGTATGGTATGGTATGGTGTTTATTCTGTGTAGAGTAACTCATTACTTATTACACTACTATTTCATTACTTTCACCAGAAATAACTGCAGTAGCAGAATGACACAATTTCATTAGGAAATGATTGTATCTTTATTTAAATATGTGCTTTGATTAAAAAAAAAAGTACCTCACTTTGTAACTTGTGTTACTTGACAAAGTAACTGGTATAATATTACTGAAATCCTATTGGTAATAAGTTATATTACTGAGTTACTCCTCAAAGTAATATATTACATGTAATATGTTATTTTTGTAATGCGTTACCCCCCCAACACTGTTCCTACAGACATTACAGCAATCATAAGGCAAAACACTACAGATCCCACAATGCATCACACTCTCCCAGCTGGACTCAAGAGTGACAGATTTATTAGACAGCCATTTGTAGCATGCCTGCGTGTAATGCTGCCAAGGAGGGCCGCTGAGACTGACAGACTCCCAGCTGTTTGATGACCTCGAGGTGATAATGGCGATACAGGAGGAGAGGACAGAGAGGCAGAGATAAACAGAGCTAGGGAAACCATGTGTGTGTGTGTGTGTGTGTGTGTGTGTGTGTGTGTGTGTGTGTGTGTGTGTGTGTGTGTGTGTGTGTGTGTGTGTGTGTGTGTGTGTACACACACTGGCAGAATAGAGAATAATATTGGCTATGGTATGGTTTCTCGTGGCCTATTGTTGCCCATTTCTGCATTATAGAAAAATGGAAAGTCTCACATTTGTGCTTGATTATCTGAATAGAATTGAACATAACAGAATAGAGCAGAATAGAATTGAACATAACAGAATAGAATTGAATTGAACAGAATAGAATTGAAAACAACAGAATATAGAATTGAACTGAACAGAACAGAACAGAACAGAACAGAACAGAACAGAATTGAACATAACATAACAGATTAGAACAGAACAGGATAGAATTGAACATAACAGAATAGAGTAGAATAGAACAGAATGGAACAAAACCGAATATAATTGAACATAACAGAATATAATAGAACATAACACATTAGAATAGGATAGACCATAACAGAATTGAACAGAATTGAACATAACAAAATAGAATGGAATAGAACAGAACAGAACAGAACAGAACAGAACAGAACAGAACAGAACAGAACTGAACTGAACTGAACTGAACTGAACTGAACACAACAGAATAGACAGAGTCTAGACTCTAGACCAGAGGTTCTCAAATGTTTTTCAGCCAAGGACCACTTACAAGACAGAAAATATACTGGGGACCCCCCCTTTCTGATTTGTGATTTTGGCCTAATTGTTTCCACGGTAATGTGCTTGACTTTTAATTTGATAGGTTTGTTAGATTAGAATGTAATCCATGAACCATTTTAGATTTAAAGCAAAACAATATTTTCGTTGAACTATGAAGCTTTTGCCAAAAAAAAAAAAGTTTTTATTTTTATTTTCCTGAAAACTTTTCGCGGACCCCCTGGCAAAGTGCCACGGACCCCTAAGGGTCCCCGGACCCCCATTTGAGAACCACTGCTCTAGACCATCTGCAGTAGAAACTACATTGTAATTGGAGTGCAAAGAGCTTAAAAACATATATAGCAAATCATACCGACAACATATTAAACATTTAGACACCAATAAAAGAGTAAAAAGTAAGATAACAAGGCCAGGTCGAAACCTGGCATACAGTCGGTGCATGGGATCGTCACCCATGTATACCCATACACATTTTAACAATCAACAGAACACATATAAGCCATCATCTGATTTTCCACCTTTTTTCCCTGTTTGTGTTTAGGGATGCAGGATAAAGATTTTTTTTTTTTTTTTTTTTTTTAAATAAATGCTGCAGCTGCACACTTACTGTTTAAACTTGAATTATAATTGTTGTTTTTCTTTGTTCTTTGATGTGAATTTATGGCTTTTTGGCACCTATATGTAACCTTTTAAGGTTGAGATAATTGTATTATCATTATATGGTCCAAATATTTCAGTAAAGCACTTGAAACACTTGAAATATTCTTGCTTGGGTGGTATCATTCTACTTGAAATGATGGTAAAATGTATTATTTTTAGTAAAATAACATGTCACGTGTGCAATGCAATATTTGTAATGGAATCATTATGGGACACGGCTAATAGCCGAACTTAGCCATAATGATCCCATTTGCATTGCACACGTGCTACACTATGCTAGCTAATGCTGTGCCAGGTATTAGCCGTGTCCCATAAAGATTCCATTACAAAACACGTTAACGTTAACGTTAGCCAAACGTTTTTTGGTTACACAATGCATTGCCAGCTATCAGTGGCAGGATAAGGTCCGTTTGATATGTTGTTAAACGTGTTATTTTACACCGTTTGAAAGAATTAACCCACCTTGAATTCTTTGAACAGGTCTGGGTGCCTGTCTTTCAGGTGCTTGGCGAGATTGGATGTGTTACCCTTGCCATGAAAAGTTGAATGTAGGCTAAGTAAGCAGCAGAAGCACTATTGTTTTTGTTTTAAATACTTGAGGGCTACATGCCACTGGTGTTGCACTGGCTGCACTCACTGCCATACAGAGTTGAATGTAAGAAGTAAGCAGAAGCACATTGTTTTGTTTTAAAGTTGAAGGCTACATGCCATTTGTTCATTGGAAATGGTTGCATACTTTAATAAAGGAGATCTCACCGCTGTTTACATGCTTTTCCGATCGGCTAACACGCTAGTTATAGCCTACTTAGCTCAGCTGTTAGCTACTTATCTTAGCTCTCTGCCTCGCGGTAAGATGTTCATGTTCCTTATGCATAACATCCATGTATATTTGCTGGAAGGGGAGACGTCTCCCGTTACTGTTGATGTCCAGAGACACTGGGAAATGTGTGTTTGTTTATTTGTTGCGTTGCATGTAACGTTAACATGGGCGCGGACCCTCTGTGGCCGTGAGCGACTCTGTCAAGCTGAACAAGATCAGATCAGGGCAGACAGGAAGTCCGAAACCGGACATTCGTCAAATAAAACAAATTTCAAAGTAAAAGCCCATCTTGATGAAAGGGTGCCAGGAGTCGTGTATGAAGCGATTGGGACACACATGCTCCCATAGGCCAGTGCAAGCACCGGCCTAAAAAAATAAAATACAAAAATAAAATGAGACAAGTGCACATGTGGATAGACCTGAGTCATCCAACTCAAGTTTAAAGTGCAGGATTAAAGTGCACAATAATAAAGTGCCTATGCATAGAATCAGTATTGTATGGTCAGATAACTGTAGGCTATTTAAGACAACTTATACAAATGAAAAAAGAGCATAGTCTAGGGAGTCTAGACAAGTGCAACATGTGGAGTTGTGATGGTTCAGAGTAACACTGCACTTGATCGTTCAGAGTAGCACTGCACTTGGACATGTGATGGTTCAGAGTAGCACTGCACTTGGAAAGAAGCTCTTTGCAAAGCGAGTGGTGGAGCATTTAATAGAGCGGTAGCGTCTGTCCAGGGGGAGTAGATCAAAGAGGCTGGCAGCCGGATGACCTGCAGGGGCCCTGACAATACTGGAGGCACGGGATCAGAACCACCGTTAGAATAGAATAGGATCAGAACAGAACATAACAGAACAGAATTGAACAGAATACTATAGATAGCCTATAGAACAGAACATACCTGAACAGAATTGAACAGAACAGAACAGAACAGAACAGAACAGAATAGAATAGAATAGAATAGAATAGAATAGAATAGAATAGAATATTTTTTTTATGGCAGTGATAATGGGCATGTGAAGAACTGGGTTATGGAGAAAGTGATACCAGCGCTGAGTGACACAGCAAACAGAGCAGCTAATATGATATTATAACTTCCTGATTCACACTTAGCTACAGTAGAGGAACACGATCTGAAAGGCTGGACCAAAAGGATGCTCTTCCACCCTGCGGAGGGGAGGGGGGTTGGGCATCCCAATTTTCTCACGACTTCTTGATACCAGCTGGATGGTGAAAAGACACGACCATACTGGGCGGAGATCCCCCCCCCCCCCCCCTTTTTTTCTTCTTCCTTTTTTGGGTCATAGAGAGCCAAAGTCACGCTCCCTTCCTGGTTAGGCATACAAACCAAGGGATTTCATTTGCCATTCTTTGTTCCATAGACATTTCATAAAATGCTTATACGAGTAATCAGCGTGATGTCACGACACCGCAAAACAACCCGAACCACGGCAGTTAACTAGTAGCCTATGAGTTGTGACAAACAAACATTAATATCTCAAAAACTATAGGCTACATGACATCGCTTATATTTTGACATTTTGAGTGAGAGCAGAAGTAGCTCATGAGTCTGATGTAGCCTATGATATAGTGCATGTTTAGTTAAAGTTGTGTGAACTGTAGCAGTTTTTAAAATGTAAATAGCATAGCCATGGCTAGAGTGAGGCTCTCACGGCTTGCTCCATAGGGTCTCATTACCGTTTCCACAAATGCTTATCGGCTGATCCCTCATATAAACATAGGCTATTAGTTTTACCAAACCAAGTGATCCAGCTATAGAGAGGCAAAGTGACCGCCTACTTCCTGCTTCAGCACTGTAGGCTACCAGAGATTTTCATCCACCATTTATTTTCCCATAGACATTTCGTAAAATGCTTATAAAAAATAGTTTTACTTGTTCAAACCAAACGGTTCAGATATATTTAGAAACGGGAGAGATCACATAACATTTCACTTTGACCAAAACGTAAAAAATGTGTGGATTCAAAGAAAATGTATTTTTTTAAAGGTTTTGGTCGAAGTGAAATGTTCTATGGTCTCTCTCCCGATTCTAAATATAGCTGAACAGTTTGGTTTGACGAAGTAAAACTATTTTTTATATAAGTATTTTACGAAATGTCTATGGGAAAATAAATGGTGGGTAAAAATCTCTGGTACAGTGCTGAAGCAGGAAGTACTGTAGGCGGTCACTTTGCCTCTCTATAACATTTCACTTGGACCAAAACGTTTTTTTAACCCACTATTTATATTTTAGTTTTGGTCCTAGTGGAATGTGCTATGTTCTCCTTTAATTCAAAATATAGCTGAATCGCTTTGTTTGACTAAGTAAAACTATATTTATACGCATTAATACAAAATATCTATGGAACAATAAATGGCGGATGAAATCCCTTGGTATGTATGTATCCGGATGTGGGCGTGACTTTGGCTCTCTATTTTCGACCTCAGTGGGCGCGACTGAGCCCCAGACAACCAATCACATGTCGAGGTGTGATTTTCGGAAGGCGTGGCCAGGGAAGCGGGGCGGTGCTAGAACCGGAAGTGTGTCGCGGCTGATCTCTCGCGCTGTCATTCGGCCGTGGTCGGTTCCACAGAGAGGGGCAGCCAAGAAGCACAGGACTCGGCTTGCTCTGTAGGAGAGAGAGAGAGAGAGAGTTAGCGAGAAAAAAACCAATATTGAAATCGTATAAACAATGAAACCAATCTAATAGGAATTAAAGAATTGCGGACGAATACATTTGATAGATTGCCACGTTAGCAAACCTCTTTTCTGTTAGAATCCAGATTAGAGGCAGGAGAGAGAGCGCAAGCTGTGTCATTGAGCAAGCAGGACACGTCAGGAGAAGCGAGAAAAAAAAGCGACTGTACTGTACGAGTCAGCTCTCAAACCGCCTCTCACGAGCTCTGCTTGCTCTACACTTTGGTCAAGGACATCACATTTGCTCTCAACCCGAGGAAAGGATCTCAACCGAGCCGTCACCGGGATCGGAGGTGGTAACCAGAAGGTGAAAAGAGATTTTTATTCGCTATCCAATCTGTCCAGCTAGCATTCGTGCTAACGTTAACTAGCTAGGTAGCGTTAGCTAACGACGTAGCTGTCGTCCAGATAACCCGTCCGGTGTATTTAAACTGCTCGACTTTCGGTTGTCACTGCATATAAAGCTCTAATACTGAACAATAATGTGTGATTCTATTGGTAATACAGTATTTCGATCAAAGTAAGAAGAGATATCGAATATGCCTTGCATCTATTTTAAGGTTATCTCCAGATGGATTTTTGACAGCTGTCAAAGAAGGTCGAGTGTTTTTCTCCTGTTTTTGAACGGTGGCTTCTGGGACTTGTTAACTCTGAATTTTTACCTATTTGTTTGTATTGTAATGTATTCGGTAAGGTTACACTGCGGTTGATATTTGTCTGTCAACTGGTTTGCGCTAGGAAGCTGTCTCCAATGGAGGATGTGTCGACTCGACACAGCAGCGCTTGCTAGCCAGGTCGGTGGCTATCAGCAGCTCAGCTCTAGACTTACAAGTTGGCAACGTCACGGGGTTATAATTAGCCAAATATCCCCCCCCCCCAGCTGTCCATTGTAAGAATGCAAGATTGTTCAGTGCAAGAATGAGCTTATTCATTTGATGATGTCGTGTCATTATCATATCATTATCATATGTCCAGGAATGCATCGAGGGAGTAACAAAAAAAGATCTTGTATGTCACAAGAAAAATGACAATGTCCATTTCCTAGTCTTAGCCAAATCTCTTAATCTAAAATGGCACGAGAGGGACAGATTGCTAACTCAGTGCATACCATCCTGTGTGTTCTCTCTCTCAATAGGACCAAACGATCACGGGATAGCATTTGTGTGTGGGGGGAGAAAACAAATGGGGGATTACGCCGGGTTTGGAGTCCTAGTTCAAAACAACACTGGCAACAAGTCTGCATTCCCGGTCCGGATCCACCCGCATCTACAGCCCCCACACCACCACCAGAATGTGTCGCAGAGCCCTGCTGCTTTCATAAACAGCACCACAGCCACGGGGAATGGCACCACAGGAGGCTCCCCCTGGCTTTTTCCTGCCTCCGCCACCCACAACAGCGTGCAAGATGAAATCCTGGGGGGCCCAGAGAAGCCCAAAGCACAGCAGCAACAGGAAATGCAAGAAACGCAAGAAAAGCAGCAGCAGCTGTCCCCTGGGAGTCACCAGGAGAGTGGAAGTGGCGGAGGCATCATTTCAGAACTGGAGAAGGCCCGCTCAGAGGAAGGCAAGGCAGACAACGGCCCGTCTGAAGGAACTAACGGAAAGGAGAAGCAGCTGCGTCTGGAGTCTCCGGTTCTAACGGGCTTCGATTACCAGGAGACGTCCGGTCTGGGGGGAACCGGCCCGGTGCAGTCTAGTACCACCTCGTCGTCCCTCACCGGCTTCAACAACTGGTCGGCCGCCATCCCCCCGGCGCCGTCCAACATCATCAATGAGGATGTGAGCTTCTTCAACCCAGCCTCCGCCAACAACGGGCCCCTGCTGTTCCAGAACTTCTCGCACCACGTCAGCCCGGGCTTTGGCGGGAACTTCTCCCCCCAGATCGGGCCGGCGGCGGCGGCCTTGTCCCAGCACCACCCGCCTCCCCCGCCCCCGCACCCCCACTTCCAGCACCCCCACAGCCAGCACCAGCAGCACCGGCGCTCCCCGGCCTCGCCCCACCCTCCGCCCCCCTTCCCGCACAGGAACGCGGCCTTTGGCCAGCTGCCGCATCTGTCCAACAGCCTGAACAAGCCCCCGTCCCCCTGGGGTCCGGCCAGCTACCAGAGCCCCTCTCCCTCCCCCGCCTCCTCCACCTCCTGGAGCCCCGGAGGAGGCTACGGCAGTGGTGGCGGCGGCTGGGGGGGGTCTCAGGGACGAGAGTATCGGCGGGGGCTGAACGGTGGGATGACCCCCATCAACTCCATCTCTCCGCTGAAGAAGACCTTCCCCAACAACCACGTGGCGTCCCAGAAGTACCCTCGCAACAGTCCTGCCGGCTTCAACCCCAAGTCCTGGATGGATGACGGCGTGGGCCGCAGCGATAACATCTTCCCCTTCCAGGTCAGCCTGCACTTGATAAGTCTGATCATATCGGTTTTTAAGAATTCACGTCAGCAATTCCTTTTATTGATCGTCTAAATCCATTAGCATTGATGTCATTTGATTCCGCGTATCAGTTAGCATGCGTGTGCACTTTTGTATCTGATCGTATATGCACAGTGCACATTTGTGTGTGTGCTTGTATATATGAGCATTTAGGGTGCGATCGCGCTTTTGTGTGCAAGTAATTTCTAGCGCTGCCTGAATGATAAATCATAAGCATACCATACAACACTTAATATTAGCTGCTAATTTTATTACAATATGTGGTGTAACCGCTATTTTTGGACCTGGGGGGGGAGGGTATGGATTAACATGCTGCATTTGTCACTGTGTTAGCTCAGTCGTTGGGCTCTGTACTTCCATGGCTGTGGGTCCCTGATGATGACTAATGGGGCTCTGTCACTGCAGTGGGGTGTGCCACGTATACGAGGCGTGCGTGCGTGCGCGTGCGGGGGGCGGGGGTGCGGCGTTGGGGAGGGAGCGAAAAAGATGGGGAGAGGAAAATGGGAGAACCAGGTTAGAAATGGAGAAGGTGAGAGCGAGGAGAGGGAGGGATGGAGTAAAGAGAATGGCAGGAGATTGAGATGTAGGGAGAAATCTAGATACGCCAGTGGCAAGATGAGACATCATCATCTGATTTCCCTTCCAGAAAAAAATCTGACAAATGTCAGAAAGAGAAGTACAGTAGATTGATGGAGCTCGATTCCTATTTGTCTTTACTGCTGACAAATCTCAGGGCATCAATTTGTTCTGCATTGTGAAATGTAGCCTAATGATTTTCAGGATTAGCGCATTAATAATAATAATAACCCAGGACATGGCCCCCATAGCCTAGCCTAGCCAGCTCATTTCTAATGTGATTTTGATAGCTGGGTCCACACACAATGAAGATGGCTTGAATAACAGTATAATCACAACATGTAGGAAATGGCAGCTTGGATTGATAGTGAAGAGGGGCTGGAAATTAATTCATTTTATTGATCCAATCCAACTCAGGATTGATTGGGTCGTGGTTGTAAGGATACGGGGGTGGAGGGGCGAGGGCCAGGCTAAGCCTATTGGTGATGTGATAGGCTTTGCTGTAGGCCCAGCTAGGCCCGGCTGTTGACGAAGCCTTCTTAAAGGCTTCTTTAAAGCCCCCCCCTCCAGTGTATTTTGTCATTTTGAAGATATTTCATGTGTTACTGTGTTTTGCCCTGCTCTGCTGATTAGCCACATGTATTTAGTTGACAAATAACCTTATTTTGGGCTCAAAGTCATAAAACTAATGTGTTGGTAAAAACGGGTGATGACGTCAGGCATTATGCTGTCTAACGAGTGACGTGTCATAGACAAATATATTTACAGTAAATACCCTCTGCTGTTATCTAGGTGTTGGCCGCCAGCCGCTACGTTTGCTAACTAAAGGTCCTTACACACCGGGAGCGTTTTTTTTCCCGTGCAATTAATTTGCACGTCAATAATATTTCTTGAACCTATATCAGTCAATGTTTCGCTGAGCGTTATTGCGGTATTTACTTTTTTCGGACCACGGTCGATTTTTCAGAGATTCACGTCCGACGTGTACCCATCTGTTGCTGTGATTGACAGGTGGGTCAAAATTTGCATTGCAATTTCATGCTGTATATTTGCATCGCTCTTGGTGTGTAACAGCCTTAAGTGTTCACCAGGCTCAAAACGCTGCGATAGTCACTTTTAACCAGTTAGAGTTACGCTCTTTCCATAAAGTCCATAAGCTTTGATATCTGTTGGCTGGTTTGTTGACAATGAGCGATATTTTTGCTTCTAAAATATGTTTTTCACGGAGATATGAAAGGAACCAGTATGACCGCTACTTCCATTTTATCGCAGACAAAGAGTATACTGAAGACAAGATGAGTCACTGCTTCTTTTACAATAGCGCCTGCTGCAGTCTTATGTTTCAGTGGAAAATGGAACAAACTATCGTCAGTTCTTATCAATCTAAGTTCTTTGGCACAAATGGTGACGTGGGTTCTTACAGCGCGACGGCACATATACGTTTTCATAGAACATCAACGTGAAACAGGTACAAGTAGGAAGAACTGACTGGAGGAGGGCGGCTTTAAGTAGGTATCCTTTACCTTCTTGCCTCTGGAAAATGTTGGTTCATCTACACTGATGACAGGCTGTATACCCTGTCAAAGTTAGGTCAGATAGGTAGTAGGGATGTCACCGTGTACACAGCTAACCGGATATTAAATCATAACCGTTTAGAAAAAACAATAACCGACTACACGTCTGCGTCATATCAGCTGTGGCTGTACCTTTAAGACAGGCAGCTTTACGACGGGTGTGGTTGTAATTGTAAACATGGAGCCAGTGTGACCGCATGAAAATAAAACGTTTAACAGTTAACGTCGTGGTCCACAAGTTATGAAACATAACATTGGCGACGAGAATGATGGATTCTCTGCTCTCACCTCTCTCCCCGTTCCTCGCCCTGCCTGGCGAGCCACTGATCCCGTGTGTTCGCTGGCATGAATCCTTTGAAATGTTCCTACTAGGGCTAGCTGATGCTAACGTTGAGCCCTGCTGATACACAATCTGGGCTACGAGGGACAGTGGATTTTTCGTACTCTCGGACCCGCTCCTAATATGCGGACTGTGTCACAGTGTTGTCTGGACATTTTGCCGCTTAACAGAATGTAAAAGAGGATTGTTTTCAGTCAACATCGGTAGTAAGCGGGTGAGTCTGTCTTACTGTGTTTCATTTCTCATCAAAAATAAACTGTTTAGCGCTAGTGTAGGGCTGTTCGATTTTGCCTAAAAATTAAATTGACGATTCTTTCTCTCAAAACTCAATTTTCGATTTCGATTTCGATTTTTTTATACTATTATACTTCTCTAAACATTTGTTGCCTTGCAGAGCTCTTTTTTTTCCTCTTTTTTTCATAAGTGACAAATTATGCTTTTACTCTGAAGGCAGAACTTCCTGTTTTAGCCTAACTTGCTATGCCTAACTTCCTGGCTGTTGCTTGCTAACCTGCAGTCACTTGACACTGGTGGATTTGCACTTTTGGAGGTGAGTCCTAATGTTACTCGGTGGTCTCACGTGTTGTTATGTGAACTAAAGGCAACATTTCAGCGTCCAGTGATAACGTCTTTGTTCGCATGCGCGTATCTTGCACAGCCCGCCCCGCAGTGCAACACGCTGCTCAGTGCTCACACAAGTGTGCTTTTTGGAGGGGTTGAAATAAGTTCATTGCTGCCGTCTTTAGTAGCCAGCAGTAGTCACAGCCTCCCAGAGAGACTTTACAGCGGGGAGAAAAGACCGGTAGTGTCATGTACGCGTGCTGCTACAGCATGCGTACATGACAGAGAGCCGCCCCGCCGTAACGTAATTACCCTAGTTAAAAAAATCTATTTTACGATTTTCATTTTTTTAACATCGTCCTAACTAATTCGATCACGGTTCAAAATCGATTTATCGAGCAGCCCTATGCTAGTGGTGATAATGCTGCCTGTAAACTACAGATGATAACTTTAACGTGACGCTGAAGTGTTCACACAAGTGCAGTAACGTTAATGGAAATGCGGTCCAACAAAGCATGGCAATGGAAATGCGGCCGTAAGAACTAAACAAAAACGTCCGGTTAACCGGTTACATGCTACCAGAAGGTCCCGTGTACCCGTGTAGAAAATGTTGTAACCGTTGACATCCCTAGTAGGTAGTCTGTTAATACTAGTCCCTAATGTCATCTCAGATGCGCTAGTTGGATAACATTATTTACTAATCGGCCTTGGAGACCACCAGTGAGGGACAATGTGGTTTTACTTTGTTTCGAACTCGAGCTCTCACTCTAGTGTCCTATCGCTGCCATGCAGCGCCACTGGATGAACTAATTCTTTCTCCAAAAATGTATTTTTATAAAACCACCCATCCCACCTCCTGGTGGCATGGTATACAGTACATGAGAAATGGGGCGGCCACCCACTTACTATCCCGGTGACTACGTCACGTCCGCCCACTTCTCGTGTAGCCTCTTCCTGTTCATCCAGCGAAGCTGCTCGGACGTATCTCTGATTTCTCCAATACATATTGCTAACACAGTTGCATTCTTAGCCGAGGCTAACTCCGTCTTAACAGCCCACCAAACTCACGGCGTTCGGCGGACGAGACCCAGACAGGCCAAGGGTTCCGAACCTGTTCTCTTCGCCTCGGACGGCGGTTCCACCTTCATCAAAGCTAGGAGTGTTTTCGCCTCTTTTTCTTGTTAGCTCTAAACTGTCTTGTGTTGCTATTTGCCGCTGTGCAATTAGCTTCTACGCTAGCTTGCTTCTTGTTCTACGCTAGCTTGCTTGCTGTCTCCTCGGCTGAGGAGACATTGACTCTGAGATAAATAGCTATAAACTAGCCGCTAGCTAGTTAGCTTGTGCGGTAGGGCTGCTCCCTCCAGGTCGATTGGTCGATTGTTTGGTTGACGTGCTCTTGGTCGACAAGATTCACGTTGGTCGAACAATCGCTGGTGTTAATAATTTCATAGGAGAAATTCAATTTCATAAAAATAAAAGCGATCCGGAATGAAGTAACAATGCCCCGGGAGCAAGTTGCAACACGGACCTTTTCTAGAAGCACACCTGAAGTGATCCAGGCTAGAGACAGGCAACCACAGTTAGCAGAAAGGAGAGCAACCAGCAGAGCGATGGAATTAGCTATCCAGCGCAAACAATGGACGCAGTACGCAGCCACCATCACTTGTTAACAAGCTGTTAACGTGCACAGTACGCATCAGTGAGACTCATCCACAGACATACACTCCAACTCCGGTAATGTTAGACAGGCTGTTATAAGACTGGAATAAATCGCAAAAGCTGTCTAGGTGTCCTTTCTGCCAACTAATTAACGTTACAACGCTGCAAATAGCTTTTATTTATAATTATCAGCTATCGGTATAGTGCTCTCAGTAGTCAGTACACTGCACAAAATAAGAAAAAAAGTAAACTGCAAAAAATGAAAATAAAAAAGTACACTGTACTTTTGGAGGTGTCTTTTAGCTTCCTTCTAGGTGTGCTAAAGCTCTCTATCGTTAGCCGTTTCTTCCCCTCCTGCTAAGCTATGGATAAGGTTGAACAGGCTAGAGGGTGTGCCGTGTGCAAGGCTACGTTGGCGTCAGGCGACCAACATGCTAGATGTGTGTTTTGCTTAGGGCACGAACACGCGGCACGGCCACTTTTAGACCCCTGTTCCTGCAGCCGTTGCGTTGTATTCCACACGGCGGTGCTCCGTCACAGGGCCTCCCTCTTCCTCGAGGATGAGGTGCCTCCTAATGGGATGCCTCTGAGGAGTGTCTCCGTGGAGTCTGACCGAGGCCCGTAGGCTGCCAGGCCTCGACATTAACGGATGCCCGGTTGCCCCGGGCAAAACGAGTACTGACTCGGACAGGTGGCTGCTCGCACACAATCACACCGGCTGCAGGACGCACCGTGAAGATGTCAAAAGCAGATGAAGTCTGGTTGGGTCAAAGCCCCAACTAATAACGCTAACCTTGCGTCGGCATCGACATCACAAATCGAGCTGCAAGATGATAATTCAAGCAACAAGAACTGCCCGCACAGAAACAAAGGACAAGGATATTATTTGTCAAGTCATCGAGGTGAAATACCCCTGCGTCTTTGAACGGGACAGAAAACGCTATACTGCAAAGCATGTAGCCTACAACAAGCCTACAACATACACCTCGACCAGGACATCCTTCAAGCCCTGGCTGCCCTCGCCCCCCAAGGGGGTAGAGGACCAAGCCCCTGAGGGCGAGCTGGGTGAGCTGGGCGAGCTACCTCCACTCCAGTACGAGCCCTTAGAGATTTCGATCCAAGGGGTTGATTTGACACCCTTCGTGCCATCTCACGTGAGCTGCGCAAGAACCAAGATGACGATGGCCAAACTCTCACAATCTAAAGATGACTGTGGCCACTAGGGCTGTGAATTTCCACTGGCTAGCTGCTAGCCGACGAACAGCTTGACACTACCCTGTCTGCAGTCTCTCTCTTGTAGCCCTGCATGCAGGGCGGACGTATCTCCGCAACCGTAACGTAGAGACTCATGGGTGGCGGTGTTGGATTCAGGGTGAAAAAATACATATAGTCCTTTATTGGCATCGCAATCTAACCTTCCGTTTCCCAGAAAATGTAAATAATGTAATACCGTAAATTCCGGACTATAAGCCGCGGCTTTTTCCCCGTTTTTTGGCCCTGCGGCTTATATAACGGTGCGGCTTATCTATGGATTTTTTCAGAAAAAAAAATACAAATAAAATCTCTCTTTTTTAGCACTCTTTCTAACTATAAATCCACTTCTGTTTTAATTTCCTCTCTTGCCCTCTTTTCACCACACCGCGGACACTGTGTGCACTGTAAAAATAAACAAAGGTGGTGTTGTGTTATGTTGTTTTGTTGAAATGTTACGGTAATACGGTAAATGGGAGCTTCCTCAAACAGCCATCTCTTTCCCGACAATCCCCTCTGTGCATGAACCCTTACATATGGTAATTACGGTAAGCAAACGGCCACTCGGTGACCTCCAAAATCGATGGATTTTACAGGTTATTTTATGTGCATTGATTTGCTGCTTGTTTTTTCGATTATTTTTTTGTAAAGCACCTTGAATTGCCTTTGTGTATGAAAGGTGCTATATAAATAAAATTTGACTTGACTTGACATCATTTGGCGGAAATCAACCGGTTACTCCTACCGGTTCAAAGTTCATTATAGTAGCAGACCGGAATCACAACAAGAGGAGCAGTAGCAGCAAACGGTCGTGCACTACCGGTAACTCTCTCTCACTCACCATGGGGAAGATACGCAGAAATTCACACGACGCAGCTTTCAAGTTGAAAGCAGTCAATCTCGCATTAAAAGACGGAAATCGAGCAGCAGCACGTAGCCTTGGCATCAACGAGTCAATGGTGAGGCGTTGGAAGGGGCAGCAGGAGGAACTGTCTCAGTGCAAGAAGACCAAAAAATCCTTCAGAGGTCATAAAAGCAGATGGCCCGAACTTGAAGATTGCCTTGAAGATTGGGTGTTGACCCAGAGAGCAGACGGCCGAGGTGTTTCCCCAGTTCAGATCCGACTGAAGGCCAAAACAGTCGCCACCGAAATGAAAATTGAACATTTCAGAGGTGGCTCATCTTGGTGCTTCCGATTCATGAGACGAAAGGGACTGTCCGTCAGGGCGAGGACTACTGCAGTGTGCCAGCAACTCCCTCCCGACTACCAGGAGAAAATCACAAACTTCGGCGAATTCACACAAAGGAAGATCACGGAATATTATAGGAGTGTGAAAACATCCACAATCACCAACGGGTTCCGAAAGGCTGGACTGCTGCGGGATGAAGAGGATGATGCCGCCACAGCTGGCGCTGAGGGCCGTCAGAGGCTTCAGAGGCTGTTCGATGCCGACACCGACAGTGACGAAGAGGAGTTCGTTGGTTTTGAGAGTGACAATTAAGGAGAGAGGAGAGTGGTTGACGAAGCCACCCTGAACCTGTTCGTTTCTGACACTGAAGATGAGGACTTTGGTGGTTTCAGTACACAGGAAGAAGAGGAAGACAAGGATTAGTGACTTGACTTCTCTGGTTACAGCCGTTTGCTGCACCTTCACCTAAAAGATGAAGACAAGGATTAATGACTTTTCTGGTAGGCTCACTACTGTTGACTGATTGTTTTATTATTGTTTTACAGTTATTTTGTTTACAGCCGTGACTGCACCTTATCCTGTGTGATATAGCCTATTGTTGTGTGATTTTGTCTGGGGATTAGTGACCTGACTTTTGTTTTGTTTTGTTTTGTTGAAATGTTAATAAATGGGAGCTTCCCCAAACAGCCATCTCTTTCCCGACAATCCCCTCTGTGCACGAACCCTTACATATGGTAATTAAACATCAAAACACCCGCGGCTTATAGTCCGGTGCGGCTTATATATGTAAAAAACAGTCAATTTTGCTGCTGCGGCGTATATACCGGTGCGCCTTATGGTCCGGAATTTACGGTAATTGATTTTTTACATTTGTGAATCGATGCAGAATCGTCCACGTCCGCATCGCGATGCATCTTATATTCGATTATTTTTGACACCCCTAATGGCCACACTCTCATATTCTAAAGATGGCGATGGCCACACTCTCACACTCTAAAGATGACGATGGCCACACTCTCACACTCTAAAGATGGCGATGGCCACAGTCTCACACTCTAAAGATGGCGATGGCCACACTCTCACACTCTAAAGATGGCGATGGCCACACTCTCACACTCTAAAGATGGCGATGGCCACACTCTCACACTCTAAAGATGGCGATGGCCACACTCTCACACTCTAAAGATGGCGATGGCCACACTCTCACACTCTAAAGATGACGATGGCCACACTCTCACACTCTAAAGATGGTGATGGCCACACTCTCACACTCTAGAGATGGCGATGGCCACACTCTCACACTCTAAAGATGGCGATGACCACACTCTCACACTCTAGAGATGGCGATGGCCACACTCTCACACTCTAGAGATGGCGATGGCCACACTCTCACACTCTCACACTCTAGAGATGGCGATGGCCACACTCTCACACTCTAAAGATGGCGATGGCCACACTCTCACACTCTAGAGATGGCGATGGCCACACTCTCACACTCTCACACTCTAGAGATGGCGATGGCCACACTCTCACACTCTAGAGATGGCGATGGCCACACTCTCACACTCTAAAGATGGCGATGGCCACACTCTCACACTCTAAAGATGGCGATGGCCACACTCACACTCTAGAGATGGCGATGGCCACACTCTCACACTCTCACACTCTAAAGATGGCGATGGCCACACTCTCACACTCTAGAGATGGCGATGGCCACACTCTCACACTCTAAAGATGGCGATGGCCACACTCTCACACTCTAGAGATGGCGATGGCCACACTCTCACACTCTAGAGATGGCGATGGCCACACTCTCACACTCTAAAGATGGCGATGGCCACACTCTCACACTCTAAAGATGGCGATGGCCACACTCTCACACTCTAGAGATGGCGATGGCCACACTCTCACACTCTCACACTCTAGAGATGGCGATGGCCACACTCTCACACTCTAGAGATGGCGATGGCCACACTCTCACACTCTCACACTCTAAAGATGGCGATGGCCACACTCTCACACTCTCACACTCTAGAGATGGCGATGGCCACACTCTCACACTCTAGAGATGGCGATGGCCACACTCTCACACTCTCACACTCTAAAGATGGCGATGGCCACACTCTCACACTCTCACACTCTAAAGATGGCGATGGCCACACTCTCACACTCTAAAGATGGCGATGGCCACACTCTCACACTCTAAAGATGGCGATGGCCACACTCTCACACTCTAGAGATGGCGATGGCCACACTCTCACACTCTAGAGATGGCGATGGCCACACCCTCACACTCTCACACTCTAAAGATGGCGATGGCCACACTCTCACACTCTAAAGATGGCGATGGCCACACTCTCACACTCTAGAGATGGCGATGGCCACACTCTCACACTCTAGAGATGGCGATGGCCACACCCTCACACTCTCACACTCTAAAGATGGCGATGGCCATACTCTCACACTCTAGAATTCAAATCACGAGTCCAAAAACCACTGGGTGACGTCACGGTGAGTCCGTCCATATGTTTTGTACGCTCTATGGTTAGTAGCTAGGGCTGGGACGGATCAGAAAACCCACGGATCGGATCGCGTGACGGATTTTGAGCCACGGATCACGGATTTTTCGGATCAGCAAAAAAAGAAAATATAGGCTATATCAGATTTTTTCTCTCAAAATTAGATTTTCGATTTGAATTTTTAATACTATTATACTTCTCTAACCATTTGTTGCCCTGCACAGCTCAAAATATGTTTTTCTCATGACACAATTTATGCTTTTACTCTGAAGGCAAAACAACCCAACTTCCTGTTTTAGGTGGCACTGCGCCTAACTTCCTGCCTGTTGCTTGCTAACGTAGTCACATGACACGGGTACAGACCAGAACGGGTGAGTCTGGAAACATAACGTTGATGCTACGTTATGCTACTCGGTGGCCCCACGTGTTGTTTTGTTATGTGTCCAAAGCAACATTTCACCTCCGGTGATAATGTGTTCGTGAAACGTGTGCGCGTGTGTGTGTGTGTGTGCGTGTTGTGGCTCTCGCTTCTTGTGCAGCCCGCAACATGCTGCTCGCATTCCTGTGCTTTTTCAGAGGTGTTGAAATAAGTTTGCTGTCTTTAGTAGCCACTAGCCACAGCCTTCAGAGAGACTTTACAGCGAAGGGATGAGGAAGCTCACTTGTGCTTGCCATGATGATGCCTGTCTGTGTCTGGCTGCGCTGCAGGCGTTCTCATACACTAACATTAAACGTTAAATGAAACGAAAGGGGGGGGGGGGGGGTCCGCGGACCACGACGTTCCGAACCGTGTGCCGAACCGTGGGGGCTGATCCGTACGGGTCACGGATTATCCGTGATCCGTCCCAGCCCTATTAGTAGCTGCTCTCTACCCAAAATTGTGAATGTGCATCTATTCTGAGCATTGGAGTGGAGAGTGGCTTCCGTTCTACTCTCATGGCAGATTGAAGCTAAAGCCAGCATTACCCTAGCTGCAGTCTGTTGCCCTCGGTTGTGATAGAATCAGATCAGCTAAAGTAGCATTGTCCCCGTGCCCTCTAGATACTGCAAGGGCAGAGGGAGGGTGGGTGGAGAATAATAGCTTTACTCTGTGTGTGTGTGTGTCTGTGTGTGTGTGTATGTGTGTGTGTGTGTGTGTGTGTGTGTGTGAGAGAGAGAGGGAGAGAGAGAGAGAGAAGAAAGGATCTGATTATGCAACTATAACCCCATTTACAAAGAACAAGAGTAGCAGGGATTCATAATTTATGTCTAGAGAAGGAAAAAGAAAGCATGAAGATATACTCTCACATTTAGCCTATTAACCATGGGATGTGTGATGGGATTCTCAGTGCAAGTCGTCTTAGCTAGTGGAGCTGTAGAAACCACTGTTGAATTATTACGCAGGCAGCCAAGTGTAGTGTAGTTTTATAGTGTTCAGAGCCTCCCCCTGTTTTGTGTCATCTTGATATTATCTTTGTTAATGATAATGAAAATTTGAAACTGTATGGTTACCGTAAGGGAATTTGATCAGGGTTTATCATTGAACCGGTTATCGTTTCATCTAGGGATGCACCGATTGCGATTTTCTTGGCCGGTTCTGATTTTTGAATAGTCTGACTTGCCGATACCGATTTTCTTTCTCAGAACAATAATTGACAGCTTACACAAACATTTTTGTAACTTTGGTTTAATAGACAATTAAGATTGGTGTAACAATTCTTATCATTTGCATGAGGAGGACCATCTCACTCAAACACATCTCAAAATAAGTGTTCCAGGTTACTGGACAGAGCTTTTCTTTTTTATGCAAATAAAATGAATATTAAAAAGAAAATCCAGTATATCCCACAGCTATCATACATGTACTTATGCATGTACCAAAAGAAAACGGGTGCAACATAACATCAAAATGTGATCCGTGGAGTTTATAGCCTGGCTCCAGACCTTCGAAGCCACGCCCACTCCACAGTTGTGGATTTGGCTGTTCTAGGTTGTTCTTGAGTAGAAGAGGAAATTAGTTTATGAGTTGACGATTCAGTCTCAATATCAGAGTTTACACACAGAGTCCGACATTTTGTATGCGTTTTTTTAATCCGCCACCCGGAAAAAAAATCGTCACGCACAGAAAACCTTGAACACTGAGTCCGATGCGTTTTATAATTATGTCCGTCGTTCTATTTGCAATATACATATATATATCCTGTATACTGTGGACACAGTATCCTCACATTCACCTCACCAAGCCGGCTTTGGTGCGGTGTGGCCGGGTGCTGCAGAGCGAGGGAGAGGGAGAGAGGTGAACGAGCCGCTCAGAGCGGGACTCGGCCAGTCGTTCCCCCGCCGCTCATTTTCGACTTGCATGTGTGACAAACTGCGAGCTTTGTGTTTTCACTGATGGTGATGAAAAATGTCCACACTGAGATGCTGGCGTGTGTGGTGGCTGCAGCCCATCTGTCTCGTTGCTTTGGGGTGCATGCACGTCACGTGAATAAAGGGGGGAGCCAACCGGCACACAGAACTGGATATGTAGACTGACCGGCGCAGGTCGTCGCCGGTTGGGGCCGATCAGCTTAAAATCGGCCATTTCCGATCACCGATCGACCGGTGCATCTCTCTAGTTTCGTCCTTGGCTGTTACCTGTTGTAAAGTGAGGTGAAACAGATGTTGCTGTGAGGAGCTGGCTGAAGGTTTCTCCTTGCATTAACTATCCACACATCTCTCCTATTTTCCCTTCACTTCTGTGGACAGCAGGGAGTCAGACAAACAAACCCAGAGGATTTGATTGCTGCCATTACTACAGCTGTCGTGTATAACACAGGCCACTATGGCTAGCTTCCTAACGTTATTAGCGCTGCCATAACCTGGCCTGTCACCAAGTTGGCGTTAGTTGACAGCAAGGAAGGTTCCATATTAACAGACCCAGTTGACAGCTGCAGAGTAACTTGTATAAACGTGTTTATAAATGAATAGGTATAGGAAACCTTTTTTGCCCCTCCAAAATAGACTCCATCTTATATTCCGATGCGTCTTATTTACCGGGTTTTACGCTACTATTGCTATAGGACCAATTGACAGGCCATCTCTCTCCCATTTTATTTGCCCCTGACCAAGGATTGCTCTAGCTAGTGTCCTCTAGTAAGAGAGTGGCGTCAGCGGAGGACCAAAATGCGAGACTCATTAGCCAATGAACAGCCAGGAATGGGTCTCGCGCTACTTTTGCATGTGAAAATAAAGCCGATAATGTACAATTTGATTCATTTCAAGGGATGAAAAACCCTTTCAAAGTACAACACTGTCTATTTTGTTGCAACTCGACAGTGCTGCTTTTTTTACTCAAGAGTTCCACTTTCTACTTCCTGGAAAAAAACTGGTCCATTGGGGTGAATGGAGATGTCAGAACTCTTCTATTATACGGCTCTGGCTCTAGCCAACCACAGGCAGTAGACCTATAGCTTCCATTCTGTGCTTTCAAAACTGTCCCCAATCCATTCTATCCCAATACTTGAGTTAATGATTGATGACACATGTTGCCCCTATACAAGGCACCCTAAACTTTGGTAATGGAAACACTGTAGTTCCTTTAAAGGAACACTCCGCCCATTTTCAACCAGCTTTGTATCATTAGAACATCAGTAGTATATCAGAAAACTGTAAACGGTTTTGAAGTCTGTCATGTAATTTGACAGTTATTGAGTGTTTAAGTGTGGACCAGTGACATCACTGGTCCACACTAACTCAAATTAATAACTCATTAACTCAAATCAACTCTCAATAACTGTCAAACTATTCATCATTCATCTAGTTTGACAGTTATTGAGAGTTGATTTGAGTTAATGAGTTATTCATTTGAGTTAGTGTGGACCAGTGATGTCACTGGTCCACACTTTAACACTCAATAACTGTCAAATTAAATGACAGACTTCAAAACCGTTTACAGTTTTCTGATATACTACTGGTGTTCTAATGATACAAAGCTGGTTGAAAATGGGCGGAGTGTTCCTTTAACTGTGGGATAAATGGACCCCATCAGGAAGTGTTGTCACACTGTGTTCCACTATTAGCCTGGTCCAAACACTGTGTTCCACTATTAGCCTGGTCCAAACACTGTGTTCCACTATTAGCCTGGTCCAAACACTGTGTTCCACTACTAGCCTGGTCCAAACACTGTGTTCCACTATTAGCCTGGTCCAAACACTGTGTTCCACTATTAGCCTGGTCCAAACACTGTGTTCCACTATTAGCCTGGTCCAAACACTGTGTTCCACTACTAGCCTGGTCCAAACACTGTGTTCCACTATTAGCCTGGTCCAAACACTGTGTTCCACTATTAGCCTGGTCAAAACACTGTGTTCCACTATTAGCCTGGTCCAAACACTGTGTTCCACTATTAGCCTGGTCCAAACACTGTGTTCCACTATTAGCCTGGTCCAACTGCCTCACATAGTTTCCATTCTATCACCGACACGACAGTTGAAGGATTAGTAGCTTTTGTTTTAGGATTTCCATTGTTCTGCCTGTTTACAATGAAAGTTGATCATTCCCTTGTGCATGTTTTAAGAAGCCATAATAGTAACACACTACCGTAAATAGGGGAGGAAGACAAAGGAGATAATCATCTCTCAAAAAGTAGCCTAGACATTTGTAACACTCAGATAGGGCCATATGATTTCCACAAAACGGAAACAACAGACAGAATCATGGAATTTGGTAATAAAAATGGAATCAACTGTAAAACATGGAATATTACAGAATTTTCCATAATTTGTCTGAAATTGATAAATGTAGGATCAAAATCAAAAATAGACCTAATTATTGTAGTAACCTAAATGATTTCATAATTGTAAAATAGGCCTAGAGTTGGGGTGTTTTGAAGTGGACGGGTTTCTTATGTGGGACCCTTACGTCACCTCACAACTTGCTTTTCACTTTGAGAAACATGTTGAAGAGGCTGTGTGAGAGAGCCAAGTCATTCAAAAAAAAGTTGATCCTAACCCCCAAATTAAAAATAAAATAATGATAAATAAATAAATAAATGGAATTTGGAAAAATAAAACGGATGCCATATGGCACTAGACCACACATGGGCAAAATACGGCCCGCGGGACGCAGGCGGCCCTCGGGCGCCATCTGTGTGGCCCGCGATGGAATTGCATTTTCTTTTTTTTTTACAGTGCACCTGAACGCAACATGCAAGATACCCACTGAATAAGTTAAATTGAAGTAGAAATTTAAATAATTAACTCATTGGTTTTGGATTTATTTAGCTTCAAGAGTGCACTTTTGTTTGTGTGGCCCTCAACACAGGCTTTGAGAATCCCGGGCCACTTACTGATACTTATGTTTAAATTAACCCACTCATATTCTGGTTTATTTCAAGAAAAACATTTCGGCTAGTGGAAATTCTAATTGGCTGGTAACTTTAAAATCTAGCAGCCATATTGGCAGGTGGTCAAAAAAGTTAATTTCAAGCCCTGAGAGCAGGTGGTGACATAGGAGTGAGAAAAGGATCAAATATTGGTGGTTAAGACTGAATAATCACATCACAACTGTTAATTTAAAATGAGTTATTCCTCTAAACCTGGCTTCAAATGCCCCAAATTTTTCGCGCTGGCGCCGTTCGGCGCTCGGCAAAACCTGGTAGCGAGGACATTTTTTGTGGCCCTCTCTATCATCAAAGTTGCCCATCCATGGGTTATGGCATGACACGGCATATCTGTTCGGCCCCCGGCAACAATCTGGGTTTCTCATGTGGCCCCCCATGAAAAATAGTTGCCCACCCCTGCACTAGACTCACACCCAGGGGGCAACAAATGAGATATGCATGTTATTCAGTTGATAAGGAAACATAAAAAAAGGAATAAGCCACTTGTCAGGTGAGTTACGATAGGTAGCTGTTAAAACAAAGACCCCCCACCCCCCCCTCCACTGCCACGCTCCTGCATGGAGTTGGGCATAATCTTGTTACAGCCTGGGGCAGAGGCTGTCAGCTGATCTGTGTGTGTGAGCAAATGTGGAGATGCAATTTGAGAGGGTGTGACCGACCATGTGCCATTAGGTGGACATTTTATCCACACAGCACCATGAGGGTGTACTTGGAGAGGGAGAAAATGTGCCAGTACCATGGCTGTTTGTCCAGCAGGCTGTATTAGGAGCTGTAGCATTTGGGTTGGGCTGCAGGCCAAGCGCACTGCTGCTAGCTGCTAACACACCACTCAGCTAGTGACTAGCTTTACAGCACCAGATGTTCCAAAATGCCTATGGCAGAAAATACTAAAGAAAGCATGTTTTTCCTCAATGGAATCTTTATTCCAGGAATGTGTAGTCCAACAACAATCCTCTTAAACAAGGCAGTTTGTTAAACAAACACTATTAAACACTTATAACGGTGTGGCGTTGTTTGATGCAATGAGGATGCAGGTTGCGGTTGGTTCCGTTGTTATGCGATCTCTTCACTTCCATTGGGGCAGACTGCTTCAAACCCAGCTGAAACGCCATTGTGAGAGTATCTTCCGGATAATATCCGATGGGTATATTATACCCACCATGTTTCAATAACAGTCCAGTGTTTCCCCTACCATTCTACAGGCCAACGGCGCCCCCGCCAGGCCATTTTCTTTTGCAAATAAATAAATAAAAATAAAATAAATATATTTCTTAACTAAACTGTTTGTATAGAAAAGACTTGTAGTAGGTTAAATTGTGTCAAATACCTGACAGTTTCGACTGCTGACTTCCTGCAGTCTTCTTCAGAGACGTCACGTGATGTTGCTGTGACGTGTCATATGGCTGGTTTATGTCAGCAGTCGAAACTGTCAGGTATTTGACACAATTTAACCTACTACAAGTCTTTTCTATATGAACAGTTCTATATGAACAGTTTAGTTAATTAATTTCGGTTAGACAAAATGAACCTATTTGGACAAATATATTTTTTATTTTTCTTTCTTTTCTGCTTTCCCCAAAATTTCAATAAACCTTTGGCATATTATTACAATACAACAATACTGTTGTTGACAGTGTTGACAGTAATAGAAGATGCCAAATCATTCAAAACAATAAGCATTTTGCTTTTAGGAGTATTGTGCCAGCGTGCAGCGGTGTTCCAAAACGTGTCAACGTGTGTCGTTGCCGGGGAAACGCACATCCCATAATACAACTGTTCGCATCGCATCCCATAATAGTATGATGATACTTGGGATGCCATTGCGAACATAGATGCGAACAGGTTAGCTAAAAGTTTAGTGTCGCCAGCGAGGGCCCCCACCGTTGCGGTCGAGGTACGTTTTGAAATCCCTCCAGGCCTGAACATTTTTCTAGGGGAAACACTGCAGTCTGTTAGAAACGCTAATGTAAATCCAGGTTAGAGTGCCTGGCTGGCTCACAACGCCCAGCCCCAGAGCAGGGAACCAGCTCTCGGTTCCCCAGGCAGACAGCCGCTTCCCGGCCGGTGAGAGAGAGCTGCCGCTGGCCAGAAAAGAGACGTGAATCGCCGTTGTGGCATCGTGAATAGAGATATTCCTGGAGTGCGAGTTACTGTATGACGAGCCAATTACGTAGCCTATGCATCTATCTACATTAACCAAAGATTTGACATATTGTCATTTTTGCATACTTATTTGCGCAGATATTAACATTTCTGGTGGGTTGAGAATAGAGTGTGCCTCCTTTGACTTCCGCATGTTTTCTTTAGATTTTCTACGGCAGCCCGTAAGCACCTGAGTATTAATTTTTCTCTGAAATTGTTGACTCTCCCTGGTTGGGTAAGATGTCTCGTTGCTGCCATGTAGTGAAATTCATTCATTCAACCTCTATTTGATACGTCTGATCGGTGAGTGACAAAATCCTTAACGATCAATTATCAATCATCGATTACCGTAAATTCCGGACTATAAGCCGCGGCTTTTTTCCCGTTTTTTGGCCCCTGCGGCTTATATAACGGTGCGTCTTATCTATGGATTTTTTCAGAAAAAAAAAAAAAAATACAAATAAAATCTCTCTTTTTTAGCACTCTTTCTAACTATAAATCCACTTCTGTTTTAATTTCCTCTCTTGCCCTCTTTTCACCACACCGCGGACACTGTGTGCACTGTAAAAATAAACAACGGTGGTGTTGTGTTATGTTGTTTTGTTGAAATGTTACGGTAATACGGTAAATGGGAGCTTCCTCAAACAGCCATCTCTTTCCCGACAATCCCCTCTGTGCGTGACCACTTACATATGGTAATTACGGTAAGCAAACGGCCACTCGGCCATCAACTCCCTCCCCCGACTACCAGGAGAAAATCACAAACTTCGGCGAATTCACACAAAGGAAGATCAAGGAATATTCACAACAAGACGAGCAGTAGAAGCAACACTCTCACTTACCATGGGGAAGGTACGCAGAAATTCACACGACGCAGCTTTCAAGTTGAAAGCAGTCAATCTCGCATTAAAAGAGGGAAACAGAGCAGCCGCGCGTAACCTGGGCATCGATGAGTCAATGGTGAGGCGTTGGACGGTGCAGCAGGAGGAACTGTCTCAGCACGGAATATTATAGGAGTGTGAAAACATCCACAATCACCAACGGGTTCCAAAACGCTGGACTGCTGCGGGATGAAGAGGATGACGCCGCCACAGCTGGCGCTGAGGGCCGTCAGAGGCTTCAGAGGCTGTTCGATGCCGACAGTGACGAAGAGGAGTTCGTTGGTTTTGAGTGACAATGAAGGAGAGAGGAGAGTGGTTGACGAAGCCACCCTGAACCTGTTCGTTTCCGACACTGAAGATGAGGACTTTGGTGGTTTCAGTACGCAGGAAGAAGAGGAAGACGAGGATTAGTGACTTGACTTCTCTGGTTACAGGTTTGCTGCACATATAGCCTATTGTTGTGTGATTTTGTCTGGGGATTAGTGACCTGACTTTTGTTTTGTTTTGTTGAAATGTTAATAAATGGGAGCTTCCCCAAACAGCCATCTCTTTCCCGACATTCCTCTCTGTGCACGAACCCTTTCATATGGTAATTAAACATCAAAACACCCGCGGCTTATAGACCGGTGCGGCTTATAGAAGAAAAAAATAGTCAATTTTGGTCCCGCGGCTTATAGACCGGTGCGTCTTATAGTCCGGAATTTACGGTAATCATTCCCATCCCTAGTTCCAAATGGCAGAATGGCAGTCTTTCCTTCCTTCTGTCCTTGCTTCCTTCCCTCCTTTTCCCCTCCTCACCTGTGACATTGAAGGTCAGAAGCAGCTGTTGTGTCCTGGCCTGAATTGGACTGGTGGATTTGGCCAAAGACCAGGGCAAGGCCGTAAGGCCTTCTGGCTCTTAGCTAGTAAGCCAGCACAGGATATTGTCTCAGTAAGCTATCTGGGAAATTGCTGGTTATATCTTGCTGCCGTGCAGCTTAGAAATACTGTAGCATAATGACATGCTGTACTAAGGTGCATTATAAAACCAGCTCTGCAGCGGTACCAACTGTCAAACTGTCCATTCAATCTCTGATGTTTCCAATTGCCAGTCAAATCAAATTGACAGATTATTAAGGTGTATTCTAAGGATCAATTTGCAAAATAAAAAAATGGGCATACATCACTGATTGTCAGTGCTTTCACTAGAATGGAGAATGACATATCTGACAAGCCACTGTGAAGCTAGCACACTGTGAAGCTAGCACACTGTGAAGCTAGCACACTGTGAGGCTAACAGCAGCTTTCCAGATTAGATCAGTGTGGCCATTAGTGCTGTCAAGAGTGTGTCACATGAGTACTTTTACAGCGAGACTCCCCTTCTGAGTTAGAAACCACTTTGATCTAAAGCAAATTCATCAAAACAGCCGTTTTAGTTGTAGAATCAAACCATAACCCTCTTGCAAGTAAGTATAGGCCAAAAGATGCTGAATCATTGTCATGTGAATGGTCAGTAAGTGGGGAAGTGGTTGTTTTGTAATAGATTAGGCCTAACGGTCATATCAGCTGTTAGGCTGGTGGGGACATGGTAGCTCTGTTGTCTGTCTACATTGCTAAAGGCACTGATGCACAGTGCAACCTTTTAGGGCAATTTTGATGTGCAACAACGGCCGAGGAGTGGATCTTTCTCATTACTGAAATGATTAGGAACATATTTTCACCAGGAAAACATTTGAAGAGACATTTAACCTTACATCTCACCATTGCTCATCTACATTGCCCCACAAATTGTACGTTCCCACACTAAAACAGTGTGTGTTTTAGTGTGGCTCGACTCGCTTTTTTGTAGCTTTCAAAAACTGTCATGTGTTCTGTCAAAATCCGGGACAACCCGGGTTGAGTGGGGCTCCAGACTAACTTTTTACAGTGGGTGCACCGGTGTGCCTTACTTTTTAATTTAGGTGCACCGGCACATAATTTAGGTGCACCCACATTTTTCACCACGCCTTTTGGCACCGCAATAAAACATTTTAAGCGTTACCTTCTTTGTCATTTTGTATAAATATTGGTAATTTCTTAAAGTGATGCGCTCAAAGATTTTCATGTAAATAAATGTCTGTTAAGTGTTAAGTCACTATCACTAACCGAGTTAACACAGTGGGGATTGAGCCTCTGGCCCATTGATGGAAGCCTTTGCATTTTAAGTATTGCAGCGTTTATGAACTGGGTGTCTGTGGTGTGAATGATTATCACCTTACATTCTGCTCATAAGTTGAAAAAGTTAGGAGCACATAAAGAATTTTAAGGACACAATGATTAATCTCTGATAACATTACAATTTAGTTTAATTCAATTAAAGTACTATATTCTCATGATGCACCATGAATTTCTTACCAGAATGACTCAATGGCTATTGTTGTCATTAAACTATCATTAACGATTTATTTAGTCATCTGTTGTTTGCCTGACATTATGTGTTATTGGTAGAGATGCTGCGATCGAGATTTTTCAATTCCGATCCGATTTCGATATTTTAGCTCAAAACCGATCCGATTCCGATCAAATTTCGATACCCGATTCGATACCGATTTCGATCCGATACCGATACAGCACATATTTAAGTCTCTCTATGCTGTCTGATAGCTAGCAGGCAACAAACATTTTTAGGGTTAGGTATGTATGTGTGTGCTTTGGTAATATAGTAGGTAAACGATTTAGTTCATCTAATTCATTTGATGTAAAACTAAAACATAACAATCAAATTAGGGCTGGGCGAGATGGATGATTTAATATTCCATAGCTCTGACCTAAGCAAATCTGACATCACTATTGTGATATAATATTTTTTTTAGTAAAGTGTATCACTCAATAGTCAATACAAAAAATAATGGCTTTTATAGAACCGAAAGCCTAGCTGCTTAGTCTGCAGATAAAACATAAAAAATTACATTTAGACTCTTATTGGCATGACGGCAACATATAAGCGGTCTGAATTTTGCATGGGGCCAGTTCTATAGTGAGGCATGGAAAGCCTCACTATACGCCATCATATCTGTGTCGTTTCACTTTTGACTGAAAAATGATGCCTGTAGTCTAGATTAAAGAAAATACATGTATGTGATGTTGACAATTATGTAGGCTATGTGCGCATTCGTTTTCCTTATAGATCATGAGTGCTCCGCAGCTAGCTACGTTAGCTTGCATGTAACGTTTAGCGTTAGTTGATTTTGGAGACACAAACCCTGGACGTTTCATTTTGAGTAGGCTAATGCATGAGGTTCTCTATGGTTTACGCCAGCTCTGGGAGTATGAAATGCTTTAAATGCGGGGGTTTTGGTCACAACAAGCTTGTGGAGCGCTGCCCTGCAACTAGATAGCCTAACCAGCTAGCTAACGTTAGCCATCATCACAACAGCTAACGTTAACGGCAAAACAAATCCGCTGCCTCATCCCCACGTTTGGTTTAGCGTAACGCCAGCTCAGACTTTCCCCTAATCTCAGAAACCTTGCGGGACATGTATTGCAAATTGCAATAGTGGTTGTTTTGTTATAATTTGAAACTGTCAAACTGGTGCGGACGCGTGATTTCGAATCGCACATAGGTTAAGGACGGGTGTGTCTGACGTTTTGGCCCTGGCCATCCTAGGCTCAACGCGGCCTCTGTGCTGCTGCTGCTGCTGCTGCTGCATGCTGGATAGAAATCCTAGAGCGGAGTCATGGAATGGAGTGCTTATATCGGAGCCTTGGATCGGTCATTTTCGCTGGAATCCGATCCGATCCATGTTTTTTGGCTGATATCGCGCCGATATCCGATCACATGATCGGATCGCAGCATCTCTAGTTATTGGTGGTCGTGACTCGTGATTGTGAACGTTCACGTTGCTGTGATTAGCATAGTAGTGACATATCCCAGTATGCTGTGAAATGATAATCTCACTGTGCACTGCATACAGTGAAAAACACTGAGCAGAGGCTATCATCACCTAACGTTGCTTTCCATAGCCAAACCGTAGCAGATACCAGTGTTTCCCCTGTCATTTTTTTCATGCCTGGAGGGACTTCAAAACCTAAACCGACCACATGGGGCACCCTCGCTGGCGACCGAAATTTTGGCCGTTTGAAGTAGGGTTGGCACGATGGACGATGGCATCGACCATCGTGATGGGCCGACCCCCCATCGACCTCTGAGCCTTCTACATCGGATCATCGTAATTCATTATCTGTTCGAATTAAAGTTTTGCCGTTTTAATAATAAAAAATACCAAGTCCACTTACATGTACCGTGACGCGTGGGGGACACGCCGGCGGCGTTAGACGAGCGCACCCAGTTCAGACTCAGAGAAGCCTCCCCTCCCCCTCCTCCGGCTCTAGTGCTTCTCTGAACTGGGTGCGCTTGTTTAATGTCGCGCGTGTGAGAAGTCAGTTGTTTTGTGGTGAAAACTTTTAAGACAAAGAAGAAACTTCACGTTCTTTCTTGTTTTCAACCCAAAGTGAGTACAAGTCTTCAACTGTGAATTTAACTCACCTGTTTCCAAAGTGAAAGTTGAAGTCGCTCCATTACATACGATACAGCACTAGTACCAGCAATATTGAACGGCACAAAACAAATAACGTTAACGTTACAGATCCTGACCAACAACGTGTGTGTGTGTGTGTGTGTGTGTGTGTGTGTTGAATTTAACTAGCTGGCAGAAAACTGACATAATTACTGGCAGATATAACGTTAGATTCGCGTGGGCTTTTGAACCTAATGAGAGAGAGTTGAGGACACTGGAGAGAGTTGAGAGAGAAATCAGAATCAGAAAGACTTTAATGATAAAATACAGCCGTAGCAGCAGCTACTGCTAGCTGTTACAGCAGTAGCTGCCGCTGCTGCTACTGCTTGAGTGGCCTGGCTCTGTGCAGTAGTAGCCTGCCTGTCGGTCTCATGAAGAGCTCAGCTGTCCTGTTGTTAACGTGCATTGCAGCGGCGGATGGCATCAATGACGATGCCATCATCATTCACGATGTTTGACTGTGAAACAATCACGATGGGTATTTCGGGTATATCGCGCAACCCTAGTCTGAAGCCAGATGTGCATAATATTAACATTAGGATTAGACTGTGATGTCATTATTCATTCATATTAGTCATTTGTGTTATTAGTCATTTTTTGCAGGCCTGGCGGGCCTGTATAATTGTAGGGGAAACATTGATACAGTAGCTGCTCTTAGACGGTCTAACATTAGCTAACAGAGAGCATAGCCATATTGTCACATTTTAGCGATCTTGCATTACATGTTGCGGAACGTTATTCCCAGAATTTGCTTGATAGTTATAGTTAGTGAGATGCTAGTGTTAGCGATGCTAACATTAATTAGGTGTCATTGTCATGCCAGCCAGCTAACTCTAGCCAGAACAATGGCCAGAACTCATATCTGCTGAAGCCGTAGCTTTGTCTCCCGCGTACAAAACTATCGTTCTGTTACACATTTTCATTTCATCTGTTTGTGACTCCGAGTCCGGTACCAGTGAGCCAAGGATCTGGATGGCTGGCTGCAGACAGTCCTGTGTTCCACTAGCTATAAGAACGATACGACTTCCAGTCGGATTTTCAAAATAAAACGATCCTGCACAAGTCTAAAGCACTCAGAAGCAATTGAAAACGTTTTATTTTTGTATTTCCCTGTCTTTCTGTGTGTGTGCCTGATGAGGGGGAGAGATTGACACAGCAAGAGCGGGGCGGTAGAGAGAGAGAGAGAGAGAAAAGACGCTAAATTTCCAAGGTGTTTGCAAGGTGTCTTATAAAAATATTTAGGCGCACTGGCAGATTTTAAGGTAGGAAATAGGCATGGGTCGATTTCTGGTTTTACCGGTCCGGTCCAGTGTGATTCCATGCAAAATGTCTGAGCCGACATTTTTCATTATGCCAGGAACTGGTAAATTAAAACGCAAATTAAAAGGCAGCCCCAGCAGCCTATGCTACAGGGTTAAATCCAACTTGTATTGCACTGTGTTTCCCCTAGAAAAATGTTCAGGCCTGGAGGGATTTCGAAACGTACCCCAACCACAATGGTGGGGGCCCTCGCTAGCGACGCTAAACTTTTCAGAATCAGAATCAGAATCAGAATCAGAATCAGAATCAGAAAGACTTTAATGATCCCCGGGGGGAAATTGGGACAGGTTACAGTAGCTCGCACTCAGAACACACATAGCATAAAATAAAACAGTAGTAAAATGCGATAAAGTAAGCAAAAATAAAGTACCGGTAGAGTAAGTAGAGTAAAGTATAATATAAAGTATAATAAGTAGGATGTACATTACGTGTCAAATTGCAGTTATTGCACACTGGACTTATATTAAGTCAGCTTGCCCATTACATGTGGCTCAGCAAGGCACAGTTAACCTATCAGGGAGACTGAGCGTCTCCGAGGTGCTCTTTTAAGTGAGGCGTTAAAGAGTCCAATGGCCACAGGCAGGAATGATTTAATGTGCCTCTCTGTATTGCATCTACTGTAGGTGGGATCAGCCTCTCACTGAACGTGCTCCTGTGTTTGACTAGCACGCCGTGGAGTGGGTGCAAGTCATTGCTCATGATGGAGCGTAGCCTGGACAACGTTCTCTTCTCCGATACCGCAGTCAGGGAGCCCAGCTCCAGCCCCACAATGTCCCTGGCTTTACGGATCAGTTTGTTGAGTCTGTTGGCGTCCGCTGCCTTCAGCCTGCTGCCCCAGCACACAATAGCTAACCTGTTTGCATATATGTTCGCAATGGCATCCCAAGTATCATCATACTATTATGGGATGCGATGTGAACAGTTGTATTATGGGATGTGCATTTCCCAGGCAACGACACACGTTGACACGTTTTGGAACACCGCTGCACGCTGGCACAATGCTCCTAAAAGCAAAATGCTTATTGTTTTGAATGATTTGGCATCTTCTATTACTGTCAACACCAGTATTGTTGTATTGTAATAATATGCCATTAAGGTTTATTGAAATTTTGGGGAGAGCAGAATTTTTTGTTTTGTCTTTTGTTTTGCATTTAATTTTTATCCAGCCTGGCGGGCCCGCCAGGCCTGTAGAATGGTAGTGGAAACACTGCATTAGTGAAGTCCTTCTTACACTACACACACACACACACACACACACACACACACACACACACACACACACACACACACACACACACACACACACACACACACACACACACACACACAGTTCAGCTGCTAACACTGGCTAATAGGTTGTTTTTGACGGTAGGGGGTTATTTAATGTCATAGCAGGCCTTTGAAATACTTTGAGCAGTAAGCAACATAATCACAAGTATCAAAAGCTCAACCTGCTTCCCTTTCCGCCCCCCTTTCCTCTCTTTGGACTTTGCCTTACCTCACCGCTCGCTCTCCCTTTCTCCATCCCCTGCTTTCATCTCCAGCCATCTCCTTCCTCTCTCTCTCTCTCTCTCTCTCTCTCTCTCTCTCTCTCTCTCTCTCTCTCTCTCTCTCTCTCTCTCTCAGGGACGTATTAGAAACAAACTAGACTGCAAAAAAGGGAAAAACATGCAGTTGTCTCTTTACAAATGAATGCGACACCCTGCTACAATCACAGCCCCAATCATAGTCTTCTCCGTCTAGGGCTAGGGCCATAGGATTTCCAAAAAATTGAAAAAAACAGACAGAATCATGGAATTAATGCAAATGGAAAAAGTGAACAGCAAGCACACTTGCACACACAAATTGCACACAAAAATATACAACTTCGGTGCAGGGCACATACAATATCAAGTCACAGCAGAAAAGCCAGCACACAAAAAAGTCATTTTAGAGGTTTAATTAGTCTGGGTAGGGCAGCAGCACAGCAACAAACCGTTTCGGCACGCAGAAGGCATCCCTAAAACATGGAATATTGCAGAATTTTCCATAATTTGGGTGAAATTGGTAAAAGTAGGCCTAATTATCAAAATCAAAAGTACACCTAATTATTGTAGTTAACTATATATATATATATACTGTATATACACACACACACACACACACACACACACACACACACACACACACACACACACACACACACACACTGTATATACATACACACACACACACACACACACACACACACACACACACACACACACACACACACACACAGGGTATATATATTGATCCTAACCCCTAAAAAAAAAAAAAAAATTTTTTTTGGAAACAATTAACACATTCACTGCCAACAACGTGTAAACACGTTTTCAGAATCCAGCTGTTGACTGCCAACAACGTGTAAACACGTCCTTGGCATCGATTTTTTTTTTTTGACGGTGGGTTGTGCATCTAACCCTTTTACATATCTTATATAAGTATTGGACGTGTACAACGTGTACAACCCATTCCACCGACCCACTAAGTGGCGACAAGGAAGTAGGAAGGCAAGCAAAAAGCAGTGTGATCCATTTCCATTCTCATGAAAATGGATTGGCGGAGGCGCTTTCGTTTTCACGTTGATTGCTGGCGGTGCGGGATTGCAAACTTGCATGGTGGATTGCGGATGGAGCACACTTTGAGGCACGCAGCGTAAATATGACCAGAGTCGCAGGGGCTTCATCGGAGCTCTCGGCCAGGGCTCCGGGAGGCGGGCGAGTCCAGCCGGGCTTCCTCGGGGAGCGGCCACGCAGACAGGCACAGCCAGGCACAGCGGCAGCGGGGCAGTGAGGCTGGTGACAAGCAGCAGGCCATTTTGCCTTGCAAAATAGCACCAAATTGGAAACAGCCATAAAAGGCTTTTAGAATGGGATTTTCAACCCATTCTTTTTTGTTTCTTTTTCGCTCTAATTTAGAGTAATTTAATTTCTATTCAGAAATTTATTTGAGAGGTCGAGAGTATGAGAAAGTGAATTTGCACAGGTAGGAAAGTGCTTGTTACACGGCGCTGCAGCCAAGAAGAACGCCCACGGAGGGAGGAGTTGAGCAGAGGGGAGTTTCCTGCTGTTATGGAGGAAATTACTGTTCAAAACTATTGTTTAGGTCTTACTGATGCCAAAAATGAATGGTTAAAGTGACTGTTCTATCGAATTTCACAAAAAGCCGTTTATCTCTGAATATTTTTTCTGACGCTAAAACCATGCTGTATTCAATTGCTAATGCTTACATAACTACTAACTCTACAAACTAACTCTTTTAGACAGAGAAAGTACACATTCTATTAGTACTTTTGAGATATTGTATGTTCACAAACTCCAAGCAGAAAAGAATCCTCGGCTCTTGTAAAATGAGCCAGAATCCTCAAAAAACGGCTTGGCAGAAGCTACCTACAGCAAAAAAAAACGGCTGGCAGTCAATGTGTTAAAACAGAATTTGGAAAAAAATACAATGGGTTTTCACATGGCCCTACTTCATCCACTCTTTACAGTACCTCTCGTCATTCTCCTGTTCTCCTTCACATGTTTGCCTCCACTCCTCCACTCTCCCCTGTCTTCTTCTGTTCTCCTTCACATGTTTGCCTCCACTCCTCCTCTCTCCCCTGTCTTCTTCTGTTCTCCTTCACATGTTTGCCTCCACTCCTCCTCTCTCCCCTGTCTTCTTCTGTTCTCCTTCACATGTTTGCCTCCACTCCTCCTCTCTCCCCTGTCTTCTTCTGTTCTCCTTCACATGTTTGCCTCCACTCCTCCTCTCTCCCCTGTCTTCTTCTGTTCTCCTTCACATGTTTGCCTCCACTCCTCCTCTCTCCCCTGTCTTCTGTTCTCCTTCACATGTTTGCCTCCACTCCTCCACTCTCCCCTGTCTTCTTCTGTTCTCCTTCACATGTTTGCCTCCACTCCTCCACTCTCCCCTGTCTTCTGTTCTCCTTCACATGTTTGCCTCCACTCCTCCTCTCTCCCCTGTCTTCTGTTCTCCTTCACATGTTTGCCTCCACTCCTCCTCTCTCCCCTGTCTTCTTCTGTTCTCCTTCACATGTTTGCCTCCACTCCTCCACTCTCCCCTGTCTTCTGTTCTCCTTCACATGTTTGCCTCCACTCCTCCACTCTCCCCTGTCTTCTTCTGTTCTCCTTCACATGTTTGCCTCCACTCCTCCTCTCTCCCCTGTCTTCTTCTGTTCTCCTTCACATGTTTGCCTCCACTCCTCCTCTCTCCCCTGTCTTCTTCTGTTCTCCTTCACATGTTTGCCTCCACTCCTCCACTCTCCCCTGTCTTCTGTTCTCCTTCACATGTTTGCCTCCACTCCTCCTCTCTCCCCTGTCTTCTGTTCTCCTTCACATGTTTGCCTCCACTCCTCCACTCTCCCCTGTCTTCTGTTCTCCTTCACATGTTTGCCTCCACTCCTCCACTCTCCCCTGTCTTCTGTTCTCCTTCACATGTTTGCCTCCACTCCTCCACTCTCCCCTGTCTTCTGTTCTCCTTCACATGTTTGCCTCCACTCCTCCACTCTCCCCTGTCTTCTTCTCCTTCACATGTTTGCCTCCACTCCTCCACTCTCCCCTGTCTTCTGTTCTCCTTCACATGTTTGCCTCCACTCCTCCACTCTCCCCTGTCTTCTTCTCCTTCACATGTTTGCCTCCACTCCTCCACTCTCCCCTGTCTTCTGTTCTCCTTCACATGTTTGCCTCCACTCCTCCACTCTCCCCTGTCTTCTTCCCTTTTTCATTAACAGAGAGGTGACACGGAAGATTAATGCTGCTGTAAATCTCCCCAGCCTGCTGTATTTAATCATTCCTCACTTCTCGGCATGTCATCAAAATCTGTAGGAGGTGGCCTTGTCTGGGGAAGTCTAGTCAATCGTACTTATGATCAAAACCTGTTTGGAGGGGCTATTGGAGAGGCTACTTTAGAGCAGGACTAAACCCCAAAACACTTTTTTTCAGCTTTTAACCAATATATATGGCTTTTGGGGTGGTGTGTGAAGAATTCTGGTCAAAATTTCCACATTTGAGACCAAACTGATAATATTCTACAAACGTTCTGATTTTCAACAGCATAAGTGCCCTCTTTGCAGGGCCCAAAATTAACACCAAGGGCCAAGCGCCATTGGCAACCAGATTTTACATTTGACGGGTGACGCTCAGGGGTCTACCCACCACGTGGCGGGTCCCAAAATAGTCATCATGTCAAATTAAAACTGTGTGTTTTGGTGTGCAGTAGGGCTGTCAATCTCCCTCTATAATCAAATTCGAATTTCAGTGCTTTATACATTTTAATATTCGAATTATATTCGAATATTTTAATTAATTTTTAATTGAATTAAAAAAAAAATTTTTTTGAGTGAATTGTTGTCTTCTCTTATGTTATGTTCTGATTCTAAATATAGCTGAATCTTTGGGTTTGACCAAGTAAAACTTTTTCTAAGCATTTTACCAAATGTACGGTAGATGGAAAAGTGAATGGTGGATGAATATTCAAAATAATATTAGGCTTATCACAAATAGTCCAGCAATGATGTTTATTTAAGAAAACATGTTCCTTGTACAATGTACATACATTCATTGCATTAGAAAATAGGTCAGATAACCAGAGCGTAGTTAATATTCATCAGTGATGTATTGGTGCTGTCTGAAATGCTAAAATAAAATAATTGATAATAAAAAAAAGACACAGCCTTTGTTTGAGCTCCTTATCAATAAACAAATAAGTAAACTTTGCCAAAACAACAATGAGCCATGAACAAAAAAAAATCAGTCACGTATTGCACTTAAGAGCTACAGGTTTACATTCAGTATAGCAGCTTCAACAGTCAACTTCAGTTAACAATGAATGAACATACATTTTAAGAGCTACAGGTAGGTTTACATCAGTATAGCAGCTTCAACAGTCAACTTCAGTTAACACTCTTTTCTTCAAGTATGTTGTCGATGCACTCTGCAACATTTTCAGCAGTGTGGCTTTTCTGAGCTTCGGCTGTTTTGAGAATAACGTCTTTCATTTCCCATTCCTCGGTTATGAAGTGTGCGGTGACTGTCACATAGGCATCCGTGGCTAGTGATGTCCATCCATCTGTGGTCAAGGCGATCTTTTCTTCACCCACCATTTTTCTGATGTTGTCTTTAGTGGCATCATACAGTTTCACAACTCTGTCGCTGATTGTACTGCGGGAAGGAACCGTGTATCTAGGCTCCAGCTCGTGGATGAAGGCTTGAAACCCGGACCCCTGTGTGATGTTAATCGGCCTCATGTCTTTGCAGATAAACCGCGTCAGTTTGTCTGTAATCGCCTTTTGCCGATGAGATGGCAAGCCTCGGGATGAAGGAGACAAAAATGTTCTGGAGTTGTAATCTCCGCTTCAGGTGGTTCATCTGGTGTAACGTTATCCGCCATTTCTCTCTTTCTCGTCTCACGTTTCGCTGGCTTTTGGGTAGGGCAACGGTGGCTTCTGGGTAGTGGAGTTCCTAACAGATACAGTCACTGCACAGTACGTGCACAACACACTACAACAACATGAATGCACTGCGGTGACTGCGCGAGTGCGCTTTCACCAGATTTAAAGAGATAGCACACACACTGGTCTCTCCTAATGGAGAGCCCGGGGACGCATAAAAAAAAAAAAATTCATTTAAAAAAAAAAATAATCGAATTTCGTTCATAATTATTAAATTCGAATAATATTCGAATATCAAAATTCGTTTCAACAGCCCTAGTGTGCAGCACGCTAACATGAGTGCTGCTTCCTGAGGCTGTTTCATTCTGGCTCTCCCATATAATGCAGGTAAGACCAAACTTATGCTGTTCACTAACTCGAGAAACAGACCACAAAATATTTGTTCGGTGGTCACTCTTGAGGGAAGTGAAATAGAAGTTGTAAACTCTTATAAATACTAGGGCTGTCACTTTTTATTCGAAATTCGAATTTAACTTCGAATGTGGGGGAGGAGGGCATGTTCGAATGTATAATTGACCTGTTCGATTTATTTTTTTATTTTTTATTTTTTAAATTAACCAAAATTAACCAACTGCTGCTTGCTGGTAATGTTAATCCCATGTCAGAAAAAGTCTCCAGATTTGTCGCGTTAGTCTCTTCTGAGAAAGATTGTCTCCAGGGTCTGAAAAGTTGTCTCGAGTTGGATGCAGCCAAAATCTTTTTTTTTTTTTTTTTTTTTTTTAATTACCGGTAACCAAAAAACTTGGAATATATTTGAACATTTTGCGGGCAATTAAAGTTCGTTCAAACTTTATTTTGGGAAAAAGTGACAGCCCTAATAAATGCCTGGGTATTTGGATTGATGACTCTCTCAATTTTAAGCCACATGTGCAGTACCTGGTGAAAAAGCTGAGGCTAAAACTGGGTTTTTATTTTTGAAACAAGTTGTTTTTCTTTTAATGTAAAAAAGCGACTAGTTGCCGCCACTTTTTTACCTGTGTTGGATTATGGTGATCTTTATAAGCACACCTCTGCTCAATGTCTTCGTAGGCTCTGTCATTTGTACATTTTTATTTATATGTCAATTCTTGGTCCTGCTCCCAGCCTATTATGTGTCTTCATCATGCAGAAAAGTGCTGGACAATACTCTTTGCGTTCTGATGCCGGGGACACACCGGTACGCGGAACTTGCGCGCATGCGCCGCGCAGCGCACCTCCGCGCAGAAGTCGCTTAAAGTGTCCACACAGAGAGCGCAGCTCACTTTGCGCGCTCTGCTCGTCCGCTATATATTTTGCCCCAGATCTACTGTCTTCATTATCATGGGTAGTAAATAACAACATAAATATATCAAGTAATATGTTTGGGATAACTGTTAATGGCTACCTTCGGCGTTATAAAATGCAATTGCATCATATTTAAGTCTGTTCTCCTCCCGTTTTCCCAGTGCGTGCTGTTGTAGAGAGAAGGCGAGTCCTAGCTCTCTACTTGTTGCTCCGCAGGCAACGAGCCCCTAGAAGCCGCTCCCCCTCTTCAACTGCTCTTTCTCTCTTTTCACACTTCCCAAGGGGCAATCAACAACGTAAATAAACATTATTTCACTTTGAAATTGGTTTTATTTGACGAATGTCCGGTTTCGGAGTTCCTGTCTGCCCTGATCTGATCTGTTCTGCTTGACAGAGTCGCTCACGGGCGCAGACGGCCGCGCAGGAAAATAGAAATCCAGGCTATCTTGCGTGCCCTGAGCGTCCGCTGAGCTGAGCCGAGCTGCACGCTGCGCGCAATTCGGTGTGGACTGACAGATCTGTTAACATGGTGTCCTAATGAAAACTGTCTACGCACAAGGTCGCGAATGGTCGCGCCGCGCAGCTTACGTGCATGAGTCGCGTGCGGTGTGTTTTCACCGTCAGGATTACCTTTTGCTTTCTGTCCCACATGCCCGCACGGAAATCGGTAAAAGGGCTTTTATGTATTCTGCTCCTTTGGCATGGAATATGCTGCAGACTGAAACTCAATCAATTAATCTCACTAAATGCTTTTAAATGCTAAATGGTAAATGGCCTGCATTTATATAGCGCTTTTATCCAAAGCGCTTTACAATCAGTAGGTAGTCTACATTCACCCATTCATACACCGATGGCGGCAGGCTGCCACGCAGGGCGGCAGGCTGCCACGCAGGGTGCCTACACACCATTGGGAGCAAGGAGGGTTAAGTGTCTTGCCCAAGGACACAACGACAGCAGCTGGGAGGGAGCGGGGATCGAACCGCCAACCCTTGCGTCATTGGCCGACCCGCTCTACCTCCTGAGCTAAAGCCGAAATGAGAGATTTAGAGGCTGTTTCCCTAACATGCAAATGTTTTTAAATTACCTGGCTTTTTCTTTTTGCTGTAATTTTGTATTCTGTGCTTTCTGTCTGTAATTATGTGTTTTTAATGCTGCTGCCTGTCTTGGCCAGGACTCCCTTGAAAAAGAGATTCTTAATCTCAATGGGACTTTCCTGGTTAAATAAAGGTTAAATACAAAGTAAAAATAAGCTATGGTTCCAAAGTTATGAACCAAAACATAAAGATGGCTGTTATAGAGCCACCGTGAGGTCAATCGGTGTAATTTTTTCATCCCTGCACACCTGTACCAAGGTTGGTTAGCATCTTTCCAGAGTTATGGCGATTTTTGTGAAATAGGCCCCACCCACAGAACTTTGGAAGTTGATTATATCGCAATGGTGCAGTCTTTTAAAAAACCTACGGTTCAAAAGTTATGGACCAAAAGGTAAAGAGGGCTGTTCTAGGCCAGGACCATCAGGTCAATTGGTCTAATTTTTTCGTGGTTAGTAAAAGGCCCCTCTGGGAACCTCTTTACCAGGTTTGGTCGCTCTATGCCATATGGTTTCTGAGATACAGTTAATTTAATGCAAGATTTTGCCAGATTTATCTAAACCTCGTGCAAGTCAATGTGGGGAAAAATGGCGCTTAATCGCGAATAGCGCCCAGACCGCCCGATGAAACTCTTAGCAAAGTCATAGCACACCTGTTATCAATGACCCGCACGTTTTGAGGTCTGGCATGTCTATGTACTGTAGTGTGAAAAATGTGGGAGTTATTACGCGCCAAACTTTTGGCAGATCGAAAAACAGGAGTTTAAAGACAATTGTGCCTTGCTTTTCAGCAAGCACAATAATTAGTTTATGAGTTGATGATGAAGTCTGGATATCAGGCTATTTTTTTGCCGTTCTTTTGTTGATTGGATTTGGATTTGAATTAGGGATGCACTGATATGAAAATGTTGGCCGATACGATAACCAATATTAACATTGCTGTTATGGCCGATAACCGATATTTACCGATGTCAATATGATCTGTATAAAAACACTTTTCTATCATAATAACATTTTGTACATACAGAAAAACACATGTAAACACGGCAAATTTGAAAAAGTAATGTCTTTCTTTATTTCCAAAACATTTGGAAAAACCCATAACATTTTGGCTGATACCGATAACCGATATTAACATTACATCGGACCGATGCCGATATATCGTACATCCCTAATTGCGACGACGCTGGTTGGCTGAAGGACTGGATTTGGTGACGCTGATTGACTGAAGGCAAGTACTCGACTAGGGCTGCACGATATATCGTTTACACATCGACATTGCGATGTGCGCATGCGCGATAGTCACATCGCAGGACGTGCGATGTCAAAAGCAAATTAACTCGTCATGTTGCTTGATAAACTCTCACTTTAGGGGTAGCCTACTGAGTGAAATGCAGGCTCTCTCAAAGGAGAGAGACGCCCCGCTACTGTACTCACTCATTTAGTGCTTAGCTTCAACACAACAAACATGCACAGAGACCTAAATTGAATTATCTTTTGCTTATGTTGCGTTGCTGACAGTAGCCCGTCTGTAAAACGATGTGGTTGTGGAGGCGGACTTGTCCAGTTTGCAGCGCACTCGCATACAGCAGGCTGGCTGCTGTAACTCAACATGTCCGTGGAGTGGAGATATTTACTCTTGAAACACCAAAAAGCAAGACCGCAACTTCTAATGACACGAAGGCTGATTACTGAGAAGTTGTCCGTGTTATCACTGTGGCTGTCTCTCCCCTTCAAGTCTCTGATGTTGCATCACATGATAGCAGTAACGTTACGGTAGAGTTAATCATACATAGCGACTTATTTACACAAAACATGTCAGTGAAAATAAAAAGAGAAGAGACATATCTGGGCAATTAAATGTATATTTATTACTTTTCACGAATGAATTGTTTGTCACCGGTCGGCTGCATGTGAATCCTCGTCTCTCTGTACTGCCAGCCTTGCGCTCAAAAACCGGAACTCCGCAGATGCGGAGTGTACCACTTGGTCGTTTCTGGAGGGGGTTTCCGGGGGGTCAGACCAAGTGTGTAAAGTGGCAGGGGTGTTTCATTGTTGATTTATTGAAACGTTAGAAGAACGAAAGAAGTTGAAAGCAGTGATTATAATCAATGAAATCTAATGTTTTTCTGCAAATAGCATCATTGGGAGGTAGATTCTGGCACTCAATATTAGGGGTGGGCAATATATCAATTGTATATCAATATTGTGATATGAGACTATATGGTCTTAGATGTTGGATATGGTAATATGGTGATACAGCATACATGTTGTCTTTCCCTGGTTTTAAAGGCTGCATTACACTAAGTGAAGTGTAGGCTAGTGACATTTTAAAGTAGAATGTCATAACTTACTCACTTTTTCATGTATGTAGCCTAAGTCATGGAAATCCATTGGTCAAAATGTGTATGCACCCTGATAGATGACGCTCTGAGGCCTACAGTATAGGCGACAGCCCAGTGGTTGAGAAACATTAAAATACCTAATTTCCCCTCCAAAATCAGATGGACTCCTCTACAAAATCATCCCAATCATTCTAGAAGTATTCTTTTCTTTAAAATAGAGCTATTCTGGTAATCTGGTGAAAATCTGTATTTTTTCATATCGCAATATATATCGCAGGGGCAGGGAATATCGCAATGTCAGTTTTTTCCAATATCGTGCAGCCCTATACTCGACCCACTGAAATGACTGTGCACAGCTTGCAGTCCAGACAGAACCGCAGAATTAAACAGAATTTGAGTTAACGGATCCGGATGGTTTTAACCAGGCTATCCAAATTCAGCAATCGGACCGGAACTGAAAAAAAGTGGATCGGTGCATCTCTACCATCTATCTGCCTGTGCCTCTCTCTCTGTGTGTTTGTAGTGTTGTCCCTGTCTAGGTTATACCAACGACTGGTCTCTAGTAATCTGACCACCAGGGGCCGGGTGCACCAAGTGGTCTTAACTATGCCTGGTCGTAACTCCTACGTCGGTCTTAGTTAAGACCAGTCTTTAGAGTGGATTTATGCCTGTTGCACCAACACGGCTTACGTCTGGTCTTAACTACGCCGGTCGTAGCAATGCGCGTCCATGTGAATTGCCAGGGAATGCACCCTGATTGGATGATGTTGCAAAAATGTGCCTCGCGACCTGCTTGGAGCGTCACTGTGCCACTACGCTCTATCAGCCACTACTGTATGTGAATCACTACACCCTCCCTCCTCCCACCCTCCCTCGCTCCGGGGGAAAAATGGCGGCGATTGAGCCAGACAGACAGTCTGAATGAAATTGAATGTAATGTTCCCAATTCTATGTATTAACTCATTGAGTGCCAAGGACGAGTATGTTCGTCAATTCAGATACTAACGTAGAGTGCCAAGGACGAGTATGTTCGTCAATTGCGTTTTTTGACGGTGGGACGTGGATCAAAGCCTCAGGCATCTCCTGTACAAATATTGTAGCTATTGAAGGTGTATAACCTATTTTACAGACTCATTAGGTGGCGACAGTGCTCTCCAGATTAGAGAAAGGTCCGGAAAACAGCAGGAAAAAGCCCCGTGATGAAAGAGAAACCGCTCATGCTGCAGCCAGAGCCATATAGATTGCTCTGTCTGGAGCTGACGTTGGCTGCGAACAGCAGTCAATCCGCGCCCACAACTGAGCCCCTCTGCCTCTGTCTGTCTGTCTGTCTGCATAGTTTCTCCACACGATTAGCCGCCAGAAAGGCAGCACCCGACGCCGAAGGGCCAAACCTTTCCCTGCAGTCCGGTTTGGCATTTCCGTGTCGCGCTGGGAGCCGGCGCACAAAAACGGAGCGCTCTGAAAATAGACTGGGTGCGTGTTAGGCTGTGTGTTAGTTGCAAACTCCTCCCCACGGAGGAGTTTGCAGCTGAGGGGGGGAGAGGGGGGTGGGGCACGCAGGGCACCACACAACTACACCACGTCACTACATCAGAAAATATTAGCTTCAGACTCAGTGAATGTGCTTGAAATGCTTCATTTCACAAAAGGCGGAATAACTCAGCTTCTAATTTGAAACGTGTCTTTTTGCTCAAAACAACCTATCTTCTCCGGCTCATAACTAAAGAACGGAAAATGGTATCAATAAACTTTTTTTGCAGATGATAGAAGAGAGTCTCATCGTTCTTTGTGCGTGTTCGGTGTTTACATAGTAATATCACACAATATTCTGTGGGCCTCGAGAAATCACTGAAAACGCTCTGAAACTCTGGCACTGGGAGCGTCCGTTCTCCAAAAGTGGCTGGCACTCAATGAGTTAAATTCTAAAAAATTAACGGCAACATTTGGGAAGGCTAAGCCACACAACTAGTTAGTTATAATCTAACATCGTGCTTCGATGGCGACGTTACGACGGTGACGGTGACGATGACGGTAAGGACTCAAAAAGGTCTCCGTGGAGATCTCTGTTACAGGCAGGCTCTACGCCTCCTCCTCACCAGGTGTAAGAGTTACGCCTGGTCTTAGTGAAAATAAGGCTTAAGCCGTCTTGGTGCAACCGGCGTAGCTGTTAGGTCGTAAAGTTACGACCAACTTAGCTTAAGACCAGTGTAAGACCAGTTGGTGCAACTGGCCCCAGGTCTGCACTTGTCTCTGCTTCTCTCGTCTTTGAATGCCTGGTTTATTTTATTTACCTGAGGCTATAGCCTAAGTCCACTTAAGTTACTGTGGCGGATATGAGAAAATAGTAGACATAGCCTTGCCTGTATCCGTATGTTGATATTTGTTTTGTGGGAGAGAGTGTGCATTGGGTGTGCTCTTCTTCCATGTTAAGTCTGCTTAGCGTGTCCCTCCCTTAGTGTGGGAAATACGCACCAGCCAAATGCTGGGACATTTTGGCTGCAGGTGGGTTCGTCATAGGCAGCACATTACACACAGAATGGCAGCAAGCCTGTGATCTCTGAAATAACCTAACCCCCCAAAAAATTGCTGGCTAAAATTGTTGCTAGCTTTATCCTGCTAAGCCAGTGTTACTGATGTAATGACTGAGAACAATCAGTAAAGACAATACATTTAACTTTAGAATAATTTCCGTTTGTTTACTAAGTTGTAGAAGTTGTAGTTATTCTTGAGAAATAGAATAGTAGGATCTGTCTGCAAGTCTCTTTTGATAACTAGATTACTTTTTTGTCCAGTTTATGTATTTTTTTTCTTTAGGGGAAATATAACGAATGTGGGTAATAAACTTTAGTGTTATCATCAACTGTCATCCATGCCTTTTAGTTTGATCATTGTTCATTTTTAATCATCTAATGTTATTTTGCTCAGTTACTTCCATTACCTTTACTAATTTGGCGTGTAAAGCTGAATGGTGATGACGCAGATGTGGAAGTTGGTAGGTTTTGCAGATTGGAGAGCGGTCATCTTGAACAACTCCCTGGTCATCCTTTCTGTAGCCGAAATGCTCCCATACTGATGGGTTCAGATGTTTTTTGGTTGGAAAGAGATCGCTTGGCTCTGGCTCTGGTCTATCTGCCATTGTTTACCGTTAGCTATGTAGCTTAGCCACCACTTAGGTTAGTTCCCCAAACATAAATATTTCTCCCGAGTCCCGTGAGCTGTGGCACGAACGGTGGTCCCTGCCTATCTTAATTTGTGTACTTAACTAAGTATGTAATGTAACATTAGACCGACTGCAGTTATCTCTCTATCTCTGGAAGTTTTTTTTGGTCCGCCTGCATAATATGCCATGTGGAAACAAAGCGAGAGAGACGTTCCAGCTGCAGGTTGCGCGGCGCACGGCGGTTTAAACAGACGGACTGTTGTGAGAGCAAAACACTTGTTGTAGCCAAGCCTCTGCGGTTATATAACCGTGACGTTTTAAATCGCGGTTAATAGTGAAACTGGTTAACCGCTGCATCCCTAGTCATGACTGTTCAGGCTTTTAGCTTAGGCATTGTTGTTAAAAGTGTGAAGCGGTCAGAACTTCAAAACGGTACGTTTTCTGGAGTGAATGAAGTTGAAAGATGACTGACTAAATGGAGTCTCTTCCTGTTGTGCAAGTGTGCTCTCGTTACGACTTAGGTTGTAACCTCTCCTCTCCTCTCTGTCTTTAGGAGCGCACCAGGTCGTTTGACGGCTTCAACATGAACACTCTGGAGAGCTCCCTGATCGACATCATGAGGGCTGAGCAGGACACGCTGAAAGGTGAGTCTGTCAAGAACACTAAACATTAAGCAGCTACAGAATGACCTGTAGCAAACCTCTGGAGTACCAGGACACTAAACATTAAGCAGCTACAGAATGACCTGTAGCAAACCTCTGGAGTACCAGGACACTAAACATTAAGCAGCTACAGAATGACCTGTAGCAAACCTCTGGAGTACCAGGACACTAAACATTAAGCAGCTACAGAATGACCTGTAGCAAACCTCTGGAGTACCAGGACACTAAACATTAAGCAGCTACAGAATGACCTGTAGCAAACCTCTGGAGTACCAGGACACTAAACATTAAGCAGCTACAGAATGACCTGTAGCAAACCTCTGGAGTAGCAGCTACAGAATGACCTGTAGCAAACCTCTGGAGTACCAGGACACTAAACATTAAGCAGCTACAGAATGACCTGTAGCAAACCTCTGGAGTAGCAGCTACAGAATGACCTGTAGCAAACCTCTGGAGTAGCAGCTACAGAATGACCTGTAGCAAACCTCTGGAGTAGCAGCTACAGAATGACCTGTAGCAAACCTCTGGCCAACAGTTCAGGGGCCGGTTGCACCAACTGGTCTTAACTATGCCTGGTCGTAACTCCTACGTCGGTCTTAGTTAAGACCATGGACTTACGCCTGTTGCACCAACACGGCTTACTCTGGTCTTAACTACGCTGGTCATAGCAATGCGCGTTCATGTGAATTGTCGGGGAATGCCCTCTGATTGGCCCACATGTGCCTCGCGCCGTCACCCACTACTGTATGTGCGTCACTACACCCTCCCTCCTCCCACCCCCCTCCTCCTGTGGAAGCCCCGGGGGAAAATGGCGGCGCCCATTAGTATCAGGCAGTCTGAATGAAATTGAATGTAACGTTCCCAATTCTATGTATTAAATTCTAAAAGAATTAACGCCAACATTTGGGAAGGCTAAGCCACACAAGTAGTTAGTTATAATCTAACGTCGTGCTTTCAAAGATGGCGAACTGGCGGTGTTACGACGATGACGGTCAAAAAGGTCTCCGCGGAGATCTCTGTTACAGGCAGGCTCTACGCCTCCTCCTGACGAGGCGTAGGAGTTACGCCTGGTCTTAGTGAAAATAAGGCTTAAGTCGTCTTGGTGCAACCGGCGTAGCTGTAGGTCGTAAAGTTACGACCAACTTAGCTTAAGACCAGTGTAAGACCAGTTGGTGCAACCGGCCCCAGGAGTACTAGAGCAGGAATTATACCAAGGCCAAATGGCCAGTGCCCCATAGTGTGGCCCAGAGCCGTATAATAGAAGAGTACCGACATCTCCATTCACTCCAATGGACCAGTTTTTTTCCAGGAAGTAGAAAGTGGAACTCTTGAGTTAAAAAAAGCAGCACTGTCGAGTTGCAGCAAAATAGACAGTGTTGTACTTTGAAAGGGTTTTTCATCCCTTGAAATGAATCAAATTGTACATTATCGGCTTTATTTTAGCATGCAAAAGTAGCGCGAGACCCATTCCTGGCTGTTCATTGGCTAATGAGTCTCGCATTTTGGTCCTCCGCTGACGCCACTCTCTTACTAGAGGACACTAGTGTGGCCGTAATGCCCCTTCTAAAATTAACTACCCAATTGGCCATTTTGGCATGCCCTGTTTTGAACTGGACGTTGTACCCTTAAAGAAAGTTGTGGCTTTCCTCATTAACTACATGCAATGCAGCACATAAACAAGAACGCTACAGTATCAGTAGCAGTAGCCTGTAGTAGGCATTTAGAGAAGCTCTGTAAATTGTAGCATCTACTAATAGGCAGACGCTGTGAGGCGTTTATGGGACATCTGTAATTTGTAGCTACAGAAAATAACCTGGATTACTACTTAAGTTATCATGTGTTACTGGATATGTAACTGACTTTGCAGTCTGAGCCATCTTACATACAAGCTGTATCACACTGCAGGGCTTCATTTAGGATATTAATTTTGTTGAGGAAAAAGGACTGAAAAATGGTTCTAATAATAACCATTGGTTTTGGCCTTGGTGCCCTACATTTTGGGCGTGATGCCCCAATACATTTGTATTTGTAAAAGGTCAAAGTAGCCTTGCCCTAAAAATGATTTAATTCCAGGCCTGAAGTATCTTGTGTGCAGGAAAGAGGACACTGATAATTGTTAATAATACTCATAATCTCGACACTTGTGGGATACAGCTAACCTACTAGCAAGGCTACCATTTTACATTTTACAGTCTGTTAACAGCAGTGGCAAATGCGTGGGCCATTTTTTTCAGCCTCCCTCTGGTCAGCCTCAACGTCACATGCCGCTGTGTCCGGGCGTACGGGCCCCCTCACAGGGGTTCGCCCTGTGGTACTGTAGCCTTGTCTTCAGGCAAGAGGGTTGGTGACTTGATTGCCCTGTCGGTCCAACAGTCTTGCTTGGTATTTGCTGATGACGAGCGGAGGGTTACGCTTCGGCCTAAACCCGCCTACCAGCCTAAGAACATCAACGCCAGCTTCATAGAGTTTTGAATGTGTATCATGGCCAGGGCCCGAAATTAACACCCGCCAAGTAGGGATGTCCCGATCCGTTCACGTGATCGGAAATCGGGGCCGATCACGTGATTTTCAACTGATCCGGAATCGGGGGGAAGAGATCGGATTTTTATGTATAAAAACGTCACAAAACAAATATGGCAATTCTCACATTTCAGTCATCCAAATAAACAATCTGTCATTTATTTTATCATTGCAATTTGTCATATTCATCGTAAACACGAGCCCTCTTGCACGCAGCAACACACGCAGTTTTAACTTTAGTAGTGGGGAGTGAGCATTGATAAGAAGAGACAACTAATCCATTGCAACAGCGCACAAGAGATCGGCCATTTTGGGGCGCAACAAACCTCTCTTTGCTGTCCTGTTGTTTGCGGCGCCAAAATGGCCGCGGTTCTCTTGTCAAATGTCGCTTCTTTCCTTCCATACTCTTTGTTTAGTGTTCGACTAGCCACACATCAGAACTGATCAGAACACGATAAAACATACAAAAACACATGTCCAACCATAACTAGATGGTCGCACAGTGGCTAAAACAGAAACAACATGTAACGTTAGTTAGGATCATGATTAAACTCACCTAGGAGTCGGACTAGGAAGAACAGCCAGAAGTGTTCTGCACTGCCTGCATCATCAGTAAAGTTCCCATAATGAACATGTGGCTTTTTGTTGTCTGAATTCCGTCGTTCCTCCATGTTGTCAGATGAAGTGGCCGGACTGCACTCGTCTCACAGATAAAGTTTCAATCATTTTAATCCACATAGACTCCTCAGTGACTCTGGGGCCCTTTACACGAGGACAGTTTCTGGAAGAAATGACACAATAGCGTTTCCTTCACACCTTTTCCTGTTTACATGAGCGCTGTTGAATTTTTAAAACGCCGTAATGTACATGCCAGGTCGCTAGGTGGCAGTGTGATCACCTTATTCTTTGCCCATACAAGGACGCTTCTGCATGACGTCATTTCGTAATCGTCTTTCCGGTTTTAAACACGGAAGTAGAGTACGCGTACCGCAGTCATTTAGACTTGCCAAAAAGCTGTTTTCAAGATAAAAAAAAACCCAAACTGTTTTAAAGTTTTAATATTTGTCGGGTGAGAATGTAATAAAGAAAAAAAAAAACATCGCATGGATGCATAACTGGGACGTATCCTCAGTGATGTACCCTGGGGTCATAGGATGTTTCGGGTCTCGCAACATCATACACCCTCGCCCAGGTGACCCAGCCGGGGCTGGCCAAGCCCCAACTTACGTCCCAGTAGCTACCCACAGTCAGCCCTATAGGGAGGGTCGAAGGTGGTCATGCGGTCAGGGCCACTCAATCCGCTGCTCCGGAACTACTCTGCCGGGACCGGGGGAGGGGGAGGGCTCTGGTACGTAGAGGGACCGGGCTCTGTGGGTTGCCACCCGGCCGGGTTCCTCCCTCGTCTAACCAGGTCTAGGACCTGTGCGCTGCACCAGACTCCCCCGCTCCAAACATCTCATTCCGAGGTGATGGTATCTTAGTGGACACCATGCAGTACCAGTACTTGGTGGCACTGCAGTCTCCACTTGCGGCTTGAATGGCCCTCCTAAAAGGCCTCTCGTGGGTTGTTGGGCTTCTTCCTCACGGAAGACGCAGGCTGGGGAACTAACCCATACTGCTACCCGGGTGCCGTCCCTGTTCCGGCTGTCAACTGACTCTCCAGTAGTCACTAGTCTTTCCTGGTTGTCACGTAGTCTATTCCTATGAGTCACTGGCTAGGCCAGGCTAACTAATAAAGAAAAAAAAACATCGCATGGATGCATAACTGGGACGTATCCTCAGTGATGTACCCTGGGGTCATAGGATGTTTCGGGTCTCGCAACATCATACACCCTCGCCCAGGTGACCCAGCCGGGTCTGGCCAAGCCCCAACTTACGTCCCAGTAGCTACCCACAGTCAGCCCTATAGGGAGGGTCGAAGGTGGTCATGCGGTCAGGGCCACTCAATCCGCTGCTCCGGAACTACTCTGCCGGGACCGGGGGAGGGGGAGGGCTCTGGTACATAGAGGGACCGGGCTCTGTGGGTTGCCACCCGGCCGGGTTCCTCCCTTGTCTAACCAGGTCTAGGACCTGTGCGCTGCACCAGACTCCCCCGCTCCAAACATCTCATTCCGAGGTGATGGTATCTTAGTGGACACCATGCAGTACCAGTACTTGGTGGCACTGCAGTCTCCACTTGCGGCTTGAATGGCCCTCCTAAAAGGCCTCTCGTGGGTTGTTGGGCTTCTTCCTCACGGAAGACGCAGGCTGGGGAGCTAACCCATACTGCTACCCGGGTGCCGTCCCTGTTCCGGCTGTCAACTGACTCTCCAGTAGTCACTAGTCTTTCCTGGTTGTCACGTAGTCTATTCCTATGAGTCACTGGCTAGGCCAGGCTAACTAATAAAGAAAAAAAAAACATTGCATGGATGCATAACTGGGACGTATCCTCAGTGATGTACCCTGGGGTCATAGGATGTTTCGGGTCTCGCAACATCATACACCCTCGCCCAGGTGACCCAGTCGGGGCTGGCCAAGCCCCAACTTACGTCCCAGTAGCTACCCACAGTCAGCCCTATAGGGAGGGTCGAAGGTGGTCATGCGGTCAGGGCCACTCAATCCGCTGCTCCGGAACTACTCTGCCGGGACCGGGGGAGGGGGAGGGCTCTGGTACGTAGAGGGACCGGGCTCTGTGGGTTGCCACCCGGCCGGGTTCCTCCCTTGTCTAACCAGGTCTAGGACCTGTGCGCTGCACCAGACTCCCCCGCTCCAAACATCTCATTCCGAGGTGATGGTATCTTAGTGGACACCATGCAGTACCAGTACTTGGTGGCACTGCAGTCTCCACTTGCGGCTTGAATGGCCCTCCTAAAAGGCCTCTCGTGGGTTGTTGGGCTTCTTCCTCACGGAAGACGCAGGCTGGGGAGCTAACCCATACTGCTACCCGGGTGCCGTCCCTGTTCCGGCTGTCAACTGACTCTCCAGTAGTCACTAGTCTTTCCTGGTTGTCACGTAGTCTATTCCTATGAGTCACTGGCTAGGCCAGGCTAACTAATAAAGAAAAAAAAAACATTGCATGGATGCATAACTGGGACGTATCCTCAGTGATGTACCCTGGGGTCATAGGATGTTTCGGGTCTCGCAACATCATACACCCTCGCCCAGGTGACCCAGTCGGGGCTGGCCAAGCCCCAACTTACGTCCCAGTAGCTACCCACGGTCAGCCCTATAGGGAGGGTCGAAGGTGGTCATGCGGTCAGGGCCACTCAATCCGCTGCTCCGGAACTACTCTGCCGGGACCGGGGGAGGGGGAGGGCTCTGGTACGTAGAGGGACCGGGCTCTGTGGGTTGCCACCCGGCCGGGTTCCTCCCTCGTCTAACCAGGTCTAGGACCTGTGCGCTGCACCAGACTCCCCCGCTCCAAACATCTCATTCCGAGGTGATGGTATCTTAGTGGACACCATGCAGTACCAGTACTTGGTGGCACTGCAGTCTCCACTTGCGGCTTGAATGGCCCTCCTAAAAGGCCTCTCGTGGGTTGTTGGGCTTCTTCCTCACGGAAGACGCAGGCTGGGGAGCTAACCCATACTGCTACCCGGGTGCCGTCCCTGTTCCGGCTGTCAACTGACTCTCCAGTAGTCACTAGTCTTTCCTGGTTGTCACGTAGTCTATTCCTATGAGTCACTGGCTAGGCCAGGCTAACTAATAAAGAAAAAAAAACATTGCATGGATGCATAACTGGGACGTATCCTCAGTGATGTACCCTGGGGTCATAGGATGTTTCGGGTCTCGCAACATCATACACCCTCGCCCAGGTGACCCAGCCGGGGCTGGCCAAGCCCCAACTTGCGTCCCAGTAGCTACCCACAGTCAGCCCTATAGGGAGGGTCGAAGGTGGTCATGCGGTCAGGGCCACTCAATCCGCTGCTCCGGAACTACTCTGCCGGGACCGGGGGAGGGGGAGGGCTCTGGTACGTAGAGGGAACGATCAGCGGGGAGCATCACGAAGAATTTCACTCTGGAGGGTGGTTTCAAAATGTGTCGTTTCCTAAGCGCGAATTCGCCGTCGCCGTCTAAAAGGGAGGCACTAACGATACAATAATTCCCCGTCACCATAGGAAACCCTCCTCGTGTAAACTGCCCCTCTGTCTCCATGTTGTCTCACTTGTAAACAGAGCTGCACCCCGCCCCCATTTAGCAAGCACACTTGATTCTATTGATGTGGCTCATTGGCCGAAACTCGAAACAATAGCAGACATTAGCCTGTGAAACGCCGCATGCAAATGAATACCAGCCATGTCCAGAGATAGCCTAAGTAATTTCTCTCTGAGTCAATTTTTATCTTACAAAATATACCTACCGTATTTACTGATTCTAAAACGACTCAATTTTATGTGGAATGGATAGTCCTCTTCTTTGTGTACTAATGGGGGGGAAACATTTTTCACAAAACAACCTTTCACCTCAAATTGCTAGATTTCAACCTGGCGAGTTTGTAGTGAAAAAAACAGTCTGTCATATTTTTTATTTTGTTATTTTGTGCTGCACCATTGATAAGCTGTAAAGAGATTTTATTTTGTTTATTTGGTTTAAAACCAATGCTGCACTAACTGCGTTGTGGTTGTGATAAAAGAGCCATACAAAGATGTCATTGGTTGGTTAAAATAAAAACACTTAAACACTTAGAAGAAAGGGGGAAAAAAGCATCCAAGTTGTCCCAACTATTTCTACAATGCATTGCAGAAATATCGGATCGGGACTCGGTATCGGCAGATACTCAAAATCATATGACTCGGACTTGGGGGCAAAAAAAGGTGATCGGGACATCCCTACCGCCAAGCGCCAATGGCGACTAGATTTTACGTTTGGCGTGTGATGCTCAGGAGTCTACCCGCCACGTGGCGGGTCCCAATAGTCATGTAAAATTAAAACTGTGTTTTGGTGCACAGCCGGCTAACATGAGTGCTTCGTGAGACTGTCTCTAGTTTTCTGACTGTTTCATTCTGGCTCTCCCATATAGGCTACCAAACGTGACTCTGGAATGAAATGCAGTCGTCAATTTAGCAGAGGTGAAAAGCGGCTTTTTACCTCTGCTAAATTGACAGCCTACGTCAGGCGAATCAATCAATGAATCAATTGCTCGCGCTTCAGTTGCCGACCCTCGTATGATATGAGGAGATGAATCAAAATGCTTATCACAAATAAAGACAAATGGGAGCCGAGAGCGAGTGCAGGAGAGCTGACGCAGGTGCCAGGTGTGGAGTGGGAGAGATTAAAGGAGAATTCCTGTTTTTTACACCCCAGACCTTATTTCAGCTTAAAATATGATGTTTTACTCACCCAAATAACTTCTGATTCATTCTGATCCCCCTAGAAGTAGGGATGCACGATATATCGGCAATCATATCGGTATCGGCCGATGTTAGTCATTTTTAAACATATCGGTATCGGTCCGATGTTGCAATGTTAATATCGGTTATCGGTATCAGCCAAATTCTTCACATTGAGATGAAATAATGCAGTAAATCTATGATTTATGGGCTTTTACAAATGTTTTTGAAATAAAGAAATGCATTACCGTAAATTTCGGACTATAAGCCGCGGCTTTTTCCCCGTTTTTTGGCCCCTGCGGCTTATATAACGGTGCGGCTTATCTATGGATTTTTTCAGCAAAAATAAAAATAAAAAACTGAATTCTCTCTTCTTTAGCACTCTTTCTAACTATAAATCCACTTCTGTTTTAATTTCCTCTCTTGCCCTCTTTTCACCACACCGCGGACACTGTGTGCACTGTAAAAAAAAACACAGGTGGTGTTGTGTTATGTTGTTTTGTTGAAATGTTAATAAATGGGAGCTTCCTCAAACAGCCATCTCTTTCCCGACAATCCCCTCTGTGCACGAACCCTTACATATGGTAATTAAACATTAAAACACAATTAAAAAAAAAAAAAAAAAAACATTAAAACACCTGCGGCTTATAGTCCGGTGCGGCTTATATATGTAACAAACAGGCAATTTTGCTGCTGCGGTTTATACTCCGGTGCGGCTTATAGTGCGGAAATTACGGTACTTTTTCAAATTCAGTGTTTACATGTGTTTTTCAGTATGTACAACATTTTATTATCATAGAAATGTGTTTTTATACAGATCATATCGACATCGGTAAATATAGGTTATCGGCCATAACAGCAATGTTAATATCAGTTATCGGCATCGGCCAAAATTTTCATATCGGTGCATCCCTACCTAGAAGATATTCAGATCTGAGTAGTCCTGGAACTGACCAAAACGGGCGTAAATGGGGCATATGTCGTTCACACTGTAAATAACGTATTTTCTGCAACGTAGCAGTTCATATCCTCATAATATCTCCTCCATAAATGAACGTGAGTCCCAATTCCCCTCCGGGGTGCTTCGGGCAGTCTCGGGTAGCCTCGGTTGCCTCATCCGGGGTCTGTGAATCCAACTCTCGCCCCAAGTCCCGCTGAAGTCTCCTGAGTTTTCCTGCTCACTCTTTTGTCTACCTGGCTATTGTCTACCAAGAATCACAGTCTCAATCTCAGTAGTTGTTGTAAGTGCAGTCTGTAAAGTTGGCTCCTGTTTGTGTTGTTTTCACATGTATGTGTTTATTTCTTTTTTGCTTAGATCGACTATGTGATTGTTCCTTGTGTTGCCCTACGGTTTATTTTTTCAAAATACCCTGGTTATACAGTACATTTAATAAAAAACGCTTTGATTATTCATTCTTAACTCATTGGCTGCCAGCCATTTCTGGAAAACGGACGCTCCCAGTGCCAGCCCTTTCAGAGCGTTTTCAGTGATTTCTCAAGACCCACAGAATATTGTGTGATATTACTATGTAAACACCGAACACGCCCAAAAACGATGAGACTCTCTTGTATCATCAGAAAAAAAAAGTTTATTTGTATCATTTTCCGTTCTTTAGTTATCAGCAGTATTAGATAGGTTGGTTTCACCAGAAACAGATGTTTCAAACTAGAACTGGAGATAATGAGCCTTTTGTGAAATGAAGCATTTCAAGCACATCACTGACTCTGAAGCTAATATTTTCTGATGTAGCTCCACCCCCCTCAACTGCAAACTCCTCCTCCGTGGGAGTGTCTCTGGTGGCTCTCTGCTGCACGTTTGCTCTGAACTTTCTGCTGCACGTTTCAAAGTGCGCTGCACCCAGCGTCTATTTTCAGAGCGCTCTGCCGTTTTTGTGCGCCGGCTCCCAGCGCTCCCAGCTGAGAATAATTTAACTTTTCAGAAAGACGCTGGTGTCGGGTGCTCCTTTTCTGGCATCTAATCATATGGAGAAACTATCGCAACAGAGACAGAAAGGCTCAATTGTGGGAGCAGATTGGCTGCTGTTCACAGCTAACATTACAGCATGCATCGGTTTCCGTTTCCCCACGGCTTCTTCTACTCTTTTTTCTCATCTTTCTCTAATCCAGAGAGCACTGTCGCCACCTAATGGGTCCGTAAAATAGCTTATACACCTTAAAAATCCCCCATATTTTTACAGGAGATGCATCAGGCTTTGATCCACGTCCCACCGTCAAAAAACGCAATTGACGTCTTTGGCAGTCAATGGCAGCCTACGTTACTATTTGAATTGACGTCTTTAGACGTCAATGGCAGCCAATGAGTTAATAAACTCTACATTTTTGAATTACAGCTTCTCATTTGCCAAATGTCCGACAGGCTCATCAAGGCTTTACCGCACCAGCCATATGCTAGGTTTCGACCTAGCCTTGTTTAAATCTAAATGTGTGCATTAGTTTCCTTATTATTGGTTTCCAAACAGATCATGGCTCTGTCCAGCAGCTGCATGTAGCTCAACTCAAGCCCCTGTTTGGTCCAAAATAGAGCTGGATTCGCTAACTACATCATGAGACATGACCAAACACAGGGCAGGTCCGACCTAATGTGTTTTCGTTAATCTGGTGGAAGCATTTTTCAATCAAAGGTGAAACGACACAGATATGATGGTTTATCGTGGCACTTTCCATGCTCGCTCCATTCACTTCAATAGAACTGCCGCCAACGTCTGGCCCGTAGCCCCAATGCAAAATTCAAATGATGTGATGATGAACAAGTGATGTCTTTATTTTCTTGATAAGTTCCTTGCTCTCTCCCCCTCTCTTTCTCTCTCTGCAACTGATACGCTGTCTGGCAAGTCTGAGATGCTATTTAGGACGGCATGACGCCTATAGGAAATCGAGAAGGAAGAAAGGCGAGCATTGCATTTCCAAAAAATATTTCCTCTCAAACTGTGAGGTGAGAAAAATGCAGCCTACAACAGTGTGCCTGAATGTGGTGCATGGATATGCCCTCTTTTTCTCATGCATTTGAAGGAGGCACAGAGAGAAACAGGGATGGAGGCTAGGCTCTGTATATTTTTAGATGGGATTTGTGAGAGTGATGGAGGGACTTAATTTTGGGCTCCTGCCCTCAACTCTTTCTGGGGAACTGAAGCTGTTGGCCGTCGCTAACGATCACAGTTGTAAAGCTTCCCATTTTGAAGGATGTTCCCAATCTGCTAAACACAGTGGCTATCAAAAGTGTTATAAAATGTGGCACATTTGTGATCCAAACAAATACATGTTCAGTGTTTCCCCTAGAAAGATTTTCAGGCCTGGAGGGATTTCGAAACATACCCCGACCGCAACGGTGGGGGCCCTCGCTGGCGACGCTAAACCTGTTCGCATCTATGTTCGCAATGGCATGCCAAGTATCATCATACTATTATGGGATGCGATGTGAACAGTTGTATTATGGGATGTGCGTTTCCCAGGCAACGACACACGTTGACACGTTTTGGAACAGCGCTGCACACTGGCACGATGCTCCTAAAAGCAAAATCTTCTATTACTGTCAACACTAGTATTGTTTTATTGTAATAATATGCCATAAAGGTTTATTGAAATATTGGGGAGAGGGGGGGGGAGGAATGTATATATATGTGTATATATATATATATATATATATATATATATATATATATATATATATATATATATATATATATATATATATGCATTTCCTCTTCTGGCCTGGCGGGGGTGTCGTCCCTCCACCCAAAACAATGCTGATTTATTTTGCACATAATCTCACACAGATCCGAAAACTCTAAACAGTTGTGTAAAATGGTAGGGGAAACACTGAGTTGATGTTGCGCTTAGTGAGAGGTTGTGGCTTCAGTTTACCAGTGAGAAAATGTTCTATCTTCCACATCTTGCATTAAAGAGAGACGTAGCCAATAGAATAGATGGAGATTATCTGCAGCAGAAATTGGAAGCATCTGGCTGTGCGTCTGTAGCAAATGGTGCTTATGATTTGATGTTGTTTGAGATTATAGATGCACTTCTCAGAGGAGGAGTCAATTACATCTTTCAAGAAGTGTCAGTTTGTGCGTCTGTTCATTCCTAGGTGGATATAACACCCTCTATTCCTGTTCTTTGAAGCTCCATACACTATGTGCATCAGATGGTGCGTGTTGTGAACAGCTGCTCCTGGTGTGCTCTATTAGTACTGTGCATCTGTACACACATGCACACACTGTATCAGGCTGTTGTATACATTTCATTTCAAATAGAGCAAGCATCTTGACCCATTAAAGACGAGGTGAACCCAACGGAACCCAAGTGGCGCGTGGGTCGGAGATGTTTCAGACTGAATACAAATCTTGTCTGAGATGACAGAGGGTTGAGAGGCGGGCCATAGCATGTCGATGATTTGATTTGACAATTCTGCCGACTGGATTTGGCATTGGCCAATCCTGGCGTGTTCTGCCCTCAAGTGGGATTCAGCGTGTTGTAGCGCTACGCGAGTGGGATCCGCAGAGGACCAGGCCAGCCAGCTGCTTCCGTGTGGAGCGGGGCGGAGTGAGACTGTGTTGCCGAGGCAAATGTGCCCACTTAGAGTACCAGTCAAATATTTTAGCCCAGGATCCTGATCCACATTTCCCATTTTCCCCCCACCCTCGCCCTAATCCGGGCCCGTATCCTACTCCCTCCCTCCACCCTAGACCCTACCTCTACTCTCTGTCCTCCCCCCTCTCTCACATTCCCCGTGCTCTCCTTCCCCTGCACCCTCCCACCTCTCCTTCTCTGTTCTCTCCTCCTCCACATTTCCCATTTTCTCCCCACCCTCGCCCTAATCCGGGCCCGTATCCTACTCCCTCCCTCCACCCTAGACCCTACCTCTACTCTACCTCCCCTGTACCCTTCCACCTCTCCTTCTCTGTTCTCTCCTCCTCTCTGTCCTCTCCCCTCTCTCACATTCCCACTGCTCTCCTTCCCCTGCGCCCTCCCACCTCTCCTTCTCTGTTCTCTCCTCCTCTCTGCCCTCTCCTCCCTCTCACATTCCCCCTGCTCTCCCTCCCCTGCACCCTCTCCTTCTCTGTTCTCTCCTCCTCCACATTTCCCATTTCTCCCCACCCTCGCCCTAATCCGGGCCCGTATCCTACTCCCTCCCCTCCCCTCCCCCAACCCTAGACCCTACCCCTACCCTGGCTCTCCCTCCCCTGCACCCTCACCTCTCCTCCTCTGTTCTCTCCTCCTCCACATTTCCTATTTTCTCCCCACCTCCCCCCTCTCCTCCCTCCTCCCTCTCCCTCCCTCCTCCACTCTCCTGCTTTCTTCAAATGTTCAAATGTTATCTTTATTCTGTATATTCTTGTTACTGTGTGTTAGCTAGAATCAGCTAGACATACTTTCTGTGAAGCCCTCTGAGACATGCTTGTGAATTAGGGCTATATAAATAAACTTGACTTGACTTGATAGCGAAGGGCAAAACCAAAAAGCATGGGACAGTGTGCCCTCCGACATCCGACACCTATCACATAGTGGTGAGTAGAGATGCAGCGGTATGAGTTTTTGACGGTATGATAACCTTGGACAAAAATACCACGGTTTCACGGTATCACGGTATCACGGACCTTAATGTGTTATTGTGAAATCTGGCAACAAAAAAAATACTATTTTTTTTGCCATTGAACAAAATGTATTTTATTTTATTTATTTCACCTAATTAATTTATGTAAAACTAAAACACATCATAATATCAAATAAATGCTTATCTTGATGACTTCCTGACTATCACAGGCTCAGCTACACTGAGTGCGTTTACATGCACACAATAAACTGATAACTGGGAATAATCAGTTTATGGCAATAATCTGATTTGTGCGTTTACATGCACTTTAATAATCCGACAATAGGAAAAACCCGGGTTTACATGATGCAGTCAATTAGTCGGATTTCTCTCCAGAAGGCAGCGGTAATTCCGCAATAAAACAACAAAAGAAGTTGCAAAATGCAAAATCACATTTTCATTACTTCTTTGTCCGGCTCGGAGGATGGTTTAGGTGAAAATTAGTTTGTATCTCGTTGTCTAACTAGGGAGGCGTCGCTTTGGAAGTGTGAATCTGTCATATATTTCCAACTTTACCAAGCATAGAGCACAGAGACAGGCAGGCGACTGAAGCACGTCAAATAACATGAATGATACAGATCTTGACCCAACTGAATTTAAATAGCTGTCAGAAAACGGAGAGAATTAAGGTCTTTAGTGGTGGATAACTTGTGTTTTGAACAGCGCCATGGCCGGGGAGAAGAAGCAGAAAGGGGCCAGTGAGTGAGTGAGTGAGCAGCGCGCGTCTCCAGCTGCCTCTCTCTCCCGCAACGTGTACATGCGCAGATGTATAAACCCGAAAGAAAGCTGGTTATGCTGTATACATGCAGAGAGAAGACCGATTATTGGCCAGAAACCTAGGTGTGTTTATCGGTTTTCTCTTAACCCGTTTATGACTATAAACGGATAAAGCTTATCGGTGTATGCTGTTTACATGACCACTTGAATAATCAGGTAACTCCAGAAATCCGCTAATAAACAGTTTATTGTGTGCATGTAAACGCACTGACTGATTGCTGAGACTGGGCAGCCGGGGGGAGGGGCCGCGTAACTGCACTCTGTCTGGGCACTTTCTCTCTCAGGGGGAAACAGCTGATACCGCGGGGAAGGTATGACGGCAAATCATAGGGGTTTTGATACCGTGACCTTTTGAAACCGCGGTATACCTTCAAACCGGAAACCGCTGCAGCCCTAGTGGTGAGACAGAAGGATATATCTTGTGTAACCTATGCTTGGAGTAATAAAGACGGTGAGCAACTTTAAATTGGATCAGTTGATGTCTGTTATTCCGACTTATTTCCATTCTGATCAACTTTCTCCTCTATGAAGTACATAGAGTATGGCTAGGAGGAAGCATTTGTAAATTGCGGGAGCCAACCCGTCTGTTTTAAGAGACTAGGCGGGCACAGTCACCGGGACAGTTGCTGATAGTAAGTCAGACAATTTAGTTGCCACCTTAGTCCAGAACTGAGAAACAGGTTGACAGGCCCACATGGTGAAGAAAAGTGCCAGGGGCCTTCATAGTGCATATACTGACAAATATACAGTATATTATACTGTACTACACAAGACCATTTATCAATTTTACGCAGTGAAGTTTGCAAATTATTGCATGACCAAAATGCAATCATTTTTGTCCGCTGGTCCAAGACAAGTCTGAGTAGAAGAAATGATCAACCTTGGACTCTGTACTAGCACATACTTCTGTTCTTAAGTTCTGAGAGTGAAAAATTGGCTTTGTGCATCCATGCCTACTGACAGAGTGACTTTTTCTTTTACAGGCAATGTACACCAGATGCGTTACAATGTACACCAGATGCGTTACGGCAAAACTACCAGATCGACTCTTGCGTGCATGTTAATTGATGGGCGATACATGCGGTACGGAAAAATGACGCACCTGTTCTATTTTTGTCGGATCCCGCATACGTCTGACAGATAACATGAGTGTGGGTCTGTTCGCAGCCGTACCGCATCTGTTCCGGAGGCGGTGTACATTAGCCCTTAGACATTTCAATGCTACTGAAGATGATATTTGGAAAATGTACATTTATGTTATACTTTATATTATACTATACCAATTTAATTATAATGAAGTGTGCCTGTGCAGTTCTAGGACCCCAAAAAGGGGGCACCCAAGTAATAACAAGGCTACGTCGGAACCTAGATAAAGCGTTGATGAGCCTGTTGTCAGCCAAAGTGGCTGGCCGATTTGAAATTGTACCAGCCACATGCACAAGTTCAGGGCAGGGTTTACTTGGTATGTGTGTGGTTCTGGAAAACCAAAGGAAAGTAGCTGTTACAATCTGCATATACTTAGGTTGTTACAGGAAATGCCTTACATGTATACAGTACACCAAAATATACATTACTCGAACATGAATCTGCAAATAAAACATCAATGTAGAAATAATTAAATAAACAATAAGGCATCATGCCATCAGCTGAGCATTTTCTCCAGCACATAGAAATGATATCATCCCTCTCCCCAAAAAAGCCAACCACCCAGCAAACAAGAGACAGTGCACAGTGCACACATTCACACTCACAGTCACTGCAACACAGGCCAAACAATTGGCACCCACATAATATGAAGAAAACACCAATACATGTCAAATGAAGGCACTATCAGTAAACGGCGAACGGGCACTGCAATGTAGCATTGACGAGGAGGCGCATGGCGGACGAGTCCACCACAATGCAGAACACAATCCAAACGTCACTCCAAGGCAAACACCAACAAATATTAAACAACGTACTGGTTGCTTGGACGCGCACACAGCACTGAAAGCCAAAACCCCAGCAACTGACTTAACAAATACTACTCGAATTACACTCTGTAAACATTAAGCATCATCTCTGGGCAGCAGCGCACCTCCTTGCTTTCACTTCCACGGCTCTGCTCTGCTGCCTGGCGGTCTCCTGCGGCAGCGGGAAGGGGGGGGGGGGTGTCCTAGTAAATTGGCTTGTAAATCCGTGACAGGATCGGCGTGACAAAGGCAGATAAAGGGCCCGTTTGCGCTGGCCAAAAACTGCTCCAAACTAACACACACACCCTGCACTGCTACATGAGGGAAACACTTAAAGAGACACTCCACCCAAAACAATGCTGATTTATTTTTCACATAATCTCACACATATCCGAAAACTCTAAACAGTTTTGCAGACATTCATTTAGTTTGACAGTTATTGAGAGTTGATTTGAATTAAGTTGTTGTGGACCAGTGATGTCATTCATGCACAAATGACATCACTATATGTAATGATTCTATATAGAATCAGGAGTAGAGAGACCATAGAACCTTTCACTCGGACCAAAACTTCAAAACAAAATGTCAAGAAAAAGAAACGAAAATCTGAATCTGATTTTTGGTCCGAATTAAATGATGTATAGTCTCTCCTGATTTCAAATATTGCTGAATCCCTTGGTTTGACCAAGTAAAACTATTTCTATAAGCATTTGACAAAATGTAATGGCGGACGGAATCCCTTGGTTCATATGCCTAACTTGGAAGAGGGGACTTTGGCACTTTATTCCTACAGTATTTCTCTTCCTATTGTTTTTCTTGCCGTCTAGTATAAAACTGTTTGTTAGAGCCAGTTTATTATGAGGACGGTGCGCCACCTATAGGTGAAGGGTTGGCAAGGCGGTATAGTAGGAAATGGCTACGCCCCCCAGCCAGTTTGATTGAACCTGAATCAGGTGTGCAAGCAGTGCGAAAAGACGCCGTCGAGACAGTTTTTCAACCGCAACACGATAAACGAAAAATAATATATATCTAACGAAACCAGTAGGTTATTAGAAAACGAACCTTTTATTTGAACTTTGTTCTTTGATTTCATTTCACTGAAAGGCCGGTTTTATTTATGAATGCCTTTGAGTTTATTTGAGTTTGCATTCAACACAGAAGAACGAGGCCAAGACGACACAAGACCAACTTCAAACCATCGACTTATAAAGATGGACGCCACTTCACCTCCCGTTTAGTGAAGCCGCTGCATGTTAGATCGCCGCCCTGACGGCTGAATCCAGTATTAGGTCACAAGGCCCGCCTCCCCATGTTAGTGGATGGGAAAATCACAACCGAAATAATCACAGTATACGTCAGATAATTTTTTTCCAAAGGTGGTTTGTATCATTTTAGATAGTCATTATCATGCTAATGCCTGTGCAAGTGGTCATTTTTCTGATCAGTTTGTTTTTAAGTAGTTATTTGACATATAAAAAGGGATAAAAATGGATGATTGACAGCTGTGGCAGCCAGTCTCAAGCCGTCATTGGCTGGACAGGCTCTGCACATAATAGATCTATCGTCACAGACAAGACACACGGCTTCATGTTATCTAACGCTGCCTGGAGGTCGGTGGCTCATGTTGGCTGTGCTGGCTACAGACATCAATGGACCCCAATAAAAAGAACATTGTTTTGAGGAATGAAAACAAATGTTTTGTGCGCGAGGAATTAACGTTGGTTGGGGACTGAAGTAAGTTCAGAAAATATGTGTTTTATGAGTTACTCCAGCTACGTTACAAGTAGGCTACACAATGGTTTTAACATGCAAGCTAGCATTAGCTGCTTGCATGTCGGCTGTTTTTCATATTACTATAACTTAACAACCGATAACGATAGCTGGAATAACACAATAATAGACACATATTTTCAGAACTGACCAGGTTGTCCAACTGACAGGAAATGTGTTTTATAACGTTAACTCCCGTCCCGGGTATAAGATGAGATGAGGGCGGCCTAGTAGTACACAACCACCATTAGCTCATCGCTAACGGGTTAGCATGACATACAAACAGACGTTTTATTTTTTGTAGGCTATTAAAGCAACAAACGTTTTTATATGCATATCTGGGGGAAATGCTTTGACTGTGGGGATGTTCGTTCTTCACAAGCTCCTCTCTTAGTAACGATATACCAGGCAATAGACCAGGCAGCCTGGCTCACGCACGCTAACGTTAGGTTGGGCTGCCCACACTGTACCGGGGGGGGTAGCTACAACAACGTAGCCTCACGGTTAGATATGTTAAACCAACATTTGCGCCAAAAGAAATGTAATCATAAAGTTAATCAAAATGCCACGGAAACGTTAGGCTAGCTTAGTCAACACATCAATCCCCACAGTGAGGCTGGAGGTGAGTGAGTGGCCTGCCTCCACTTCCGGCCCGGGCTGAGAGCGCTGAGAGCACTCAGCAGCCCGGAGGTCTAAAATCTCCGGCAACCAAAATCAGATTTTCGTACAGGCGTCATTTTGATAAACTGATCTCATAGTGGGACTCTTCCTGGTTACTTTTGGCGAGACAAAAAATATTACAACTTAAAGTGTTATATTTACAGAGCTAGACTGTATATAAATACCCAACGCACTGTGCGCATTCTAGAAACAGCAGCTCTACATAAGAAAGTTCAGAGGGGCGTGGAGCTCCAATCAAGGGCGCTACTGCGCAGACTCTGGTTCAGTGATCTGGCCGGATTTTGGCTTCAAAAGAACATACAGGGAGGAGATAGGGACACTCCCTCCATTCATATTATATCTCAATGCTTCAAACAGTGAGTAGCCCACGCGTTGGAAATGAAACACGGCGTATAGTGGCTAAATGGTGTTCATGAAAAGAAGCCACGACATTGTTTATTCCCTGTTTTCATATTACAGTGCAGCTTGTACAGTGCAGTCAGACATACAGTACTGTTTCATATTACAGTGCAGCTTGTACAGTGCAGTCAGACATACAGTACTGTTTTCATATTACAGTGCAGCTTCAGCTTGTACAGTGCAGTCAGACATACAGTACTGTTTCATATTACAGTGCAGCTTGTACAGTGCAGTCAGACATACAGTACTGTTTTCATATTACAGTGCAGCTTGTACAGTGCAGTCAGACATACAGTACTGTTTTCATATTACAGTGCAGCTTGTACAGTGCAGTCAGACATACAGTACTGTTTTCATATTACAGTGCAGCTTGTACAGTGCAGTCAGACATACAGTACTGTTTTCATATTACAGTGCAGCTTGTACAGTGCAGTCAGACATACAGTACTGTTTTCATATTACAGTGCAGCTTGTACAGTGCAGTGAGACATACAGTACTGTTTTCATATTACAGTGCAGCTTGTACAGTGCAGTCAGACATACAGTACTGTTTTCATATTACAGTGCAGCTTGTACAGTGCAGTCAGACATACAGTACTGTTTTCATATTACAGTGCAGCTTGTACAGTGCAGTGAGACATACAGTACTGTTTTCATATTACAGTGCAGCTTGTACAGTGCAGTGAGACATACAGTACTGTTTTCATATTACAGTGCAGCTTGTACAGTGCAGTGAGACATACAGTACTGTTTTCATATTACAGTGCAGCTTGTACAGTGCAGTGAGACATACAGTACTGTTTTCATATTACAGTGCAGCTTGTACAGTGCAGTCAGACATACAGTACTGTTTTCATATTACAGTGCAGCTTGTACAGTGCAGTCAGACATACAGTACTGTTTTCATATTACAGTGCAGCTTGTACAGTGCAGTGAGACATACAGTACTGTTTTCATATTACAGTGCAGCTTGTACAGTGCAGTGAGACATACAGTACTGTTTTCATATTACAGTGCAGCTTGTACAGTGCAGTGAGACATACAGTACTGTTTTCATATTACAGTGCAGCTTGTACAGTGCAGTGAGACATACAGTACTGTTTTCATATTACAGTGCAGCTTGTACAGTGCAGTGAGACATACAGTACTGTTTTCATATTACAGTGCAGCTTGTACAGTGCAGTCAGACATACAGTACTGTTTTCATATTACAGTGCAGCTTGTACAGTGCAGTCAGACATACAGTACTGTTTTCATATTACAGTGCAGCTTGTACAGTGCAGTGAGACATACAGTACTGTTTTCATATTACAGTGCAGCTTGTACAGTGCAGTCAGACATACAGTACTGTTTTCATATTACAGTGCAGCTTGTACAGTGCAGTCAGACATACAGTACTGTTTTCATATTACAGTGCAGCTTGTACAGTGCAGTGAGACATACAGTACTGTTTTCATATTACAGTGCAGCTTGTACAGTGCAGTCAGACATACAGTACTGTTTTCATATTACAGTGCAGCTTGTACAGTGCAGTGAGACATACAGTACTGTTTTCATATTACAGTGCAGCTTGTACAGTGCAGTGAGACATACAGTACTGTTTTCATATTACAGTGCAGCTTGTACAGTGCAGTGAGACATACAGTACTGTTTTCATATTACAGTGCAGCTTGTACAGTGCAGTGAGACATACAGTACTGTTTTCATATTACAGTGCAGCTTGTACAGTGCAGTGAGACATACAGTACTGTTTTCATATTACAGTGCAGCTTGTACAGTGCAGTGAGACATACAGTACTGTTTTCTTATTACAGTGCAGCTTGTACAGTGCAGTCAGACATACAGTACTGTTTTCATATTACAGTGCAGCTTGTACAGTGCAGTGAGACATACAGTACTGTAGCAAAGTCATATTACAGTGCAGCTTGTACAGTGCAGTGAGACATACAGTACTGTTTTCTTATTACAGTGCAGCTTGTACAGTGCAGTCAGACATACAGTACTGTTTTCATATTACAGTGCAGCTTGTACAGTGCAGTGAGACATACAGTACTGTTTTCATATTACAGTGCAGCTTGTACAGTGCAGTGAGACATACAGTACTGTTTTCTTATTACAGTGCAGCTTGTACAGTGCAGTCAGACATACAGTACTGTTTTCATATTACAGTGCAGCTTGTACAGTGCAGTGAGACATACAGTACTGTAGCAAAGTCATATTACAGTGCAGCTTGTACAGTGCAGTGAGACATACAGTACTGTTTTCTTATTACAGTGCAGCTTGTACAGTGCAGTCAGACATACAGTACTGTTTTCATATTACAGTGCAGCTTGTACAGTGCAGTGAGACATACAGTACTGTTTTCATATTACAGTGCAGCTTGTACAGTGCAGTGAGACATACAGTACTGTAGCAAAGTCCTTCCCTTCTCAGCAAAGCAAAAACCACAGAATTACAGCACATCATTCTCCGTTGAGCAGTGATTCTTCTCCAGGCCAACTGTCTCTCTCTCTCTCTCTCTCACACACACACACACACACACACACACACACACACACACACACACACACACACACACACACACACACACACACACACTACATGCAGACAGCATACATAAACAACATATTTACATACACAGGAGTAGAACACAGCTCTCATTTCAGCAGAACATATTGAACAAAGTGAGAGAGTGAGGAAGCGAGGGGGAAAGAGAGAGATAGAGGGAGAAAGAAAATATCTACAGTAGAAGTGGCTTTGAACGGCTTCCAGCGTTGTCCTGACTGACAGAAAGGAGCCCTCTGTTCCTACTGTGTGTGTGTGTGTGTGTGTGTGTGTGTGTGTGTGTTTGTCCGTGCACTTCGACTCTGTGTACAGTAGCTGTGTGCAGCCAGCATCATGCGAATCAGATTGGAGAGACACGCAGCGCCGCAGACCAAGCCCCCAGGAATAGCGCTGGGCTGTGAAGCCTTTTGAACATGGTGGCGAAGCTCTGTATTGCAAGTCACATGACGCCATGCAGCCCAGAAAGGAAAATTCCCATCCACTTGCATGGGGACCCCGGCAGCTGTTAAACCCAGGGGAATTTTTTCCGGGTGTCACTCAAAGTATAAAACGACTCTTTTAATTATCAAATAGTTTTTTATGGGGCATTTTTTCTTCAGAAGCCACTAAGAGCCGTATACGGGTGTATTTTCTTCTTGTAATACATCCATGGGTGGGAGGGGTGGGAGACGTCATGGAATACGTCATGGCACACATGCGCACTTCGCCTTAGGCCGCATGGTCAGGAAGTAAAACCAGGAAGAAAAACCCCTGCATGATGGCTTCATGCGCCAGTGAGCAGCCTCCGTCCGAATGCATGGGTTGGCGTGGCTCGTCCCCTATCCAGTTCTTTTAATACATCCATGCCGCACACACACTGATGCCATGTGTATACATGCACATGCTCGTCAAATGCTGGTAAACTCTCTTAAAATGAAAACCCAATATGACCAGGTTATACCAGTGGGCTAGCTAGGACTTTGGCAGCCACGGAAGTGATACTGAAAGCTGTAGTTCCTCGAATGGCCGCTCCGGTTCACCCCCATGTTAAAATGCCCCGACTTTATAACAGTATTAACACATTCACTGCCAACAGTTTTTTCAATACTGTAGGTAGCTTCTGCCAAGGTTTTTTTTGAGGATTCTGGCTCATCTTTCAAGAGCCGAGGATTATTTTCTGCTAGTACTTTGTGAACACAAAATATCTCAAAAGAACTAATAGAATGTGTGCTTTCTCTGTCTAAAAGAGTTAGTTTTTATCATGTTCTGTTATGTAGGCATTAGCAGTTGAATACAGCATGGTTTCAGCGTCTGAGAAGGAAAGCTGAGAAAAATGCATTTTTGTGAAATTCGATAGAACAGTCACTTTAACTATTTATTTTTGGCATCAGTGAGACATCAGACATCTAAACAATATAGTTCTGAACAGTAATTTCCTCCATAACAGCACCCCCACCCCCCTCTCCTTCAAACTCCTCCCTCCGTGGGTGTGTCTCTGGTGGCTTTGCAGCATTTGTCACAGGCGAGTCTCTACCTGTCTGTGCTGCCTGGCTGCTGGCGGCCACTCGTCGGGCGAGTCTGGATGGGGCTCGTTCGTTTCTGGGTTTTGGGTTGTGAGCTCAGCTGGGATGAAGCTGCGTGCGATTCTGGGCTTTCTGCTGGTGTTTCAAAGTGTGTTGCACCCAGAATCTATTTTTGGAATGCCCCACCGCCAGCTCCCAGCGCGAAAGCGAAAGCGTTTTCGCCAATCCATTTTCATGAGAATGGCTTCCTCACGCTGCTGTTTTTGCTCGGCTTTCTCTAGTCTGGAGAGCACTGTCGCCACTTAGTGGGTCAGTAAAATAGGTTATACACATTCAATAGCTCCCATATTTTTATAGGAGATGTAAAAGGGTTTGATCCACGTCCCACCGTCAAATTTTTTTTTTTTTTTTTTGACGAGTTAACTCGTCGACGGCAGTCAACCGTTGGATTTTTTTTGATGAGTTAACTCGTCGACGGCAGTGAACATGTAAGCATGTTTACAGCCTGGTTCAAAGCATGGATTTGGCCTATATAGCTAATTTCACCTTTCATAACAACTGTACACTGGGCGGGTTTTTATATAACACCCATTTATGGTAAAATAGACGATATAAAATACTATGTTTTGGGGTGATTCCAATTCCAATTTTCCTCAAACGTCCACTTGGACTCAAGGATGAACTGATTACATTTTGGTGGATAAGGTCAAAGTTCAAGGACACTGTGACCTCACGAACCCCATTTCCAAGCTCTTTAACGCGATATCTCAGGAACGCCGTGACGGAATTTCTTCCAATTGTATGTATGGAATTACTATGATACTATAGGCCAGTGCCATCCCGGTCTATGAGTCATAGTTTCGTGCTTGTGTACCACATCTACCCAGAGTGCTTTGGGGCTGAATAGGTGAACCGTGGGGAGGGGCCAGTAGAATTCCATGTGATCAAGGCATCGGAATGCACCAATCGCAGGGTGGTCTGTACCCGCACAACAATGGCTGCTCTATTTCAGCTCTTTATTCTCATTATCCCTCTGCAGCAAGCCAACCTAGCCTGGCCCTGCATAACTTTGAAGCTTGGTTGGCATCACACTGTGTGTGTGTGTGTGTGTGTGTGTGTGTGTGTGTGTGTGTGTGTGCGTGCGCGCCTGGCAAACGGCTCCATGTAAAATGTATGATATAGAGCTTAGAGGGAGAGGTGGGTTAGAGGGAGGGAGATGGTTGGTGTCCTGCAGTGGTAAGCCCTAATGGGATTGATGTGGAAGCAACTAGGGGTGCTCCGATCCGGGTAAGCCACGATCCGATCCGATTCCTGGGGTCACGATCCAATTCCAGAATCAATTCTCGATTCCAACGGTTCTCGATTCCGACGATTCTCGATTCCAGAACCTAGAATCGATTCTCAATTATGTCGTTTTATATTGCAATAAGACACGAAGGCAAATCTAAGACAAAAATGACAAATGTATTAATGCTGAACTTCAAGTTCTGAAGTATCACATTCAGGGCCTAAATTCATTGCAAACTAGGGGGGAATTCCCCCCTTATGTTCTTCAGAGGGGATTTATAGACTTTGGGGGGGATCTGTAGACTTTGGTAGGGATTTATAGACTTTGGAGGGAAGACATTAACCCGAGTTTAACTACGCATCTTATGTGCCTATGTGCAAGAGGTGGTGGCACCGTGGCAGTACACAAATTCCAAGTAAAAGTGCAAATACTTCCAAACGGCTCACACTGGCATTATTAGCGCCATGCTTGACCCACAGAACCACACAGGAGAGGTGAACGTCACACATCACAACATCACACATCTCTCGTGTGATTTTAGATCTCCTTTTTAATTCTTCTGTGCTTTGTAAGGATGAACTTGAGTCCAAGATAGATTTTGGTGGTCAAAGTTCAAGGTCACTGTGTGACCTCATGTCTGTCAGTTCCATGAAAGAAGAGGGGGCGGGCGGGCTAGATAAAAGGGGCCATAGCTACTAGCGATGGGAAGGTCGTAGAGAGTCTGGATTCGATGGGTTGGTACGGGTTGTGGTGGGAAGGGGGCGCGGTGAGGGAAAATGGGCCGTAGCTAGGGAGGATAGGAAGCTCGTAGAGAGTCGGGATTGGAGGGATGTGTAGGGGAAGTGGCTAGGGGGTGGTGGGAAGTGGCGTGGTGAGGGAAAGGAGAGGGGCTGGGGAAAAGGGGCCATAGTGAGGAATATGAAGGTTGTAGAAAGTGGGGATTTGAGGGTTTGGTTGGGGGAATGTCTAGGGGGGATGTGGGTGGTGGGAGGGGGCGTGGTCAGTAAGGGGGGGTGTTAGGGAAAATGGGCCGCAGCTGGGGATAGGACCATCATAGAGAGTCACCACCCGGCTCTGGGTGGTGGGACGAAACCGTGGTGAGGCTAGGGGAAAGAGGCTGTGGCTAGGGATAGGAAGGTCAGGAGTGGGCAGGGGGAGTGTTTGGGGGGTGTGGGTGGTTTTGGGGTATGGGTACAACCATTTTCCATGTTTAAAACGATTAGCTGTGTTGTTGGGATACTCGCAAATATTGCCATAAGGCTGAATGACCACACCACTGCGCTGTGGGCTTCAAGTTCAAGGTATTTGTGCTTGTGTGAGTCTGGACAGACATAGATGTAAACTGCTGACTTGTTGTCGGAGGCATACAACCGTGATGCGGTATTTCTAGCAATGAAGTAACAACTGTTTATGCCTCCGTGGCGTGTCACATTCTGTTGTATGTAGGCCCTAACCTCCGTGGCGTGTCACATTCTGTTGTATGTAGGCCCTAACCTGATGCTGCCAGATGGTTTGTTGTCTCATAAGCATCTGGGAATGAGTCGCTCGAGAAACCGTTTCAAAGGGCGCGCACTTTCAAAAAATACCTGGCAGGTGATTGGATGAAGCATCACGTATATCATGGGCTGGCTTCTTGCTGGCATCACACCTAAATCCCGCTGCCCGTAGCTGATTGGTGGGATTCAAAACAATAGATTGGAGCGTGGCAAGATGGATTTGTTGTGCGATCGTGATCTCATGATCTCTCGCAAATCCAGCTGCCTCGCAAAGTTATTTAGGCCCCATTGTGTTAAAGATTTCTGTTCTGTGTCTCCCCCTACAGGTCGTCTGGGGTTCCCCCATCCAGGAGGGGACAACCCTCTGCCCCTCAATGGTATGTATGGTAACCTGCTCCGCCTTTCAAATGCCCACTAGAATGATCGATTATGAATTGGAAAAATAATAGCTTAGGAATCGGGAGAGTTCATTTCCAAAATTCTATCCACCATTCACCATGTAAAATATAATGATCCCGTTAATGGTGGAACGAGGCACCCCCGCTCCGCGAAGACTGTGATGTGCAGTTGGTTGCACTATTGGTGACAAAATGTACCATTGTGACAAAAGCATCTCCTAAATGACATAATATAATGTAATGTAATAGATGTCACGTGTTTCAGGTAATTGATTTCTGATTTAGGGCACAAAACCCAATCCCTTAATCTAGGCTAAAAACAAGATTAGATAATTGTCAAAACTGGATATATTTGGCAGCTGTGCACTGTTAATAATGAAAACACCAGAGATAGGAAAAGTGCACAGTACACACATTCTTTAATTAAGTAGAAGTACAGTTGTGTAAAAAAAAAAAAAGTATAAAAGTAAAACATTTCTACTGGCTGTTTGTGTGCAAAGCTAACTGAACTCATGTCTTATTAATCTAATTAGAAGACTATTAAACTTAAAAGATTCAAACATGTTTTAAGATGTATAAAGACTACCGGTACTTTGATTAATAATTTGTGTAATATGGTTTTTCAACAAAAAAGGTGCACATATTCCGTGAAAGCAAACCGCGTTACATCGCTTTTGTCTGGCATGCATTAAAACCAGAGTAACGAGCCATTTTGAAACAAATATCTGTACTTTATACTATAATAATCTGTATAAAGTACAGATATTTGTTTCAAAATGTAGGGAGTAAAAGTGAAAAGTTGTCAGAAAACTAAATAAATAGGCCTGATTATCCTACTTAAAGTGATAATACGGAAGATTTTCATGTAAATAAATGTCTGTAAAGTCACTATATATCCTCAAGTGAGTTAACACAATGGTGATTGAGCCCATCGCCCATTGATGAAAGCCCTGCATCTCTCTGTATTGCAACATTTATGAACTTGTGTCTGTGGCGACATTTTCCCCGCCCCCAAACAAAAAAAACAGAAAGATATCACAAGCAGCGCACAGTTCTTGACGGGTTTCGCATCACCCAGCACCCGCCAGAGAGGGTAGGCGGAGTCAAAGCAAGTTGCTGCTGTTTCCGCGTTACATGATCCCACTGGAGATTTGGGCAGCACACCCTGGGCCCGCCTACGCAGCAGTCAAGTGCCAGGATTGGCCAGGAGCGAGCCTTTTGTTCCCTTTTGACAGCTCAAATCTCCCACACACACACACTCCGCCCAACTGCCCACATGTCACAGCGATCTACAGTGGGATCCATGAGCACCGCTGACCAACTTCTTCTTCTTTTGAGATGTGTGCGCGGTTGGAGTCCAAGCATTGCATTACCGCCCCCACTGGCCAACTTGAATGTATTAAGAAGAAGAAGAAGAAAAAACCTTCACGTCACATACGCGCCACTGTGTGGATCTCATCTGCAATTACTGTTCATGGCCATAGGTGTTGTCAAAGACAAGAAAACTGAAATATTCCGTAATATCACTTTAAGTACAGTAACAAAGTATTTGTATTTAGTTACTTCCCATCTCTAGAAAACACACAACCCTTGATGGACGATGATGTAATTTCTTCCCCAGTGAAATTGATAAATAACAACTACGAGTCACCCATTTTTAGTTACTTTGGTGACCCACAAAAATGTGGTGTTTTGCCCCGGCAAATGTGTATGTAGGTTAAACTGAGTTTCATCAGTCGCCTGGAGGTAGTGGAGCGGCTCTGTCCCGTGCGCTCTTGCCTCTTGCTAACCTTGGCATGAATCCTACCAGAACTTTCTGTGCGGTTCTGAGCCTCCCTTACACTGTGCCCTTCCCTGCTCTCCAAATGTTGAGTACTAACTAAACTAACTAAAAGGACACCTACATGCAAGCCCCCCCCCACCCCACACCAAGCCTCCCAAAATTTAGTCTAACCAATTTTGTGTTTTTGTTGTGGTTGACCCCCGACCCAACAAGTCATTTACGTCGCTGAGTCCTTCCCTTCCCTTTGAGTCATACTGCATTCAATCTGGGAACCCAGAGTCTATTTTTATTTGAAAAAAATAAAAATTTGAAAAATAGACTCTGAACCTTTCTTCACCGCTTCCTGTACAGCGCACCTCTCCTGCCACGTCACTTCCTTTTCCGCGTCCGTTTCGGCTATCTGCTAATAACGGTAACGCAAAAACACACTGCGTCAACATTGGGCTCTATCTTCCCACTGGCCTTAGGCGCTAAACTGGCGTTAAACGCAAAAGAACACCCTTTGCGCCTGCCTCGGGAAGATAGCATCATGTTTTCAGGCCCCGAAATGCGCTTTACGCCTAATGGCCGGGACACACATCTTGCGTGTACCTACCTAGTGCGTGTGCGTGGCGTGGGGGCTGCGGCTGGCACGCCCGCGGCATCCACACAGGCAGCGTGGCTGCTGCGTGGCACCTGCCCGCTGCTGTCTGTCTGCCTGCCAACTCTCTTCCTATAGAGTTGACCTTTTATTAAATTTGCTATAAACAATACAATGATGATTTTAACTGAAGATCGCTTGGGCTCACTTCAGCAGTATTGATTTGTGTGTGTGTGTGTGTGTGTGTGTGTGTGTGTGTGTGTGTGTGGGGAGGGGAGGAACGAAGCCACGTTGTAGCCTATCTACTGTATGTGGTTTTCAGAGGGCAGGAGAACTGCAGCTGAGCTCATCCTCCCGTCTCAAATCAAAACGAGCCTTGATTGGCTGTGGCTGCCCCTGTAAAATATCATTTTAATGCCTATTTGTGTCTATTTGTGTAGAGACACGCTAGAGACACGCGCGCGGTAAGCAGAAAAAATAGGCGTCGCTTCTATTCTCTAGATGACGCGCGTCTCACCCCTCGCAAGACACGCGCCTGAGTCTCATGCCGGTGGTGTGGCTGCTGTAACCTGTTAACATGGGCGCCGAAATGAAAATCAACAGGTAACGCCACGCAGACGCACAGCAGACGCAAGATGTGTGTCCCGGCCTTAAGAGGCGTGGCGCAGTGCCAGAATAGGCCAGAATTGGCGTTTGGGCCTTAAATACCGGCCTAACGCTATCTTCCCCCCTGATGTTAATTTAGCGTTTAGCGCTTTTCAAAACCAGGCCTTATTCAGTGCCCTTACTCACTCCCTCTCTCTCGCGCGTCAGACAGGCACAATGACAGATGAAAAAGTTGTTATACCGTAGTTTTGAGCCCCTGTCATTCAGAGGCTGTTGCATCATCCTACCTGTGCAGTGGGGGAGAAGAAAAGGTAGCGAGAGAAAACGATATCATCCAATATATTTATCTAGCCGATGCGTTTAGAACATTATTTTCACTTTGATCTTGCTATAGTGTAGCGTATTTACATGCTTGCTGTATTTAAACTGTAGTGAGATTGGTTTGAGAAGCATAATAATATGGAATAATATATATGGAGACAGACGGGGATGAAAGAGGGAGGGGGGGAGCTCAGAGCGCTTTGGTCGGGCTTTTCTGACCGGATTGGTTCGCTCCGTGGAATGGAACATGAAAGGGACATTGTGATTCGTTTACTGCACTTCTCCAATGAGCACGTTGTGAATAATTATACGCTTAAAAGGCGTAGTTATAATGCTTAAGGCCGCGTGTAGTGCCGACAGGAAAATATCGACTACGCCGGTCCACGCCCACTAATATGGGCTGCGCCTTGCGCTAATTTAAGGCCAGTGGGACGATAGAGCCCACTGCGTCAACTTGTCTCGCAACAACATTGGAAGCAGAAAAGGAAGTGACGGTGGCAGGAGTGGGCCCTGTACAGGAAGCCGGGAAAAAAGGTAGGGCTGTCCCAGAGTCTATTTTTCAAATAACAATAGACTCTGGGTTCCCACATTGTACTGCACTGTACCAGTGGCTTAAATCAGTGTTGTTCAACCTGAAGTTGTAACCCCTCAGGGGGTGGTAAGACCATTTTTGGTGGTCATGAGATGACTTATGGCAGGGTTCCCCAATAGGCGGCCTGCGGGCCACATGCAGATGCATGCAAACACCTGGCCCGTGCTGACCCATTGGCATTCATGTGAACACACACACACACCTGTCATAACATGAGAAATAAATTGAGCAACGTGAAATAAAGTTAGCACTGCTCTACTTCATTTTGACCTCATCCCACACCGTGCACTTGACCTGGCTATGCCCCCCTAGTGGTCCTTCCTGTCATCCCGCCGAGGAGCCAGTTAACCCGAACCCAAACAGCCATGGCCACCTGTCATCAAAAAAGCCATTGAACGATTTCCAGGCAGTCTGTCCTAAACCAGGAACAATAATATGGCCTACACGAGCAAACAAAGCAGCTCTCCCCAAACCGGTCTTCCCAGCAAAACATCTTGCCAACACAGATAGTGGAACCAAATTTCTAGATCCCGGCAAAAGAAAACGCAACACAAAACCGTAAAAATGTATGTCGAGCATGTAAAACTTGCCATTTTCAGTGTGTAGGTTGCTAGCTGACAGGTTGTTGTGGTTTCGTGTAGTGACAGGTACTTGTACAAACATGCCCATAGCAGAAGGGGGTTCTGAAGAAATGGATATAGCGCCAATAATGACAGAGCCATTCGACTAGTTGTGCCCCAACAATATGTCACTGACTGACTGACCACACCCGTGGGCCAGTCAGTGAAGAAAACAAAAAGAAAAGTATGTGACACATTGGGAAGAATCAACAAGCAGAGCAAGTCGTTGGTCCAATCCCATTTCTTCTTTTCACCTCAGTCTGTCATATTTTTGTAGCCTGATGTCAGACTGAATTGTCAACTCGTTACTCTCACTTCGATCTTCTAGTCTGAGATTGCACTCTGTGTTACAGTATTTCTATGAATCTACAGCCGTTTTCCCACATGCGTACTGGAAAATTACCTGTAAGTCAATATCGGACATTTCCCTTCACACTTCGGCTCGCGCATGTGGGAATCTATCAGCGAATTTGCCTGTATGTTGGGGGGCGGGGGGAGGGGCGAGCTTATTTGGGGGGTCGGCAAAACTCGAAATAAGTTCACTTGTCAGTTGTCACACAATAAATCACACTCGTTTGACTTAAGAGCAGCGTCAAGACGCCAGCGTAATAAACACAGCCGATTTACCCCCTCCCCTCTCTGCTCGAGAGCAGCAGCCACACAGGACAGACACAGCGAGAATGGCAGAGGCTTGCAAGCTGCTCAACGCTTGTATGTATGTAGAGAAAGCAAATGCACGAAGCGAAATGTGGAAGCAGTTTGCTTTGATGTGCGTGAATGATTAGATGATGCACTTTGAAGAAGTTGGGATCCGTGTCTGAGAGAAATAGTTGCTGGTTCGATGTTTATCCGTTCACCTGCGTCGCGTTGAAGCACTTTTTACAGACTGGCTTCGTTTGATGTGTCCGGGGTTGCCTTCGGAAATCAGCAAGCTGACATACTGCTCTTATTAGGCTATCACAAGATCATTTCGCCAGTTTGCTTTAATGTGCGCGAATGATTAGATTATGCCCGCTGGAACATTAAGCAACGTGTGTAGGCTACACCTCGCCCATGATTGAAGGACCGCTGTCGCGGAAAATGACTATACCCGTTTCCACTTGCGTCCCCTTAAGAGCATACCGCTCTTCTGACTGGCTCCAAACCGGTGAAATGTCGGGGATGACGGGGTCGCGCTTATACCGGCACGACGACTTCCCCACATGCAGGCATTACACCACGTTCCGGTCATTTAGCGGTACGAAGCGCATGTGGGAAAACGGCTTTAGTTAATCCAGTTGGGCGAAAGAAAGAAAAAAACAAAATGATCTCCCCTTTGAATATGCCTTCAAAGCAGACTGCCGTTTGGATTTCAAAGTAAGTGGTACTTTTAATCGATTTAAAACAGCCTCGATAGCAGCATAGTTCCGCCCGTGGCGCTGTTTATTGACACCGATTGGTTAATCGTTAGTCCCCCTCTGCGCTCGTTGGCTCGGCCTTAGTGTCAACCCGAGAAACGGCATTTGCATATGATATGACAATGACAGACCAAGAGCAGCCAAAACACAACTCTGTGGAGAGTGGGCGGATCCCAAGGTCTGGACCCAGGCAAATGTTTACCTTGATCAAATCTGGCTAAAGTTCATCTCTTGTGTAAGAAAGTTGCAGTGTAAGTATCCTTTCTATTGTACAGCTGTCATTGATGTGTATATTTTATTGTCTTGTTTTTACTGTGCGAATAAATAAACTAAACTAAACTAAACTGCACTTGTGTGAAAACTTTAACGATAAAGTTATCATACAGTAGCTTACAGGTAGTAGATGTCCACTAAACTAAACAGCGCTGGAAAAGTGCTGACGAGCGCCGATCCCAGCACACCACACAACATGCAAGGATGCAGATTGAAAACAGCGATAGCTAACAGCTAACAACACATACTGTGATAAAAAGCACAACAGCACTCACCAGAAATATTAAGTGTCGAGCCAATCTGCTCCCACATTTGCGCCTTTCTGTCTCTGTAGTGATAGTTTCTCCTTATGATTAGTTGCCTGAAAACTAGCGCCCCCACCAGCGGCTTTCTGAAGCCACTGCTGAGTGCTGAGTTAAAGGTCCCAATTCGTGCAGCTGTAACCTCTTAAAAACGTGTGTCTCTGGTCCATAAAACATGATTCTGGATTAATCTGTCGAAAATATAGCAACCCCGTTTGTTGTGACGGAGTTCTCACTTCCTCATCTCGTCGCTTCCCAAGAATGGCCTGTTTTTATAATATATTCAGAACTAACAGTTCCCATTGGCCGCTGAGGGAGAGCCCGCCCCAGGCTCCCAGCGGCCAATCAGATTAGCGTCTGTGGACCAGCACGCTAGGTTGCGAGTTATCGTTAACTTAACGGTACTACGCTAAAGAGGACATCTCAAAATGCCTAGACTTACCGAATGCACCTCTGCAGTTGCTGGATCACGTACAGTTGGCGTCGCTCCAGCTAGAAGTGTTAATTTTGTGGCTATAGACTAAATGGTGCAGGTAGCTTGTGTGAGAGAGACCCGCGCAGTATGCGTGAGGAAGCTCGTGACGTCCCAATTCCCCTCTGGGCAAACGAAGCGTTTGGGGGTGTGGCTTGGAGGAGACTGCAGGGGGACGCTGGATAGGGACAAATCCAACTGTGGCAGTTCTGAGCGTGTGACCACTCATTACAGGGAGGGCTGACAGCAGTATATATGCATTTACAAGTAAAAACAGCTTTTGCACGGAATGGGACCTTTAACACATTCACTGCCAGCCGTTTTTTTTTTACTGTAGGTAGGTTCTGCCAGAGGGTTTTTTTGAGGATTCTGGCTCATCTTTCAAGACCCGAGGATTCTTTTCTGCTAAGATTTTGTGAACACACAATATCTCAAAAGAACTAATAGAATGTGTGCTTTCTCTGTCTAAAAGAGTTAGTTTGTAGAGTTAGTAGTTATGTAAGCATTAGCAGTTGAATACAGCATGGTTTCAGCGTCAGAAAAAATATTCTGAGATAAACGGCTTTTGGTGAAATTCGATAGAACAGTCACTTTAACCATTCATTTTTGGCATCAGTAAGACGTCAGACATCTAAACAATAGTTTTGAACAGTAATTTCCTCCATAACAGCAGGAAACCCCCCTCTGCTTCCAACTCCTCCCTCCGTGTGTGTCTTCTTGGCTGCAGCGGCCGTGTCACAAGCTCGTTGCTGCTGCTGTAACCTCGCGTCACCAGTCTCATTGCTTTGCTGCTGCTGTGCCTGTCTGCGCGGCCGCTCTTTGAGGAAGTCTGGATGGGCTCGCTTCGGTTGAGAGCTTTGATGAAGCTTTTGCGATTCTGGTCATATTTATGCTGCGTTTTTCAAAGTGTGTTCCACCCGTAATCTATTATGCAAATTTGCAATCCCGCACCGCCAGCAATCAGCGCGACATCCATTTTCATGAGAATGGCTTCCTGACACTGCTTTTTGCTTGCCTTCCTCTAGTCAGGAGAGCACTGTCGCCACTCAGTGGGTCGGTAAAATAGATTATACACATTCAATACCTCCAATTCTGGCATAGGAGACGTAAAAGGGTTAGATCAACGTCCCACCGGCAAAAAAAAAAAAACAATTTTTTTTGACGTATTAACACATTGAATGCCAGCCATGTTTTCATTCCTGTAGGTAAGTTGTGCCAGGGGTGTTTTTGACGATTCTGGCTCATTTTAGAACAGCCGAGGATTCTTTTCTGTTAAGAATTCATGAACATCAATCATCTAAAAATAACTAATAGAATGTGTGCTTTCTCTGTCTAAAAGAGTTAGTTTGCAGAGTTAGTAGTTATGTAGATATTAGCCGTTGAGTACAGCATGGTTTCAGCGTCTGGAAATTTATTCAGAGATAAATGGCTTTTTGTGAAACAGTCACTTTAACCATTCATTTTTGGCATCAGTAAGACCGTCAGACATTCTAAACAATAGTTTTGAACAGTAATTTCCTCCATAACAACAGGAAACACCCCTCTCATTCAAACTCCTCCCTCCGTGTGTCTTCTCCTCCTTCCTCCTGGCTCTAACAGCGGGCGTGTCAGAAGCGCGTTGCTGCTGCCTGCCTGCCTGTCTGCCTGTCGGGCAAGACGAGTCTGAAATGGATTACTGTAAAATCGCGTCGCCATTTCCTTGAATAGCTTGCTCCCGCGGTGTGTGTGTGTGTGTGTGTGTGTGTGTGTGTGTGTGTGTGTGTGTGTGTGTGTGTGTGTGTGTGTGTGTGTGTGTGTGTGTGTGTGTTCGCGCGTTGCTGCGCGGCTCTGGGGGGAAGGGATCTCTGTCCGTTCTGTGTGTGTGTGTCCGGGCTTCTGACTGTAAAATCGCCAAGCCATTTCCGCGGGAGGCGGCTGCTTTTGTGGCTTTTGGGTCCCGTGGCTGTGACTTCTCTCGGTCTCTGTCGCCACTTAGTGGTCGGTAAAATAGATTACACACATGCTCTTGCTCCAAATAGTTATCTCAAAGATGTAAAAGGGGTTGATTGATGTCCCACCGTCAAAAAAAAAAAATCTTTATGTAAGACGAGTTAGTCCGTCCTTGGCACTTAAGCGCTGGATTATGTAAGACGAGTTAGGTCGTCTATGGCACTTAATGAGTTAATACGTCATTGGCAGTGAACCGTTGGATTTTTTTTGACGGATTAATACGTCATTGGCAGTGAACGTGTTAATGTTAATTATTGTGCTTGCTGAAAGCAAGGCACAATCTATAAAGTCCCCCATACTTAATATTATTATTCTTTATATCTGCCTTTTTTGGGGGACATAATAACTCCCACAGTTTTCACACCACATAGACATGCCAGAACTCAAAACGTGCGGCTCATTGAGGACAGGGTTGCTATGACTTTTCTAAGGGTTTGATCAAGCAGTTTGGGCGCTATTTGCTATTAAGCGCAAGTTGTTTTCCCATTCACTTGAATGGGGTTTCGAAAAACCTTGCATTACATTAGCTGTATCTCAGAAACCGAGGTACAGCTATGAAACTTGGTAGGGAGGTTCACAGAGGGTCCTTTTACTATCCACAAAAAAATTACACCAATTGACCAGATGGTGGTGCTATAACAGCCCTCTTTACGTTTTGGTCCATAACTTTTGAACCCTAGGGTCAATCAAACTTCTTTTTTCCCTGGATTCCTTGGGTCGTTCCGCATCTACTCATGTAGGCCACACCCATTTCTGTCTGACTAGATTTTCCGCCATTTTGAATTTTGTCCAAGCTATTGTCCAAATTTTGCGATTCCTCCTTGAAATGTTGTCCAATCTTCACCAAACCAAAGCACCCATCATGTGGGGAGTGTCCTGCACAACACCGATTTCACGGTTTTTGAAATGACTGCACCGTTGCGATATAATCCACTTCCAAAGTTCTGTTGGTGGGGCCTATTTCACAAAAATCACCATAACTCCGGAACGCATCGTCCTATGCTAACCAAACTTGGTACAGTTGTGGAGGGATGTAGTCTGAGCTGATAGGAAAAAGATTGTCATTTCGCCTATAGGGGGTGCTGTAGCAACATCAAGTACCTGTAGCTCACAAACCATATGAGCGTCTGTTCCCAAATTTGGTCCATATGTTCATAGAGTACTCTTCTACTCTGACCTGGCGCTATAACAGCCATCTTTACGTTTTGGTCCATAACTTTGGAACCGTAGCTTCTACAATCAAAATGATTTTTTCCCAAGTTTCCTTGGCTCGCCCCACTTTTACTCATTGCTGTGATCTAAAAAAATTACACGCTTTACATTAATATTATTCTCTGGGGTTTACTGTCAGACAGAGAAAATGGGCATGAACAGGCGAGGAGAGAGAGAGAGAGAGAGAGAGGAGCAGAACTGTCTCCAACACAGCGCTGATGAGAGAGGGGAAATCCTCCGTGTTGACACAGCGTGAGCTTCTGCCACTGCCTGCTCCTCTCTCTCTCCTTGCCTTTTCTCTTTTCCAGAGTCTTTTCTCTGTCCGACAGACAGTAAACCCCGGAGAATAATATTCATGTATAGAGTCGTTTCCATGTTACCAGACACTCTATAGACAGTTTGGTCCCTATCGTTGCATCGGCGCTGTTTCTAGGCCGAACGCCTGGCGCAGCTCAAATCAGTGGGCGTGGACCAGCGCACTTGATATCGTCGTGCTGGCGCTAGACGCAGCCTCAACCATTACAACCACGCCTTTTAAGCGTAAAATTATGCACCGTCATGCTCATTGGATAACTGCAATAAACGAATCGCACGCTTGCCTTTTTAGCTCCAATTCCAGTGATCCCGCAAAACCAGACGAAAGCCAAACGCTCTGCCCCCCCCCCTCCCTTCATCCAGTCTGTCTGTCTGACTGCATTATAGGCTATTATTCCATATTATTATGCTTCTCAAACCAATCTAACTGCAGTTTCAATACTGCAAGCATGTAAATACGCTACACTATAGCAAGATCAAAGTGAAAATAATGTACTAAACGCATCAGCTAGAAAAATATAGCCTATTAGATTGGTGAAAGTTTGTCCAGAAAGATATCGTTTTCTCTCCCCTGCTGCAGGTAGAATGATCGATGCACATAAATATACCCTACATTATGTAAAGTCATTGCATAAATGTGTTTTTATTGTAAAACTAAATGTCAAGTAGGGCCAAGTTATTGGAGCGGACATCACAGTATAGCACATCACAGAAGCGCGTTCCGCTGTCACTTATCTAAATCACGTTAAACCCACAAGGGGTATATATAGGCTCAAGAGGACATATATGTTTCACATAGGGTGGTGTTTCATTTCGATGTTTTATTTGGTCCAATATTGAAATGTTCGACAATTGCAGGTTGTCTTACCATTACACATTATTTTAGATCTACCTTTTATATCTATTTCGGCTCATTTGGTTGCTATTTAGTAGCGAAATGGAGGACCCAATTGCATGCTGGGAGTGGACATTCACAGGCAGTAAACTTACAACTGCTATTTCCTATGGGAAGCTGGGTGCTGCTATGTGTTGTGTCTGTTTGAGCGAGGGAGTCAGAGAGAGAGAGAGAAGGGTGACTCAGAGGCAGAAGAGCACTGGCGCACTGAATAGGCCTGGTTTCAGAGAGAGACAGAGAAGGGTGACAGGGGAGAGGCACAAGTGCACTGGCGCACTGAATAGGCCTGGTTTTCAAAGGCGCAAAGCGCTAAATGTAGGCCAGGTGCGAAGATAGCACTACGCCGGTAGTTAGCGCCGACACGCCCACTTTGGCCCATTCTGGGACTGCGCCACGCCCATTCGGCCTAAAGCGCATTTGGCAGCCTAAAGCCATATTGATATCGTCCCAAAACAGGCGCAAGGCACGTTTTTTTGCGTTTAAGGCCCGTTTTAGCGCCGAAGGCTTGTGGGAGAATAGGGCCCTTTGAGTCTCCCAGCGGCAAAACAAGCCGTTTTAGCGAACGTGGAATGACGGTGCGCAATTGCCCGACTGGGTTACACTGGTAGTTGTTTGACGATATTGCTCGAGCTGTTAACAAGGCTATCTCGGTGAGTACTCAACCAATTAGAAAAAAATATGTCACGATGAGTCGCTGAGACACATACAGTGTGGAAAATAGGGTCCAGGTATAAAAAAATGAAATTATCCTTTAATTCCTCCGCTGTTTTTGTCACATTATGCTGGCCAGCATTTCCTCCTACGGTCCTGTTGTGCTGTAGAAAATGATGACTTTTAGTTGTATATAAATAACACTTTTTCTTCCTAATGGCTGAAAAATCGAATCTGGCAAGTCCCTTTGACATGTTGCAGTTCCCCCCCATCTCTTTCTCTCTCTCTGTCCATATGAATCTGCCCCCCCCCCCCCCACCTCCAAATAAATAAACACATTTGCTCTCAAAACACCCCAATCAAAAACTGAATTATGTATTAGGCCTATTTTATCATTATGAAATAGGTTACTACAATAATTAGCTAGTTTGTATTCCATGTTTTACAGTTGATTCCATTTTTATTGCCAAATTCCATGATTCCGTCTGCGTTTTCTGCATTGTGGAAATTCTATGGCCCTCTCCCTCCCTGCTCCTCTGTGTATAATTGCAGTGTAGTCATGTTTGCCTCCTGGTCTGGAGCCAGGCAGAGTAGAGCAGCAGAGGTCAGTAAGTATGGTCACAGAGATCCACGGGTCACATGGCCAGATCACATGGTCAGATCACATGGTCAGGAGTTGTCATCTCGCCTTGAGACAGATGGTGCCAGACGATCAACAGGATTCTCCTGCTCTCTCTCTCTCTGTCTCTGTCTCTCTCTGTCTCTGTCTCTCTGTGTGTCTCTCTCTCTCTCTGTCTCTGTCTCTCTGTGTGTCTCTCTCTCTCTCTGTCTCTGTCTCTCTGTGTGTGTCTCTCTCTCTCTCTGTCTCTGTCTCTCTGTGTGTCTCTCTCTCTCTGTCTCTGTCTCTCTGTGTGTGTGTGTCTCTCTCTCTGTCTCTGTCTCTCTGTGTGTGTCTCTCTCTCAGATATAAGCATATAGAACAAATTGCATGTGTCTTTCTCTTTATCCCCGTCACTTGCTCATGTTTTCTCTCCACCTCCCTCAAGCTCTGTCTGACCTTCCCAACAGTCGGTATGTCCATCTGGATTGTGGAGGTGTGTGCGTGTGTGTGTGTGTGTGTGTGTGTGTGAAGGGTTATTGCTTGTGTGTTCTGATAATAGACAGTAAAACAGATGGACGGAGTGTTTGTGACATCACCCATTAGTTTGTGGACTCACGTTTTGGAGTGTGTCCATGTGGCTTTTTGGCCGCTGCCGTCTTGGTTTTCACGCAGGGTTTCACACAGAGCCACAGCTCCGCCTGCTATTGGTCCGGCGAGCTGCGCAATCACTGGACAGGCAAACTGTCAATCACGACCAGAAAATAGTATTCTCTATCACCTATGTACTCTAACCAGGTGAGTTATATTACATACAAGTATTATACAAGTATACCCCCTCCTACAGTTGTCATGAAAGATGACATTAGCTATACATACCAAAACTGCTTTTGAATCAGTCTGTAAACATGTGCAAAGACATGTATTTTAACATGGGAGTGAATGGGGATTGACCAGTGGGCAAGCTTTGACCTTCCCACCTGAAATCCAGGAAGTGTTCCTGAAAGCTGTAGTTCCTCGACTGGCCACATGGGACTGGGTCCAATAGCATTCACACCATGTTAAAATGCCCGACTTTGTAACAGGATTGAACATGTTTCCAGTATGGGGCAAAGCACGGTTTTGGTCTATATAGCGAATTTCACCTTTTCATAACAACTGTATGGGGGTCATTTCTGGGAGTTTGGAGTAAACCAGATGATAGAAAAGGGGGTGATTGACAGATCGCCTGTCCGGTCGCGCAGCTTGCCAATCACGGACCAATGGCAGGCGGAGCTGCGGCTCTGGGAAACCCCCATCTCACGTGAGCTGTGCAAGGACCCCAAGATGGCGACATACAACACTTTGCTGCAAAATGTGAGTCCAAAAAGTAGTGGAGGGCTTTGTCGATATTATTTAGGTCAGTGGGATCGACTTGCTCTTGCAGCTTGCCTCAAGTGGCCATTCGAGGAATTGCAGTTTCTGCAACACCTGCATTAACATCAATGCGGAAGTAGAAAGCTGCCCCCTCGGTTCTGACCATTTCTTCATCTACTCCGGTTTTAGATGGGTCAATGCTTCAATCTCTCCGGTCTGCACTTCATTTGAATTCGGTCCAATTCCATTCATTTCAGTTCAGAGCCCAGTGCAAAGAAACAGTATTTCCCTTTGAACATATTCAGTGAACGGGCATAAAGAGAGTCTTGGAGACATTAGGGGATAGAAACAGATGACAGTGAACCTAGCTGTGGACTGATGGACCTTGGTTTGATATACAGTAGGCCCATGTTTTAGTCCACAAGGAAATTGGATTTCTGTGGTTGGATTTAATGTAGGAGCAAAAATAAAGACCGTGACCATTTGAAATCTGGGGAACTTGACATTCAAAAAAAACTGCAAGGATGGACTTCTTCGTGTTTAATGTGACAGACTTTGAAAGGCGAAATGTGTTTTTCTAACTCCAAAGATACTGTAATGTACATTATATACAGATTTTTTGTTAACTTAATCTCTGCTATCCAATGATTTACCAAGGCATGATGCCTCATTGTCAGCTGACACGTGTCCACTTTTTTTTCCTCTTTTTCCTTTTTTAGCAATCGTGTGGAACATCCCACAGTCTTGTTCCAAATGGTTGTGAGATCAAAGCGTTGTGCCTTGATAGGGCCTAGCTACAGCTAGCTGTAACTAGCTACAACTCATTACTACACTAGCTACTAGCTACTAGCTACAACTCATGATCTCCCGCTGAAGCCTGTTACACATCCCTTCAAAGGAAACCCAGTTACCACTATAATAAGTCATACCGTTACTCTCCAGCAGGGATAAACAAGGGGGGTTTAGTGATTTATGACTGTTTAATGAAATGAAAAAATGAACAAACACATAATAATAATGATAATGATGATGATGATGATAATAATGATGATGATGATAATGTTGATGATGATAATAATGATAATAATGATAATAATAATAACAAGCCCCCTTGCTCGTGGCCACCTGGCCCATTATTATGATACACTGTGCATCTTTTATAATCACCTTCTGCTCTGATTTGTCCTTGTTCCACATGCAGCCAGGAATTATGGCAGGAGACGAGGTAAAATATAAATATGGACATGTTTCTCAGCACACATGTGTAGGCCTGGGTATTTTGATTGATGTCATGTTATTTAAGCTGTGCTGTAATGGCTTTGCTGCTTATGGGGTGATGGTGTGTTGGTAAATGAATGCTTAACCCTGTGCTCTGCATCTGTCTGGTGAAGTCATGTATTTCTCTGCATGATTGTCTAATTGCACATTCCAATTGTATTGGGAATTAGGAATAGGAGTTAGACAGTACTGTGTGTACAACTGATTTAAGACAGAAGTGCTAATAAACAGTATTTACTACAAGTTCAAGTTGTACTACTGTTGAAGCGCGGACTTGCCATCTTGGATTTTGAGGTCGGAGCTGTTGTGGCTCCCCCAAGATTCAGGTAGGAGATCCGAGGTCAGGTGATGTCACCGGAAGGGGGGGGGGGGCGGGAGGAGTCACAACGCGTATTTAACCTGGGAAATTCCTAGTTCCCAATACTAATGGAATGCACGATTAGTGTGTTGTCTTGGGCTTGTGGAGTGGGACTCTTTCTTTCTTTGGAGTCTTCCTTTCCTCTGGGTTTCTCTTCTTATGCTTGACTTTGCCATCCAAGTTCCCATTTCCCCACACATTTTGCCAGTTGGTTATGTCGGCCATCACAAGTGGTTAGTGTCACATTTGTTATGGGCCTGCTGAAGGAGAATACACACAGCACACAGCGTCGCTGTCCAGTGCAAACCTCGTATCTCCAAAGAAGCTATTTTTCACGGGAAAAAACATTCATATTAACATTGTGTAATAGTAATAACAACGTTAACAACCAGTAATATAACATCTTTTGCTGGCCCAAAGTACATGGAACTTTCACAGGTTATTATTGGGGTACCCACCAGGGATTCCATTAGGCTTTTTTCTAAACGGCCAATGGAGCTGGCAACATTCTAGAATCTAAATATGCAGACAGTTTACTTTCTTAAAATATATAGCCTATGTTTTAAAAGAACATGTACATATTTAGGCTACTATAAACATTGTAAGTCATTAAATGATCACGATGTAGGCTATGGGAATTTCGGAGACATCAAAGTGAATCAATCAACCAACAATCAATCAATTGTATATTTATATAACGCCAAATAATGAGGCATCGCAAGGCAGATTTTAAGATTAAATACTAGCTTCTCCAACAATGCTACAGCCAGTAATTTGAAAATGCATATCCTTTGCAGAGTAGAATTAATTTCAGATTTTATTTCAGCGTATTTTGGCTATAACGCCTTTGTGCGCTGTGCACTGGTGGAAGACACTGAAAGCTTATTGCACCTATAGCCTTAATAAACACAAAGTGCACACTGTTTCTTTTCTTTTCTAGCCTACTATATAGCCTACACTTCTGACCTGCTTGAGGGGATTGTGCCATGACCGTTAATGCAGTAGCCTACGACACGCACGATGGCCTGCTCCGGCACCATGACACGCACGATGGCCTGCTCCGGCACCATGCCAACTTCGCCAGCGGTGAAAACGGCAATCATTCCAGCCCAGTCCCGCCTCCTCTCTTTGTGTGCCCCAGGTTGGGCCAATGGGCATGCCGCATGATGGTCTGGTTGTAGGCGATGTCCGTGCACAGCGGGGTGGAAATGAACTGATAAACGCAGTGCTCTCGTATGCGGTATGGACATTATGGCTGGGCACGGCTGGAAGACGAGCGCCAGAGCGCATATCCAAAAGCACACGGTGCCAGGCAGCATGTTGATGTGTGCGTAAAAGAGCGTGAAAACGGGTTGATCGATGCTTTTACAGCTGCATTCCTTCCACGGCAGTTTCCACAAGTCTCTAAGAAAAATGGTTGACAATTCTACTGTGTATTAATCCCACCAAATAATACATTAGGTCAGGTTGGGAACCAATAGGTATATTTCTCCTTGATGCATAAAAAAAAAATCAATTTCCTGGGATTCCCGTGAAAAAGGGCTTAATTTCCCATTTCCCGGTATGCCTCATTTTCTGGAAAAATATTAAACCCTAGTACCCACTAGGGATGCCGGTGTAGCGACTAATTTTCCTGACGTTTAAACGGAAATTTTTAATGGCGGCCGACTAGTCCGTAAGTAAGAAAACAGCCAAAACTCAGCGCAATTTAATATATAAGGTTAAAACGTCAGATTGTTTTTTGTGTATTTAAGAGCCATTTGAAACCATTCATCATCCTCAATATTCACATTTTGCGCTGTTTATGAACATTGCACATTAGAAAACATCAACAACTCACCCCAGCGCCGTGTATTCAGGCTAAATATAGTCCATTTAACTTTTGGAAGCCTTTGCGTTCAACAAAGTTGAGTGGAAGCATCTTGTGCAGTCATTCATTTCCATAATGAGCCTTCTTGTGTGGCTAAGGGTTTAGCTTGTCTGGCTAATGCATTAGCAATGGCATAGCATCCACATGTCTTTGCGTCCACATGCCTGTGCTGAATGTCGGTCGAGTGGTTAACATATGCCAGTTTTATCTGACACAGCCTACATACAACCATATTTTCATTTACTGGATCAAAATACTGCCAAACTGCACTGTTTTTATGAGATGCCATCTCGACTAGTCAGGGAGTGGGCGTTTAAACGTTTAACCGACTAGTTGTCGGCATCCCTAGTACCCACTAAATCCATTCATGGAAAAAGAAGACGAAAATGGCTGAATTTGGGGATAAGAGATTTGCGCCGGACAGCGACGACAGACAATAGTCGGGTTTCCATCCACCTGTTTTTATACGAAATTTCAATTTGCACATAAAAAAACAGTGGAAACGCTGCAAAATTAGCAAAAACCTCCAAATATTGCAAAAAAGTTTTCACACTTGAGGGAGGTGGAAAAGTCAGTGTATCGATAAAAGGAAAATGCGATAAGTGCAGTGGAAACAAATTAAGCGATATTCCGTTGTCTCTCCATTCAAAAACTAGGCAGTTTGCCTTGATCACTGCAAAACATGACATGCCGTGTAGCCTACACACAATAGGGCTACACACGGTAAATCATGGTAAATACGCACCACAATACCCGTCGTGGTAAACAGAAGAAGACTGCGATATTAACTTTAATGCAACTCACTTCTAGAATTGAATGAAATTCTATTCGCTTACTATCTGCTCGGTGGATTATAACGTTGTGCTTGCCGAGTTGAAGAGCGGCACCTGGTAGCCTAATCCAGAAATTGCATTTTATGGTACCTTTGTCTACTTGTAGATCATCGAGAAACTTTAAATGAATAGCGTTAGATGTGTTTAATAGAGCTTGGTCGTTGCCTGCCTGCAAGATGGCATGTATCGGGGTCTAGCAGCTGATCAGCAGAGGCAGACAGCCTCAAACACGAGGTGATTGACAGCTCTATAATTCGCATAATAGCAGCGGATGGAAAACGCGAATCATTTTTTTCTTTTGCCTACTTTCTGAAAATTTGATTAAATATGTCGATGGATTTGGATGGAAACCCAACTAGTGCACGATCTCTACAACAGAAGCACAGACACATGGCCTGAGGCACGCATGCATACATTCACTCACTCACTCACTCACTCACTCACTCACTCACTCACTCACTCACAGTACATACTGTAAGCTGAAGGCTACTGTAACTCTCTCACATAAATCTACGAAGCTCAGCACAGGTTGGGAGCAGGAATAAGCCAGGGAGGGCTTAACCTCCAGGACACACACACACACACACACACACACACACACACACACACACACACACACACACTCACACACACACACACACACACACACACACACACACACACACACACACACACACACACACACACACACACACACACACACACACACACACAGTGTTTCTGGCTGAGTCATGGCAGCTAATTAAGCTGAAGACACTGGGACAGAACAACACAACATGGCATTCAGTACATTTGTCAGCGACATGAGTTTTGATGTTTAATATCATAATATCCCCACATGCCTTATGACTCGACTTGACCTCCCTATTACCAATAGAGCACCGCAGGAATGAGTCCAAAGACCCGGATGTTACCACTTCCTGGTTCTCTCTTTGGGAAGTCAATGGGATTTTCTGGTCTGGTTAACAAAAGTGTATGAAACTGCAAACTTTGTGCTCAGCAAGATAATCTTCACAAATGACGACCACTCTCATGATTTTTGAAGCGTACATTTGTTGTTTTTTAAATCACAATTTTGTGATAACGCTTAAAGGGACGAGGGAACCAGGAAGTGCATGACTGGATTGGCCTATAACAATACGTCATCCCTGCGGTACTCTGTTGGCATTCTTCTTGACTACGTCGATATTTCTTCAGATTTGATTTGGAAGGAAAGAAAAACTAGGGATGCACGATATATATCAGCAATCATATTGGTATCGGCCTATGTTGCAATGTTAATATCGGTTATCAGTATCAGCCAAAACTTTCATCAAGAGGAAACAATGCAGTGATGATTTATGCCTATGCCTATGATTTATGGGCTATGTAAAAAATTTGGTTGTCATAGAAATGTGTTTTTATACAGATCATATCGACGTCGCAAATATCGGTTGTCGGCCATAACGGCATCGGCATCGGCAAAAATTTTCATATCGGTACATCCCTAAAAAAACAACTAACCCAAACAAATAGCTCACTTCTGACCTGCTTTCCCTTTCCTCCCCCATCCTTCCTGTAATGTGTAATACTTTTCATTCCTCCATGTGTTTGTTGTGCCTTGGTAGTTTGTTTCAATGCTTTAGTGGTTTTGGCAACTTTTCAGTGACAATGCACACTCACTGGAAGGTATGAGAACCACACACACCTCATTGAAGTATTTGTTTATTTAAAGTGTAGCTGTAGTCATGTTAACGCGGCAGGCACAGAGTTGCCATCAGCACACATTACCCTCTCTGCTTGAATTGTTCAACATGATTTCCGAAATACACAGCATGAAAAGATGGTGCGGCTACGTGAGCTATTGAGCTTAATTAACTTATTCTCTAGACCAGGTTGGACTTGTTTCTATGCAGTGGGTGTAATGATGTAATGGGGAAGATAAAGGGCCCTATCTTGGTACAGGCGATATCCCCTATTTGCGCTTGCGCACCTGTTTGCGTGCCTTAATGATAGCAGACCGCCTTGCGCAAGTGTCCAGGTGTTATGCCGAGTTTTGGCAAACGGCATTTGGGCGGTCTTACGCACCAGAATTATTCACAGGTGTGGCCAGGCAATGCCTGGGCGTTGCATCAAACAAACCAATCAGCTTCCCGTCTCGCAATCGCTGTGTGTGCGCGAGGCATGCAATATACTGTAGTTCTCTCCATGCGTAATAGAGTGGACTCACTCGTGCCGAGGACAGAGAGAGATGGAGAGAGCTTATTGACAGATCATCTGTGGTACCAACGACCCTCCGGGTTATGGGATAGGTGAAGGTGAATAGCCTATGTCCATTGTCCAACAAGTTTTCTCAATTCATTTCCCTCGTTGCGATGTGATAAAAGCTTCTCAGTGAGTTATAGTTGATTGCCTCACTGAATGAGCAGAATTTGATGTCCTGGCGTGGCAAGGCTGTGCGTAATCACATATCCAAAAGGAATTTTACTCTGCGCAGCACGGAGGTTATGGTGCGCTCCAGCACAGCGAGGTATTTAGCGCGTAAGAGGGGCTTTTAAAAGCTCTTAGCGCAAAGTAATTGCGCGCTGCTGACGATAGGATAATGCCATCTATCCCCACATTTTTGCGCTGAAATGCCTGGTTTGTCGTGTGGCACGCCTATGTCCAGTACAATTATAGCAGGCATGCGCTTGTGCACGCCCCCAATTTGCATTGCGCGCGGCGTTAAACAAGCGAAAACGCTAAATTACTGTTTTTGTGACGATAGGGCCTAAAGTTTTTAAACATTTTCTAATATCTAGAACAGTGCGTTAGTTTTTGATCCATTTCCAAAAGCAGATGCGACAGTGCTGTATGCTACAGACTGCGGGTCTACAAGGCCACACAGTCTTAGTGATATGCCAAAGGCATAAAGTAAAAAATAAAATAAAAACGGCATTACCTCCTCCTGGAAGTGTAGAAAAGGATGAGTCATTGTTGTTATGGCAACCAAACCATGCAGGTGTAGCTCTGAGCCAAGGAACCTATAAAGAAGGAAAAGACATCACTCATGTCACAGCGTTCGAATTTTGCATTGGGGCCAGACTTTGTGGGCAGTTCTATTGAAGTTAACGGGGTGGGCAGGATACTCTTAAGTCCCACTATAAACCATCATATATGTGTCGTTTCACCTTTAATTGAAAAATGCTTCCAAAGAAAAGACATTACGTGATGTTGACTGACTCATTTACTTTTTAGTCTAAATGTGCACGTTAGTTTTCCTTATTCTCTGTCCAGCAGCTGCATATAGCTCAACTCAAGCCCCTGTTTGGTCCTACTACATCATGAGACATGACCAAACACAGGGCAGACCTATTATGTAATGTGTTTTTGTTAATCTGGTGGAAGCATTTTTCAATCAAAGGGGAAACGACACGAGGGGGCATGGTGGTGCAGTGTTGAGCGCTGTCGCCTCACAGCTAGAAGGTCCTGGGTTCGATTCCCACCTGGGACGCTGTGAGCACTGAAGGAATGCGTGCCCGTCCGCATGTCCTCGAGTGCCCGCCGCCCGGGTGGGGTCGTCAAAAGGGCCTTTCTGTGTGGAGTTTGCATGTTCTCCCCATGCCCCCTGGGGGTTTCCTTCATATAGGAACCCCTTCACCAAAACATGCAATATCCTGGTCGCTGATGTGGTGCCTCCTCTGGTCGTTAGGGGCGCCTGTTCGGAGGGAGGGGAACTCGTTGGAATAGCGTGATCGGGGTACGATGGTGCAGTGGTAAGCGCTGTCGCCTCACAGCTCGAGGGTCCTGGGTTCGATTCTCACCTGGGACGCTGTGGGCGCTGGAGTTGTGACCCCCCCATATCTTCAGTGCCTATTGCCCAGGTGGGCTATCTCGTCGAAAGGGCCTTTCTGTGTGGAGTTTGCATGTTCTCCCCGTACCCCCCAGGGGGTTCCTCCGTACATAACCCCTCACTGAAAACATGCAGAAGATCGTCATCCGACCAGTGACGACAACATCTGAAGTTGGTCCAATGATGGTCCAATGAAGGTCCCCGGGCGCTGGAAAGAAATGGCGACCACTGCTCCTGGCCTGCCCCCTGGAGGAAAGGATAAGCCTGGATGGGTCAAATGCAGAGGACATATTTCACCGGCCACTGTCAGCATGCATGTGTTGTAGTGTGTTCGTTCGTGTGACAATAAAGACGGGCTGCCGTCTGAAATCGTGTGAAGTCGTGTTTTATCCTCCCACGTGCTATGTCCTACCGGTGAAGCTTCCCCTGTCAGGTGAAAAGAAGCGGCTGGCTACTGCCCATGTCTCGGAGGAAGCATGGAGCCAGTTTCGGCTCTCCCCAGATTGGCAGAGGGTGGAGCAGCAACCAGGATAAATAAATTAAAATTAGCACTAACGGGGGATAAAAATGGGATAAAAAAGCGGGGGGGGGGGGGGGTGAAACGACACAGATGTGATGGTTTATCGTGGCACTTCCCATGCCCGCTCCTAGAACTGGCCCCAATGCAAAATTCATGATGACTTTTCCTTCTTTATAGGTTCCTTGGGTGTAGCCAGAACCAGGTGGTTTACAGGCAGTAAAAAACGTCAGTAGTTCAGAGTAGGGCTGGGTTAAAAAAAAAATCGATATATTAATATTGAATTGATATTCATTTGAAGGAGCTGATATCGATTCATAAAATCCAATATCGATATTCATAAGGTGACGTCACACACACTCTCTCTCCCTCATTATCCCCACACGCAGCTGCCTGCCCTTACAGCGGACTCTGCAGTAACGTTAGTTAACGAGCGCATTTCCCCCCCTGCCATAGTGTCGGTGACATGTGCAGAGACAATAATATGGACTGTCGATAACCCTGTCTGAAGTGTGCATGAAGTAGCCTACATATCATTAGATGTAAGCTGTGAATAATTCCGCCTGAATAGACCTTCTCACTTACATATACAATCTAATTATGTTATGTTGTTTGTTTAAAATGTTAGCATAACAATAACTATTTGCAGACGGTCTTAGCTCAATTGACTGACTGTTTAAATACTTTGTAGAAGCAGTTACCTTATTGTCAGTGTTGTTCATGTTACTTTAGCCTTCCTAGTCAAAGCCTTCCGACCGTAGTCTAGATGGGCCAGGGAATGAAAGATGAAATATCCACTTTTGCTCATGATTTTTTTTTTTGATTTTGATTTGATCTTTGTCTCGAACAAAGAACATACAACTGTTTTAAAAACAAAAACAGGTAAATAGACAAGACCTTTTCCAAGGTCAGTTCAATAACTGTTCGAGAAGGGACAGGGGGAAGTAAAAGACTTATCAAGCCCTGCCCCTCCTTTACAATAATTTAAATTGTGTTATGAAAAGAAAAATAATAAAAACAAATAAAAATAATAAAATAAAGAATAATAATATAACAAATAATCAAATACAAGTACAATCTTTTAAATGTACATATATATACCGGTATATATCCCATTATCAAATGAAAAATATAAATCTAGTTGGCACCTTACTGCTCAAGCTCCTCTTTCTTATATGAGTCCATAAGTGCATGTTTATAACTGCCTTTAAATTGTTTGATGCTATTACTTAACTTAATACTCGCATCCAGACCATTCCAGAGTGATACCCCACAAACTGCAATAGACATGCTTTTAAGAGTCGTACGTACAGTAGGTTGTTTTAAAGTTAAAGTCCCTCTAAGATTATACCCATGATGATGATGAAGCTGGCTGTGTATCCTTATTCACTTACATACCGTTTTTACACTTCTTCTTTCTCTAGCTGCTTCACATTGACCCATGTCAAGCTAGCAAACATAAACACCACCACTTCCTGTTATAAAATAACATTTGAAGCACCAAAGTGAAAATGTAGGTTATTTAGGACAGGGGTTTTCAAAGTGTGGAAGACTGAGCATCGCCTAAGAGAGCATATAGACCGCTGCGCCCCCCCCCCCCCCCCCCCCAAATTGTTATTGCCACTAGGCTATTACTATTATTGTTGTATGCCTCACTCAAAATGTTGTAAACATCTTCATCCTATATTCTTGAAGATTTTAAAACCTCTTTATCCTTCTTTTTTCAGATATATTATTTTAAACATTTTAAACATCTTTATCCACTCTAAAGGACTAAAGGAAAAAAGTGAACACCTCTTTATTATAATGAGTGGGATACCCGCCCCGTGCAGTGTATCCAGTGTAAATGTTGCGTTCTCTGCATGTTCAACCCATTGACTATGGACGGTGTGCTGCAGGCTAGCCAGCGCAGACAGACAGTTCCCACAGCCCCATAGATCTTGTCAAATTCCTCGCAAACAGCTCCCGAACAGATACAAAAACATGAGCCTATATGTGTTTGATGTACATAAAAAGAATTGCCGTGATCAGATTTGTGAAACACGCATTAAAAAAAACAGAAATTCCTTCTCCCTGGTTTCTCCTCTGACAGCCTGAGCTTACGTCAACAGAGGCAGCCAGCCAGACTGTGGGCGCTCTGATTCGTGCGGTGGAAGCTGCGCACCTATTGTGCAGCCAGGCAGCAAGGCCAACTTCAGTTGGCTGCGTGCGCATTTTCTTCTCTCAGATTTGTCTGCGTCACATCACGCCTCCCCTGAAGTTGGCTCGTGCCCCCCCAGGACACCTCACACTTTGAAAACCGCTGATTTAGGATGATACTCAATTCATTCATGGAAATAAACAAACACTCCAACAACAACAACAAAGAATTCTTTCACAGGAATAATTTCCATATTGTACCAAACCATACCGGTTTACAGAAGTTACACTTCCTCACACCTACACTACCGTATATTGTTTTGACTACTCTAGTGTGTTGGTCGTGTTAATGAAAAGTACATTCATGTAACTGCTTTGGGGTCAATTCTTAATGTAAACATCAATAATGCACAAGGTTAGAGGTGTCCTTGTAGGCTACAATTTACAGCATTAGTTCTCTGAAAATCTCTTTCATATAAGCCTAACCGAATCGATATATCGTATCGGAAATCACATCGATTCGGGACCGTGTGTATCGGAGTCGTATCGAATGGGGAGGTCAGTGGCAATACCCAGCCCTTCTTAGTCTGGGGCCAAAAGCATAGCACCACGTCATCCCGCGCAAACACACTTGGTGTTTCGGCAGAAACGATCGAGAACGCCCCCCCCCCCCCCTCCCCCCAAAATAAAAACTACAACAACAACAAAACAATTCTGCTCCGAAATCAGGGCATCATAATAACGTAAATAAATGTGTTTCGCATTATCTAGCTATGTAGCTACAAAAATAAAATTAACTAAAGCCATCCTTCTATGGGGGACAACGCGGAAAGACAACAATCAGTCTTCCGGGTCTTCCTGCCTGTAGTATTAGGTACTATTCTATAGCCTGGTGATGCAAGATTACCCAGCCCTAGTTCAGAGTAGTTAGACAAAAAGGCCTTCAACAAAATGGCAACGTGCAGCTGTCACTCACTGCTGCCCCATGACCTCAGTGACCCCTCCTCTTTAACTCCTAGTTCTCTTCTCAGGAAATAAACCTCTTCTCTCTCTCTCTCTCTCTCTCTCTCTCTCTCTCTCTCTCTCTCCTCTTCCTTCTCTCTCTCTCTCCTCTTCCTTCTCTCTCCATCAGGCCATTCCTCTCTGTTCCCCATGGAGGATGGTTTCCCTGACGACGAGCGCGGGGATCAGGGTCTGGCGGGCCTGGGCTCTCCGCACTGCTTCCCTCACCAGAACGGAGAGCGCGTCGAACGCTACTCACGCAAAGTGTTCGTCGGAGGCCTGCCCCCGGATATAGACGAAGGTACGGTATCCGCTAGGGCTGCAGCTAGTGATTATTTTAAAGCCCCAATTAGTCACTTTTTCACCTTAATATAACAGCTATCAGTCATTAGACTAGACATTGACTTATCTGACATTATATGGGATAGGAGTCTGTCTGTGATGCAACTCTGCTCAGTTAATAGTAGTCAGTCAGTCACCGTCTTCACTATTCTAAAAGATTTACCTGTCTGTCTCACCACTGTGTGACAGGTGTCAGGTGTACTCTGTCTCATGCCTTCTGGTTCTGCCCTTCACTGGCCGGATTCTGGGCCAAGATTTGACTGTTACCCTAAGGCCTACAAAATAACCCTCCAGAAAAAGAATGACGTTTCTGTCGTAAGACTAGGCTAGAAACGGGTCCCAAATAGTTAGAAACTTTTTAAGTGAATTGGTTCTCAAGGATGTGAGCCTCTCCATCCTTATAACAGAGATCATGTCTGTCAACCACAATTGGAAAGAAGGTGAAGAGGGGGACTTCCATTCTTTCAGAATTCGTTTTTTGGCAACAGTTGTCCACAGTGTCAGAGACTGTTGCATAGCTGCGGGGAAGCCCAGAGAGGTCTCCGAGCAGCCGAAGATGGCAAGTTCTGCCTCCGGCTGAAGGGTTATTTTGTAGGCCTTAGAGTACCAGTCAAATATTTTGGCCCAGAATCCCGACAGTGAAGGGCAGAACCCAGAAGGCATGAGACAGAGTCCCCTCTGACACCTGTCACACAGTGGTGAAACAGAGGGGTAGAACTTGTGCAACTTATGCTTAGAATAGTGAAGACGATGAGCAACTTTGATTTGAATTGTCAAGCTTGTTAACGTGATATCTCAAGAACGCCTTCACGGAATTTCTTCCAATTTGCCTCAAACGTCCACTTGGACTCAAGAATGAACTGATTACATTTTGGTGGTCAAAGGTCAAGGTCACTGTGACCTCACCAACGCCATTTTCAAGCTTTGTAATGCCATATCTCAGTTGACGAAATTTCTTCACATTTGGCTCAAACGTCAAAGTCTGGACAGACAATGGTAAATGGTAAAATGGATGGACACGCATGTCGACTGCTCACTTGTTGGCGGAGGCATATATCCGTCGTGCGGACATTCTAGTTTAGAGAAATTCCCGCCCTGGCTCCCTTTTAAACAGGGAAAACCCCTCTTTAAAAACTTTCACACTGTTATAGACGGTTTTAACTTGACAACAAAAACATTCTAAATTGAACCCCCGCTCACTTCCTGTTGCAGTGTTTGCTATGGACATAAAAGAAAAAAAAACATTCAAGTGCAGGACTGACCATTCCGTGAAAACCGTCTATACAACAGCTAGTAGCGATGCACCTTGCATTTCCTGGCCCATTTTGTTGGGGCTTCTCCATTATGGCAAAAATAATGATCACGATTATTTTCACTGATATTGAGATTACAATTATTTAACATGATTACTCATTGACTTTGACAACAGCATGCATTTATTGAACTTGATTTGGATTTCTTTGAACTCTAGTATTAAGACAAGTTCAATATAATTGAACTGAAAAAGAAATAAATAAGTGAAAAAAGGGAAAACAATAGGCTTACTAAAATAAACTATAAAAATTATTGTTTTATCTCGATTATCTTGTTTTCATAATTGTTGGAAGCCAAAATTGTAATTGAAATTAAAATATGATTAATTGCACAGCCTTAGATTTTGTTGTTTGGTGGTGTGTAGGATAAACTGGCCTAGCTTAGATGGCGCACCGTCACATTTCGATATTTCCAGTGCAGCGACAATGTTCTGAGTTTGATAGCAGAAAATGTTTCAGCCATCTAAAGCATCAGTGGTAAACATCAGGCTTTAGCGTCAGGTCCTCAGAAGAATCGAAGATCTCTCGATTTTAGTGCTGACATTCAGCAGTCATACAGTACGGGGAGAAATGAGTCAAATGACAACACTTTACAAAATACCATATGGGCCAGTGAAGCTAGCCTGGGTAAACCCATCCCCCACGTGACCTGCTCTCAGACCTGTTCTCAGTCACTAGTCGCTAGTGACTGGGAACTGAGAGAGCAGGTCACGTGGGGGCTGGGTTTACCTAGGCTACAGTGAAGCTCCCGCTGTCAGGTGAAAAGAAGCGGCTGGTAACTGCGCATGTCTCTGAGGAAACATGGTGCTAGTCTACGTCTCTCCCCAGATCGGCAGAGGGTGGAGCAGCGACCGGGGCAGCAGGGGGGGGAAATTGGCCAAGTACAAATGGGGGAACATTGGGAAAAATAAATACATAAGTATGGAATGCATTGCTGATATATTGATAACCGTGTAAGAGTATCTCAGGTCAGGTTTATCCTTTATCATTTCATTATAAACAATACACTGTTGACTGCCAGCCAATGTGAATTGTACTTGTCTACTTGTCTCCAGATGAGATAACAGCCAGTTTCCGGCGTTTCGGCCACCTGTTTGTGGACTGGCCTCACAAAGCAGAGAGCAAATCCTATTTCCCCCCCAAAGGTAAGTCGGGGTGTCTGCTGTCACAACTTCTTCATACTGTACTGCAGTGCTTCTCAAAGTGGGGTCCTTCAGGGGGTTCCGGGGGTCCCCAGCAAAAATGTGAATGATTTATGTTCACCATCATTTATTATAACCATAATTCACCAATATTTATCCAAGTAACACAATGACAGCATGTATGACTATTTTATTCATGGCTTTCATACACTTTCTGTAATAAAACATCTAAAAGCAAAAGATTGATCAGAGGGAGGACCCTGGGACAAAATCTTATCAAGTGGGGGGGTCTGTGGACTAATAGTTGTCAGTTTAGGGGTCCTTCACGTCGTGACGTGAAAGCGTTTGAGAATCACTCCTGTACTGTATGCTATAGTAATGATAGAAATCCTGCAGTTCACAGTTTGTTAGGGATGCGGCTATATAATTACTGATTTAATTCATTACTTTATGGAAGAACATTACTTTGATGTCTTTGGGACATAAATAATCGTGATGATTGACCAAGCATCCACTTTTGGATCGAAAAAGGTAAGTGACTTGTACTGGGAAAATTCTTCGATACAAAACCCTGTCTTAGCCTTGTATAAGCGTTAGGGCTGACTATCGGTACTCGATACCTTTAAGGTATTGACTGAAATAACCCAGTACCAAATAGTATCGAAACCTCTCCAGTCAAACGATACCTGCATTCGATCCTTTTTTGTACACAGATCTAGAAAAAATACTATTTGTATGGTTTTGATCGCAGCCAATCACCGCAAGCGTTTTTCGATTCACTGCGACCAGTGGGCAATCTCGGAGGTTTTCCCATGAGCACACGGAAGTATCCTGAAAGCTGTAGTTCCTCGAATGACCACTTGAGGCAGGACTCAGAAGTCCCGTCATTCCCATTCACCCCCATGTTAAAATGCCCCACTTTGTAACAGTGATTAAGCATCTTTACAGCCTGGACCGAAACAAGGTGTTGGTCTACAGTATATAGCTAATTTCACATTTTCATAACTGTAGGGGGGTCATTTCTTATATAACTCGTTTGTTTGGAGTTAAATAGATGATATAAAAGGGGGTGATTGACAGGTCGCCTGTCCAGTGATCGCACAGCTTGCCGATCACAGACCAATAGCAGGTGGAGCTGTGGCTCTGGGAAACCCCCCGGTGCGGTGTGAGTTTTTCAGTGATGTCACTCGAGCAACTGTAATCTTATCTTAGTCATAATATGTGATGGAAGTGTGTAATTCGGCCAGTTGTGTGTGTGTGTGTGTGTGTGTGTGTGTGTGTGTTGAATGCATTTGCAATTGCTCAACTGTGGTGTCACCTGAGATTTGGGGCTGGATTTGGTTCTGGATCGAGGTACTCTCACGTGGTCAGACCCACCGTCCACGTCGGCAAGCTTCCAGCGATGGAGGGTCTGAATCACAAGTCTCTGAATCACAAGAGACTCCCGGCGATCCGTCCAGAGACGCTGGAGGAGAAATCTGGTTAACAGCTGCGTTACAGAAAGTGTGCCAGGTCCACAGCGTAGATGCTCTCAAGGACGTGCAACAATTACATTACATTACGTTACATTACGTCATTTGGCAGACGCTTTTATCCAAAGCGACTTACAGTAACACACTTTTTGTCAGCAATAGAGCAATCAACTATGGAGCACAGTCTATGACAACTACAAATCCTGAAGGAACAGTGGTACGAGTTTTAGTTTAGGTTTTTTAGGGTTTTTTTTTTTTTTTTTTTTTTTTTTTATATTAAATAAAGAGAGAGAAAGAAGAGAGAGAAAGAAGTTAGATCAAGAAGGGCCCAGGTGGAGCCTGAAAAGGTGAGTCTTTAGTCTTTTCCGAAAGATCGGCAGTGATTCAGCAGTCCTGACCGAAGGTGGCAGCTCGTTCCACCATTGGGGTGCCAGGGAATTGTGGTTGCAGTTCACCCACAGTCGATTTAGCTAATGCGCAATTTCCGAATGCACTGCCCACGAAGTCCCTGGTTGGTCAATTCATATGTCTGTCACGCATCCTTTTTTTTTGGCTTGGGGGGCGGGCGTTAACCACTTTTCAGAGTTGTGTTCCAGAGGTAGATATAATCTACGGCTCGCACTGTGAGACTAGGATCGAGGCAACAAGGAAGAGGGTTTGTGTGTGTGTACGGTAAATGGTAAATGGACTGCATTTATATAGCGCTTTTATCCAAAGTGCTTTACAATGTGCCTACATTCACCCATTCACACACCGAATGCGGCAAGCTGCCACGCAGGTTGCTGGCACAACCATCGGGAGCAATTGGGGTAGTTCAGTGTCTTGCCCAAGGACACTTCGACATGCGGACTGGAGGAGCCGGGGATCGAACCACCAACCTTTTGATTCGTGCACGACCCGCTCTACCTCCTGAGCCACAGCCGTGTGTGTGTGTGTGTGTGTGTGTGTGTGTGTGTGTGTGTGTGTGTGTGTGTGTGTGTGTGTGTGTGTGTGTGTGTGTGTGTGTGTGTGTGTGTGTGTGTGTGTGTGTGTGTGTGTGTGTGTGTGTGTCTGTGTCTGTGTCTGTGTCTGTGTCTGTGTGTGTGTAGTGCTGTCACTCAACTGGAAATTATGTCATACAATTGCTCGACTGTGATGTCAACAGGCACTTGTGATATCATCAGTGATGTCACTCGAGCAATTGTCTTCTTCAGCAATGCTCAGTTAATAGTAGATACCGGCTGATCCAATTTAAAGTCACCCATCGTCTTCACTATTCTAAGCAAAAGTTGCACAAGATCTACCCCTCTGTCTCTTCACTTAGATGTCAGGTATCGGAGGGCGCTCTGTCTCATGCCTTCTGGTTCTGCCCTTCACTGGCAGGATTCTGGGCCAAAATATTTGACTGGTACTCTAAGGCGTACGAAATAACCCTTCAGCCGGAGGCTCAAACTCGCCATCTTTGGCTGGTCGGAATCCTCTCTGGACTTCACTACAGCTGTGCAACAATCTCTGACACTGGGGACAACTGTTGCCAAAAAACGAATTCTTAAGGAATGGAAGTCCCCCTCTTCACGCTCTTTCCATTTGTGGTTGATGGACATGATCTCTGTTATACAGATGGAGAGACTCGGGTTCCTGAGAACCAACTCACTTAGAACATCTCTAACTATATGGGACCGGTTTTTAGTCTACCTCGATGAGGTTAGCCTACCTCGGTTAGCCTACCTCGATGAGGTTAGCCTACCTCGATGAGGTTAGTCTACCTCGATGAGGTTAGCCTACCTCGATGAGGTTAGCCTACCTCGATGAGGTTAATCTACCTCGATGAGGTTAGTCTACCTCGATGAGGTTAGTCTACCTCGATGAGGTTAGCCTACCTCGATGAGGTTAGGGGGCGACGGGTGACTCGCCCGACTGGTTTCCTATAGACCCCTTGTGTGAGATCTCAAGTACATCGACTGCAAGCACATAAACACCTTACGTGGCTGGTAGCAGCACTGTAATGTTGAATGTTCATTATGTACATACAGTATGTTTTTCTTTGTTTTCTTTTCTTTTCTTGTGTCTGAGCCTGTCTGTTTTCTTTTGTTTGGGTTCTATTCACCTTATGTTCAGACCTTACAGTGGGCCAAATTCTTCCGGGTCCGTCTAACACTTCCGGCGGTCACGGCGCCAAATATGAAAGAACGTCATGAAGGTAGAGAGTCGTTTTTGTAGTGGACAGTGCAGGGTGTAAAATAAAGAACGTAGCCTACTACTTTGAGCCGGTACACAGCAAGCAAGCGGAGTATCCACTGTTAGCCAGGTCAGATAACGTTATCGTCGACAATGACGAGCACTTTCTTGTAAAACATACCTGGACTCCAACAAAGAAAGTTTTGGATGGTTTTCTCTCCTCCGAGGCAGCGCGAGCCATTAACGTTAATAAAGACCCGCAGACGTTAACGTAATTCCCTGGAATGCGAGACTTAACGAGCCAGTTACATGGCATTGCATTCTTAGACATTGCCGTTTGCTTTTATTTGGTATGTTACATACAATTGGCTAAATTATTAGTTAATTCAGAGTTAGATGATATTGGAGCAGCGCAGCCATTTTTTATTTTATTTTATTATTATTTTTAGCCGGAAGTCGTAGGACGGCCACAGAACCGGGTCAAATGGGCGTGGCTACATAAGGTGAATAGAAAAATTTAAATAAAATATTGAAAAAAAATGTTTTCTTGCAGCCCTAGCAGCATGAATAACCTTGCTCTGCTCTGTGCAGGCTATGCCTTCCTGCTGTTCCAGGATGAGAGCTCGGTGCAGGCTTTGATCGACGCCTGCATCGAGGAGGACGGCAAGCTGTATCTGTGTGTGTCCAGCCCCACCATCAAAGACAAGCCGGTCAGTGCAAACATGCATGTACGCACACGCACACGTGCACGCACACACACACGCACACACACACACACACACACACGCACACACGCACACACGCACACACGCACACGCACGCACGCGCACGCACGCACACACACGCACGCACGCACGCACACACGCACACACACGCACGCACGCACGCACACACACACACACACACTTAAACACAACAAGCCCATCTGCTAGTGTCTCCTGCTGTTTCTTCATACTGAACTCGGGAATGCTCATGGATTTGAGACATTCTGTACATACTAACTGTAGGCCATTCCAAAGAATGGCATACCGTATATATTTTTATTGGCAATGCAAAAATCTGGACAAATGGGTCAGTGACATGTATTTTCCATTTTCATTGTGCACGAGTATCCCCAGGGGCCTCAAGAGAGCCCTAACGACAAAAACAGAGCATTGTCTCTGTAGAAAATAATATTGCAAATCATAGTGTGGGTGACTATTTCAAACAAATAATGTACAAGTAAGCACAAAAATAAATAAACATACAAGGTGAAAAAACAAATAAAGGAAGAATGTAGGTTTAAGTTACTGCATTGGTTTAACAAATGGAGCTCCCAGCTAGCCCCTTGGACGAGAGTTGTTGTAGTCTGGTGGGTTCTGTATTGGAGGCTGTAATGTGTCTGTCTTGAACCCTGGTGCTTTTGTGTTGGACAGGTCCAGATCAGAGATTATAAACCCTGGTGCTTTTGTGTTGGACAGGTCCAGATCAGAGAGTGTAAACCCTGGTGCTTTTGTGTTGGACAGGTCCAGATCAGAGAGTGTAAACCCTGGTGCTTTTGTGTTGGACAGGTCCAGATCAGAGATTATAAACCCTTGTGCTTTTGTGTTGGACAGGTCCAGATCAGAGATTATAAACCCTGGTGCTTTTGTGTTGGACAGGTCCAGATCAGAGATTATAAACCCTGGTGCTTTTGTGTTGGACAGGTCCAGATCAGAGATTATAAACCCTGGTGCTTTTGTGTTGGACAGGTCCAGATCAGAGAGTGTAAACGCTGGTGCTTTTGTGTTGGACAGGTCCAGATCAGAGATTATAAACTTATAAACCCTGGTGCTTTTGTGTTGGACAGGTCCAGATCAGAGAGTGTAAACCCTGGTGCTTTTGTGTTGGACAGGTCCAGATCAGAGAGTGTAAACGCTGGTGCTTTTGTGTTGGACAGGTCCAGATCAGAGAGTGTAAACGCTGGTGCTTTTGTGTTGGACAGGTCCAGATCAGAGATTATAAACCCTGGTGCCTTTGTGTTGGACAGGTCCAGATCAGAGATTATAAACCCTGGTGATTTTGTGTTGGACAGGTCCAGATCAGAGATTATAAACCCTCGTGCTTTTGTGTTGGACAGGTCCAGATCAGAGATTATAAACCCTGGTGCTTTTGTGTTGGACAGGTCCAGATCAGAGATTATAAACCCTGGTGCTTTTGTGTTGGACAGGTCCAGATCAGAGAGTGTAAACGCTGGTGCTTTTGTGTTGGACAGGTCCAGATCAGAGATTATAAACCCTGGTGCTTTTGTGTTGGACAGGTCCAGATCAGAGAGTGTAAACGCTGGTGCTTTTGTGTTGGACAGGTCCAGATCCGCCCCTGGAACCTGAATGACAGTGACTTTGTGATGGACGGCTCCCAGCCTCTGGATCCCCGGAAGACCATCTTTGTAGGAGGGGTCCCTCGCCCTCTCCGTGCAGGTATGTTTGATTTTTATTCTATTTATTTATTTATTTTATTTATTTATTTTTTCTTTTATACTGGGCAGGTAAGAAGAAATATTTAGGGATCGTTCGTTATTTATGGAAGGGATCACTGGAGGAAAATAGGGGAGGGAGCACTGCTTTTAATATGAGTCCAGAGGAGGGTCATACAAATTTTAATTGATCATATATACGCGTTAATCGCGATGCGATTAAGGGCCAACCATAACGCGTTTTTTTTTTTATCGCATGCCGCTATTTTGTCCCTTTGACGCACCCGTTCTTGTAGTCAAGCCGGTCGCAGCGGTTTCCTGTCTCCTTTATGTTTCAGGCATGGAAAAGAAAGGCAGCAACACGCTTCTAAATGGCTCGTTTTACTTTACCAGATGGCACGTTTGCTTTAACCGTTCAACATACAGAAGAACGACACTATGCAGAAACATGTGCCCATCACTTCTCCGAAGTAGCAGAGCAATGGGACATTGCAAGGAAGGTGACGACAATCGGTACAGACAGTGCACGGAATATGATAGCAGCAGCAAGAATCATACCAAACACATGCCGTGCATTGCGCATAGTATACAGAGGACAATTACAACATCAATCTTCTGCTTCGTCCATGTTTATCGTTCGCCTACAGCACACTTCCCTACTACATGTGGGGCTTTGTTGTCTGACGTCACTCATACACGTTGTTCATTGGTATGATCGGTATGCCTGGAATTCGTCCACTGAGAGACGCTCAGTGGTCTCTCGAGTGCAAAAATAAAGTGCGTTAATTTTTTTAACGCGTACATTTTTCTGTAATTAATTAATCGAAGGGCAAACCGCAATAAAATGTCATCAAACAAGTCCATCGGTGGCGGGCTGTGCATTTTAATAGACACTGCAGGGGCGACTCAACTCAAAGTGCACGAAAAGGTGTACACTAAAGACTATGACTGCTGTCGGTATCTTTTAGACCGTTTTATCTCCCGCGGGAGTTTGGACAAATCACTGTCATCCTTGTCTATGTTCCAGGGCCAAATAATAAGGACGCTGCAGAATCTATAACTGACAGCTACAATGCTGCGCTTTCTCCATCGCCAGATCAGCCTGTTTTTGTGTTGGGTGACATGAATACATGTGAGCTGTCTCCTCACCTCCCAACTCTGCAGCAATATGTAACCACGCCCACCCGCTCCACTCGCATCCTGGACCAGTGCTTCGGGAACATCCCGGGCGCATACAAGTCTGTGAGCCGACCTCCTCTCGGAAAGGCAGATCATAATGTCATTCATCTCCTCCCAACATACAGACAGAAAGTCACGCGGGAGATACCACGCTTGAAAACTGTACATCAATGGTCTGACGATGGAGAAGAGGAGCTTAAATATTTTTTTGAGACAACAGACTGGGATGTATTTTTTGACGCATGCCCTGATCCTGATGAACTGACGGACACATTTACATGTTATATTAAGTTCTGTGAAGAGACTGTTATGAAAAACCAAGACAGTCAGTGTATTTAGTAATAACAAACCACGGTTGTCCAAAGATCTGAAAGTTTGTCTAAATGAAAAAAGGGCTGCATTCTTGAAGGGTGAAATGGACTTGGTGAAAGAGAAAGAGAAGGAGTTTAGACGCAGGGTTTTTACCGCAAAAAGAGATTTAAAGAATAAAGTTGAACAAAGATTTTGCACAGGTAATGTAAAGCAAGCATGGGCAGGACTAGATAAAATGATGGGTAAGGAAAGGAAGAAGCAAAGTGTGAATATAGTAGACAGTAAATTTGTAAATGACTTGAATGCATATTATGGTAGGTATGACGTGGCAACTCCAAGTATAGGCTGCAATAACATCTGCAATCAGATAGGTAGCTATGAACCTATTCAGCTAACAGAGAATGAAGTAGCCACGGTTCTGTCCAAAATCAAACTCAACAAGGCACCCCAGCCTGATGGCCTAGAAGGAAAGGTGCTCAAAGTATGTTCCTTTAAAGGGGCTGTCACTAAATTAAATCAAACCCTGCTCAATAGTCCAGTTTGCCAGTCTACAATAATTCCTGTTCCTAAAGTCTCTAGAGCAACAGCTTTTAAGGATTTTAGACCAGTGGCACTTACGTCAATTTGATCCAAAAAGCATGGAGAGACTCATCATCAACCATCTTATATCCTCTATAGAGGATCAACTTGACCCCCTACAATTTGCGTACAGGCCTAACAGGGGGACAGAGGACGCGACTCTCACTCTAGTGGATTTAGCAGCTAAACACCCACAGTTACCAAAAGCAGTAGTTCGAATTTTGTTTATTGATGTTTGTTCTGCATTTAATACTATGCAAGTTGATATTCTGCTGGAACGACTGTTAGAGATGAATGTGAATGGGGGTCTCATTCATTTAATTAGAAGCTTCCTAACTGACCGCTCTCAGAGAGTTCTGATGAACAGGGTGTACTCAGACGAGCTTGTTTTAAACACTGGGGCACCCCAAGGCTGTGTATTGTCCGCATTGCTGTTTTCAATTGATGTAAATATGATGTTAACAACTGTAACTTGAAGTTGTTGAAATACGCAGAGGATATGGCCCTCGTAGGTCTTCTTAGAGAAGACGATGCCATATATGAAGAGGCATACTTCAAGCAGGTCACTGCACTGCAGGACTGGTGCTGGGCAAGTCAGCTAGAAATGAATGTGTCCAAAACAAAATAACTCATTATACAAACAAAATCAGGGGAAAATAACAACATGGTCCCTGTCATGCTCAATAACCAGCCTGTAGAAAAGGTCAAACAGTTCAAGTATCTGGGGACAATCTTTGACCAGAGCCTGACCTTTGATCTTAACACAGAATATATATATATAAGAAATCAGCGATTGTTCTTAACACATTCAGTGCCACAGCGCTTCAGTAAAATTGTCTGGAGCCTGTGCCAGATTCACTTCCATTCAGTTGAAAACAGCTATAGAATTTTTTCTATTATGGCTATATTAACGGGGCTGGACTTTAATGAAAGATTGAACACTCCTGCTTCTTCCAAAGAAGAAATTTTGTTTCTAGACAGTTCCATTATGAAATTACAGCCTCTCAAAAAAGTGCACTTTCAAGGGTTTTCTGTCGTTTTTTTTTTCTTTCCAAGATATAGCCCCTTTTATGAATACCTTTTGCACTCTAATTTCGAGCACATTCACTGACTCTGGCTGGTGTTTTCTGATGTGGTGGCGTGTGGTGTGGTTTCTGTGCAGCCACACACCCCTCTCCCCCCCCCCCCCCCCCCCCCCCTCTCCCCCCCCCCCCCCCCCCCCCCCTCTCCACCTCTGAGCTGCGGGCTCCTCCCACACGCACAGAGTTTGCTTTCTCGACTCCGTTTTTGCCCCGGACAGATCCCAGCTTTGCTGCGCGCATCATTTCCTTGATGGGCATCAAGGAAATGATGCGCGCTGGCAAACGCGACTGAACGAAAAGGCTTGGCCCGTTCGGCTTCGGATGCTGGCTTTCTAGGAAATCGTGTGGAGATAGATAGAAGCATAAGAGCTCAGTTGTGAGCGCGGATGCAGCCGAGCCCACTCTCGCTGTAGACGGAGCAATATATACGGCTCTGGCAGAAAGCATGCATCGGTTTCCACGGCTTTCTCCGCTGTCTCCTGTACAAAGTAAAGGATCTGAGGTGGGTGGAGCAGCTCCTGTGACGATGTTTAAGGTGGCGCCGTGTGATCCCTTGAAGGGATTCATGCTCACTGGCTGGGTACGACCTTAAACAGCAGAATTATGGAATAATATGAATTATGATTTTAGGACGTCCACAGACGTCCTTGGCACTGAACGTTACTTTTTTTTAGGACGTGCACAGACGTCCTTGGCACTGAATGTGTTAATCAGAAAGCTGAGAAGCTTTGGTGTTAGCCAACACATTCTCCAAACAGCATACAGGAGCCTGGTTGAAACCGTCCTGTCTTATAATATGACTGCCTGGTACGGCAACCTAAATGTAAAAAGTAAAAACAAACTCTCTAGAATTGTTAAAATAGCAGGTAAGATTATTAGTAAACCACAAAAACAGCTCTGCAATATTTTTTGACAGGGCTGTAAATAGGAAGGCTTGAAAGATCAGTGGTGATGCCTCGCACCCACTGAACTTGGTGTTCAAGCTGCTCCCATCCGGTCGTCGGTTTAGGGTCCCAAGGGCCAGCCGGAATATCTATAAGAACTCCTTTATCCCCTGTGCCATACTAGCACTGAATAAATAAATGAATCTGTTTTGTAGGGCGTGCTGTGTTATGTATAGGTTAGGTAATATTTTAGGTAGGTAGGTATTTCTAGGTATTTAGATGGGTAGGTAGGCATTATAGATAGGTAGGCATTTTGTAATTTGTATTTGTTTTTCCATGACAAGCTGCTGCTATCTGCTAACTTGTACCATGTATGATGTATGTTCTATGTTCTCTATGTTTTATGGTGTGCTGATTGTGCACAATATGTAACATACTGTATGTGCTGTGAAGAGAAGCCAAAGACACATTTCCACTAAGGTGGACAATAAAGTAAATCAAATCAAATCGAAATGAACGCGTTAAAGTCCCAGCCCTAATATATATATATTATATATTCTTCTTCTTCTTTCGATACCCCTCCTGCCCAACCTGTGTGATTGTGTGTCCTTTCTCATGAAAAAAGACTCAAAAGGAGGAGAGGACAGAGGAGAGGGAAATAGATTAGTGCGGGGGCAAGCCGCGCGCCTGTCCTTTTGTGCTGCCTAAAATTCATACTAAATTATAATAAACTAAACACTGGCTATCAAAACACACAATAGTTGAAGCCGTACCCACATATTGTGAGTTTCGATGCGTGAGGTAAGCAGTTTTGTCTCCTCGTCAAGAGATCAATGTAGGGACATAAGGCTTTATGACTTCTCCTAAATTAAACAGCCTGTGCTGAATTTACAGCAGGGTGTGTTTGATCTCACTATCATGGCGCATCGCTTGCACGCGGTGAGCAAACAGTGCAGTCACACAGAGACCGGTGGAGACTGGCGGAGACCGGCGGCTCAGTGATCAAATCATCAAATCCAGCACACCTGGGAAGCAAAACTTCATGAAATACTCAAACTCCCAAGGTTCCTGTCGGCACTAGGAAGCTTCCCCTCTGCTAAATACGGCACAGGCTGTGGAAAGACAACTTTTAAACTGTTGTTTCACGCAGCAGTATCATTTTAACCACCCCGGCTAAATTACTGGCTTCCGTAGGAGGACTATAACTTCGGATCTGCGATTGGGACGTCGGAGACGGCTAGGAGAGCGTTTTGAACAGCCGTTCCCCCCTATTGCCTTATGGAACGAACGCTATGTGACCCTAATAATGCACCAGTGTATATATAATATCAAAATCTAAGACGATATCTAGTCTCATATCATAATATTGATCGAATGTCCATATATTGCCCAGCCCTACAGTATGTGTTTGTGTGTCTTTCAGCTGTGTGTTTTTGTGTACATTCTGCTCACGTGTGCCCCCCACCCTCTCCCCACCACCCCCCGCAGTGGAGCTGGCCATGATCATGGACCGTCTGTACGGAGGGGTTTGCTACGCCGGCATCGACACAGACCCTGAGCTGAAGTACCCCAAGGGAGCAGGGCGGGTGGCCTTCTCTAATCAGCAGAGCTACATTGCTGCTATCAGCGCTCGCTTTGTCCAACTGCAGCATGGAGAGATCGATAAACGGGTGAGTGCTTCTTCCTCCGTCTATCTCCCCCACACTTCACTTCCTGTTCTGCTTCAAGGAACCTATGAAGAAGGAAGAGACATCGCTCATGTCACAGCGTTTGAATTTTGCATTGGGGCCAGACCTTTTGAAGTGAATGGGGCGGGCAGGGAAAGTCTGACTATAAACCATCATATCTGTGCCGTTTGACCTTTGATTGAAACATGCTTCCCCCAGATGAAAGAAAACACATTACGTGATGTTGACTGATGTTTTTTTTTATGTAAATGTGCACGTTTGTTTTCCTTATTATTGGTCTCCAGACAGATCATGGCTCTGTCCAGCAGCTGCATGTAGCTCAACTCAAGCCCCATGTTTGGTCCAAGATAGCGCTAGATGAGCTAACTACATCATGATACATAACCGAGCAGGGCATCAGTCAACATCACGTCATGTGGGCGTCCGGGTAGTGTCGCGGTAGATTCCCTGCCTACCAACACGAGGGCCGCAGGTTCGTGCCCCCGTGTTACCTCCGGCTTGGTCGGGCGTCCATGGACCCATTTCACAGCAACCGTTTTGAGGTGGTAAAAGCAGGAAGTAAAGCAGGTGTAACCAATACCATTAATTATGGATCCATTCCGTTTAGGTGATCCAGTGCCAGGGCCCTCATTAATGCTAATGATTACACCTGCTTTACTTCCTGCTTTACCACCTCAAAAGGTTGCTACGAAATGAGTCTATTCACCTTATCATTTGCCCATATCAGGACGCTTCTGCATAAGATCATTTTGTAATCGTTATTCCCGTTTTAGACCCGGAAGTAGATTACTCCTACCTTTATAATTTTTAGACTTGCCAAAAAGCTGTTTTCAAGCAAAAAACCAAACTGTTATAAAGTTTTAATATTTTTTCGGATGAGAACGTAACATTCCAAATATGTGACCAGTATGAACGCCTATTTGTAAATTATTTCCGAGCAGCGAGGACTGAGAGCGCTGGCTGTGTGACCGGTGGGACTAGCTAGTATCTGTCAACCCCTACTACTAGCAGTAAAAAAAAAACCCACTGTTGATGTGCTTTTGTAACTAACGTTAAATGCCGTCCGGGTACAGCCATCGGCACAAAACAGATAAAAGGTGCCACGTGCTTTCGTTCAAGAATGCAAGCGGATATACAGTACATATTCACTTGCTTATTAGTAGATTTTTTTTTAGCTTTACTTTAGACTCCGCTCTGTCTTAATCCGTTTCACTACTGTAAGACTGAGAATATTACTATTTAAATCTTTTCATAACGTTAGGTGGTGCTGTTGGAAGCCTTGCATCGGAGAACCAATCATGAGTGTTGTGGGCGGGCCTGCTTTCTGGGGGCAGTGACGCTCATGCAGAACCGGTGCTGTCGCGTTTGCGGAGAAACATATCAATCACTTAGAAACAAACATAACCTGTTAATATAGGACGTGTTTCATCCAGCCCCGGCGGCTAGAGGTCTTTCCCCCAGCGATAAGCCCGTCTCCCGAGGCTTACGTTACAGAGCCTGCTGATGACATGGATGTATTGGCTGATGACTTCACAGCGCTTCACAGTAGCAAGCGGACCACTTCCGGGTAGGAAAAATTATTGTAAAATAAACAACAGGTATAAACTCTCTTTGCAGCACATCAGTGTCTTTCTCTATATTGGAACTATGGAAACATTGCATTGCCGCTACCAAATAAAATTCTAATAATAAATGTAGGCGTGTCTGCTGCTGGCCGTTCTCGCCGGGCTCAATGAACCAGATTTGGAACAGTAAATTCCCAGACGTTTGGTGGTTACGTGGCGCTGTTGGCGCCGCTCACCAAACGTCTGGAAACCGAGACTAGCTTTACTTTGACTTGTTGGGTGAAATAAAATCATGTAGTAGAAATCACTAGGCATCTTGTGCACTATGCGCGCTCAATTCCTAGGCTCGCCCGCTGCGCGGGCTTGCTCTCGCCCGCCCTCTAGCTCGCCGAGCTGGCCCTGCAGCTTGCATACACAGCTCGACCGCTGCACGGGCTCGGCCGCTGCGTGGCCTCGCCTGCTCTTGTGACATCACTGGTGATGTCACAATGTCTATGACATCATCAGTGCCTATGACATCACCAGTGGTCTCATAAGATGATCATGCTCTTTTGACATCACTATGACATCATCAGTGTAAGATGATTTGCTCTTATGACATCACTATGACATCATCAGTGGGACAAAAATTGAAACAAACCGAACAGACAGAGATTGCCCACTTGCCCCTTTTATAGATAGATAGATAGATAGATTCTCTGCACTGCCTACATAACTGTGTCTCTCCCCCTCCCATTGCAGGTAGGGTTGGGAACTGAGACTGGGTTGAAAAACTGATTGAGGAACCAAACACATTGTTGTGGGTTCAGCGTAGGTAGAGCTTAGGTTGAGCATTGCTTCGGCGTCCTGTGTGAACGGGGGCTAAGACAATGACTATATATGTATGCATAAATGTGAATGTATAAATGAGCAGTTATGTGTGTATGTATATATGCATGTGATGTATATGTATGTGCTGGAATATGTATATTTATATAATAACTTTATGTATGTGTATATATATCTGCTATTATACATGTTCTCTACAGTTCACTGAAAATACGATACGTATTACTGATTATTATTTTGGTTTATATTTATTTTATTTATTTTGCTATATTATCTAACTGATACTTGGGTGTTAATTGCCGTAGTTATAGTGTTCTTGTCTCTTTTGTCTTCTTTGTCTTGTTGTTTGTCATGTCTCTTCTGATTTAAATTGTAACTTCCTTGAATCTTGTTTTTGCTTGTTAGGACCCCCTCGAAAACGAGATGATTCAGCTCAAGGGGTTTTTCCTAAATGAATAAACTTGAATATATATAAAACAATGAATATAAGTATGTTAGGACTAAGACAATAACTATAAGACAATTATTATAACTATTAGGACTAAGACAATGACTATAAGACAATGACTATAAGTATGTTAGGACTAAGACAATGACTATAAGTATGTTAGGACTAAGACAATGACTATAAGTATGTTAGGACTAAGACAATAACTATAAGACAATTATTATAACTATTAGGACTAAGACAATGACTATAAGACAATGACTATAAGTATGTTAGGACTAAGACAATGACTATAAGTATGTTAGGACTAAGACAATGACTATAAGTATGTTAGGACTAAGACAGTGACTATAAGTATGGAAGGACTAAGACAGTGACTATAAGTATATTAGGACTAAGACAATGACTAAGTATGTTAGGACTAAGACAGTGACTATAAGACAATGACTAAGTATATTAGGACTAAGACAATGACTATAAGTATGTTAGGACTAAGACAATGACTATAAGTATGTTAGGACTAAGACAATGACTATAAGTATGTTAGGACTAAGACAATGCCTATAAGTATGTTAGGACTAAGACAGTGACTATAAGTATGGAAGGACTAAGACAATGACTATAAGTATATTAGGACTAAGACAATGACTAAGTATGTTAGGACTAAGACAGTGACTATAAGACAATGACTAAGTATATTAGGACTAAGACAATGACTATAAGTATGTTAGGACTAAGACAGTGACTATAAGACAATGACTATAAGTATGTTAGAAATAAGACAATGACTATAAGTATATTAGGACTAAGACAGTGACTATAATACAATGACTATAAGTATGTTAGGACTAAGACAATGACTATAAGTATGTTAGGACTAAGACAATGACTATAAGACAATGACTATAAGTATGTTAGGACTAAGACAATGACTATAAGTATGTTAGGACTAAGACAATGACTATAAGACAATGACTATAAGTATGTTAGGACTAAGACAATGACTATAAGACAATGACTATAAGTATGTTAGGACTAAGACAATGACTATAAGTATGTTAGGACTAAGACAATGACTATAAGACAATGACTATAAGTATGTTAGGACTAAGACAGTGACTATAAGACAATGACTATAAGTATGTTAGAAATAAGACAATGACTTTAAGTATGTTAGGTACTAAGACAATGACTATAAGACAATGACTATACTGTAAGTATGTTAGGACTAAGACAATGACTAAGTATATTAGGACTAAGACAGTGACTTATAAGTATGTTAGGACTAAGACAGTGACTATAAGACAATGACTATAAGTATGTTAGAACTAAGACAATGACTATAAGACAATGACTATAAGTATGTTAGGACTAAGACAATGACTTATAAGTATGTTAGGACTAAGACAGTGACTATAAGACAATGACTATAAGTATATTAGGACTAAGACAATGACTATAAGTATGTTAGGACTAAGACAATGACTATAAGTAGATGAGAGCTCAAGTCCTCGTTGAGACCAGGGTAACTGGTGCCCTTGAGGGCATAGATCCAATATGCCTCTCTTTGTTTGAGGCGTTTGATTTTGTAGGCACAAGCACGCGTTGGTGTATTTTAATGATTCCAGCCCATTGATTTAAAGACCTTTTATACTTTTCAAACCACCTTGAGTGCCTGGACCTGGATTTTTTATGACTTTTTGGTCATAAGTCTCCCTCTCCATTTGAATAATATTCCCTTCCAAGAGCACCGCTGCCTGTGAAACTGTGGAGGCGTGTCTGTTGAAGTGCTCCCAGTGCTTTTTTCCTTTTTTTGCAGGGTAGAGGCACTTCAGCCTGATTAGTTCGTAGGGTAGAGGCACTTCAGCCTGATTGGTTCGTGGAACTTCTTGTGTAGTAAGCCTTGAGCATAGCCACACCCTTCAAACCCAACATCAGGAACCGTTTAAAAATTGAAATGGCAAGGATTTGGATTGAAGCTAATGTCTTAATACTTTTAGATGATTACTATTATGCACAGAAGACCCTAAATGACACAGTCAGAAGGCTATTGTGGAATTGGGTTTCCAGGGGCTTTAAGGAATTGTACTATCATAAGAGGGGATTGTAAAGGAGCGGACATTGCTAAAACGGTGTCACTTCCCGCCCCTGACTCTGCAGGTGGGATGTCACCATACTTGAATTTCTACTTTGATACCGATACTCAGGAAAATATCAATACCATTTTCGTTACCACGGGGGGATGACGACACATTCAAGAGGCATAAAAATAAACAAAGACAGTTAGATGGACAGACGCACGCTTGTCCATAATATAGGCCCGATAAAACTCGTTAAAAGCTTTCCACTTACACAGCAGATTATCCCTGCTCTAGTCAGAACATTTGTTGAAGTAACAGATACCCACCAATGATAGGGAGGGAAACATCAGTCACTGCTGGTATCCATACTGTTGCAAATGAGTATTGTATCCATCTCTAATTGTTAGTATTGATACTTACCGATACTTGTTGCAAATGAGTATTGTATCAGTTTAGAATTTTTAGCATTGATACTTATGGATACTTTTTACAACCCTAGGTGGAAGTGAAGCCATACGTGCTGGACGACCAGCTGTGTGACGAGTGCCAGGGGACTCGCTGCGGGGGCAAGTTTGCTCCCTTCTTCTGCGCCAACGTCACCTGTCTGCAGTACTACTGCGAGTACTGCTGGGCGGCCATCCACTCCCGTGCCGGCCGAGAGTTCCACAAACCCCTGGTGAAGGAGGGAGGGGACCGCCCTCGACACATCTCCTTCCGCTGGAACTGAGCGCACCGCCCAGAGGGAGAGGCACCAGGGGAGCAGGAGTGGAGGTAGTGCAGGAGTCGCAAATCATTTGTACAAATAAATGCACTTTTCTGTTGCCGGTTCCTTTTTGCTCTAATTTCACTGAACCTTTTCTCATTTTTGTTTAAGTTAATATATATCTATATTTTGAAGATAGAAGAGAAAAGAAAAAAACTGGAATTATATCCAAATATGTCCAGCAATGAAAAAAGGAAAAAAGATGTGTAATATAATTTAATTTATCCGTTTTATTTTTTTATTTTTTTATTAGTCCACAAAAAGTATATATAGGAAATATTGGGTTGAGAGATGGTACTCTGCTATTTAATTGGCATATCATTGGCAGTTTACTTCTAAGCAGTATGCTTGATTTTAATTTTGATAGAAAAGGCCCCAGAACAAATAATATTAATTTGGCATATGATTGAGCTTTTATTTCTTAGCAGAGCTATTACTTTTTATTTTTGTTATAAGGCTCCAGAGTAAATGCAAATATTCAACTAGTACCTATATGATTGGCTACTTATTTGGAAGAGGTATGATTCATTTTCATTTTGATACAAGAGGCTCCAGAGCATGTGAATTGAGAAAGGTGTTGCTAAAGAAGAGTGCACTTATTTCCTGTCTAAAGTGTGCAAATACAGTATATGAGACCCTTAGTAGTTAACCAAAGCTGAATCTCAATGAAGTTTGAAGAATAGAGGGCAAACTGCAGAATGAAATGGGTTCTTCTATCCTCCCGTTTGAACCTCTTTTTGTTTTCAAAGACCATACAAATATTTTGACGTTACTTGAAAGAAAAAAAGCTAATCGATTTTCAGCAACAGGCATTTGGGTTTTGATCTCCATTTTGACATGCAAAAACTAATACCTCAAGCTCAGCTGCTAATGTGCCGAATACAATTTAAGAAAAACAAAACAAAAGAAAAAACACAAAAAACAACAGATGAAAGCAAAGATTAACGCCCGCTGGTGTTCTCCTTTCCTTGGAACCACAATCAAAGGGAAGTGATGCGACAGCCAGAGTGTGATGTCAACGGCACAGTTTTGTACTCGCTGCTTCATCGCCTCCATATTTTTGTAATCCAACCCAGGGTTGTGTTCGGGACAGAGCGGAGCGTCGGACACTATACAGTTTATTAGGGGAATGTATGGCAGAGGGAGACTACAAAGAGCCAGAAAGGCTCGGTGGTAAAGCGAGAAGGCCCACCCCACTCCCCCTCCTCAAGTCTGCCTGGCGGCCCCTGCTGCGGGGCTAGCTGCAGATCCAGATCCATAGATCAGACCCCCCTTCTGTGTCTCTAAACACGGGGGCTCGACTAGAACCCAGGTCTTCAGGACTAAGGCGAAGGTAGCTCATTGAAAGAAGACCGCTCGACTGGCCTCCTTTCTTGCAGTTCTCACGGGGCTTCTCATCTGATGAGAAATGCCCATCTTTATTCCTTTTTTCCAACGCATCTGTGCAATTCTCCCAAATCTTTACTCAAAGGTCTACTTTGCATCCAAGAGTCAGCCGCGTCGAACGAAAGAAGCAATTAAAAGTTTATCTGATTTTCCCAATCATGCACACATTTGAGTCGTAGAGGGATCTGCCTTTCCGGCGAACCCTCCATCCCCACTCCAGCCCCGCGAATCCAACTCAGCATCCAGTGTTTTTGAAGCATAAATGAAGATAGTCTCTGCAATGTGCTCTACTACTCCACACTCGTGGTCCACATGCAGTTGACTCTTTAAAACAAGACTGCAGTTTCCAGTAGGTTATACACAGTGGCTTTAGGGAACCAAAGATGACTTTGCAGTAGTGGGTCATACTGTAGCACATTTCCTGTCTACGTTTTCCTTCTTCTTTTCTTGTTTCTTTTAAGGAGTTTTTTCATATTTTATATATATATATATATATATATATATATATATATATATATATATATATATATATATATATATATATATATATATACTGTATATATATATATATATATATATATATATATAACCTGTCATTTATTCCCAATTTTGCTTAATTGTCAAGCCCAGATGGACTCCAGCAAACCAAAGATTGGCCTTGAATATATATATATATATATATATATATATATATATATATATATATATATATATATATATATATAAATAAATTAGTGTAGTCAAAATCCAGGAGACAACTGGGCCTATTGACTCGCCGTAGCTCAAGATGCAGGTGTGTGTGTTAATAGGCAACAGTTGTTTTTGTCTCAAATAGTTCTGCCAGGTAGTCCTGATGGGGGAATTAACATGCAGTACATATTCAGACAGCAAAAGTCACACTAATCCTTACATTTGTTTGAAGTTTGAAGTCACTCAGTGGTATCCGACTCTCCTAGCCGAGCATTGAAATGTGTCAGGGAGTTAGTACAGAACTATAAACTTGATTATTATACACACTAGTGAGAAGTGGTATCGGCGTGGTGTTGTGCTGTGGCAGCGGTTTTGCACCCTGGACATTATTGTGGGTGTGGTGGGTGAGCATTTTAGAAGTAAAAACACTTTGTGAAGAATTTGCTGTTAAATGAGATGAAAAAAAAGATTATTTTATACATGGCCTGCTGATTTTTTGGTACAGTGTTTTCTAGCTAAATTATTTTGTCATGCACATATAAACATTTATTATGCACTACTTTTCTAAATATTTTTTTTCTTTTTCCAACAGTCATTTTAGGCACATTTTTCACAAATGGGGAAACTCCTTTTGCAATACCTCAATTTTTCACATTGTGAAAGGTAGCTTTTGTACTTTTGTTACTGAGAGATCTGCATATATGGAAATGTTCATTTTAAGGAAAAAAAGTTGAGTGATTTCAATATATATTATTTTCAATTATGCTTTTTATACATTTCAGTGCTGAGGAATCTTTACAACTAAGTGCGCAATTGTGTTGACGCGACTTCAAATCTGCAGAGGAGAGACCAAAGTCTATCGCTCTCTTGGTCTTAGCTTTCGTACACTAGATGTTTCCAGTCAATCTGGTCCATAACAGCATGGTGAGAGAAAAAAAAAGTCATTATTTGAATTGATGTTAATGTCTCTAAAAATGGCTATCCTAGTTGGAAAATGGTAACTTCTGTCTTGGTTTCCTCTCCATAGCTGGAATATAACATATTATAAGGAGAATGCAAAATTTGGTTCACGCTTAATGCTGAATCTTGTATCACAAGAATGGATGTTTGGTGTTTAGATATTTTAATATTTGAAAAATATATATATATATTATATATATTCTTGAACTTGCCAACTAGCTCCTATTGTAATCCTTAGCATGCATGACAAAAAAGAGAGAAAATGACAAGTACATGAATTAGCTATTAAAAATTAATTGTTGTGGTGTGCACCAAATGTTTCTCAACTATTAAGTTGTTAAGGACATCCCCCCTATCCCAACCCACCCTCACCTCACCCCCCCTTTTACCCCCATGCGTCGACCCCCTCGCTTCCCCATTCACAGACCTCTGCAGGATGCACAGGGCAGAGAAATAAGACGAGAAACAAGACCGAAACTAACTCTAAATCCATTTGGCAGTGCAGGACTTTGAGCATCCTTATATAACACTGTTTAAAAGACTTGAGAACTCATATCCCCGCTGTCTGTGGAGGTGATCTTATAGACCTATCTGGAGGAAGGGGAGCTTAAAGACTTGAATGTGGTAAATGTTGCAAGTTAACTTCAAGTTGTTATGTGCAATACTTCTTTTGAACCTTTTTCCAGATAAAGACTCTTTGCAATGTAATTCTTTAATGCCATTTTTAATTGCAGACATTTAATTAAAGAAGATGTTAATATGTTTTTCACAGTCATTTTCTACTGTTATTGTAATCCTTTTCATGCTGGTGTTTGTAAAAAAGAAAAGAAATCAAACTATTTGTACTAATATAAATAATTGAAGTTATTTTTAAAACATTAAAGGTTTTGTGCTCATTTGCTTATTTTGTTTATTTCAAGCTACTGTGATTGATTGATTGCATTGTAATTATTAGGTCAATGATGTATTTAGTTGTTTATTGGTATATTTTTAATTGGAATGTATAATTGATTTTTATAATTTTGATCAGATTTTTGTTATATTTTTGAGGTGAAGCTTTTAATATGTTAAAGTGTCTAGTTTTTACTAATTGCTATATTGTGCTCCACAATATATGGTTCACATTTTCTGAAGGAAAATAAATATTTAAATATTTGTCTGTTAATGTTACTTAATGGCAAAATTTCAATAGTTTTTAACTGTGTATGGGAAGGTTGTTGTATTTATTAATAGCATTTTTTACTTAAGATATCACCTTAATTTTTATTGTCATTTCACTTTATAAGTTCCTATTTTTGTATTTTCCTTTCTAATTAAGTTATGTAATACAGATATGTTCATATTTCTAGGAGTTGGTCTGTAGAAGTGCTAGTGAAACGAAAAAGAAAAATCTAATGTTATTTAATTGTTTGCAGCCAACTATTTATAACAGTATGCATAATTTTTAAATATTTGTAATGTGAAATGTTGAATGAAATAAAACTTAACTGTGATGAAATCATGTGCTCCTGTGCTTATTTACTAGGGCTGGGTATTGGCAAGGACATCACAATACAATACGTATCACGATACATGGGTCACTCACAATACGATTGAATCATGATACATTGCGATAAGATACATATTGCGATATATTGCAATACTTTTTTAATAGAGTTGAAAATACAACTTGCTGTGTACCACCCTGACCAGGTAGTGTAATAATATGTACATCACATTATATTGATAACTCAGTTGACAAATTGAGTCAAAACTACCTAATTCAAAATGGTATTTGCAAAATTGTACAGTTACTGAACACACTGAAATAAAAATGAAGTGCATAAGTATTGTTATTGTGTCCCTGAACATACGGCTGTGCAATTTTTTATTTCTCCAGCAGTGTGTGTATATATCACACAAACACACACGTGTGTGTGTGTGTGTGTGTGTGTGTGTGTGTGTGTGTGTGCGCGCGTGTGCGCGTGCGTGCTTTTAGCTAACATCCAGAGAGACTCATGGAAGTGTTCAGTATTTGGCTCAAAGGCTAAAGTGTTGCCTGCTGGATCAAACCAGGACCATTCAGTTATGAGCAACCTGCCATGTTGTTACTATGTAACATAATATTATTGTACGTAATGTGTTCCCCATTTAAATGTTCAACTGTCGCCCAACAGTCGAGGTCCTGACAGCCACCATTACATGTTCAGGGTTTCCATCTCTTGCAGCGGAGTCCTTGCAACCAAGCCCCCATCGGAACAGCTCTGGCTGTGAAGCAATTTTGGCATTGTGGCCAAGCTCGGTATTGCAAGTCACATGACGCACTGGACCCAGAAATATTTTCCCCATACCCACATAAGGGGAAAGAAGCAGCTGTAAAACTGAGGGTTAACTGGCTCATGTTTAAAGCTAGAGTAAGACACCGGTATCATGAAACTAGAAGAGCGGCAGATCGGCACTGGCCTCCACGCAATTTAAAGCAGCTACGAGCAAGATTTTCGATTGTTATTAAACAGTCTAAATGTAATATTGATGCATCACATCTTACCTATAATAGTAGCTGAGACCAAAGCCGTGTGATTCGGAGATTGCTCTCTTAATGATTATAGAGTCTGTGGCTGTCTTCCGGCGGGCCGGATAGACCAGGAAGTGAAACGAAACGGTTGAAGGCAGCTGCCTGCCTTCAACCGTTTCGCGCTGCCTAGCAACAGACCATAAACAAGGAGAACGCCATGCAGGGGCTTGCTACTCTCACGAACATCTCTCGTTATATTCTAACATTGTATGGAAGTTATTTTGTGGTTATGGCCGAAGTGGCTGCCGCAAACCGTTTCATTTCACATTTTTCCTGATCTGCCCCGGCCGCAGACAGACTTAATCATCAAGACAACACTGGCCAATTCACTCGGGGTTCAAGCGAGACTACTCGGCGTTGGTCTCGTCTACTATTAGAGGTAAGATGTGAGGCATCGATATTAAATTTAGACAGACTGGTCCACAGTGCTATGAGCCCCCCTCAGAAAACCACCTGGCTACCCCCGCCCCCTTCAGGTTTCTACAGATGTGGTCACTGCACACACTGCTCTAACTCATCAGACACCAAACAGTTTCTTCACCCCCGCACAGGTAAAAAAATACAGCATCAAGTCATTCATCAACTGCAGCACTACACATGTAGTCTACATCTTAAAATGTCCATGTGGCTTGGTGGTCAAACCAAACGCCAACTCAAGGTAAGAATTGCTGAGCATAAGGCTGCTATCTGCAACAACAATATGGACTACGCCATAGCCAGACACTATGCACATGGCTCTGCAGCCACACTCAGATTCTGGGGGATTGAGAAAGTCTCCCCCTCACAGAGAGGGGGCGACATTGTCAACAGGCTACTTAGGAGAGAGGCTTTCTGGATGTTCACCCTGAATACAGTGGAACCACAGGGACTAAACCTGAATACAGTGGAACCACAGGGACTAAATGAGGAACTGAGCCTCTCTTGTTACCTGTGATCTTATTGTGAGGAAGTGATGTGTTGTTGTATTGTACTTGTTGTTTATTATGTATTATTATAGAGGGAGTGCTGCTCTAACACAGCACTGCCCTCCTTTTCTATTTTTTCTGTGAGTGCTCTCATGGTATAGGCTTATTGATTAACCACCTCCCACTCCATTGTAACCAATCAGAAACTACCACCTAGAATGGAGGCTCTCTTAAGTGTTGGGATTTCTGCCTGTACTGTTTGACTCTGAAGAAGACGCAGTGCACGTCGAAACGTCAGTTCAGCTCTTTGTACCTTTTAGTAAATGTATTGAAGTGACTTTGTGTGCTCCAGCTCACTCATTGGGTTAGTCTTTTTTGAAGTGGCCCATTGACCTGTTTTACATTGTTTTGTCCTGTTCTGAGAGCACCGACCTCCCTCTGTGGAGGGGTTCAGATAACCTGTAGTCTATATTTGTACTGTACCGCACTGTAGATGCTACCATTATGTATGTGTAATGTTTAATTGTATGTTTAATTAGGTATATGCTATTTGCACCTGTACGTCAAATACGTTGAATTCAAAATGTTTAAGTACGTCCAAGTATGCACATGACGTGCACCTATGTGCAGTGAATATGCCACTGTCTCTGACCTGTCTTATCACTCTACTGCCTTATTGCTTGTTGTGTCTCTTGTTGCTTTTGCACTCACATGCCCTGTTATATTTGTACTATGTTGTAAACGGAGTCCACAGCACAAGAATTTCACACGTGATACTTGTACTACGGAGTGACAATAAAAATCTTGAATCTTGAATCTATGTGCAGTTCCTCCCTGATATTTTTGTATGCTGCTTTTGTCTTGTTTCATTGTAGGCTACTGACTTGAACATAATGAATTCCCATAATGTGTACTAACTCTCCCACATACGCCCTGTGTACTAACTCTCTATCCCAATTCTACCCCTTAGCCCTTCGCCTTAGTTTTGCGCGTTCATGTGAGGGGAAGGGGAAGGGGTATCCCAATTCTCCTGTGGATCGAGGGCGAGGGCCAAGGGCTAGGGCTGAATAGCCCTCAAAACGAAGATTTTCCCGGACCTTACTTGCTACCAAGGGGTAGATGGATTTTTCCCAGAATTCAGTGCAAATACCAGCAAATAACATTTCGACAGTCACATTTGTGTTATATTCCGTGTTGTATTGCTATATACAGTATAATGCAACCGGGTGCACTTAAAAGTTTTTTTGAATCGCTAATTTGTCATCTGCCGTCGTGCATTATTACCCTAAGATCTCAGAACGTTACCATTTTACAATTTTCGAGTCGAAATTGTAACATAGCAACGTTGGTCCAAAACGTTGCTATTTTACAATTTTCTGTGAGACTGTGTTGCGTTTATAGCGTGACGGTCCGCATGTGATAGTCCTTCATTTACCATCGATATATTACGTTTTGTGTTGCTAATGCAACCGGGTGCACAAGTTAAAAGGGACATCACGATGTTTGCAGACGGCATTTTGGATGTTTGTGTTGTCGCTTCTGCTGACGTAGCAGTCAGCTAGCGACAACGTTTGATGACGTAGCGGTAATCGAGTGCTGTCCCATTTCTTAGGGGTTTAGCTTCACCCCTAGCCCTTGGCCCTTGCCCTTTGAGGGGCAAGGGCTAGGGGTGAGGGGTAAGGGGTAGGGGTACAAATGAGAATTGGGATTGGGCTTTACTCTCTCCCACATATGCCCTGTGTACTAACTAACTCTCTCTCCCACATACACCCTGTGTACTAACTAACTCTCTCCCACATATGCCCTGTGTACTAACTAACTCTCTCTCCCACATACACCCTGTGTACTAACTAACTCTCTCCCACATATGCCCTGTGTACTAACTAACTCTCCCACTCTATGCCCTGTGTACTAACTCTCCCACTCTATGCCCTGTGTACTAACTAACTCTCTCCCACATATGCCCTGTGTACTAACTAACTCTCCCACTCTATGCCCTGTGTACTAACTCTCTCTCCCACTCTATGCCCTGTGTACTAACTAACTCTCTCCCACATATGCCCTGTGTACTAACTAACTCTCTCCCACATACACCCTGTGTACTAACTCTCTCTCCCACTCTATGCCCTGTGTACTAACTAACTCTCTCCCACTCTATGCCCTGTGTACTAACTAACTATCTCTCCCACATATGCCCTGTGTACTAACTAACTCTCTCCCACATACACCCTGTGTACTAACTCTCTCTCCCACTCTATGCCCTGTGTACTAAATAACTCTCTCTCCCACATATGCCCTGTGTACTAACAAACTCTCTCTCCCACATATGCCCTGTGTACTAACTCTCTCTCCCACATATGCCCTGTGTACTAACTCTCTCTCCCACTCTATGCCCTGTGTACTAACTCTCTCTCCCACATACACCCTGTGTACTAACTAACTCTCTCTCCCACATATGCCCTGTGTGCTAACTAACTCTCTCCCACATACACCCTGTGTACTAACTAACTCTCTCTCCCACATATGCCCTGTGTACTAACTCTCTCTCCCACATACACCCTGTGTACTAACTAACTCTCTCTCCCACATATGCCCTGTGTACTAACTCTCTCTCCCACATACACCCTGTGTACTAACTAACTCTCTCTCCCACTCTATGCCCTGTGTACTAACAAACTCTCTCTCCCACATATGCCCTGTGTACTAACAAACTCTCTCTCCCACTCAATGCCCTGTGTACTAACTCTCTCTCCCACTCTATGCCCTGTGTACTAACTAACTCTCTCCCACATATGCCCTGTGTACTAACTCTCTCTCCCACATATGCCCTGTGTGCTAACTAACTCTCTCTCCCACTCTATGCCCTGTGTACTAACTCTCTCTCCCACATATGCCCTGTGTGCTAACTAACTCTCTCTCTCCCACTCTATGCCCTGTGTACTAACTCTCTCTCCCACTCTATGCCCTGTGTGCTAACTAACTCTCTCTCTCCCACTCTATGCCCTGTGTACTAACTCTCTCTCCCACTCTATGCCCTGTGTGCTAACTAACTCTCTCTCCCACTCTATGCCCTCTGTACTAACTATCTCTTCCACATGCCCTGTGTACTAACTAAGTCTCTCTCCCACTCTATGCCCTGTGTGTATGGGGTCATGATAATAGGCTGGGTGTAGAATGGGCTGCCTTCAGAATGGAAGTCAAAACAGCCCTGTCTATAAGTATGTTTGACTGTCTGTCGATTATCATGTAAACCTGTATATCAATCCGTGAATGTGCAGGAGTGCATCTCTTGGCCAAGATATATGTAACTAAGTACATTATGTAACTAAGTACATTAATTTAAGACGACTTCAAGACTCCTGGCTCCAGTTATTATTTGATCTCAAGTGTTTTTTCTTCAAGTGGCTCATTATTACCTTTTTGTCTGTTAAATTCCATTCAGCATCAATAGCTCAATGCTTCCAACATGTTTATCTGTCATAAAGTGAAAGAGGAACAGGAAGCAACAGGGTTTTTGGGAAATGTGGTCTTAATTTTGGGAAACACTAGCATTAACCATACCATGTTTGCACAAATGATACTATCATGATTAATTTGACAATGTTAAAAATCCACCATAGCAGACTGGGAATGGATTATCATTTCACCTCTTTATCTGCATCCTAATTGACTGAAACTTCAAACAGGGTCATAAAAGAGAGAGAGAGAGAGAGAGAGAGAGAGAGAGAGAGAGAGAGAGAGAGAGAGAGAGAGAGAGAGAGAGAGAGAGAGAGAGAGAGAGAGAGAGAGAGAGAGAGAGAGAGAGAGAGAGAGAGAGAGAGAGAGAGAGAGAGACTACAGTACACAAGGCCGGATGTACCATATGGGCAACCTGGGCAGGTGCCCAGGGGCCCTCAGTATGAAGGGGCCCTCCATTTTTTTTTGTCAGGCTCCACAGAACTTTGACACAAATCTCTAAGTCTCATGATGGAGTGTCATTGGATGCCTGTGGGCAAGTGGTGACCAGAGGTGTGGGAAGTGTGGGTGCTTGTGGTGGTCAATTAAACAAATATATATACAGTATATGATTAAAATGTGTTTTATACTAGATACTCGATATTTAGGATTTAGTTGAAGACTATGAGCAAAGCAAAGAGGGCGGAGATGTTATTTCTTATGTTTGGTTTATAATAATAAGATAATAAAATATAATAATAATAAGTTCAGTGTTTCATGCCTGTGTTGCTGTCTGTTGTAATGTAAAACGACCTATAAAGGGAGAGCAGGTGGTGACATGAAAGTGAGTGAGAAAAGGAGAAAATACTGAATAATGACATCATAACAGCATAATCCTAATGTTAATTTAAAATGAGATATTCCTCTAAATATGGCAAAAAAAACATCCAAACGTTAAAAAAAAACATACATTTTTCCCCCGGCGGTGCCCTTGTGGGAGCCCACTTCAGTGCCCAGGGGCCCCTGGGGGTGTTAATCTGGCCTAGACAGAGAGCAGGAGAAAGGGAGCTATTGTATTGTATTATTATACAATATTATTATTATATATATGTGTTCATTACCAAAACACTATTAGGCCTATTTTGTTAGAGAATATTAAAATGAAATCAATACTGTATCTCTAAAATATCATCATGATTTTACCAGCAAAGGATGGAAGTTATTTAGGATGCTCGTGACTATAGCATCATAAATTAGTTATTTTTTCAATTTTGCACAATCGATAATTTTGAAAGACTTGCTTGGTGCATAGCCTCCCTCTCTCTCTCTCTCTCTCTCTCCCCCCCCCTCCCCCTCTCTCTCTCTCTCTCTACTGTATGCACAGCCTCTCGTGGTCCTGCTGTAACGCCCACCAGATGGCGCTATAAACCAATACAAGCCTCTACCCTTGCTGCTTCCGAGATGTGACGTTTAAGGGGGGCGGAGAAAATGGAAGATGTGTCTTTTTTTAGGCTGTGTGAAGCTGTCAATTTTGGTTGTAAAAATCACAGGCTTGATGATGATGATGATGATGATGATGATTAGGCTCTTATTATTGGCATTCTCTGTAAATAATTAGTGTCCTATTGTTGTATCTTTTTATTTCACCCTTTATCTGTCAGCTGTCACACTTTTTTTGTGACAGATCTATTTTGTAACAGGGTCGGTTTTATTTTTGCACCCGATCAAAATCACTTGAAATGTCAGAATTGTCTCTAATTTTGGATCATGTAGGCTAGCTAAGGATTTTTGGAGCATCACTGGAAGGCAACACTAATTTCAGCAGTTTGGCAGAACAAAACGAGACTCGACTGGAATGGGGGGGGGGGGGGTGTCCCCCTAGCGTCAGCATGCAGCTGCAGTGGCTCGGTGCACCTCGCCTCGCAGGCTCGCAGGGTAAAAGGCGGTGTGGTGGATTAGGGGGGTTGGGCTGCCTGCTGGTAGGAAAGCTGCCGCTAGCAAGACATCCAGTCAGTTTCCGCCCGGCGGTGCAGCCTTGCTTCCCCCGCTCCACCAGCGCCTCCCTCCCGCTCCATCAGCACCTGTCCCCGGCTCTGAGCAGCCACAGCACCGCACGCACCGCTCCGCAGCACACAGGAGACGAGACGCACCGACAACCACCAGTAATAATTGTAAGTAACTTGTGTTTGGGATCCGTGTTGTTGTTTTGCCATGTAGGAAGGTGGGGGAGATGCTGTTGGTGCTGCCGTTTTTGTGTGGGAGGGTTAACGCTCCGAGGCAGGATTAGAGCACAAACATAATTTGTTTGTTTCCAATTGTTTTGTCAGTGTGTAGCCTAATATTGTTATGCAAAACATTATTCATCTAATAAGTAGGCCTAATAGTAGCCTAGGTTTTATTAGTGCTTCTCAGTCATCTAGCCTACAGGCTGAAAACACTAATTTACATACATTTTCATCAATAATAATGCAATTGGTCTACAATAAAATGTATACAAAGTAGTAGCCTACAATCTAGTGCAAATCATGTGAAGAAGGGGGAATGCTGGATATCAGTTAGACGGATGGGAAAGAAGGGGGAGAGGTGAAAGCTATGATGTATGGTTGAGTCTTGTGAGGTTGAGGTTAGGCTCTATGGGATTTATTAATACCTTTAATAAATGAAACACAATTCTCAAATATCTTCATTTCTCTGAACAAAACAGCCAGTCTTTTGATGTAGCCTTTCCCTCCTCATTTTGTAGGCTACTTTGAGGCTACAATCAAGTTCAAAATGTGATCAATATGTCATTATCCTCATATCCAGCATCTTTATTAGCTATCTCTGCCAGGTTTCATTGATAAAATGTGAAAGACTGTGAAACAACACGCCTTCGTCCTCTGTGTCCTCTTCACAGGAGCAGTCTCTCGTGGGAAATAAGGGAATATATTTGGGCAGTAAAAAATGGTGAAACTAGGGAGTCATCTCCAAGACAAAGGAGCCAAAGCAGTGAGTGTGGAGGATGGCTTTCAGAACGTGCCCCTCATCACTCCACTGGATGTGGGCAGCCTCCAGTGCCAAGCACCTGAAAAGGTGAGAGACTAGCCTAATTGTGTTGTGTGTGTGTGTGTGTGTGTGTGTGTGTGTGTGTGTGTGTGTGTGTGTGTGTGTGTGTGTGTGTGTGTGCGTGTGCGTGCGTGCGTGCGTGCGTGCATGCGTGTGTGTGTGTGTGTGAGAGAGAGAGAGAGAGGCTAGAGTTTTCCTGCCTGTCTTGTATTTATACTGTTGTTCCCAATCTACTGTCTGTTTAGGCGTACTCTATATCAGTGGTTCCCAACCTTTTTTGTCTTATGTACCCGTTGAGCTGTTTTTCCATGACTATAGTTCCCCTCACTCGTGCGTGTTGATGATTACATACAAGTAAATCTATACAAAATATATGTTTCACTGAACTGCCGGTGTTTGGGCTTTTTAGTTGTTGTTTTGTTGCCATTATCAGTAGCAGAACAGTGTAGCAGTTGACACTTGCCAGCAGAACTAGTTGCGGCACACACATCACATTTTAACAATGGGCTCATGAAATGACTTGGAATATATATATATTTATTTATCATTTTGGAGGTAAATTGTATTCCCCAATCATTCCAAGTACCCCCTGCAAGCTGCTCAAGTACCCCTAGGGGTACACGTACCCCTGGTTGGGAATCACTGCTCTATATCATTGACCTCCACTGTGTTTAATTTATGCTTAACACCCCCCCCCCCCCCCACACACACACACACACACACACACACACCGTATCCTTTCCTTCATTCACACATCCATTCATCTCAGCTGTCTCCCAGCCGTGTCCTTTGTTTTGCTGCTGAGATTAGGAGACAGATTTGGAGACAGACAAACCATTTATCATCTCCACATCCCATAGTAACTGCTCCACCAGCATATCATTCAGTTACCATGGTCGCAGTTCAACATGGAGCTGATTGGTGTTTGGTGCGGGTCTGAACAGAGAGCTCAACTGATTCCACATTATGAAAAAAATATAATAAAAAAATATAATAATGGAATTAGACGACGGGCCTCTCATGGCACATAATAGAGGCTTTATTTTTTATGGGATGCGGTTTGGCTTGTATCAAGAGTAGAGTGAGATTCTTCATTTCACAGCTATAATGTGCTCCCCCAATAGATCAAATAATTATGATTTGTCGCACTCCGAACATTCATTCTTGTGACAGGTCAGCTTTCAGGTTTCAACTATTGATCGGTCGGTCTCAATATCTCAGAATGTGATCGGATTTCAAAATTACAGTGGCCAAAGGGTGGCGCTACAACGTGTTTAATTGTCTGTATGTCTCAGACTCAGACACCATCTCAGACACCACTGATCTAAAAAGAGGTGAGATACCTGCTTGACGGTGTACTCTTTTTTTTTTATATGAGAAAAACCATAAGAGACTTTGTTTATTGTTGCATAATCCAAAACAAATCAAATTTCTCTCCAAAGCCGAATGTGCAGAGAAGCACACATGCGCATCAGACCTCACATCCCAATACTGGTTTACTGTGAGTTCTTCACTAAAGTGTGCCTCAGCACAGAGATCCATCTGCACTAGAGAGCCACTAGAATCCAGTCACTCCCGTTACAAATCCCTTCACTGACAATGTAGAGCAATGTATCAAGTCTGAGCGGTGCACAACTTGGTAGACAATTAACCGGAAAAAACAGTTGGATTCAAGTGTCTATATCCGGTCCAATTTCTCGCTGAGGAATTCTTCCACGCTGTGTGTGTTCCACTTGAGGATGCTGACTTCTTCAGCGATGTTCCCGTTATCATCCAAAAGCTTTAGTACAGGGTCTGAGCCTTGCACGTACTTGATCTCAAGGCCCTTGAACATCGTCGGCTTGTCACTAATGACGAAAGCTTGGACTTGAGGGAACCTCCCCAATTTTCATCGACAGACCTCCAGGATGGCCCCAGGGTAGAGCTTAGGTGCTTCCATTTGGGCATCTTGCTGGCAGCACTGCCAGCAAATTGGCTGGAGCTGTGGGAGGCTGAACTCCCCCAGCTTGTCACAGGAACTGCACAGCAGGGAGCTGCTGGAGAAGCCCAGTTCCCAGCAGGCCCCTGACGAAAGGGCCGCCCCGTACACCGACAGTGTTTGTATGAGCGACAGAAGCCATAGGAGATAGACCTCTCTCGACATTTTGGAGACTGCTTAGGTGTACTCTCACAAATCTCTGGAGGTTTGGCTCTTAGGTTGTAGGGACGACTTAGCTAAGAGTAGAGAGGAAACTTGCCTTAACAGTGCTTCTGGTTGTGGTTCTTACCTCTGCTTCATACGAGTGAAGAGCAATCATCTACCGGTTCTATTTATACCACCAACAGGGGAGGATCTATGACATCATTGATGATGTCACAATGGGTAAGTAGAGAAAGAGAAAGAGTTATGACATCACTGATTAATTGCTCGCGTGACATCACTGGTGACATCATCACTGATGACATCACTCACTGACATCACAATTGCTCAAGTCACATCAGTGGTGACATCTTCGATGAGGAAGAGGCAGAAGATTCTGACGCACACTGAGTTCACTTTTGCAAGACTTATTAACACCTTAAGTGCCATAGCCGAAATAATTCGTCTTACATAATCCAACGCTTAAGTGCCAGAGCCGAGTTTACTCGTCTTACATAAACATTTTTTTTTTTTGACGGTGGGACATCAATCAACAACTTTTACATCTTCGAGATCACTATTGGAGCAAGATAATGTGTATAATCTATTTTACCGACCCACTAAGTGTTGACAGTGCTCCCCCAGACGACCGAAATCAAAGAAAAAACTGCCGCGGGACCAAGCCGTTCAAGGAAATGCCGTGGCGATTTTACAGTAATCCATTCAAGACTTGTCTTGCCTGAGAGCGGCCGCGCACCGGCAGCAGCACACAGAGAGCGGAGAGCGATTTGCAAAATAGATCATAGGTGAAACACACTTTGAAACACCTCAGAAAGGCCAGAATCAACATCTGCCCATCGCCCACGCATTCCCCGGCCCATCTTGACTCGCACAAGGAGCGTCCGCACGCAGGCAAGCAGGCAGGCAGGCACACAGGCAGGCAGCAGCAAAAGCGCTTCTGACACGCCCGCTGTACAGCCAGGAGGAAGGAGGAGAAGACACACGGAGGGAGGAGTTTGAATGAGAGGGGTGTTTCCTGTTGTTATGGAGGAAATTACTGTTCAAAACTATTGTTTAGAATGTCTGACGGTCTTACTGATGCCAAAAATGAATGGTTAAAGTGACTGTTTCACAAAAAGCCATTTATCTCTGAATAAATTTCCAGACGCTGAAACCATGCTGTACTCAACGGCTAATATCTACATAACTACTAACTCTGCAAACTAACTCTTTTAGACAGAGAAAGCACACATTCTATTAGTTATTTTTAGATGATTGGTGTTCATGAATTCGTAACAGAAAAGAATCCTCGGCTGTTCTAAAATGAGCCAGAATCGTCAAAAACACCCCTGGCACAACTTACCTACAGGAATGAAAACATGGCTGGCATTCAATGTGTTAAACAAAATGCGACGTTTCGGTCAACCGACCTTCATCTGCCATATTCCAATGAAGGTTGGTTGACGTTGCATTTTGTTTAAAAATGCACCTGACGCACACGGTAGTGCAAAGACCACTTCTCATTGACGACATCTTCAATGACATCACAGGTTTTGACATCACATATTTTTTAAAGAATCTTTATTGAAGACATTCTTGAATGTCGACAGCTGCATTCCATATTAGAGTGGTATTCAAAGAACAATAAAAAATTGTGACAGCAGATGAAATATTTCTCAAAACAAATAAAAATACACTACCAACTCAAATCGTAAGGTTATGTATATAACGCTGCTTTTATCATAAGTGAGATAACTCAGTTTATGGGGAACAAACCCTCTGTAACCCCACAGAAGCGATATATTTAATTCTACACCAATATCCTCATGTTGGGGTCGGAGAAAATTACATTTTTCACTTTCCGCCGCTAGGGGCACTAGCATCGTCCTTTATAAATAGGAGCGGCGTGGTAGAGCCATTCACACTAAGCCTTCTTCTCGCACACCATAGCAAGAAGGGTTGTCTGTGAGTTATCTCAATCATATTATTCATAAAACCTTGGTTATATCCAATAATTGTGAGATAACTCACTTAATGGCATGTTGCTACCAGACAGCTCATCGCTCCAACTCAAAGGGAGGTTGCTCGGTTCCTTAACTGTGTCCCAAGACCGCCTGTGCCACGCACGGGTCTGAGACGTCCATTAGTGGGTATGACATGAGCGATTTATGACATCACTGATGACATCACATTCCAGTCTATGACATCACAGGTGCACGAGGGGGGAAAGCCCGTCGAGCAGGATTCGAAGCGGGAGCCGTCGAGCAGCGAGGGAGGTCGGCGCGCTGGCACGAGGGCCGAGAGGTCCGGGAACACGGCGGTCGAAGAGGAGAGTGAGGCGGCCGGAGGGAGGAACATTGAGGAGGGGGCGGACCCCCAAGTCTGGAATTTGTGTAATTCTGTGAGGGGCAGCAATGTGCTGCAAGGCATCCAGTCTGCCGGAAAGCCATTACCCTTGGTTCACACCAGGCACTATTAAGAAGCAGCGCTTAACAGAAGCTGAGTGTCACGCTAAACCGGTCGCACCAGAAGCACTCTCTTTTCCTCAGCGCCTCGCACGGCTCGCCTTCGCCCCGCTCACAACTTGCATTGACTTCATGCCTGGCAGCTTGGGTGCAGCGCGCTGCACGCTTGAAAAATGGAACAGAAGCTGAAACTATCGCTGCAACGTGGCTTCAGTGTAGCTTCATCCTGGTGTGGCGTGCGGCTGGTGTGAAGGGTCTCGCCTGTTAACAGGGACGCCCAAATGAAACTGCCATAGCGCTGCGTAGCTTCAGGATTGGCGTATGGTGTGAATGAGGGCTAAGAAGAAGAATGAAGTGAAGTAGAATGGGAAGTGAGTGGGTGTTTTATTATGCCTCCGCTGGCGATAGCCAGGTCGGAGGCCAGGGCCCGAAATTAACTTTTTGACCCACCGGCCAGTGGCGGGTAGATGGAAAAAATCTACCCGCCAAGCATATTTCTTACCGGCCAAAAAAAAAAAGCATTTTTGTGTCACATATATCCATATATATCAATTTTTTTCAGTACATTTCAAGTAGATAAGGTATTACATTGAAGAATACACACTTAAATAAGAGGCCAGAGTAAAATTTGAAGCAAATTATTTTAATATATTGATTGATGATTGATTAATCAATACATGTCAAGTCAATCTTATCAATACATGTCAAGTCAATCTTGAGCTTAAATTGTAACCTAATGTTAAACATCATCAGACTCCTCACTCTCTACCCTCTTTGCAGGATTTAACAGAACAGAAGTCAATTTGAAGGTTTTGTAAACATAACTCCTCAGACTCCTCACCCTCTCTCTACTTCTCCTCTTTGCAGCCAATAGTGACACTGGCTCTGTTCATGGTCACGAACGGCTTCCAGCTTCATTGATTTACTACCGATGACAAACGTGTTGTTTCTATTTTTCTTTTTGGCATACTTGCGGCACACGGAACAACTCATCACTACAGCCCCAGCATCATACTGTAGCCAGTCTCTTGAAACACCGCTATCGCCAAACTTCCACTCCTCTCGAAACTTTCTTTTGTTAGGTGGTCCCGCTCTCGCTGCCGCTTCATCCTTTTCGTCGGAGAAAGCCGCGGTGGGTTTTCTTTTTAGCGGCTGGCTTACTCCCTCAATATGGTGCCACATTGTAACCCATTTAACGTTATATTAAGCTAACGTTAGCTTAGCTATAGCAGGCGGACCCCGGTGTAACGTTAGCTCCCTGCAGTGCAAGCAGGCGCTGCAGAATGCAGATGGCCACCATAGACATATATAAAGGCTAGATGGCTTAAGGCGGAGTCACCAGCGTCGTTGAACGGCCGCCATCTTGGGTAGGTATGCTTTCTGGTACGTTCTATGGTAGCTGTTGGAGGGTGAGTGACCTGCACAGACAAAAATACTCATAACTCGCTGAAATCTTGACGGATTTACAAACGGTTTGGTTTATTACAAGCATATTCCGTTCCCGAGATACGGCAAAAAAAAAACAACAACACTAAAAACACTATTTTTTTGATGGGCTCCAAATTACACCAAAATTAAACCGAAGCATCTATGCCATGAGAGGGATTCAGGCACAAAGTTTCATGCAGTTTCATCAATTTCCCTAGGAGTTATGATCATCTGATGTGATAATACTAACCCAACAACAGATGCTCATAGCTCCTAGCAAAATGGATGAAACTGCATGAAACTAGGTGCGTGAATTCATCTCATGATGATGATGCTTCGGTTTAAGTTTGGTGTAATTTGGAGCCAAAAATAATAATAAAATGTTAGCGTTTTTTTTAACCCATAGATATATATAAAGCTGTGGTGCCGTAGCAAGATGGCCGCCATGCGACGACGTCGCTCTCCATTGACCGGCAGCGCGGGTAAGCCATCTAGCCTTTATATATATCTATGATGGCCACGGCCAGTCAGCACAGAAGAGTAGCGGATGTGACGTCCGTAAACAAGCCAAAAATGAGGCCGGAGATGACGCGCAAGGAGAGATTGGGGGCTGCAACAAAGGCGACTGTCGTAAGACCAAAGCACACCGCAGTTTTAATTATTTTACATGACTATTTTGTAACCGCCACGTGGCGGACAGACCTCTCATGTCACCCGCCAAAGCTAAAATATGCCCGCCATTGGCGGGTGGCGGGCTCTAATCTCGGGCCCTGCCGGAGGCATTATGGATTCGGGTTGTCCGTCCGTACGGACGTACGTCCGATGTTCCTTAATGCGATATCTGAGGAACGAACGCCTTTGACGGAATTTCATCAAATTTGCCTCAAATGTCAACTTGGACTCAAAGATGAACTGCTTAGATTTTGGTGATCAAAGGTCAAAGTTCAAGGTCACTGTGACCTCACGAACGCCATTTTCAAGCTCGTTAACGCAATATCTCAGGAATGTCTTGATGGAATTTCTTCGAATTTGCTTCGAACGTCCACTTGGACTCAAGGATGAACTGATTACATTTTGGTGGTCAAAGGCCAAGGTCACTGTGACCTCACGAACGCCATTTTCAAGCTCGGTAACGCCATATCTCAGTAACACCATGAACACATTTCTTCACATTTGGCTCAAACGTCAAAGTCTGGACAGACATGCATGTCGACTGCTGACTTGTTGGCGGAAGCATATATCCGCAGTGCGGTCGTTCTAGTTTAATTTGAGTTAAATTTAGTTCAGTTCATTTAGAATCCAGTAGTTGGCGGTAATGCAACGATTTGGATGCCAACCGCCGTTAAACTGACACATCCGCCAGGATATTTGACTGGTACTCAAAGGCCTACAAGGTAGCCCTTCAACCAGAGGCAGAACTCGCCATCTTCGGCTGCTCAGAATCCTCGCTGTTTCTCCCTATGGCTGTGCAGCAATCTCTGACACAGGGGACGACTGTCGTCAAGAGACTTATTCTTAAGGAGTGGAAGTCCCCCTCTTCACCTTCCTTCCAGCTGTGGCTGACGGACATGATCTTGGTTATACATATGGAGAGACTCCGGTTTCTGAGGATCAATTCACTTAAGAAATTCTCTGAGGTCTGGGATCCGTTTCTGGCCTATTTGGACGAGATTAGAGGTGACTGATGACTCGCCTGGGCCCTATACCATGAATGTTCTATAAGAAGATCCAGGATCTGTCCCTTGATCTGGTTTAAACCAGATCAGCTTGATTGTAGTTAACTTGTACTACGAACCTCGGTTGCCACTCGTTAACTCGAACCAGGTTTTTCTAATCAAGCTGAGAGCTCGTGCACATGAAAATGCCCGTGCACTGGAGCTCGTGCCCGCAAAAGAGGTGTGGTTTTTAACAACTGCCAATCACAATGCAATATGGACTGCTCCAACTCCGGCAGCGCCAGACACGCCTATTTCCTCATTGAATGAAGCGCAAATAAAAATCTGCGTTGGATATTATTAGTCTGTTCCCGAATGACTGTCTAAAGTGACCACTTTTATCCACACCAGTAATTTCTTTGAAGAGCGGTTTCTACCTCCACGTAGGCTATCTACAGCAGCTCAATTCATCCTCTCAATAAACTCAAAACTGGCATGTCTTTTGTGGAAGCAATGTGTAATCTATCTCAGTCCAAAATCCGTATGTATAGACCATTTAGGCTCAATGAATAATAATGATCTCATGATGTGTTTAGTCGCACTGATTGAATAATTCCTATAGGCTAATCAATAAAAAAAAGAATGATAATAAAATTAAAAAATGCTTCTGAACTGAATCGACACGGTACGTGCGGGCATAGATTTCATTTATAAGAAATAGCCTATTTTGTGGTCACATATATAGGCTATTGTCAGCAGAGTCGCATATCTCCATATTTCATATAATGATGCTGAAAATATGAAGTTCAATCACATCATACAGGCCAAAAGCAACACAGTTGCAGCTGCAAAATGCAGGAGTAGCCTAGATATGAATCATCTTAATATGGGATCGCCTGTGTGCAGGTGATCCCATATTAAATTGCTTAGATGTAGTAGGCTATTCTAGCATGTATCACCATTTAAATTCCAACCCAACGTCAGTCTCAGCTCCGTTGCGCACACGGCACCGTGCGCTTTGGAGACGTTTATGTAACCTTTTTATGCCGGTTTAGTGATATTTCTCCACTCACTATTCAGCTGCAATCGATCAGCGGGGTCAAACAACGTATCTAGGCTACTTGAGAGCACAAAAATGAATATATAAAAACATATTCCAAAGTGGTAAGTAGGGCTTAATTAAAATGTAGCCTGCAACAAGTGCAAGGCTTTAGTCCTTGATTAATTCAACATTACAATTCGTGCTCCTTCCTCGATGGGAAACTCGTCCAGAAAGGGGTTGGCCATTTTTCCAAACTGCTGATTCGATTGGTTCGTGGGCGGTGTATTTAAGGTCTAATCTTATCCTTGCAACTTAACCTGCTGCGGACCAGGTTAAGTGTGAAGCATAAGTTGCTATGGAAATAGATGTCGGTAAGAAGTTAACTAGCTTTGTAGCACGGCCAAACCAGGGTTAAACCTGAAGTTACCTCGCTAAACCACTAATCGAGCTTCGTGGTACAGGGCTCTGGTTGACTTTTAATGGACCCCTTGCGTGGGATCCCACGCGCATTTCCTGCAAGTACATTGACACTTCACGTGGCTGGTATCAACATGTATGTTGAAATGTTGATATATGTATGTTTTTGTTTTTGTCTTTGTTTGAGCCTGTTGTTCTGTTCTGTTTTGTTCTGAAAATTGTAAAAAATTAAATAAAAAAAAACATCCACGGGAGCGCGGACCAGTGCTTCTTCCTCTGTCTGTGGCAGCAGAGCTGTCCGAGGGGCTGAACAAGCCAGAGCGCGCAGTCCAAGGTGCTAGGCGCTCTTCCCGCTACAGTAACAGCAGCGGGAGAAGACAGCCTATGGGAGAGCGGTGATAATCTATCTTAATTTCTAGTGGGATTCCCTGCACCTGTTGTTTCAGATCTCGCTGCTGATCTTGACTTACCTTCACACCACTCAAGCAAGCTCCTGCTGATCGCTCTACACGTTCCGAGACTCCTGCCTCTGTGTGAGGTTCTCCTGGACTGTTCTAGTTGAAAACGGATTCTTTACTTTATGTCGGCCGTCCGACCCAGTTTAGTCTTAGTTTCTTGCTGTTTTGACAGTTGCTCTTTGTTTATTTTTGTACCTTGAAAAGTCAAGTAAAGGGCTAAACTTCATTGTGTCTGTTGTCTCTGCATCTGGTTCCAAATCATCAGCGTTACATAAACACCAAAGAAGAAGTGATGTGTCTTGTGACGTTTTTTTGAGGAAATGGTGGATGCCATGGACGTTGATGGAAAGTAAATATATTGTCATTTTAAGCGTATAGAGCTTTCCCCCCTCATTTCACCCCCAATTTCTCTCCAATTGTACTTGGCCAATTTTTCCCCCTACTGCCCCGGGCGCTGCTCCACCATCTGCCGATCTGGGGAGCGCCATAGACTAGCACCATGCTTCCTCTGACACATGCACAGTTGCCAGCTGCTTCTTTTCACCTCACAGGGGAAGGCTTCACCGGTACGACATAGCACGTGGGAGAATCACGCTATTCCCTCTTCCTCCCCGATCAGGCGCCCCGATCGACCAGGGGAGGCGCTAGTGCAGCGACCAGGCCACATGCCCTTAATCCCACCCACAGACACAGCCAATTGTGCCTGTATGGATGCCCGACCAAGCCGGGGGTAACGCGGGGGCGCGAACCTGCGAACCTCGTGTTGGTAGGCAGGAAATCTACCGCTACACTACACGGCGCCCAGGCTAGAATAGAGCTTTTCATTGTAATTTTGTGTCTGGGGAACATGTTGATATTCTCAACAGTCTCATCTTCTTTTCTCTGTCATTTGGATGAAAATCCAGACCATCGGGACAGATGAGGAGCCACCACACAGCGTGATCCCCACAGCCGAGACACGTTACCGTATTTTTTTTATGTGCACCCGCATAGACCTAGAAGCTTTGATTATGATCGATTTTATCTCCTCGAAGCTTCAAAGCTCTAAATATGGTATTCGGGACAGCCCTAGTATGTATACTATGACATCATCAGTCACCACTCGATGATTGTGGAGCATGACATCTTCAGTGGGTATGACATCACTCGATGTTTGTGGGGCATGACTTGGCGTTTGCATGCTCAGTTGATGGATTGTCCATCATCAGTGGATATGACATCATCAGAAGGTGGCGTTTGCCACAATTGTGTTTGCCACAATTGTGTTTGGCCACCACCCAGCGATTGTGGGGCATGGCATCATCAGTCGGCGTTGGCATCTGCATGCTCAGTTGATGGACTGTGTTAGTGTGGGCTGCCGCTGCCGGCCACCCTATTATCTAAGTAAGATTAGTAAGACACGGTTATGTGGCATAAACAAAACTTCAGGTCCAATCCACACAATTTTCGCATCACCATCACCGTCATCTACCTCCTCTTCATCTCCCTCGTCATCATCTGCTGCAGCTGCTGATGCTGTATCCACTTGTACGGTAAGCAATGATATCCTGGTCATATTTCTCCTTCAACTTGGCAGCCCTCTTCACATATGGCTGCTTATCTTCTGCAGCTAAGCTGTTCCACATATCTCCCAACTTCTTTCCCATTTCTCCTATAGAGAGTCCAGGATGCTCATTCTTTACCCTGGGACGGAGGTCTGCGCAGAATATGAGGAATGCAGACATGGGTCTCTTGGGGGCATTGAGGTCCTTGAATCGCAGCTTCTCCTTGGGGGGAATGTAAGTCTTCATTTCGCTCTCATAGCGGACCTTGTCTTGTTTCGCCATATCCACAAACTTGCCTTTCTCCTTCGGTGACATTGTCTTCCATCTCTCAGAGCATTTCTTGGAGAACTCTGCAAAGTTGACACTTGATTCAGGGTGTTTCTTCTTATCCTCCTCCCGGCATGTTTGCACAAAGTAGGCATAGGAGGACATTTTTCCCCTTGGCTTCCGTGGACCTTTCACCATAATGTTATATGAGGACAGATGTACATTGCTGTTTCAGATAATGTAACAGAACACATCACTGATGACATCTTCGAGTGGTGGAGTGACATCACTGGTGACATCACCAATTCTATACAATAGGTGATATCATCAGTGATTTATGAGAGCCACTGATCATTCTCTAATAGGACCGGTCAACTCGATCAGTGCACGAAGTGGGAGTATAGAAATCTCTTAACGGAAGACCCTTTCATGTAGGTGAAGGCATGTTGCTCAGGAGGGAGGAGGAGCGGAGGAACATCCAGTAACCTTGTGATTCCCAGGCGACAGCTCCTGAGCTAATGACTGGTGGCCTGTCCAGGCGACAGCTCTACCTCCTGAGCTAATGCCGCCCCCTTCCGTCAACGCAGAAGTTTGAGGCCAAAATGCCCAACTTTACAGCAGAAATAAACATGTTTACATCCTGGTACAAAAATGGTACAAGATTTTCAAAAATTGAAATCCAATTGTAAAGAAGTCAATGGGAAAATGACCCGACTTCTCACTTGATTTATTACCTTAGTAAACACTTTCCTAATGAGTTTATGGTCTCAATCACCAATTTCAAGTCTCCTTCAATACAGCGTGATGTTCATTTTCTAAATGATGGTCCCATGTAGAGTCAAATAGACTATAAAGCAGACTATGCTTTTGCTCATGATTGACAGGTCGCCTGTCCAGTGATTGTACAGCTCGCCGATCACCGTCCAATAGCAGGTGGCGCTGCGGCTTTTCTCATGCAAATATGGTCACTTCTGGCAAAAAAGCAAAATATAAATAAAAATGGCGATGGTGAAAATGCCAAACATGAAGTGTGTGTGTGTGTGTGCGTGTGCGTGTGCGTGTGTGTGTGTGTGTGTGTGTGCGCGCGCGTGTGCTTGCAGGGGTGTGTGATGAGGCAGGTGTGTGTGTGCAGGTTGTGTGTGTCATCAAGTTATAAGCCATGGGAGTCTGTTTCCCCAAGGGGCAGCTGAATAGAGAGAGGGAGAGAGAGAGAGAGAAAATAACTTGGGTATAGTAACTCCTGCAAAAACACCAGTGAGTTATTGTTGTGGACATATCAAAGGGAAAGAAAGGCAAGGCAAACTTTATTTGAAAGTAGGGAAAAAAGGAGGCTTGCAGTTTTGTTGACTATCAATGAATTTTGAAATGCCTCAGGGGATGCTGGGCTGGAGATTGCTGCAGTTGCTTGTTGCTTTTGAATACACTTTTGGACAGCTGTTGCAGATTTTGTTTGCTGCTGCTGACTTGGTTTGTGCTCACAAGACTGAGAAATTGTCAGCTCAGCCACCGTATGAGTCGTTTAAGGTGAACAAAATGACGCCAAACTATTGTGTTTTCCATACTTGAAGGGAGCTATGGGTGCCAAATCCACGAACAAACAGTATGTCGTCTTTTCCATTTCAGAAAGAAATGTATGCCGTCACCCTGTCCTGGAATGGACATTGGCGCGTCGGGGGGCTGATGGTTGCCATCACAGTTCATTTAGTGGAAATCCTGCAAGCAGAGCTGACCCCCATAACATTATTTTGTATCATATATTATCCTTTTGTGATGGTGAAAGAAAATGTAATGCTATTTTTAGTGCCTTCTTACTTCCCATTGTTGAGTTTTATAGGCTGCAGTGTGCAGTTTTCTATCTTGAATAACAATAACTAAACAGTGTTGTAGAAATTACCTTTGTGGATTTATACCAGTAAAGCTTAAAATACAAGCATCTATATGTGATCAAAAGCTCTCTAATCTCTGAACTTTTGTTGTGTTTTTGCCACCGACTGCCAGCTTCACTCTTTTAAAGCACAGGCAGGTTTATTGGATCATGTGACTTGACTCGCACCTCAGATCAGCAGCTTTACTAAAGCGACCACAGCTGTTTGTATGCAGTGCAGCTGCTGAGGCATCAAAATAAACCAAGACAGATAGACGGACAGACACAGGCTTCTCCATAATCTAGGCCTAATAAAACTCGTAAACTTTTTTTGCACTTACACAGCAGATTACCCCTGCTCTAGTCATCAGCCATCAGAACACTTTGAGCTTGTTGAAGCAACAGATAATCACCAATGATAGGAAGTGAAAAATCAGTCATAATATGCTTTGCTTTGATTTTTCATTAAGAGAAAGCACTGCTGGTATCAAGTTCAAGTTCAAGTTCAAGTAGTTTATTGTCATATGTATAATACAATGTATAATACAATGAAATTCTTTATGCTTTGAGCACCCTCAGCCTTACATACACAAGGACATGGTCACAAAGACCGACAGAAAAAGGGTGTAGACCTACATAACTATGTAGGCTACACGTGATACAGACATGTCTGTACACAGTACGTGTAGACATAACACAAACCACAATACAATACAGTACAGTAATGGTGAACAACAAAGTGACAGTGCGTTGCAGTGTGTGTGAGTCAACTGTTCAGCAGCCTGACTGCTACTGTTGCAACTGAGTATTGTATCCATTTCAAATCTTCAGTATTGGTACTTATTGATACTCTCGATACTTGTTGCAAATGAGTATTGTATCTGTTTATTTTTTTTTGTATTGATACTTATCGATACTTTTGACAACCCTACTGTTAATCACTGTTAAATGAAGTTTGGATTTTGTAAATCCCGGAGCGGACTTTTGAGCTGTCCTTCTGTTATTTTGTTGAAACTGGAGTAAACTCTGGAACTGGAGTGTACTTTGCGTTTAACTCTGAAGTTGGATTGAACTTGTGAGACTGGGATGGTACATATACTGTACACACATGCACTCATGCTCACATCCACACCTATATTGCCTTGTTTTTCCTTGATTTAATACACTACTGAAAACTGAAGTGAGTTGTGGTCTATTGTTTTTGCTGGCTTTTTTGCAGTGCCAGTTTTTGTGACATATTTGCTATTTGCTGTTTCCTTTATTGAGATGGTGCCGCGTCTATGTGCCGACAGACCGCAGTGCCGACAGTCCGCAATGCCGCTAGCCCACAAGCAGAACCAGCTGAGCGAGGCGGTGTGCAGCGTGTCGGGGGACCGGCTGGAGCTAACCTCTCCCAGCCCCCATGCCTAAACCTAACCTCTCCCACCCCCCATGCCTAAACCTAACCTCCTGCAGACCCTAACCCTAAACCTAACCTCTCCCACCCCCCACGCCTAAACCTAACCTCCCGCAGACCCTAACTCTAAACCTAACCTCTCCCATCCCACCCCCCACGCCTAAACCTAACCTCCCCCAGACCCTAACCCTAAACCTAACCTCTCCACCCCCCACGCCTAAACCTAACGTTGGCATTGCGGGCTGTCGGCACTGCGGGTGGTCGGCATAGCGGGTGGACACCATTGAGATGGGGTGGGCACATTGAGGCGGGTAATTTGTGGTGGAAAACCTATAGGTAGTCTACTACCAAACACAGAGCCATGTAGCGCAAAGTCAAGCAGGTACTGGCAAAGTGCGTCTAGTGTACTAAACCTGCACTGCTTACTTCACAACCTGGGTGTGATTTTTTTTACCCTGATCCGGCCCGATGACTGTGTGACCTCTCCGGCTAAGATATCTGCAGGGGTGTATAACTGCATATAAACACATCCATGCCCCCCCCCCCCCCACACACACACACACACACACACACACACACACACACACAAACACACACGCACACGATAACACTGCTGTGGCCTACAGAGGCTGAGGGATTGCAGAGGTATTAAATTCGATTCCATCTGGGCAGGGACGTGTCACCGCCACCCAATAAGCCACCGCTGGGTCACCAATATCGTGATTAGATTGCTAGTAGTTTGAGGGGGGAAGGGTGGGGGGATGGATAGGAAGGCTGGGGGGATAGATAGATAGATAGATAGATAGATAGATAGATAGATAGATAGATAGATAGATAGATAGATAGATAGATAGATAGATTTTTTTTATTGGCTATGAGTTAAGTTAAGTAACTTAACTTAAGAAATGAGACCAGCCGCATCTCTGTCCATCAAGGCATTCCTATGCTGTGCTGATGAGCAGACTCGGGTAGGTTTTGCTCAGAAAATGCAACGGACGTGTGCGCATTTCCGAGCCTGCGTCTCTCAGCCAAAAGGACTAACGTTAGACTTGGGGCTGTGTTTTCGGTTCATGGACGGACCTTTTCTTAGCTTGTTGTATTAGCTAAAAATAGCTTGTAGCTTGTTATAGCTGCTGTTTACCATGAAACTTACTGCAGAATACCAGATTCCCAGAATAAACGGCTGGTCGGAGCAAAAAAGATACACAAAATGACTGTGACAATATTGACGTGTGATATTGTGGTTTTGACTGGCTATTAGATAGGGCTGGCACGGATCATGGATACTCCGTGATCCGTACAGATCAGCCCCCACGGTTCGGAACGCGGTTCGGAACGTCTGTGGTCCGCGGACCCCCCCCCCCCCCCCGCAGCGCAGCCCGACACAGACAGGCATCATCATGGCGAGTAAGTATGAGCCGACAAGCAGCTGAATTGGAAAAGCCTCCCGCATCATTTAAATCAGCTGTATGGGAGCATCTTGGCTTCCCTGTCAAATATGATGACGGAAGAAGAGTGGTGGACAGAACCGCTACGGTATGTCGGCCTTGTGGCATGAGAAAGCCATAAATAAATACGGTAAAACTTCCAATAAGGGCCAATAAACTTCCCCAATTGCCACCGGGTCTCCAATAAACGCCTGGGGTCAAACTCAATTTTCAATTTTTGAACTGATTAATGTCAGGTGTGCCTTACTGCTGCAGTCACAACAACAGTGATCAGGCACACCTGACATTAATCAGTTCATCCAATAGTGTAGGACATGAAACCAAGATGCCCTACTCATTTCAGGAAGTAGTGGAGTTGTGCAAGTAGGGGTATATTTACCATATTATGAGCATTTTGATACTGACCAGGAAATCTGTACAAAAAATAATAATCGCCTGGGTCAATTTTGTACAATAAAGAAATAACCGCCTGACTCCAATTGCCGCCTGGTCTCCTTTAAACGCCTGGGGTCAAACTCGATTTAGCATAATAAACACCTGGGCCCTTATTGGAAGTTTTACGGTAAATCGATTTTGAATCGTAATTCGAGTTATTTAGTTAGGACGATGTAAAAAAAATTTAAATCGTCAAATCAAAGAACAGTCTTGTTACCCTGTAGTTACACTATAAGTACAGTCTTGTTACCCTGTAGTTACAGGCTAAATTCACTTCTTGTAGCCCGTAGTTACACTATAAGTACATTCTTGTTACCCTGTAGTTACACTATAAGTACAGTCTTGTTACCCTGTAGTTACACTATAAGTACAGTCTTGTTAGCCTGTAGTTACACTATAATTAGTATTGTTACCCTGTAGTTACACTATAAGTACGGTACAGTCTCGTTACCCTGTAGTTACACTATAAGTACAGTCTTGTTACCCTGTAGTTACACTATAAGTACAGTCGTGTTACCCTGTAGTTACATGGTTATTTGCGGGCTTTATTCTAATGCATTACCAAGGTCAGGTCAGGGTTGCTTCCCCTGAGCCTGACCCGGGGGATATGTGAAGTTAACCCTTTCAGACATGAGGCATGTTGCTTTCATACATGTGGAGCACCTCTGTGTGTAGAGTAGAGAGGGGGCGGGGGTGGGGGGAGGAGCACCTCTGTGTGTAGAGTAGAGAGGGGGCGGGGCTGGGGGGAGGAGCACCTCTGTGTGTAGAGTAGAGAGGGGGCGGGGGTGGGGGAGGAGCACCTCTGTGTGTAGAGTAGAGAGGGGGCGGGGGTGGGGGGAGGAGCACCTCTGTGTGTAGAGTAGAGAGGGGGCGGGGGTGGGGGGAGGAGCACCTCTGTGTGTAGAGTAGAGAGGGGGCGGGGGTGGGGGGAGGAGCACCTCCGTGTGTAGAGTAGAGAGGGGGCGGGGGTGGGGGGAGGAGCACCTCTGTGTGTAGAGTAGAGAGGGGGCGGGGGTGGGGGGAGGAGCACCTCTGTGTGTAGAGTAGAGAGGGGGCGGGGGTGGGGGGAATTTGGGCATGACCACACAATGGGGAATTGTGAAAACTGACCACACAGTTGTACTTCACTGTCTGAGCATAGCCTTAAGTGAATCGCATTGACATTCAACAAACTATCACGACATGCGGAGTCTGAAAACAAGTTGCTAAAAATACATAATGGGCGATAACTGCCTAACGTTCACGGCATATAATCGTTTGCGCATAACGTTAGTAATTAATTAAACAACCCTACAACTCACGGCCAGATGCATCGATTTCCTCGAGTCTCAAGCGCTACAAAGAAAACAGGTCTTTGCTATGTTCAGTCCTAAAATGCATCAACCCTACTAGAATTATACAGAATACAGGAAGCTAGACGTTTTTACCTTCAAAATAAAATCAATGTTGTATTACTTAGTAACAAAAAATCAGAACAGTCGACTCACTACGGGTTAAAATTGACTTTTCGAAGGGAACAGATATTCTTCCAGTTTATCTCTGTTCTGTATCTTTCGGAAGTAGCAAAATGCGAGCACACTCGGAGAGTGAAGAAAGAGGTCCGGTGCACGGCACGGGTACAAATTAAACAAGAAAAGCCAGCACTCAAAAAAGTCCTTTTGAATATTTAATTTACCTCAGTCAGGATAGAACGGCACACAAGGGAACAGATATTCTTCCAGTTTATCTCTGTTCTGTATCTTTCGGAGCACACACACAAAAAAACATTACACGTGCATTTACTTTATTTAATTGCCATTATTGCGAAGGGTATACCCGGAAGTTTCCGTTTTATACTGCCTGACTTGACGCTACTTGGAATTTGCGGTTCTGCACGTGAATCTTCACAAACGCTGTGTAAATGTTAAATCAAAGGCATGAACGCAACCAGATCCAGATACCCTCCCTAGCGATGTCCAATACTGGGAAGCAGGACGACCCTCGTGTCCAACAATGCTCTATTTTAAATGTGCGTGCTGTGCAAAGCCATGCAGAAATGAAATAAGATCAAAGCCATGAGCGTTTCAATCCAGCAACATGTAGCCTGTTGGCTGACACACACGGAGCAGGTTCGAGCTTCATTTGGAAAAACTGAAACTGCATGATGTTTTTTATGCTCGCTCATTCACATCGACTATTTATACAATAATAATCTGTCACACTGGCTTTCTGTCTCTCTCCCTCGCCTCATCCCACTCACTGAGGTGGCTACTGTACTTCACGGAGCTCTGGAGGGGGGGGACCAATCCGCCCCTGATACTAGGGTAGGAGGTTGTCTTATAGCCCGAGAGTAGGAGGGTTGCGGGAGCGCGCATAGCTCACCAAAATGTGTTCATACATACTAGGGCTGTCACTTTTTCCCCAAAATAAAATTCGAACGAACTTTAATTGCCCAATATTCGTTCGAATATATTCGAAGTTTTTTGATTAATTAAAAAAAAAAAAAAAAAAAAAAAAAAAAAAAAAAAAAAAAATTTCAGTCCAGCAGCCTCTTGCACCAGCTGAACGTAAGTTCTGTCTTAAGTTAGGGTGTAAAGTCCACACTAACTGCTACGTTCAAACTAGTTAGTTTGACACTAAAGTTGTGTCTTTGTTTGGTTGCACCACGGAGACGTAAGGTACATCTTAACTAGTAGACCCTAAAGTCCATACTAACCAAAATAGTGTCGCAGACAATGACGTGTACAGTATCTGTGACCAATCAGTGAAAAGCACGGTGGAAACGGTGTTTATTTACGGTTGTTTAAGTGGAGTGAAAACAGGACATGTTGCCCACCGCAAATTAGTGCTTTCATATTTCATCAACACTAATCAAATGAGAACGTTATTGAGTAACGTTCGTTTAGGTTCATATTACTGTTAACGTTTATCTGTGAGCTCTTCATCAGTATTGTAGGCTATACCACCATCCTGCCTCACTAAATTGTTGCGGTTATTTTAATTTGTATGCAGTGCTGCAGCTTGTGGGAAACAAAAGCGTGAGTCATAAATATCAAAGGGTGTAATTTATCACGGAGAGCGCGTTGCGGACGCAAAACAATGATGCGCCACAGTGCCAAGTTGCAATCCGTGCCAACTGCTATTTTACGGAGGACTTTACACCTAGTAAGACGTAGGTGTAAATTTTAAGTTCTAACTTATGCCTATGTTGTAACTATTTCACTTGGTGCAACCCAAATATTTTTAGTAGTGCGTAAACTCGGACTTAGTGAGACTTTACGTTCAAACTAGCTTACGTTTCAACTTACGCACAGCTGGTGCAACCCACTGCAGCCCACCGGGCATCAGCCCGACGTGTTAGCTTGGACGCTCACAGTCACAACACTGCCTCACAAACTTGGCTGCATCCAACTCGAGACAACTTTTCAGACCCTGGAGACAATCTTTCTCAGAAGAGACTAACGCGACAAATCTGGAGACTTTTTCTGACATGGGATTAACATTACCAGCAAGCAGCAGTTGGTTAATTTTGGTTAATAAAAAAAAAAAAAAAAAAAAAAAAAAAAAAAATTAATAAAAAAAAAAAAAAAAAAAAATCGAACATTCAAATTACATTTCGAAAACGAACCCCTTCCCCCACATTCGAAGTTGCATTCGAATTTCGAATGAAAAGTGACAGCCCTAATACATATACCGCCACCCGGATCCCCTCTAGATAACTCCAGAGTTCCAAGGCATGTCTGAAAGCGGCTCAAGTGTATCACTCAATAGACCCCTTATACAGCTGTCAACATTGGAGCTGCGTGCGCATCGTGTAGGCAAAAAGCCGTGAGCCCAGCATTGACAGACACAGAGAACTGTGTAAAAGCCCCGCTGTCAGGACTGCTCTGTGCCCATCTGCGACACACAGTTAGATTTTAGTTTTAAAATGCAGTTCTTGGCTTACTACCACAGCTTATCGCCTAGTGATAAGCAATGTCATGCATCGAAATTAACGTTGTTTAATGGGACATGTCTTACAGACCCATACGCACTGGTGCTCTCAATTGGCCAAGCCTAGTGGCCAGCAATACATATCGTGCATTCCTTTATAACTGGGGATAGCGTAGATAATTATTCTGTAACTTGCAAAGATATATTGTTATGTTGATAATGCACACAACTCAATAATGACATTATGTAACGTTACTGGGTCGTTAACTAACCAAGCAATGTGGCTGAGCAGCCTACAGCTTCAGGCAGCTTACCTGATTATGAAATGAATACTACAAAGTCGGGCATTTTTAATGATGTCCTCGTTCCAATCAGTTCAACTCAATAATGACATTATTTAACGTTACTTGGTTGTTAACTAACCGAGCGATGTGGCTGTTAGTAGGCAACCTACAGCTACAGCTTACCTGATATGAAATGAGCGAGCACTGCAAAGTCGGGCATTTTTTACGATTTCCTCTTTCGGCTTGCAACCAAAGACACCTACGGTTAGCATTAAAAGCAGTATGAGTTGACGGGATTCGGTAAAACTTTAGTCCTTGCTTTGTTGATAGTGTAACAGACTGTTCAGTGTTGTGTTGTGTTCTATTGCGTGTGTGCGAGGCTGTGTATGTTCCCTCGAGTTGCCTAGAACAGGATATGTGGGGAGAAGCTTGTTATAACGTTACAGCCTGGCTCTATCGTTTATTATTTTATTAACCAAGTGTGAATAGGCGGACCCGAATACTCTGCTACAATAGCGTTCCGATTCTGGCATCGCACTGCACAACACGAAGACATGTCTTGCTCGAATAGTTTCACAGGCACTGGAAAACTACTTGACAGGGCTGCGCGGAGTCTGTCTTTCTGCCTCCGTCTTGCGCATCGACGCTGCGTGATGTCAGTGTGACGTAGTCGTATAAGGGGTCTATAGTCAATACAAAAAATAAAGGCTTTTATAGAACCGAAAGCCTATAAGCTGCTGAGTCTGCAGATAAAACACAAAAGGCATAGTCATTTAGACTCTTATTGGCATGTTACTGGCAAGTAAATGGGCTGTCGGAATTTTGCATTCGGGTCAGTTCTATTGAAGTAATGGGGCAGGCATGGAAAGCCTCACTATAAGCCATCAGTATGATGTACTGTATGTGTTTTTCACTTTTTACTGAAAAATGCTCCCTCTATTAACTCATTGAGTGCCAATGACGTCTAAAGACGTCAATTCAAATAGTAACGTAGAGTGCCAATGACGTCTAAAGACGTCAATTGCGTTTTTTGACGGTGGGACGTGGATCAAAGCCTGATGCATCTCCTGTGAAAGTATGGGTGATTTTGAAGGTGTATAAGCTATTTTACGGACCCATTAGGTGGTGACAGTGCTCTCCAGATTTGAGAAAGGTGAGGAAAAACAGCAGAAAAAGCCGTGATGAAAGAGAAACCGATGCATGCTGGAGCCAGAGCGGCACAGATTGCTCTGGCTGGAGCTAACGTTAGCTGCGAACACCAGCCAATCCGCTCCCACAACTGAGCCCCTCTGTCTCTCCTGCGATAGTTTCTCCACACGATTAGCCGCCAGAAAAGAAAACCAAAGCCAAACCATTCTCATGAGAATGGTTTGGCTTTTCGGTGTCGCGCTGGGAGCCGGTGCACAAGGCGGAGCGCTCCGAAAATAGACTCTGGGTGCAGCGCACTTTGAAACGCGCAGCAGAAAGACCAGAATCGGACGCAGCTTCATCCCAGCTCACAACCGAAACCCCAGAAACGCAGACGAACTCAGCGAGCCCGATCCAGACTCCCCCGACGAGCGGCCGCCATCCGAACGTGGATCCTCGCCTGACACACGCAGCAGAGCGAGCAGAGCGAGCAGAGCCACCAGAGACACTCCCACGGAGGAGGAGTTTGCAGTTGAGGGGGGTGGGGGTGCTGTTTTATTGAAGGAAATTACTGTTCAGGTCAGAAAATATTAGCTTCAGAGTCAGTGATTTGCTTGAAATGCTTCATTTCACAAAAGGCTCATTATCTCAGCTTCTAGTTTGAAACGTCTGTTTTTGGTGAAATCAACCTATCTTCTCCGGCTGATAACTAAAGAATGGAAAATGATATCAATAAGCTTTTTTTTGCTGATGATACAAGAGAGTCTCATCGTTCTTTGGGCGTGTTCGGTGTTTACATAGTAATATCACACAATATTCTGTGGGTCTTGAGTTATCACTGAAAACGCTCTGAAAGGGCTGGCACTGGGAGCATCCGTTTTCCAAAAGTGGCTGGCACTCAATGAGTTAAAGAAAAGACACTGTGATGTTGACTGGTGTTTTTTATGTAAATGTGAACATTTGTTTTCCTTATTATTGGTCTCAGTCAGATCATGACTGCTCAGCAGCTAGCTACGTTAGCTTCACGTTAGCTTACATGTAACGTTAGCGAGTTGCTTTTGGAGTTAAGACACAAACCCTGGACGTTTCATTTCGGGAAAAGCATGAGGTTCTCTATGGTTTAATTCAATTCAATTCAATTCAAAAAACTTTATTAGTCCCGCAAGGGGCAATTTAAGGCATGAATACTGCAAACAAGCTGTACTTTGTACACATCCAAAAACAATACAAAAAACAAGACAATAAATACAATAAATGGCACTGATAAAGCAAGATCCCTGATTACAATGTGTCCAACACCACAAAGGAATATAGGTGTCAGATCAATACAAATTAAATTCATTACGCCAGCTGTGGGAGTATGAAGTGATTTAAATGCGGGGATGTTTGGTCAGAACAAGCTTGAGGACCGCTGTCTGCTGAACTAGGTACGCTAGGCCACGGCCAGCTAGCTAACATTAGCCACAACAGCTAACGTTAACGCCATTGATTATGTTAACGCTAAACAAATCCGCTGCCTCCTCCCCACGTTTGATTTAACGTAAAACCAGCTCAGACTTTCCCCTAATCTCAGAAACCTTGCGGGACATGTATTGCAACATTTATGTTGGGCTGGCGTCCATGGCTAGGCTACAGACTAGGGATGCTCCGATCCACGTTTTTCGCCTCCGATACCGATTCCAATATGTGGGGGTCCTGTATCGGCCGATACCGAGTACCGATCCGATACCAGTGCTTGACATTAACGGCTGTCCAGTTGCCCTTGGCAACCATAAAAAAAAAATTGGCCTGTGGTTGCCTCAGTGGCAACCACATTTTAACATATAAATAATAGGGACAGCAAACAGCAAAATGTGCACCCCAAAATAAACATGTTTCTAATATTCCTAAAACCCTAAATTGATATTAATAAGATGACATCACACAGACTCTCTCTCTCTCTCATCTCCCCAATCCAGCCCTGCGACTCCACAGTCGCTAGGCATCAGCTTTTGGTTGCCATTCTTAGTCACCTTATATTTTAGTAATTAAGATACTATGCACTTAGTCAACTGGCATGGGTTGGTGGTACAATATGGAAATGATTCCTGTTAGAGAATCCTTTGTTGTTTGAGGTTTGATTATTTCCATGAACTGAGTGAACATACAGATATTACAGGGTCTGAAATAAACATAAGCAAATAAATGGTCTTGAGTTTAATGTAGCCTAAATCCAAATATAACAAATATGATGGTTATTTCTGTTATACAATAGCTAAGTACACTGTGTATTGAGATAAGTAACTAACTTTAGGCCTACCTCTCTTATTTAGCACATATTAACAGATTGTCTTAATAAGGGAGAGTAATAAACATTTCAACTGTGTCCATACACCAATAAAGCCATACAGAATTAGGCTACTATTATTAGCACACAATAATCAACATTAGCCTACATAAGCCTACATTAGCCTGACCAGCACTGATAATAACGTAAGGTAACTTCATCTGAAAAGTAGGGTACTTAAACCGTCAGTCAATTGAGCAAGACGTCGGCAAGTAGGCTATGCTAAACAAACAAACAGAATGAGGTAGAATTATTCACAACATAAGTATCACAGCTTACATGTAGGCTATGTCCTCACGCAAACTTCAGGGTTATCCACCTTATTTTTGGCGGCCATTTTGCCTTACGTTAACTATGGGTTCTATTTCCGGTGTAACCAATTTAGATAACCCCCCAGCCCCCGACAAAAAAAACGTCTATGAGGATTTTACCCTTTTACAGCAGAGCCATTCTGCTCTACAGCCGTGTCGTTCGGGTGCTGGGATAACGTAATGCATTGTGGGTAGTCAGCTACTAACTGTAGCTAATGTTAGCGGCTAGCTAGCTATGTTACATGGCAGTAAAACGCCACCAAATTGATTTAACTTTTAACCATTTCGAGTAACACACATTTCGAGTTTCCATACGGACCTCCAGCGTTGGTTAGTTGTTTATAACGTGACTATATTTATAACTTTTATAACGGACTCCAGCTTCCGGTTTATAATTCGGGTCTGCAGCCAGAGTATAACAAAGGAAATGGCAAGCGGCAACAATGAGTCACGTTAAACCGGACCTTGTACCCATGATTCTTTTTTACAGTGGGGCATTCAAAAATAAGGTGGATAGACAGTCCATATTGTCTCTGGACAGCGTTTCACCACATACGAGCATGCAACAGCTGCTGCTCGTTAACGATCGTTAACTAGCTGAGTCGGAGTTGCTCTTATCAAGCAGGGCTGCATCAGGGAGATGAGAGAGGGAGAGAGAGGGTCCGTGTGTGTGATGTCACCTTATCAACTGGGCAGCTGTTAATGTCGAGCCCTGTGTCAAACTGGTTGGTGTAGCTAGCGTGAAATACCTCCAAATAGGTGATCCTCTGGCTTGCTCCATGCTGTTAGCTGCTGCTGCCTAGCCTACATCAGCTTGTTTGGAAACAGTCTAGCCCAGGCGTGCTGAGCACGTTGCTAGCGTATGACGTCACACGCTGCACACACATAGAATTAGAGTGAATAGAATGGACCCTATGGATTGGTCTATGGATCGGGCCATTTGCCACCGATACCCGATCTAGAATTTTGTGCTATATCGGGGCCGATACCAGTATTGGATCGGCGCATCCCTACTACAGACTGACTACTACTGGGAGATATGACTGCCTGTGTTTGGTGCGCCCGCTAAATAGTCCATGCGGAAACAAAGCGAGAGAGACAGGTTCCTCTCGTTCCAGCGCAGTTTGCGCCACACGGGAGTTTAAACTGACGGACTGTTGTGACAGAACAACAAAACACCCGCTGCACCCCTAGTGATGATGTTGTCAATGATGTCACTCGAACAATTGTGATGATGTCATCAGAGAGTGATGTCATCAGTGATGTCACTTGAGCAATTGTTATGTCATTGGTGATTATGTCACAATGTCTATAGAGACACTGCATGAAATAGGCCACGCTCATTACGGGGGAAAAGCTCCGTTTATTTCCACACACCAGCGTCATTTTCCTTGAATTAAACATAGCTAAAAGCTGTTGTGTGGTGGGCTGCGCAGACAACAAATGTAAAAAATAGCCAGTTAAAGTTTTTTTGTACTCCTGAGCAAAACAAGGAAGCCATTGAAAAATGTGGATCTAGCTGTCAAGGAAGTAAGTTGGAGTGTTCATCTTCCGTATATACAATCTTTTTGTGCAACACACAACCATGCACGCGACATAGGAGAACGCCAGGATTGGAGGGGGGGTTCTGTTTTCCCCCATCTTAGGCGTGGCTTCTGAATGATGACGCGTTACGCAGTGTCTCTATGACATAATTAGTATCTGTCCAAAAATCACTATTGATTTGACTGCATAGACATTGTGATGTCAGTGATTAAACAGTGACATGAGGATTTATGACATCACTGATGATGTCATAGACATTGTGACATCATCAGTGATGTCATAAATCCTTCCCTGCAGAGGCTATAAGTAGGGATGGGATTAACTCTGAGTGTCCTTAAGCAAAAAGCCCCCTATCCAAACTTCGGCCATGGAAGATGAAATCTCTGCAGTGGTTGTTGACAACGGATCCGGCATGTGCAAAGCCGGTTTTGCCGGAGAGGAAGCCCCTCGTGCTGTCTTCCCCTCCATCGTTGGTCGCCCCAGGCATCAGGGAGTGATGGTGGGTATGAGCCAGAAGGATAGCTACGTAGGTGACGAGGCCCAGAGCAAGAGAGGTATCCTGACCCTGAAGTACCCCATAGAGCATGGTATTGTGACTAACTGGGATGACATGGAGAAGATCTGGCATCACACATTTTATAACGAGCTGAGGGTTGCCCCTGAGGATTACCCTGTCCTGCTCGCAGAGGCCCCCTTGAACCCCAAAGCCAACAGGGAAAAGATGACCCAGATCATGTTTGAGATCTTCAACACCCCCTCCGTGTACGTTGCTATCCAGGCTGTGCTGTCCCTGTACGCCTCTGGTCGTACCACCGGTATCGTCATGGACTCCGGTGATGGTGTGACCCACACAGTGCCCATCTATGAGGGCTACGCTCTGCCCCACGCCATCCTGCGTCTGGACTTGGCCGGCCGCGACCTCACAGACTATCTCATGAAGATCCTGACAGAGCGTGGATACTCCTTCACCACCACAGCTGAGAGGGAAATCGTGCGTGACATCAAGGAGAAGCTGTGCTACACCGCCCTGGACTTTGAGCAGGAGATGGTTACCGCTGCCTCATCCTGCTCCCTGGAGAAGAGGTACGAGCTGCCCGACGGACAGGTCATCACCATTGGTAATGAGAGGTTCCGTTGCCCAGAGGCCCTCTTCCAGCCTTCCTTCCTCGGTATGGAGTCCTGCGGAATCCACGAGACCACCTTCAACAGCATCATGAAGTGTGACGTGGACATCCGTAAGGACCTGTACACCAACACCGTGCTGTCTGGAGGTACCACCATGTACCCTGGCGTCGCCGACAGGATGCAGAAGGAGATCACATCCCTGGCCCCGTCCACAATGAAGATCAAGATCATTGCCCCACCTGAGCGTAAATACTCTGTCTGGATCGGAGGCTCCATCCTGGCCTCCCTGTCCACCTTCCAGCAGATGTGGATTAGCAAGCAGGAGTACGATGAGTCCGGCCCTTCCATCGTCCACCGCAAATGCTTCTGAACAGAAGCATTTGGCTACTACAAGTAGACGGACATACTGTGTATCCAATCAGAGAGCTAGATGATGCAGCTATGCTGATGTGCTTTGAGTGAGCCAGGAACGTTGGTTGTCAACACTCGGTGCACTGCACATGCTGAGATGCTATTTAGTTATTAAAAAACACTTGTTCTGAGTACAAATAAGCTGTATCGGCCAACAGTTTTATTTGCCACAGACTGTTCCTCTTTTTTCTTCCCCCGACCAAACTCACGTCTTCAGCTCTGCATGTTTTGTGCACACACCGCACACATTCTCATACAAACTCAGGCAGACGCCAGACGCGGAGCCTAGATGACCAAGTCATTGGCATGGCTTGTTATTTTTTCCGCTGGTTTGACGCAGGATTTAAAAAAACAATTACCGGTACAGTTAAAGGCAGTGTTGCCAACTCTTTTCCAAGGAAAGTTGCTATTGGCTGCTCAGAAATTCGCTAGAAGTCGCTAGATGACATCATGCTAATTTGCAATATCAATATAGGAAAAAACTAGAAATACCGCATCGCGGTTGTATGCCTCTGCCAACAAGTCAGCAGTCCACATCCATGTATGTCCAGACTCATACAAGTACTAATACCTTGAAGACCACAGTGCAATGGTGTAGCCATTCAGCCTTATGGCACTTTAGGTAACAACACAACTAAACGTTTTCAATGTGGAAAATAGTCCTATCCCTATCCACATCCCCCCAACCACTCTCCCTGTACCCACCCCTCGAACACCGACTCTATATGACGTTCCTATCACTAGCTACGGGCCCTTACCCCTAGCCCCACCCCCCTCTCTCACTACAGTCCTTCCCAGAGCCCCTCTACCCATCCCTTGGACCGTGACTCTCTATGGCCTCCCTATCCCTAGCTATGGCCCTTTTTCCCTAGCTCCTCCCCTTTACTGAGCACGCTGCCCTCCCACCACCCACATCACCCTAGCCATTCTCTAGCCACCCCATGAACCAGAGCATGTGAGCGGAGTGGAGCGGTGATAATTACCGCTCCTCGCTCACGGAGCGGCCCTTTCCACCCGCTCCATCGCTCACGGCCGCTCCACTCCAGACCGCTCCCCGCTCAATACAGATTTCACCTGCTCCCACTCACCACTCTGTGCTCCGCTCAAAAGAATAAAAAAGTTAAAAAGGCCAGGGTGTTTTAATTTGCGTTTAAACGCCTGGGAAATGGGCATTGCTCGCTACAAATAACATGAGCTCAGCAGAGTCAGCTGCATGCTCGTTGTGTCTATGAGCGGCTTGTGCGCCAAGGGGAAAATGATGAATGCTGGCAGAAAGAAAATAGATACTCACAATTCTCTCATGAATTATCGACTAAATTGGTTGGGTTCGATGTATATCGATTAATAGAAACAAATGAAAAAAAGATGATAAAGAAAATGTGTGCTTGTGCAACGAAATTCAACTTCAAACAGAGCGGCATCACTCAGTACTCTCAGTATGCTGCGTAATTACGCACGCAGCAGCCCCGCTGCGGAGATGCAGGAGCGCGAGGCAGAAAAGGAATACGTATACCACTTACTACATGTTCAATAATAGCCTGAGGAGTCTCAGGCTATCGTAATTTGTCATTCATTGTCATCATTCAAAGTGTGCAACACAACAAATTATAATACATGTAGGCCTACAACAACTACAACTGCAGTGTGCGGCCAGACTGAGTTGTTGTTGTGAGTGGGAGGAGGAGCCGAGATTGCGGAAGCACACAGTTGTTTCTCTGCTGTGGGATTGGTTAGAAAAATGACTTCATCGAAATTACAGCTAATAATTTTATCATTGTTATCGTGGAAGATTTGATCGTGAAAATTATCAAGATCGTTTTGTCGCCCAGCCCTATATACAATGAAAATAAGGGATTTTTCCAGCAACTTGTCCGATTTTGCTCATGCTTTCCTATGTAGCCTGCTGCTGGTTGGCCTTCAGCATGATCACATGGTTGCAAACAAGCCAATGGTCACTGGTCTATATAATTTCTTTCCAAATGTAACTTTCTGGCTTTTCTGAGCCGCAGTGTTGGAACGCCCATTAGGCCATTAGTGCTCAATATGTCAGGTGTTTCCTACTACTAATAATGCCCTAAGTTATTTTTTAATCAACAAATCTATCCATCATACCTTATCAAAGCACCATTTAAATATACTGTACCCTTATTTAGTAGTTTCACTAAATAAATGAGTGTAATCATTTATATTCAGCTGAGTGAAATCAGTGTGAAACTTGTTGTGGGAGGTAAATTGAGCAGACGCTTTAAAAAACATGCACAAATTTATGAACGTGTTAATTAATTAGTTCACACGAATTAGGAATTCGTGAAAATAAGGGAACAAATTTTGTGCACTTTTAATTAAACAAAATTAGGGCATTAGGTCTATATTGTGCGCCACTTGATGTTTATCACTCAGTGTCATCAAAAATATACATAATCACATCTAATTATCCTGGTTTTTAAGTGAAGTAGCGCTGGGCAATATATCGATATTATTGATATTGTGATATCAGACTAGATATCGTCTTAGATTTTGGATATCGTAATATTGTGATATTATACATGTATAAGTGTCTTTTCCTCATTTTAAAGGCTGCATTATAGTAAAGTGATGTCATTTTCTTATACTGTACCAGACTGTTCTAGCTGTCCTATAGACAAGTTTCCCCGCGCTGGCCTAGGGCGGCGCCATAGCAGCCTTATATGTCCCCGGCTTCCTGTTAAGTCCACATTGCGTCCACAGCAGCGAGCACATCAGAAGGCAGCAGCCGAAATATCCAAACTTTTTTACAACGATCGCTAACATCAGCTACACTAACGTTAGCAGACGTTATTAACAATGGGTTATTCTGGAACACATTGTGCAGTGCGTGACTGTCACAATACACAGAAACGCCTGAACGAGTGGTTGGATCAACAGTGTTTTGAGCATCAGCCCGCTACCAAACGGCTTTGTCCCTGCCCTCGACTGTATTCCTTCTACCGAATCAATTTATTTCTCTATAGTCTATTCTTTATTGCCTCTATAGTCGATCATATTTATTCCAGTGTTGTCATTAACTCATTCAGGGCCAATGACGTCTTTGACGTGTTATCAGGAATAGCCCAGAGGGCCAATGACGTGTTTGACGTGTTTTTGTTTTTACTACTGCAGGGCGTAGTTCAAACACTTCCTCAGCCTGTGACATAGTATCAGGTCCCTAGCATCTAAGACAACACGTGAACAAACACATACCGCAGCTGTTGTTTTGAAATTGAGCAAGAGGAAAAGCAGAAAACGGATAAACGCTTCCTTGTGCACTATGTGCAGACAGGAGAAACGCCATTGAAACGCCCCTCGCGCTGCAGGAGCTGGTCGCTTTCCTGTGTGCCAGCCGGAGAAAACGGGAGAAAGTAATCCAGAGATGCGTTTGATCATCGGAGGAATGAGGAAATGATCGATCAGAGGGCGGTGAGGACGTGTTGAATAGCCGAGGGGAAAACGGGAACGATCAAATAGCAGGGAGGATACAGGGAGACATGGACGAGGACGGGTGGACCAGAACAAAACAAAATAAACACAGCTAGGCAGCAGCGGGCAGAAGGCAGTCACAGCAGCCCGCTGTCCGTTCGCAAGAGCTATTCAGTTGGTTCATGAAATCGCTGGGCTGCGTGCCCTCCAGTGTTGCTCCTGGCCAATACCGGCGCCACAGGGCGTGGTTATTGCTTATCCTATGTGGGGTTAGAAATCACGCAACGAGCGGGGATCGTGTGTGTGTGTGTGTGTGTGTGTGTGTGTGTGTGTGTGTGTGTGTGTGTGTCTGTCTGTCTGTCTGTCTGTCTGTCTGTCGGTGTGTCTGTCTGTCTGTCTGTCTGTCTGTCTGTCTGTCTGTCTGTCTGTCTGTGTGTCTGTCTGCACACTCACTCACACTGCTGTATTGTTGAATGTAAAAAAAAAAGCACTTCATGTGTATATATATATATATATATATATATATTTTTTTTTTTCATTTGTGTCATAACGAATAGTATTTACATGTCTGATGTCAATACAGTTCAAAATAAAAGAATTGAGAGCGAGTTCTGCTTGAGAATATGTATTTTACAGAAATTGCCTTTTCTCCTGTTTGTCATCTCAGAGAGACCTTTTGGGTGAAAACAGGGTGTATATAAATGGATATAAGTAGAGTACAGAACATGCTAAAAGCTCACTTTTTTTTTCCTGGTGAACCCAGAGACGTACATCTTCATTTTGAGGTATTGCAAATCACTCTGGTGCTAATAGATAATTTACTGTGGGTCTTGAAAGATGACCAACAATTATGAAAATCTTTGGCCTGTGCTAAATATTGGCAGTCCTAAACTGGCCATGAATGAGTTAAGAGGCCGATTTCGCAGGAAGAATATTTAATTGGTCGGCACGTCGTTCTCGGTAAGGACGCTTTCGTTATTGAAACAGACAAGATGCATGCATGCTCCTATAGCCTATCTATCTGCATTTGCAGACACTCATGAACCCATATCTTCTGGACATTGCCTTGATGAAAAAACAACGTAGCGTTAGCTAAAACTAATAAGTGCGACAGTGTCAGTGCAGAGAGCACACAACTTGAATCTCCAGCAATAGGCTACGCACCTTAATCTCTCCCACTCCACACCTGGCACCTGCGTCAGCTCTCCTGCACTCGGCTCCCATGTGGCCTTATTTGTGGTAAGCATTTTGATTCATCTCCTCATCATACGAGCATCGGGCAACAAGCGCGAGCCATTGATTGATTGATTGATTCGCCCGACGTAGGTAAAAAGGCTTTTTACCTCCGCTAAATTGACAGCCTACGTCGGGTCTCTTTCGCTTTTGACGGCGGCAGGCATGCTTCTGTTTCTTTCCTGCCGTCTTGCTGGCCTTGGCTGAAGTAGGCTGCTTGTTGCATGATCTCGATTAAAAAAAGGACTGGCCTAGCAAGGGATGTCTGTTTGTAGATGAGCACACGACCTACTTTGTTGCTGTGGAGATATTGGTACGCTTCGGAGCTTTTGAGATTGTTCATCACGTTGCCGTCCACCGCCATTAGTTCCTCAAAATACGTTATAATCCTGCCTGTAGTTACGTTCGGCCATTTACACATTATGCCCCCTATTCTCCCACAGGCCTTCGGCGCTAAAACGGGCCTTAACCGCAAAAAAACGTGCCTTGCGCCTGTTTTGGGACGATATCAATATGGCTTTACGCTGCCAAATGCGCTTTAGGCCGAATGGGCGTGGCGCAGTCCCAGAATGGGCCAAAGTGGGCGTGTCGGCCTTTAATCTCGGCGTACTGATATCTTCGCACCTGGCGTAAATTTAGCGCTTTGCGCCTTTGAAAACCAGGCCTATTCAGTGCGCCAGTGCTCTTCTGCCTCTCCCCTGTCACCCTTCTCTGTCTCTCTCTGAAACCAGGCCTATTCAGTGCGCCAGTGCTCTTCTGCCTCTTCTCTGTCACCCTTCTCTCTCTCTCTGACTCCCGCGCTTAGACAGGCACAACACACTTCCCATATAGGAAAAATAAGTTGTAAGTTGTCTGGCCTGTCCCAGCATGCATTGTGCTTCTCCATTTCGCTACTAAATAGCAACCAAATGAGGCGAAATAGATATAAAAGGTCGATCTAAAATAATGTGTAATGGTAACACAGCCTGCAATTGTAGAACATTTCAATATTGGACCAAATAAAACATCGAAATTAAAACACCACCCTAAGTGAAACATATATGTCCTCCTGGGGCTATATATATCCCTTGTCGATTTAACGTGATTTAGATAAGTGACAGCGGAACGCGCTTCCTACTGTCATCTGCTATACTGTGATGTCCACTCCAATAACTTGGCCCTACTTCACATTTAGTTTTACAATAAAAACACATTTATGCAATGACTTTACATAATGTAGGGTATATTTATGTGCATCATTCTACCTGCAGCAGGGGAGAGAAAACGATATCTTTCTGGACAAACTTTCACCAATATAAAATTAATCTCATCATATAGGGATAGGCTATATTTTTCTAGCTGATGCCTCTAGAACATTCTTTTCACTTTGATCTTGCTATAGTGTAGCGTATTTACATGCTTGCAGTATTTAAACTGCAGTTAGATTGGTTTGAGAAGCATAATAATATGGAATAATAGCCTATAATGGAGACAGACAGACTGGATGAAGGGAGGGGGGGGGGGGGCAGAGCGCTTAGCTTTCGTCAGGTTTTGCGGGACCACTGGAATTGGAGCTAAAAAGGCAAGCGTGCGATTCGTTTATTGCACTTATCCAATGAGCATGACGGTGCATAATTTTACGCTTAAAAGGCGTGGTTGTAATGGTTTAGGCTGCGTGTAGCGCCAGCACGACGATATCAAGTGCGCTGGTCCACGGCCACTGATTTGCGCTGCGCCAGGCGCTCGGCCTAGAAACAGCGCCGATGCAACGATAGGGGCCATTATCTTCCCATGTGTCCACTGTCAACGGGTGTGGGATAGACACTCTTTCGTTAGACAGGAGCCTCGGAGAATGATCCCAAGTTTGCATTTTTTCGGCGGTCGCTATGGCTACTACACTAGTACGCTACGCTTCTCTGTATTCACAAACACCGGAAGAGACAGACATATCGCGGCCGAGTCCGGAAGCAAACCGGAAGTGCCCAGGAAACTTGTCTATATTACAGTATTTGCTTTTACCCACTTAATCAAAAATCTTGTGTATTTTGTGAAAGCACCAATAATCATCCCTACAATATTGTCACAATATCGATATCAAGACTTGATATCGATAATAACTTGAAGTTATTTGGTAAAAAATGTCATGATATCTGATTTTGTCCATATCGCCCATCCCTAAAGTGAAGGTGTTAAGGTAGCGACAGTATTGCATTAATATTCCATGTGTCAGATATTCCAAATAGTAGATTCTTATTTTTATAATGTATATCTTCATTTGTTCAAGTCTTACTAAGAGATAGCATTTGATTATAGCTTCAGTCAGTCCTCTTAGAACGTATCTCATATCACCACAGCTACATCAAGGCTGGATCTCTGCGGAAATCACTTTTTATATAGATTTTATTCACAAGGCAAGACTAGAATCAAACATGTCAAAATAATGTCTTCAACTGCCTCACGCACTGCAACTCCACCAAAGACCAGGCTCCTGCAGCTCAGTCTCTTGGGGGATTAAAAACAAAGAAAAAAAGAAGCAGCAATCATACTGATAACAATTGTGAGGAATAAGAAAGGGGGGGGGGTAAAACTTCTGACAGCATGTCCACAGGGAAAATGAAATTGGAAAATACTGTGATTTGAGACAGTGAAGATGGAGAGAGAGGGAGAGAAGCTTTCTCAGTTTCCCAGTTTGACAAGCTAAAATGTATCTTTCTTGAAATGCACTTGTCATACAGTATATCATTGTGGCATCCATTACCTCCGCCAAGGAGGTTATGTTTCCAATTACGAAAAAACTGCTTGGCCGATTGTCATGAAACTTTGTGGAAGGGTGTATAATATGGGCCAAGGAAGGCAAAGGCCAAAGGGAAAAAAATTGCTATTTTGATGTGTTTATGACTTAAGTGCAGTTGTCTGGTGTACTGTATGACCGAATGTCTCCTGGTCTTATTGTCTTATGGTCTTATATATATAGCCCTGATGTGGAAAATTAAAGTTCCATTGGCATTTAATAATCAATAAGCTATAATTGCATGGCAGCACATTATTAAAAATTCTATATCAAGCCCTATACGAGGAATCAGCGTGACGTCACGACAGCAACAAACACCGGACTTCCGGGGGACTCCACAGCAGTTAAGTAGTATGAGTTGTGCCAAACAAACGTTAATATCTCAAAAACTATACATGACATTGCTTATATTTTGACATTCTGAGTGAGAGCAGAAGCAAATATCCTACCGACTCACGGAATTTGCACATCACAGCAGAATAGACTATATTGGCTTTGGTGAAGGTCTGCCCTCTCCGAGTACACAGTTCTACTTCATTCATTCATTCATTCATTCATTCATTCTCAGTCAGTGCTGATAAAAAGAAAGCCTCATAATCTTTTCAGTGCACAATTTCACACAAGTCCGACAAGGCAGACTTCATTCAAAACTCTGAAACCATTCAGATACCATTCAGCATCACATCACTGTGATGTCACTTCAGATGCATATTCCTCACACAAACTGGATTGCTTCTTGTTCTGTGGTGCTTATTATAGACGTCGGCCTACAGTAGAAGAGAAGCGACTCTGTGTCAGGTCACAGTAGTAAACCAAGAAGAGTAGGCTACACAAACAAATACGGCTTGGTCTCACTCGTAATAGTGGCTGAATAGGGCCCAAAAGCCGAAAGGTTTCAAGAAATTGCTCCTATTTTATGACCACTTGAGTCTCCACAAATAGATTCTCACAGCAAGTTGCAGAAACAAACGAGTCTCTGCTGCTGTAAGTAGGGATGGGGCCGATCCGATCCAATATCGGTATCGGGTGCCGATACTGCCATAATTCACGGATCGGAATCGGATCGGAAATCCCCCCCCCCCCCCACAAAATGCAATTCCAACGCGGGCCGTAATTTGCCCATGTATAATAGTGTCCTTCTTTGCCTTGTATATTTTCTTAATTTTGTCCGCTTTTTGCAAGGTATATTTAAAAAAAAATCTTTAATTGGCCAAATCTTTGCCTATACTGTATATTCAAGAAAAATATCGGTATCGGAATAATATCGGTATCGGCAGATATCCAAATTCAGGTATCGGAATTGGATCGGAAGTGAAAAAATGTGGATCGGTGCATCCCTAGCTGTAAGTAGTGGATCTAATTAGTGAGTGAGTTGTGATGATGCTTTCTATCAGGAGTGCTCTGGCCTGCATAATTTATGATGTATTTTGCGTGGGCCTTTGTTAGGACGAAATGTGATTGTTCATAAATTCAGCAGTTGGCAGTGAGTGTGTAAATGGCCTGCATTTATATATATATAAATTTATATATATATAAATGCGTGTGTGGACCTGGCTAATCTGTGCTGGAGGTGCAGTGAGTGTGTGGACCTGGTTAATCAGTGCTGGAGGTGCAGTGAGTGTGTGGACCTGGCTAATCAGTGCTGGAGGTGCAGTGAGTGTGTGGACCTGGTTAATCAGTGCTGGAGGTGCAGTGAGTGTGTGGACCTGGTTAATCAGTGCTGGAGGTGCAGTGAGTGTGTGGACCTGGCTAATCAGTGCTGGAGGTGCAGTGAGTGTGTGGACCTGGTTAATCAGTGCTGGAGGTGCAGTGAGTGTGTGGACCTGGCTGACCTGTAGTGAAAATGTATTTCACTACAGATTACTGAATACATGCCCTAAAATGTAATTTGTAACATATTTGAATAATCAAGTTGTTACATTCTAAATACTTTGGATTACTTTTGGGATACTTCAAAATTGTCTTGCTGAACCTATTTGTCTGGGTCACTCTGGATGTACGCAAACGCAAGGGCAATGCAGTCGTGACGTGCACTGCTGTGTTCTTCAGCATGTTTAAAATGTTCTTTATACTTCCATGTCAAAACGCGCACAAATTGTTGCACATTTTTAAAAATCTGTTTAGATTCATGGTTCATGGATTCTAGAGCAAATAAAACAAAACAAACCAAGTAATCTATTTTTTAAAGACAGTGGGCCCTATCTTCGCAAACACGCTAATTAGCGACTGCAGGGCGTTTAGCCTGGCGCTGGTGTCCATACTGATCTGGTATCTTTGGCAGCGCGCACCAGCCCATTTGCGCTCGCGCAACTGTGTTCATGCAAATATTATTTGCATGAAATTATGCAGAAGCTTGGTGAGGGCATTACATCCACACAACCAATCAGTGTTGCTTCTTCCATTCCCTCCAATTCATTTGCGCTAATGCCATATGAAAGCTGCTAGTTGTCCGTGCGCATTCGGACATATCAAAACGCAGCGGCCATTATGGATAGGCATCTACCAATCTCACCATAATGTTTGGGGCATTTTTGAGTTGTTAATTATTGTAATATTTGTCCTTTGATGATGAGTGAAGCCAAGAGAAAGAGAGGGATTTGGACAGAGAGAGAGAAAACAAGGGCAAATTCAGGCCAGGACCACGTGCGCCATGTAGCAACCGCGGGCGCAGGCTTACCTGGGATGTGGCTAGATTGGGTACCGGCACGGATGGAGTGAGGGCAGTTTGTTTGTTTGGTGTTTGAGGAGTTATCTAGATGTGACGTGGGTAGCGGTGTATGTATGAACACATTTTGGCCTGCTCCCTCAGCGAGTGGGAGGAGGCAGGGGAGCTGAGAGAGCCAGAAAGGCAGCGTGACAGATTATCTATCTATCTATCTATCTATCTATCTATCTATCTATCTATCTATCTATCTATCTATCTATGTATCTATTTATCTATCTATCTATATATCTGCCTAAAGCAGGAGTTTGCAGGCAACTAGTTGAAACTAATATATGGCAGTCAAAATCTATTTGTGGTGTGGGAAACACTGCGCACACACACACACACACACACACACACACACACACACACACACACACACACACACACACACACACACACTGAGCAGTAAATGGTTCACAGGCAACTCTGCAACAGGCACTATTTTCAAGCATTTGTAAAGCAACAAATGTAAAAGGTGTTGAATTTGAAATGGACGTAAGGCTTTTTAATACTTTTTAAGGGTGTTAATTTAGCCTAAATGGATTTATCAACTTTTAATAGGCTACTTTTCAAGACCCCATGGATACCCTGTAGATACATAGATAGATAGATAGATAGATAAGCCGTTTTCCCACATGCGCTTTGTACCGCTAAATGACCGGAACGTGGTCTAATGCCTGCATGTGGGAAAGTCGTCGTGCCGGTATAAGCGCGACCCCGTCATCGCGGAGATTTCACCAGTTTCGAGCCAGTCAGAAGAGCGGTATGCGCGATAACAGGCGCAAGTGTAGAACGGGTCCAGTCATTTGCCGGCATGGGCGAGGTGTACACACGTTGCTTAATGTTCCAGCGGGCATAATCTAATCATTCGCGCACATTAAAGCAAACTGGCGAAATGATCTTGTGATCTCTCCTCTCTGCTGCCTGCTCGCTCTCTGGCCACAGTCGTTCAGTCCTCCTCCTTCAGTCACAGGCACAGCCCGACAGGGACACAGACGAAGCAAATGCACGAAGCGAAATGTGGAAGTATTTTGCTTACGTTGCCGACAGTGAAGGCAAGCCCGGACACATCAAACGAAGCCAGTCTGTAAAAAGTGCTTCAACGCGACGCAGGTGAACGGATAAACAAGCAAACTTATTTCACCATCAAGAGTTTTGCCGACACGTCACTCCCCACCCGCTCTGCAGTGCCGCCCCGCCCCCCAACGTACAGGCAATTTAGCTGCTAGATTCCCATATGCGAGAGCCGAAGTGTGAAGGGAAATGTCCGATATTGACTTACAGGTAATTTTCCGGTACGCATGTGGGAAAACGGCTATAGATAGATAGATAGATAGATAGATAGATAGATAGATAGATAGATAGATAGATAGATAGATAGATAGATAGATACAGATAGATAGATAACTTCTCTCAAGAAAAAATGAGGTTTGTTGGCTGAGACTGATCAAAAGTGAAATGGAGTTAAGCAAAAGAAAATGAGAAGCTTGTTTTTTTCTTTGTGTGAATGAAGCACTCTGTTGTATGTTCATTTTAAACGCAGCCAGTATTTTCATTGAAATGAGAGAAGAACATTATTGTAGTATTATAGTAGGCTAGGCTAGTCTAATGAATCCAGTTAAATATGAAAACTGCGAGCTGTGAGGGACAGACTCTGTGAGAAACTATAGCCTACATCTCATCACTTCTATTGTGACATTCTGAGGGCATGAAAGGGATTGCAGCGACAACGAAATGAATTGACGTGTGCTCTCTTTCTGTCTCTCTCAATCCCTCCCTCTCTCTCTTTCTCTCTCTCTCAATCCCTCCCTCCCTCTCTCTCTTTCTCTCTCGCTCAATCCCTCCCTCCCTCTCTCTCTTTCTCTCTCTCTCAATCCCTCCCTCTCTCTCTTTCTCTCTCTCTCAATCCCTCCCTCCCTCTCTCTCTTTCTCTCTCGCTCAATCCCTCCCTCCCTCTCTCTCTTTCTCTCTCGCTCAATCCCTCCCTCTCACTGGCGCGCAAAAGGGACTGCAAAGGGATTGCAGCACCAACCAAATTGACGTGACGCGGGGTCTGGCCGGGGTCAGACGTCTATTGAATTGAAACACACCACCCTTCGGGAAACGAGAGCGAAAGTCAACCAGCGTCCCCACAAGAAAAGCATCCTTTCCGTTCCAATGACTGACTGATGCCATTAAATTCCTTGCGTGTTGACCAGCGTGCGCTAGCGCACGTGGTAAAAAACAATAAATCGGTTTGTGCACTATAGCCAACATTTTGACCACCTGGTCAAGAGATGCTTCTGCTAGCTGGAACAAATTGCCTGAAGACCTCAGATCTGCCCCAACCTTACTTACTTTTAAAAATAGACTAAAGACTTTTATGTTTACCGTCGCTTTTAACTGCTGACAGCTACTATGCAAACCCAATGAGTCCTCTATAAGTTTTTAGCTCTTTTTGCAACTGCTGCGCATGCACTTTTTATACTCTTTTTTTAAGTTTTGTTGTGATGCTTTTAAATGTCCATTTTATTCTCTTCTTTTCTTTTCTTGTCCTGTCAACCATTTTATGTGAAGCACTTTGAATTGCCTCTGTGTATGAAATGTGCTATACAAATAAACTTGACTTGACTTGACTTGACTCATTCACATTTGACAGTCAGTCACGGAAAGAACGCGTATTTCGGGGGCGATTGGTGAAACGATAGTTTCAGCTTTCAGTTACTTCTGGTAACGCGTGTGTATGTGTGCGTACGTGCGTGTGTGTGTGTGTGTGTGTGCGTGCGTGTGTGTGTATGTGTGCATGCGTGCGTGCGTGCATGTGTGTGTGTGTGTGTATGTGTGCGTGCGTGTGTGTGTGTGTGTGTGTGTGTGTGTGGCCATGGGGGAAAGCGGGAGGAGTTCTCCCGTGCTGACCCATTGGCCACGCGTCTATGACGTCGACTGAATGTATTGCATATACATTTTTATACCTTTTCTTTTTTTACTTGTAGAATTAGTACCAGTAATCATTATTAGGAAAACAAATGACTATCTGCTATCTGTCCAGTGCAGTTATCTACAGTTTTCGGCTCAAATGAACCTCAACATTAGTTATGAAGGAGTGGAGAGTGTTCCCTATTCACTTTCTCCACCCAGATTTCCCCCCAGCTTTTCCAGGATTGGAACTATACATCTGAGTGTTTGAAATGTGAAAGATAACAGTTAATTATTTACTAGCTAATTCGGTCTGTCTGAGTTTATTCCTCCCTGTCTGTCTCTATCTCTGTCTTTCTTTCTCTTTCTCACTCTGTCTCCTCCCTCTCGTCCTGACCGCTGTATCCTCTGTCCCTCTCGTCCTGACCGCTGTATATTTGGACTGCAGCTCTAAACCTGTTTGCTTGAGGAGTGCTGGATTGACAGTATTGGGGCAGGCCGGCACTGGCCCTTTACTCGTCAGGCTGCTTCCACAGAGCACAGCACAGGTTCAGAGAATCAGAGCGGTGTAACAAACAAACAAAAAACAGAACCAATCCACACTGCGGGACCAGTAATACGTGCATATAAGATGTTCAATGTTCGTTGATTTTTGTCATGGAATCAAATAATCTAACGTTGCTTGCTCGGGACATCCAGTTTCAATGTTTTAAAAACATACCTCCATTTTACAAAGTGATTGACTGTATCTTCAGTTTGTTTCTATGCACTGTCTCATAGCACCTACTGTATGTTCTGTTGGACCAGAACTTAGCTGGCACTTAGCCTACTTTCGTTGTTCTCTCCTGACTAGAACCTTGCTTGTGTTGTATTAAATCTCATACGTTGCTTTGGATAATAGCAACAAATTGTAAATGTAACTGTATCACTACGACTACTAGGATAATGGGGGAGCACATCATTTCCAGTAACACGTGTCCTTGATTAAAAATAAGGGGTGTAGATTTGTTAGTGACTGTACTCACTGCTGTTCTAGCAACTATCTCGCATTCAGAAATCCCAAGACGTTTGGTACAGTAGGTGGGGAGATCTCCAAATTGTCTGTCATCGTGAGATGACAGACAGACCCTTATTTAGACCCTTAGAAAGACCCTTGCTTATTTTTCCTGTTTATATCATGATACTGTATGTGGCTGGGCAGGGACGTGCAGAGAACATTAGAGGGGCAAGGGCTCAAATTCATAAAAGGGCACTACAGATTTGAAATTTGAGGCAATTTGAAGGCCAATTTAGGGGTATAACTCATTTTAAATATTCCGATTTGAACCAGATTTAGAGGAATATCTCATTTTAGGATGATACTTGTCACGGAAAAATAACTCCACAAACTTTGTCTTTGTCTTTGTCTTTATTTAAGATCCCCATTAGCTACAGCACAACTGCAGCTATTCTTCCTGGGGTCAAACAACTTGCATAGTTTCAAGATATCACATACAAAATTTACATTCTGTATAAAAATACATTCTGTACAAACGGTACAACTTCAGATATTACATACATACATACATACATACTGTACCTTTCATGATATTGCATAGTCAGAATTACCTACATACCATTACAGATGTGTAGAATACACTACAATACAAACTGAATAATATTAGTATATAAAAGTTGCATGCTGTTGCAATACTGTTGTGAAATCATTTAAGCATCAATATTTATTTGCTCCTTTTCTCCCTTTAGGTTGTTGTACACTACAGGCCCTATTCTCCCACAGGCCTTCGGCGCTAAAACGGGCCTTAAACGCAAAAAACCGTGCCTTGCGCCTGCCTCCGGAAGATATCAATATGGCTTTACGCTGCCAAATGCGCTTTAGGCCGAATGGGCGTGGCGCAGTCCCAGAATGGGCGTGTCGGCCTTAAATCTCGGCGTAATGATATCTTCCCACCTGGCGTAAATTTAGCGCTTTGCGCTTTTGAAAACCAGGCCTATTCAGTGCGCCAGTTGCGCGGAGCCCTCCCCTCTGGCTCTCTCCCTCCCCTCTGGCTCTCTCCTCTGTCACCCTTCTCTGTGTCACTCTCTCCCTCTCTCCTCAGTCTGACAGGCACAATACACGACTGTCTCTCTCTGACTCCCTCGCTCAGACAGACACAACACACGTCCTATAGGAAATAGCAGTTGTAAGTTCACTGCCTGTGAATGTCCCAGCATGCAATTGGGTACTCCATTTCGCTACTAAATAGCAACCAAATGAGGCGAAATAGATATAAAAGGTCGATCTAAAATAATGTGTAATGGTAACACAGCCTGCAATTGTAGAACATTTCAATATTGGACCAAATAAAACATCGAAATTAAAACACCACCCTAAGTGAAACATATATGTCCTCCTGGGCCTATATATATCTCTTGTAGATTTAATGTGATTTAGATAAGTGTCAGCGGAACGCGCTTCGGAACGCGCTTCTACTGTCATGTGCTATACTGTGATGTCCGCTCCAATAACTTGGCCCTACTTCACATTTAGTTTTACAATAAAAACACATTTATGCAATGACTTTACATAATGTAGGGTATATTTATGTGCATCATCCTTCCTGCAGCAGGCGAGAGAAAATGATATCTTTCTGGACAAACTTTCACCAATCTAATAGGCTATATTTTTCTAGCTGATGCATTTAGAACATTATTTTCACTTTGATCTTGCTATAGTGTAGCGTATTTACATGCTTGCAGTATTTAAACTGCAGTTAGATTGGTTTGAGAAGCATCATAATATGGAATAATAGCCGATATATGGAGACAGACAGACGGGATGAAGGGAGGGGGGGGGGGGAAGCAGAGGCTTGGGTTTGTCTGGTTTTACTGGACCACTGGAATTGGAGCTTAAAAGGCAAGCTTGTGATTCGTTTATTGCACTTATCCAATGAACTGACGGTGCATAATTTCACGCTTAAAAGGCGTGGTTGTAATGCGTTAGGCTGAGTGGAGCGCCAGCACCAAGATATCAAGTGCGCTGGTCCACGCCCACTGATCAGCGCTGCGCCAGGCGCTCGGCCTAGAAACTACGCCGATGCAACGATAGGGGCCTAAAACATCCTAACAAAACTACAATATGCTAACTGCAAGTACAAGCATTGCATTACTCTGTGTCTACAGTTCAAATAAAATGGTACACATTGTTCACCATCAGCATGAATATTAGTATATTGTCTTATAATAATTAATAATTTGTTATTACTATCATTATTGTTATATATTCATGTGTTAATTAATTACTTAACTCATTGAGTGCCAGCCACTTTTGGAGAACGGACGCTCCCAGTGCCAGAGTTTTCAGAGCGTTTTCAGTGATTTCTCGAGGCCCACAGAATATTGTGTGATATTACTATGTAAACACCGAACACGCACAAAGAACGAACTGGCTCTATTGTATCATCAGCAAAAAAAAGTTTATTGATACCATTTTCCGTTCTTTAGTTATGAGCCGGAGAAGATAGGTCGTTTTGAGCAAATACAGCCTTTTCAAATTATTAGCTGAGATATTCCGCCTTTTGTGAAATGCAGCATTTCAAGCACATTCACTGAGTCTGAAGATAATATTTTCTGATGTAGTGACGTGGTGTAGTTGTGTGATGCCCTGCGTGCCCCACCCCCCTCTCCCCCCCTCCCCTCCTCAGCTGCAAACTCCTCCCCACACTACACAGCCTCACGCACCCACTCTATTTTCGGAGTGCTCCGTTTGTGTGTGCCGGGCGGCTCCCAGCGCGATAGAGAGCCAAACCAGACTGCTGAATGGTTTGGCGTCGGGTGCTGCTTTTCTGGTGGCTAATCGTGTGGAGAAACTATACAGACAGACAGACAGAGACAGAGGGGCTCAGTTGTGTGCGCGGATTGACTCATGTTCGCAGCCAACGTCAGCTCCAGACAGAGCAATCTATATGGCTCTGGCTGCAGCATGCATCGGTTTCTCTTTGATCACGGCTTTTTCCTCCTGTTTCTCAGGACCTGTCTCTAATCTGGAGAGCACTGTCACCACCTAATGGGTTTGTAAAATAGGTTATAGACCTCCAATAGCTACAATATTTGTACAGGAGATGCAGAAGGCTTTGATCGACGTCCCACCGTCAAAAAACGCATTGGACGTCGAAAGACGTCCTTGGCACTCTACGTCACTATTTAATTGGACGTCGAAAGACGTCCATGGCACTCAATGAGTTAATTGGTTATTTAATTAATTAATAGAATATGAATATGAATAGTTAATTAATATAATAATTAATAATATAATGTGTGTATATATAATATAATAATAATAATAACATATATTATATTTATTTATTTATGTATTTATTCATTCATTCATTCATTAATTTAAGTCGAACAAGAGCCACAACAACTATCCAGACCAGTAGCCATAAATGAGGCTCACTCAGTCATCACTGGCTACTGGCTACGGAATACATATCGATATCAGACAAAGCCGAATTACAGTTGCAGTTATTTAACTCAGTTTTTGCTACATAGACCACCATAAGATGTGATTTGCATCCCGTCCAGACCTGCCCTCCAGACCTGCCCTCAGTGCCCTGGCACATAAACACAGACTTTAAACTAAAGCATAAAAAAGCATCGAGGTGACTTCCATGTTTTGGGGGCTCTCTCCTAGCACATGAAGGCTGAGTTTTTTAACATGAAACTGAAATGGGGGGGGGGGGGGGGGTAGCTCTCTGTATAATTCTTTGTTTTGACAAACATACATCATACCTGATTCACGTTGACTGATCTGTCACTGTGCGCCTGTGCTGCTGTTGCTCAGTCTGCATGTGCAGAGGACGGGCCATCTCGCTCTCAACAGTCAATGGGCAAGCCACCACGTGGCTGCTGCCTTCAGGGGCAGCTCAGAAAAACACTGGTCCAAGTAGAGGCCTATTAGGAATGGTGCATTCAAGGCCAAGAGAGCTCGGAAAATGCAATTCTCTTTGAATGCTGCCTTCAGTGACGGCATGGAAAGGGTAATTTCCTTACAAAGCACCATTAGAAATGTTGCATTCATGGTCAGGAAAGGGCACTTTTTACAGACTGAAAAAAAGGCAGGGGCTCAAGCCCCCTTTGATGTCTATGTGTGCACGTGCCTGTGGCTGGGGGGTGAATCTACTAGCCAACAATCTTTTTGTTTCAAGGTTGCGGTGCATTTCGAGAGGCGTAATTACAACTAAATCAAAGAGAGCAAATCTACTTTGAAAGCCTTAGTGTGTGCTTCCAATTTGTGATTTAGCTACCAGGATATATGGACAATTGTGCTATTGTGCGTTTTGTGGGTGTGTATACCGATACTGATTCTGATACCAGAGCTCTTGGCAACTCTCCCAAAGAGCTGTAGCCTCCACCTTTAGTAGCTGGCTCCTACTGTGACATCATTTAGTATTTGGTTTGGTCATCAATTAGCTCATAGCATTAGTTACCTGCTTAATTATATTCCACAATATTCAATTCAACAATTAATGAAGGTCACAACTGATCCACTCAAAATTATTAAAATAACATTTCAACTAACACTGCCACTTCACTACATTTTGGTAAGGTGGGAACCGCCCCCAAATATTTATAAGAGTAAAATATCTTCAAAACGACATGAGTTAGCTAACTGCTAACGCTCACTATTACTAGCACTGTTTCTTGTTATGTCATGGTGGGTTTATTATAGTCCAGCGCAAGCTATGAATGGAATCTGGATCGGAACATGGACTGGCGACGTCAGTCCGATATCGTAAATGTGAATTATGTCAGTATCAGCACCCGGTACCGATATGCCATCTCTAAAGTCACCCAACCCCCCCCCCCCCCCCCCCTCTCTGTTCTCCAGGTGGTGGTGAAAACACGGACGGAGTACCAGACAGAGAAGAAGAGGCTGAAGGTGCCCAAGGTGGAGGAGTTCACCATCAGCTTCACTGACGGGCTGTCTGAGAGACTTAAGGTAATGGACCACATCCTTCTCTCCATTCCTCCGATCGCTGCCTTGCTCCCTGCATCCTTCTCATCCCTTCTCTCTCACCTTTCTTTCCACCTTTGCCTGTCTTTTTTTGCTTACTACATTGCTTCTTTTTTTCCAAGTTCATTACTTTAACACAGTTTTACTTCAAATGTTTATACATTCACATTTTACACATTCAGCTGACACTCACATTCAGAAAAAGCTTTATTGACAGTAATCACGTTGAGTGTTGCCAAAGCACATTACAACTACAAGGATGATGTTTTTTATGAAAGTAAAGGAAACATGTTAAACTACTGTAGAAGTGCACTCGGAGCGCAGACCTCCGCTAAAGGCCCAATAGTCCAGTGGGTCTGCCTGTGATATGCAAATTTCGTGAGTCGGATCAGTTCCACACCAAAATTGACTGGGGTCTTACTTGGCCCATGCCACACACCCTTCCAGCAAGTTTCATGAAAATCAGCCCAGATCATTCCTGTCCATCCCCCTCCCTCTCTCTCCTGCGGCTCTCTCTCTGACGCGTGATTTCTAACCCCACATAGGATAAGCAATAACCACGCCCTGTGGCGCCGGGATTGGCCAGGAGCAACACTGGAGGGCACGCAGCAGCCCAGCGATTTCATGAACCAACTGAATAGCTCTTGAGAACGGACAGCGATTTCGAGAGCGGACATTGAAATGAATTATGGTCACCTACCTTCCTTAGCATAGTAATAACAATAAGCATAATAATTTGAATCTACACAATGTACACAATCTACAAAAACATGCAATAATATAAACGGTGTTGTGTTCACGTTCATAGCTCATATAATATAATGTATCATATCGTTAATTTCAAGCTCAATTCTTACCCAGAGAAAAGGTACAGCACTGAAAATGTAACAAGCAATAGTTTTTTAAACATCTTTATTTTAAAAGATGAAAAACCCCAGGTGCTTTAGTCCCAAGCTTCAATGCTCCTGGCCAATCCCGGCGCCACAGGGCGTGGTTATTGCTTATCCTATGTGGGGTTAGAAATCACGCCTCTCTGACATCCCTCTCCCTCTCTCTCCTGCTGCTCTCTCCTGCTGCTCTCTCTCTGACATACCCCTCCCTCTCTCCTGCTGCTCTCTCTCTGACATACCCCTCCCTCTCTCCTGCTGCTCTCTCTCTGACATACCCCTCCCTCTCTCCTGCTGCTCTCTCTCTGACATACCCCTCCCTCTCTCCTGCTGCTCTCTCTCTGACATACCCCTCCCTCTCTCTCCCCATCTCTGCCTCTCCATCCATCCCTTTACTTCCAACACTTGATCTCTCTGCCCGTCTTTCTGTCCAGCACATTACCTCTAGTTGATGTGTTCTACTGTATCATTGTCGTTCCGCAGTTCTTACGTCTCGACTCCTGTATAAATGTCTCAAATACGGAATGGGGGGTCATGCATTGGTGCATCGTTCAAAATGTACCGCCCACACAAATAAGTCCGTGATTGGTCAATTCATATTCCTGTCACCCATTTTGTTTTGGTCTTAGGGGCGGTCCTTAACCACTTTTCAAGAGTTGTGCACCAGACATAGATTATCTACGACTGGCTACTGCAAGACTATGTCCTACTTATGGTCTTGCCTCTGGATTTATGACATCACTGATCCCGGGATGTTCTGAGCATGCTCAGTTGCACCAGTTTTGACTTTCGGCTCAAAATCGTGTTCCGATTGGTCGAATCGCACAAAATTCAGTTGTCTAGAACTGTGATTTATGACATCACTAGTGATCTGGCCACTTTCCTTCTTTTGTGGGGACATGTACAGACATACAGACGTCCTGTCAGTTTCCACTGAAACTTCCACTGAAGCAGTGCCCCCTTCACTCACTCCTCCTTGTACAAATCTCCCCGATTGGTAGAGGGGGTCGAGAAAGGCCAGTGTGTGTCCTCACGCGTTGGGGGATATCGCTATTGACCCACTGGGGTCTGGGTTCTAGCTGGGGCACCTGCCTTGCCTCCTCGAAGGAGGAGCCACTAAGGGTGCTTGTTGCCAGGCATTGCCTGGTTCGATTAGCCTTCCAGCACTTCCAGCCTTTATTATACTGGTGGTACTTCGCCACTCTGTCTATCTTTTTAGTCTTGAAAAAGTCAGGGTGTATAAAACCATTGTTTTTGTTTTTGGCATCCATGGTCTGAGGTATACTACTACTTACCTATATAATACCTACTATCAGTCCTACTTATAACCTCTGCAAGGAAGGAGTTATGAAATCACTGAGGATGTCTACAATGTCTATGACATCATCAGTAATGACAGAGCAATTGTGATGTCATCAGTGAGTGATGTCATCAGTGATGTCACTCAGCTCTTCAATCTGGAAGCAAATAGCGGGGGGTACCGTGGTGCAGTGGTAAGCGCCGTCGCCTCACAGCTCGAATCGTGCATTCCTTTATAACTGGGAACTGGCAATCTTACCGGTTCAAAGTTCATGAGCTGGGACGTGACGTCACTAGAGCTGGTATCTCCCATTCCAAACTCGTAGGAGCCTCAGCAGCCCCGACGTAAAAAATCCAAGATGGCTGATCCGCGCAACAACAGTAGTTATAATCGTATAAATGCTATTTAGCACTTCTGTCTTGTTTGTGTCTCATTAAATCAGCTGTACACACAGCACGCCTACTTCTATCTGTGTGGACATGAGGCTGCAGTGTTTGTATCCGCAAAATGCCACGAAATGCCTTGTTATCAACTGTTATTGCTAGCCTGGCTAGCAAGTGGATCTGACCAGTGAACAGCTCAACTTTTCTGCAAATGGAACGCTAACAAAACGGATGTGACGTCATTTAGCCTCCACATCCCAGTTCTTTTGCGATAAAGGAACGCACGAGAAGGTCCTGGGTTCGATTCTCACCTGGGACGCTGTGAACGCTGAAGGAATACGTGCCCGTCCGCATGTCCTCGAGTGCCAACCGCCCGGGTGGGGTCGTCAAAAAAGGGTCTTTCTGTGTGGAGTTTGCATGTTCTCCCCGTGCCTCCCGGGGGTTTCCTTCATATAGGAACCCCCTTCACCAAAACATGCAATATCCTGGTTGCTAATGTGGTTCCTCCTCTGGTCGTTAAGGGCACCTGTTCGGAGGGAGGGGAACCGGTTGGAATAGCGTGAACCTCCCACGTGCTATGTCCTACCAGTGAAGCTTCCCCTGTCAGGTGAAAAGAAGCGGCTGGCTAACTGCCCATGTCTCGGAGGAAGCATGGAGCCAGTTTCGGCTCTCCCCAGATCGGCAGAGGGTGGAGTAGCAACCAGGATAAACAAAAGTAAAATTAGCACTAAGGGGGATAAAAATGGGATAAAAAATCGGGAAAAAAATAAAATAATAATAATCTGGAAGCAAATACATAATCTGATTAAGCCATGCAAAAGAGAGCTAATAAGTAAATTAAAAGTCGATAATACATTGATCTCAGAAAGCGAACAAATCAGAGAGGAATTTAATAATTTCTTTATTAAATCTGTTGAGGAACTTGCCGACAATTTCAAACAAACTAGTAGGCTTAGTCTGGCCGGTCTGGATAATGAATGTACTCCTTCATTCAAGCTACAACCGACTAATCGAGCAGCAGTTCTTAAAATAATAGATAAATGAATAAACAGTCACTCAAAAGATCTTTTTTTAATTTGGATACTGCTTTTCTAAAGAAGTATAGCAATATGTTATATACCCTCTCACTCATCTGATCAATGTATCTATTGAAACTGGGGAGTTTCCTGATGGGTGGAAACAATCAAGAGTTATACTATACAGGTACCAATTTTAAATCTGGAGCAGCTGACCAGGCATGTAATTACAGACTAATCAGGATTTTCTGTGAAAATAGTGGCCTCACACAACTTATGAAACACCTGGAGATGCTAACTACCTACACCCTCTGCAGTTTAGTTTTCATTCTAATTATTCTACAGAGAGTGTCAATTGCTTTTTCGTTAAACAACTTAAACTCCTAGTTAGGTAATATGGTGGGGGCAGTTTTCCTGTACCTCAAAAAAGCATTTGACACCGTTAATCATGACATCCTTATTTCTAAACTCTCCAAATATAACTTTTCGAACAAAACTCTACAATGCTTTCAGTGGTTTTCAAAGTCTGAGATTGTAGGCCCCTCAGACAAAGATTGGGGACAGAGCCCCCCCCCAACCCCCCGCAAGTTTGATCCCATAGACCAGGGCTATTCAACTAAATTGTTCAGGGGGCCACATTGTCAGAAACCTAAGGGGCCGGGGACCGGACCGTTCCCCGAGCCATTATATGTACACTTGACACAACCCGCCACCACATTTTCGCAGCCGCGCTGGAACTAGTATTAAATAGGGGGTGCTGTAAGGAATGGAATCTCAACGCTGTTTTTTTTACTTTTATCCATATTTAGAAGAATATTTAATTTTAAATTAACATTAGGATTATACTATTGTGATGTCATTATTCAGTATCTTCTCCTTTTCTCACTCACTTTCATGTAACCACCTGCTCTCCCTTTAGTCGTTTTACACTACAACAGACAGCAACACAGGCATAAACACTGAACTTATTATTATCATCTCACAGCATTGTAACATTGTAGTGCAGCAAGAAAGGAAAACTGCTGTAAATATTTGAACCATATTTCTTGTTTAGAACCTAGCTAGCAACATCACACATCTCCTGAAACACCATTTATAATGCATCTTTCTTGATTAGCTACATCACATCGCCATCTCCTGAAAAACATTAATATTGCACCTTTCTTGTGGCTACATCACAGCATCTCCTGAAAAACATTTATAGTGGATATGACTTGTTTAGTTCACTTTAGCGTTGCTAGATCATATCTGAAAAACAACCAGTCGGGTGTAATAAGTAAAATGAGGTTTAATTGTAAATTATTATTATTATTAATTTTTTTTTGGAACTCAGCCGGTCGGACTTGATTGGCCCGCGGGCCGCCAGTTGAATAGCCCTGCCATAGACACTCAACAATTGTGACAAGGGAGCCTGCTATTGCTGTTTGACATACTGCAGAAATCCTTGCTTGAATACATTACATACAATACATGTCCCTCTCTCTCCAAAACCTCACGCGCGCACACAACCCCCCCCCCCCCCTCTTCAGAATGCCATGTTGATTTTCAACTATAGCCTACATTGCAGAAAAAACACACCATGATTTAAAAATGAGAATTCGTTTGTCATGGTTTTATTAGGCTACATAATTACCGACCATACAGGTCTGTGGTGTTAGGTGTATAACAGTAGATTACTTTTGAGAAAGTTGATCAGTGTCGTCATCATTAGTGATGTGCTGATGATGTCAATTTTGGTAACAATGAGTATGCATAAGGGACATCATCAATAATGACATACATTGATGAAGCCATGGACAATGTGACATCATCAGTGAATCCTTGCCTGCAAAGGCTATTGTGTAACGGCACTTAGTGGGTGAGGTCATCATTAATGTCACCCATACACTCAAGAAAGTAGCACTCAAGAAAATGGTGTGTTGCCAGCATTTCTGTCATTAGTGATGTCACTTGAGCAATTGTGATGCCATCTGTGATGATGTCATCAGTGATGATCTCATCAGTGATTATGTAATCAGAGATGTCACTCCAGCAATTGTGATGTCATTGGTGATGGTGTCATCGGCCCCTAGTAGCCACGACGTCGAAGCCACACTGTTATTAGACTCCGCAGCTTGTTTAAAGATACTAGTCCCTAGTATAATGATGATGTCATCTTGCTTGAGTGATATCGCTGATGACATCATCACTGTTGACATCATTCACTGAGTGACACCACTGATGACATCATCACTGATGACCTCAACAGGGAGTGTTTGCTGCCCATGCCCCTGTCCTACTGACAACCATCGGATCACTACCTCCACACTACCAGCTCTCGGATAAAGCCAATATAATTGACGACTCGCGACTATGATGGACCTGAGAGTGGGGAACAAGTATCGTCTCGGACGGAAGATAGGGAGTGGTTCCTTTGGAGACATTTACCTTGGTGTCAACATTGCCACTGGTGAGGAAGTAGCCATTAAGCTGGAATGTGTGAAGACCAAACACCCACAGTTGCACATTGAAACCAAGTTCTACAAGATGATGCAGGGAGGAGTAGGTATCCCATCGATAAAGTGGTGCGGGGTAGAGGGAGACTACAACGTGATGGTAATGGACCTGCTTGGTCCCAGTCTGGAGGACCTGTTCAACTTCTGCTCCCGGAAGTTCAGCCTTAAAACAGTCCTGCTGCTGGCAGACCAGATGATTAGTCGTGTGGAATACACCCACTCCAGGAATTTCATTCACCGGGACGTGAAGCCAGACAACTTCCTGATGGGACTAAGCAAGAAGGGCAACATGGTGTACATCATCGACTTTGGCCTGGCCAAGAAGTACCGCGATGCCCACACACACCTGCACATCCCGTACAGTGAGAATAAGAACTTGACAGGCACCGCGCGCTACGCCTCCATCAACACACATCTGGGAATTGAACAGTCCAGGCGGGACGACCTGGAGTCTCTAGGATATGTCCTCATGTACTTCAACCTGGGCTCCCTGCCCTGGCAGGGCCTCAAGGCCGCCACCAAGAGGCAGAAGTACGAACGAATCACCGAGAAGAAAATGTCCACCCCCATCGAGGTGCTTTGCAAAGGATACCCCTCCGAGTTCTCCACATACCTGAATTTCTGCCGCTCGCTGCGTTTCGATGTGAAGCCAGACTACTCTTACCTGCGGCAGCTCTTCACAAATCTTTTCAACCGGCAGGGCTTCTGCGATGATTATGCCTTTGACTGGAAAATGCTCAAATTTGGTGGCAGTCGGACAGCCAAGGACGTGGATCGGGATGACAAGGATGAACTTATGGGAGGAGCACCCAGGGGGTCTGCGACGCAGGGCCTTCCCCCGGGGCCGAAACCACCAGCTGCTACCAAAGTGAGGAACGGACCGGAGCTGGACCGGAGCTCTCACCCTTCCTTACGGGTCCCGCAGTCTGGGAACACGTCACCGCGTGCCATACGTGCAGAGAGGCAGAGGAAGCTGAGCATGCGGCTGCACCACGGGGCTGCTGCCCACGTGTCGTCTTCAGACCCCAATTTCCACTTCACAGGTCAGCATGCCATCTGAGCACATGGGGAAGTCAAATCCTCAGGCTCTGCATCATGCACATGAAAACCCACAGGGCTGCAAGAGATTTCACTCCAGTTATTTTTCCCTATTATTTTTTTGACGTTGTCGGAGCTTTTCAGAATGGACAGCAAATCCTAAAAACATCCAATGGAGTACATGACGGTATCCCACGTCCATCCTTTGATCATGGACCGCGGCTCACCACCACAATAGAAAAAGTGAACGAATGCCAGTGCTACACCATTGTCCCCTCACTGGGACCCTGTGGTCGCTCATAACTGCCCCCCTCAAAACATTCCCACAACATCCTGTCTGACAAACTGTTGTCGTCAACGAAGTGGAAGGTATCGGGGGGGGGGCACACTTGCATGTCAGGGTTTCCGTTATCCGGTAATTGCGGACTTTTACCGTTATGATTAATCAAAGTCCGACATTAAAATCTGCCAGTCACCAAGTTCGGTGAAAATAATCCCCTCTCAGCACAATTTCAGTTGTATTAAAATGGTCTCAAATTATATTTCCACGCAGCTCCTCCTATTAAATAGCATAAGTGATTATTTGTATGTGTAGGTTATAGTGTAGGCTACTGTGTGTTATGAGATGAAAGAAACAATGAAATGCCTAATTCACAATTATGCACGTGCAATGCATGTGCCTATGCAATGCGTGTGCCTGCGTCAGCATCTCTCAACAGGTGGAGAGTGTGGCTATACCGCGCAGCGCCTGCATATCAACATGCAGAGAGAGAAAGAGATAGATGAATCGTGAAACAAACCTTAAAGAGATACTCAACAGTTGAGCCAGACAGATTTTGTCAGTTTTTCAAAAAAGGGCGGGGAGTTTTCAGGCTTTTGAATCCGCCCACTCCACATTTGGATAGGATGAACTTTTGTGGGGCGGGCAAATTTCAGAGCCAATGGCAGAGCTCTGTGTATTTCCTGCTCGCGCATGTGTAGTTTCAGTTAAAGCCAGCTAGCGCTGTGAATGGATCTGCTGATGATGTTCCTGTCCAAACCTCACGTCACCAGGCTCTCTCAGTCCAAACACCAGCATACAGTTTTACTTCGTCGAACCAAACGGTTCAGCTAACGCTATTGTATTGTATAATCTTTATTTCAGACAAAAGTCCATAGCACATAAATGTATCATACAATAACATACAACATGGGAAAAAGGTAAAAAAAAAAATAGATTAATAAAATAAAATACAATAGTGCAATAAAAGTGCAATAAAAGTACTGTAGTGCACTCCTACCTAATCAGTAGCAAGTTGCTGAGCCAGTGCTTAAGCAGCCTGGACGTGACGCGGTAAGAGCTCTTTATAGGGTTTGTTAGCGCCACTATAATGCTGTTGTTTGACACTTCCAGGCGCTGCATAAATTTGTACATGAGTCGCCTTAACAAAGCCTCACAGGTGGGCACATCAACAGAGGTAAACAGCTGACTGGCACTATGCCACCTGGGGACACGGAGAAGTAACCTCATGGCATCGTTGTATGCCACTCTAAGCCTTTGCATGCTTTTCACTCTGTAATGGGACCAGATGAGCCGTATACAAGGGGGTGACATATGCTCTGAACAGTGCACATTTTACATTTACAGAACACATAGAAAATTTCCTAAAAGCATATTAGCTTGAGCATATATATTTTCCGACACTGTCGTTGGATGTCACTGTCATCCCTGAGATCCTCTGAGAGGATATGTCCAAGATATTTTAATTCCCTAGACACACCCAAAGCAGCATCTGAGAGATGGAACACTGGAAAAGTGGATTTCTTGTCCTCTCTGGATCTAACAACCATGATGCTGCTTTTTTTGGCATTATATGTAATGTCATGTTCTTGCCATACTGTGAGCATATCCTCAGTAACTGTTGTAACCCCGCAGTATACTGTATACAGCTATAATCAGGAGAGAGCATAGAACATTTCACTCCGACCAAAACTTAAAAAAAAAACATTAAAAAAAGATTTTCTTTAACTCATTGAGTGCCAGCCACTTTTGGAGAACGGACGCTCCCAGTGCCAGAGTTTCAGAGCGTTTTCAGTGATTTCTCGAGGCCCACAGAATATTGTGTGATATTACTATGTAAACACCGAACACGCCCAAAGAACGATGAGACTCTCTTCTATCATCTGCAAAAAAAAGTTTATTGATACCATTTTCCGTTCTTTAGTTATGAGCCGGAGAAGATAGGTTGTTTTGAGCAAAAAGACACGTTTCAAATTAGAAGCTGAGTTATTCCGCCTTTTGTGAAATGAAGCATTTCAAGCACATTCACTGAGTCTGAAGCTAATATTTTCTGATGTAGTGACGTGGTGTAGTTGTGTGGTGCCCTGCGTGCCCCATCCCCCTCTCCCCTCCTCAGCTGCAAACTCCTCCCCACACTAACACACAGCCTAACACGCACGCAGTCTATTTTCGGAGCGCTCCCCGTTTTTGTGCGCCGGCTCCCAGCGCGACACGGAAATGCCAAACCGGACTGCAGGGATAGGTTTGGCCCTTCGGCGTCGGGTGCTGCCTTTCTGGCGGCTAATCGTGTGGAGAAACTATGCAGACAGACAGACAGAGGCAGAGGGGCTCAGTTGTGGGCGCGGATTGACTGCTGTTCGCAGCCAACGTCAGCTGCAGACAGAGCAATCTATATGGCTCTGGCTGCAGCATGAGCGGTTTCTCTTTCATCACGGGGCTTTTTCCTGCTGTTTTCCGGACCTTTCTCTAATCTGGAGAGCACTGTCGCCACCTAATGAGTCCGTAAAATAGGTTATACACCTTCAATAGCTACAATATTTGTACAGGAGATGCCTGAGGCTTTGATCCACGTCCCACCGTCAAAAAACGCAATTGACGAACATACTCGTCCTTGGCACTCTACGTTAGTATCTGAATTGACGAACATACTCGTCCTTGGCACTCAATGAGTTAAACACACATTTTTTTTAACATTTTGGTCCCAGTGAGATGTTATGCGATCTCCCCTGTTTCTAAATATATCTGTACCATTTGGTTTGAACCAGTGATTTTCTGAAACCAAGCGGGTCTAACCTTGTCAATGATGATGATAATCAGTATAGGCTATAGTTCAGTGATGTCATAAATTCACAGTGATGATGTCACTGTGGATTTGACACAGTGAGGAGTCAATGTTAGCACTACTAAAGTTGTCAGAGGTGTCACCTCCGACACAATATTGTTATCCAAGATTTGGGTGCCATGGTATTCCCAACTATTGCGTAGTTTCACATGTATTCACATGCCAGTGCCTAAGTTTAAGCTCAAACATAGCCTTCTTGGGCTGTGTCATTTCGGGTTCAACTGCTCCACAGCGCCAGATGTATCGGTTCGGTGCTCAGTGGTGCGGGGGTGTAGTGCAGTTTACAATTTAGAGCATCAGCTGCGCTTCCTTGAATATCGTGGATATAAGACTCGATCCAGTTGCTGTAGCCCTTTTTTTGAATGCTGTACACATTCATCTGCCCATTTATCGATTGGGTTGGTGTGACAGAACTCAAACTTTTGGTCTACTGCTCCATGTTCAGACAAGGCTTTGGATGAGAGAACGTTACATAACCATCGCACAGGCTTTCTCTGAACTGAGCAGGTGGCCAGGTGTTGCATGTCACGCTGATCAGTCTGTCCATTCCGGTAATGTTACAACGCTGCAAATAGCTTTTATTTATAATTATCAGCTATCGGGTATAGTGCGCTCAGTAGTCAGTAGACTGCACAAAATAAGATTTTTTGTTTGTTTGTTTGTTTTTTAGACCCCTTTTCGACCAATCGATTGGTCGGAGCTGTGGTCAATTTCTGGTCGACCAGGATAATCTTTGGTCGAGGGCAGCCCTAGTTGCCAATAGTAAAAGGCTTTTTCTGAGTCTGATCAATGACTGACAAGCAAAGTATATGCTGTCAGATTTTTTTTTAAAGCAGCTACGAGCAAGATTTTCGATTGTTATTAAACAGTCTAAATTTAATATCGATGCATCACATCTTACCTCTAATAGTAGACGAGACCAACGCTGAGTAGTCTTGCTTGAACCGTGAGTGAATCGGCCAGTGTTGTCTTGACGATTAGTCTGTCTGCGGCCTGGGCAGATCAGGAAGTGAAATGAAACGGTTTGCGGCAACCACTTCGGCCATAACCACAAAATAACAAAATAACTTTCAAACAAACTGTTAGAATATAACGAGAGATGTTCCCGAGAGTAGCAAGCCCCTGCATGGCGTTCTCCATGTTTATGGTCTGTTGCTAGGCAGAGCGAAACGGTTGAAGGCAGGCAGCTGCCGTAAACGGTTTCGTTTCACTTCCGGGTTTATCCGGCCCGCCGGTAGACAGACACAGACTCTATAATCATCAAGAGAGCAATGTCCGATTCACACGGCTTTGGTCTCAGCTACGATTATAGGTAAGATGTGATGCATCAATATTATAATTATACTGTTTAATAACAATCGAAAATCTTGCTTGTAGCTGCTTTAAGTGTATACAGCATTAGCATTAAATCTCTGGGCGTACTTATTCGCTCAGAGCCCAACTTTTTAAAGCTTCCAAATGAGTCACTTTTCATTTGATTTTGTTTTCAAATACTGCCAATCCAGGACAAAAAATAATGTTCTAATGAATTTGAAGTTTAAGTCCTCACATTGGCTGGCAGCACCATTCAGATGAGGCAAAGCTGCTGCTCTGCTAGTGTCAGTCCACATGAGTTGAAAAATGCAATGATGATGGAATCTATTTTTAACATCTCTCTATTAAAGCAGCTATAATAAACTTTCATTTTTGTTGATTTTAGTGGCCCCTGTGCACAAAAGTGGTAGTGTTTTGAAGGGACTGTAAAGGACTGTATAGGTTGATTCTTGTGTTATTAAACTTAAAGTCCCTGGAAACCAGAAATATTTCTTTATTATTTAGCATTTTGAGTTCATCACATCACAGGACCCTATGTTAATAAGTCACCAGCCAAATTTGAACGATGATGAACGTCGCAAAGTATATAAATTTAGGTTTGACAGTCATGGCAAAAGTCATGAGAATCAATTAGTTTTTAGAGTGTATTTTCTCCCGCGGACTGTGTGGGCATGTCCCGTCTGCAGCAGGGAAGAGAGGGAGAGAAGGAGAGAGAGAGAAGGAAAGAGATGGGGTGTGCGTGTGTGTGTGTGTGTGTGTGTGTGTGTGTGTTCGCGCGTTGCTCCGCGCATAGCGTACTGAGAGGAAGAGATCTCTGCTGCTCTGCCGCTGCGAGTGCACAGCGCTACTGTGTGTGTGTGTGTGTGTGTGTGTGTGTGAGTAACCTCGCGTCACCAGGCTGTGTGTCGAGCGCTATGCTGCCTGCTCTCTCTCTCTCTCTCTCACTAGTCCCGAGAGAGAGAGAGAGAGAGAGAGAGCAGGCAGCATAGCGCTCGACACACAGCACACAGAGTGGGAGGGAGACAGACAGACAGACACTGAGCGAGCACTGTGGGGGCAAAGAACGGACAAAAGGAGAAGGGCGGGATGCGCGCGTGTACAAAGGTTATAGAGCTTATGACGTCATAAGCTCCTGCATTTTAGCACCTCGCGCACTGCTCTCTTCAATGAGGAAGTAAGTACCTTGTAGAATCTTGTAGAAAAGTGTCGATTTTAAGGCTTTGGGTTGAAAGTAATGTATAATAATTTCTGAGGCACACAATTACTAACATAAGACCCTAAATAACATAGTTAGAACGTTTTTGTGGATTTTGGTTTCCAGGGACTTTAAGAACTGGACGGACGGACACACACACACACATGCTTTGGAGGTGCAGAGAAATTTGTCCTCCGCGTTTGACCCATCCTGGCAGCTGCAGTGAAGCGCCCGGGGACCAACTTCTTCCAATCGCCGCTGGTCAGACGACGATCTTCTGCATGTTTTTAGTGGGGAGTTATATATGGAGGAACCCCAGGGAGCACGGGGAGAACATGCAAACTCCACACAGAAAGGCCCTTTCGACGAGATAGCCCACCTGGGCAGTGGGGACTGAGGACATGGGTGGGACACACACCCTCAGTGCCCACAGCGTCCCAGGGAATCGAACCCAGGACCTTCTAGCTGTGAGGCGAGGGCGCTACCACTGCGCCACCGGGCCCCCTCCCCTCTAGCTGGTGTTGGTCAAAACACACATGAAGAGGTCTTCAGGTCACTGTGGGCTGGTAGGCTGGTGCTTGTCCGCTTCCAGGGCAACTACCTCTTCCAGCTGTTGGATGATCTTGTGCAGTTTTTGCTCTTCTGCCTTCTGGCTATCAATGTGCTTCTTTGTTTCATCCACTTGCTGCTTCATTGATTGCAGATCTCCCTTCAGGGCCTCGTTGTCCTTCACCACACACCTGTTCTTCCGCTGCTCCTTAGCCAGAGCCAACTCCTCCTCATTGGCCTTGTTCCTCAGCCAGACGAGCTGGGTGTTCATAACCTTCAGCTTCCTCTTCATCTCTGTGGTTTCATCCTGAGCCTCAAAGAGGTTTTTGCTGTCGTTTCTTTCAGACGTGACAGTCTCAAGCAGGTTCTCTTGCAGTTTATGCTTGTGCTGAGTGACCTTGCCGTCAGCTATCACCATCTGTTCTACTTCAACGTCATCCAGGTGTTGCTTCATCTTCTGTGTGAGGCTGCTACTCTCGTTGGTGTAGTGAACACGGTCGCTGAGTCTGGGTCCCCTGTAGGTTTGCTCAGATACAGCTGCTAGGCCGGAGGGAGGCTGAACAGGTGGGTGCCCAAACCTGTACCAACTTGGAGGCTGCTGAGGTAAGTAAGATGCTGGATAGCTAGGAGCCCTGGGGGGTGGTGGCTGTGAGGTAGGGACACCTCGATGGTGTGGGTATTGCACTGCCAGTGCCGTGGATTGTCGAGTCGGACGGTACTCCCTATCAAATTGATGTGAGCTTGTAGATGGTTGTGGGACTAGTTTCAGGCTGCCTACAGTCTCCATGAGCCGCTTGATATTCGCTCTGATCTCCCGGAGCTCTGCACGCATATCTTGCTGTGACTGCCGGAGTCTCTCGTTCCCCTCTCTGATCTCTACATGCTCATCTTGGGATTTCCCAGATGGCTCTCTTCGCTCCTGAAACCTATAGTCAGATGAGGGGGGTTCTCTGTAGATCTGCTCATGCTGTCTCTCCCTGTAAAGACTGCAAGCTAGCAGGGGCTCGGAACGGTACCTTCCACTGTGGCTATGAGTTTCCTCAGGGTACAGGTCCCACTCAGTAAGAGCAGCATCCCATCGGGACTGGTGGCTGTGGAGTGAAGCACGTGGAGAGTTGGGGGATGTCATCATGACAGCTCCCTCCACCTGAGCCTCCCATCCATCCTCTTGCCCATGCTTGTAGTGTGCCATGCCCGTGGGTGATACGGCTCGGCGTCTCTGGCTGTAGTGTGCCATGCCCGTGAGTGATACGGCTTGGAGTCTCTTGCTGTATTGTGCCATGCCCATGGGTGATACGGCTTGGAGTCTCTTGCTGTATTGTGCCATGCCCATGGGTGATACGGCTTGGCGTCTCTGGCTGTATTGTGCCATGCCCATGGGTGATACGGCTTGGAGTGTCTGGCTGTATTGTGCCATGCCCATGGGTGATACGGCTTGGAGTCTCTTGCTGTATTGTGCCATGCCCATGGGTGATACGGCTTGGCGTCTCTGGCTGTATTGTGCCATGCCCATGGGCGATACGGCTCGGTATCTCTGGCTGTATTGTGCCATGCCCGTGGGTGATACGGCTTGGAGTCTCTGGCCGATGCAGTCCACCTCGTAGTCCTCCGAATGCCGTGGTGGACTTGTCCGACGCGTCAGATGAACAACGTCTCTGTCATACTCCATGTTGGGGGTAAGTGCTGCTATCCGGCTCAAAGCACCAAAATGTTATGAAGGGACTGTAAATGACTGTTTAGGTTGATTCTTGTTATCTAGCTGGTGTTTGTCGGTCAAAGCACAACACGATGAGGAGGTCTTCCGGTCACTGTAGGCTGAAGCTGTTGCTTGTCATACCTCCCCCACGACTTATATAGCCTCAGCTGGAAAGGGGTTACGACATCACTGATGATGTCATAGCTTGAAGGACGGCCATGTCTATGACATCACTAGCAGATGAGGTCTATCGGTGCTTTATAACATCACTGATGGAACGAAGACTGCATTTCCTGAAGACCGATTCTCCTCCTGCTGTGAACCAGCGGGTCGGCCAAGCTGTGACAGGCTGGCCAGGGCTTCTCCAGGGCCTGCCTGAACATCGAGCCTCCCCCGCTGTTTTACTGAATGAGGTTAACGTTATTAGTTCATTGGCCAGAACAAAATTACAACCAGTTTCACACGGATGTGAACACAGGAAGTCCTGCTGCATCAGCGCAATGAACTCTGGGTATTGGATGAGCTGCCTGAACCACCTCACAACAAAAATGCTGTTTTTTCCGCCAATGTTTGGTCGATTTGAAAACAAATTGCTCCTATGAACTCAGGAATTAATTTCCTTGCCTTAAAGGAATGCTCCGGCGACATTCACGTGGACATTGTGTTAAAGTTTAACACAATGTTAAATGCCATTTTGAAGTTTCTCCAAAAGCGTTTTTTCGCTATTTCTCCTTAAAATTTTGCCCGATCTTCACCAAACCACATCACACAGCGTGTGTGGACTGTCCTGCACAAAACTTATCACACAGTTTTTTGAAAGGCCGCACCGTTGCGATATAATTGACTTCCGAAGTTTTGTGGGTGGGGCCTAGTTCCACAAAAAATGCCATAACTCCAGACCACATTGTTCGATGTGAACCAAACTTCGTCCAGGTGTGCAGGTATGTAGTCTGAGCTGATAAAAATACAATTTTGACATTTTGCCTATAGGGGGCGCTTTAGCAACATTAACTACCTGTATCTCACAAACCATGAGAGCGACTGTTCCCAAATTGGGTACATAGGTTCATAGAGTATTCTTCTACTCTGGCCTAAAAAATTACACCAATTGACCTCATGGTGGCACTCTAGCTGCCCTCTTTATGTTTTAGTTCATAAGTTTGGAACCGTAGCTTCTGTAATAAGATGCTGAGTTACGACAGTGATGCGGGGTTACGACAGCGCCGCAAGGCATTATGGGAACTGCCGTAGACGAGAACGTCAGATCAGACATGACATGTGAATGAATAACAGTGCTGGAGTAAGGCTCATAACGAACAACATTACCTGTGTGGACAATATATAATTTCAACTAGAATAAACACTAGGAGGGTTTATTACATGGTGTCAGAAGATGGCGAAGTTCAGTCCACCGGAGAATTTCTGCTTTGAGAGGCCAGCGGAGTGGACGGATTGGAAAAAGCGCTTCACTCGCTACCGCATAGCTACAAAGCTGGATAAGGAGCGTGCAAGTAAGCACTCTCATCTATGCTTTGGGAGCCGAAGCATAACACATATTTAGTTTGTTTATCTTTGACGAAGATGATGACAATGACTATGATGTGGTAATGGGGAGGTTCGACGCTTACTTCATACCAAAGCGTAACGTCATTCACGAGAGAGCCTGTTTTTATCAGCGGGTGCAACATGCTGGGGAGAGAGTGGAGACATTTATCCGCGCTCTTTATGAGCTCTCGGAGCACTGCGATTTCGGAGCCCAGCGTGAAGAGCACATTAGGGACCGTATCGTGGTGGGAATCCAGGATAAAGAGCTGTCTCGCAAGCTGCAACTCATCTCAAACCTCACACTGGAGATGACAGTACAAGAGGCCCGTCAACTAGAGGACGTGAAAGCCCAAGTCAGCCAGCAAGGTGAGGGAGCATGCGCCAATGCGCCATACAGGAGGTAGCGCAGAGGCACGAAAGGTACACAAAATGGCGGAGCCATGACGCAAATAAAAACAAAGGCAGAGGCTTTACAGACAAAGGCCACAGTAAAACATGTGGGAGATGTGGCAAGACAACCCACAAGAGGGAGGAAAAATGCCCCGCAGCCAACTCTACATGTCACAAGTGTAAGAAAACAGGACATTGGGAGAGAATGTGCAAAAGCAAAATAGTGAATGAAGTCACAGAGCGCGAAGAGGATACAGCCTACTTTCTGGGCTCAGTGGGCAGTAAACTCCCAGGCAGTGAACAATGGACTGTACATTTGGACATTGGTAGTACACTAGTCGGGTTCAAATTAGACACAGGGGCCGACGTATGTGTAATGAGTGAGAGAGCCTTTGAAACATTAGAACCAAAGAGAGAGCTGCGCCAAGCTAAAACAGTACTGAGGGGCCCAGATGGGGCCACGATTGGACTGTGTAGGTCAATTCACAACAGACACTACATACAAAGGAAAAGACTATTCATTTAAAGTCTATGTAGTCAAGGGATGAATAGTGAATAATTTACTCAGCCGAGGAGTAGTTGAGGAAATGGGCCTAGTAAAAAGAGTCAATGCAATTCGTAGCACCAGTGAATTCGGTCTGCTCAAGACACAACCAGTAAAGGTAGTGCTCAGAGAGGACGCACAGCCCTATGCAGTCCACACAGCACGCAGAGTCCCCATCCCTCTGATGGAGCCAGTTAAGAAAGAGCTAGAGAGAATGGAGGCTAATGACATCATAGTGAAGGTGGTGCCAGCCCCAAAGAAAACAGGCAGGCCGCGCATCTGCGTGGACCTCAAGAGATGAAATAAAGCTGTAAAAAGGGAGCGATTCATCCTGCCAACCCCAGAAGAGATCACAGTTGGACTGAACGGGTCAACAGTGTTCTCCTCACTGGACGCGGCGTCAGGATTCTGGCAAATCCCGCTCGACGAAGACAGCCAGAGACTAACGACATTTATTACTCCTTTTGCCAGATATTGCTTTAAGCGACTCCCATTTGGTATCAACAGCTCCCCAGAAATATTCCAGAGGAAGATGGTAGAGACACTGGAGGGCCTGCTGGGGACAGCTGTGTATATGGATGACATCATCGTCCATGGGAGAGACATGGCGGAGCATGACCAGCGCCTACAGCGCGTCATGGAGCAGCTGGAGTCTGCTGGGCTAAAACTGAACGCTGAAAAGTGTAAACTGAGACAGAAAAAGTTACACTTCCTGGGCAATGAGATCGACGCGGACGGCGTGCGGCCTGACCCAGCTAAAGTGTCAGCCGTCGGAGAGCTTCCCACACCTGAAAATGTCCAGGAACTCAAGAGGATCCTGGGCATGGTAAATTACCTGGGAAAATATATTCCCAGGCTGGCCACACTGGGCCACCCGTTATATGTGCTGCTGAAGGACACGTCGGCGTGGACATGGGGTCCAGCGCAGCAGTCTGCATTCCAACAGATCAAGATGCTGCTCACCACCTCGCCCACCCTTGCATACTACGACGTCCACAAGCCCACGGCAGTCTCTGCTGATGTGAGCAGCTATGGGGTCGGTGGTGTGCTATTGCAGCTACATGGGGAAGAATGGAAGCCAGTGGCCTACTGCTCCCGACGTCTGAGCGATGCTGAAACCAGATACGCCCAGATTGAAAAAGAGTGTCTGGCGAGTGTCTGGGCCTGCGAAAGGATTGAAAAATATCTGTATGGCCTAGAGGTGTTCAAATTGATCACAGACCACAAGTCCCTGGTCCCGCTCATGAACACAAAGGACCTAGATAACGTTCCCATCCGCTGTCAGAGGCTGCTAATGCGGCTAATGAGGTTTAACCCCACAGCAGAGTACACGCCCGGCAGGACCCTGATCATAGCGGACACTTTGTCTAGGAGCCCCTTGAGCGACAACAGTGAAGACACACACACAGACATAGAGTGCTATGTGGCATCCGTCATCAATGGCATGCCGGCTACAGAGCAAAAGATGGACAGCATCAGAGCAGCCACAGCAGCAGATGACAAGCTCCAAACCCTAATCAGGTACATACAGTCAGGATGGCCAGTCTACATAAATAATGCGCACCCGTCTGTTAGAGAGTTTTTCCCAATGAGAAATGAACTGTCAGTATACGACGGATTAGTGACAAGAGGAAATAGAATAGTCATCCCGGAGAAGCTGAGGGCCGACATCATGGACAGAATACATGATGGCCATCAGGGCCTGACTAAATGCAGAGAAAGAGCAAATACCTCAGTATGGTGGCCCGGGATATCATCCCAAATTAAACATAAAGTCTTGACATGTCAGACATGTCAGGAACGGAGAAAGAGCCAACCTAAAGAACCGCTGCTCTCCACACCCCTTCCAGACAGACCTTGGAAGCGAATAGGGATGGACTTATGCGAGCATAATAAGCAGAGCTACCTAGTCATCTCAGATTACTACTCACGCTATATAGAGATACTGCACATGCCCACAACAACTAGCGCCCAAGTAGCCATAAAGCTAAAGGCCACATTTGCTAGATATGGAATAGCAGAGCAGGTAATCACTGATAACGGGCCGCAATTCTCTAGCGAGGAATTCAAGGCACTAGCCCGTGAGCTGGACTTTCAACATATAACATCTAGCCCACACAATCCCCAAGGGAATGGGCATGCAGAAAGAGCCGTGCAAATAGCAAAGGGGATCTTAAAACAAAAAGACCCTCTTCTAGCGCTCATGTGCAACTGTTAATGGGCCGGAGGATCCAACAACCCTGCCTACTCTCGACAGCAACCTGCTACCCAAATGGCCGAGTAGGCAGCAAATCAAGGCCAAAGATGCTGCAGAGAAAGGAAAACAAGCACGCTACTACAATCAACGCCACGGGGTGAGAGATCTACCCACCTTATGACCAGGTGACCACGTTCTCACCAAGCTGGACAACCAAAAGTCCTGGCTAACACCCGCAGTGGTGACCAATGAGAGTGTCACACCACGGTCCTACGTCATAGAGACGGAGCAGGGAGCTACACTCCGCCGCAACAGACGCCACCTCCAGGCGGTGCCACCTGCTGGATCGTCGGTGCCGGACATCGCACCCATACCGACCTCTGACCACTGGTCCTCCTGTCCAGACAGGGAGTACACCTAGGGACACAGATGGACTGATACGTACCAGGTCCGGCAGAGCCAGTAAACCAGCTAAGAGACTGGACCTGTGAGAAAAAAAAGTAGAAAAAAAAATGTGTAGAGGAAATAGACTGTTGATTTATTATGGGTTCATGGTTATGTTATGTGAAAAGAAACAACATTCCAATTGTAAAAGATTGTGCATGAAAAAAGAGTTCAAGAAAATGTAATCTAATGTTGAATAACCTACTGTAATTGGAAGAGACAAAATTATATTAAATAACAGTAGTGTAGAATGTTAATGATGCTAAAGCTAAGGATACTTTGTTGTTTTGAAAACAAGTCAGAAATACTTCTGTTGAGTTGCACTGAGGAGTGAAAGAATTTAAAAGGGGAGATGTAATAAGATGCTGAGTTACGACAGTGATGCGGGGTTACGACAGCGCCGCAAGGCATTATGGGAACTGCCGTAGACGAGAACGTCAGATCAGACATGACATGTGAATGAATAACAGTGCTGGAGTAAAGCTCATAACGAACAACATTACCTGTGTGGACAATATAATTTCAACTAGAGTAAACACTAGGAGGGTTTATTACAGCTTCTACGATCAAAATTCTTTCTGCCCTGGTTTCCTTGGCTCCTCCCCCTTGTAATCACATAGGTCCGCCCATTTCCCACCCACAACTACTTGGTACACCCTAGCAACGATCTACGAACGCCCTATAGCGATGAGCCGAAAACACCCTAGCAACCAGTTAATACACCCTTGCAACCGCCTAAACACGTCCTAGCTGCACATTGCCGATTGGGGCTGTATTTATACTGGATGGGAGGGTGGGGTCTAAGGCAGGGGCGTTGCAAGTAGGGATGGGCATCGAATTTCGAATTTTCGAATACCGCAGCAAGCACAATCAAATTTGATTTAGCAAATTTAGCCTGTTCTAGTCTTATCTTACAGTAGCACTATTAGCCCAATGAAATTGTGTAGAAAAATAGCTGTTTCATGACCTGATATAATTGGCTATCATTCAATAGAGGGTGTGCACGGACGTCACTTCCCACCCGAACACGCATTCTCAATCGGGACTGAGTGGCAAAACCTTTGGAGCAGCAGGTATAATTTATCTAGGCTGATTACCACTCAGTGGGCGTGACCACGCAGTGACTTCTGTCTCTATGACATCACGTGCATACCCTCTATACCATACATGGGCAAATTACGGCCCGCGGGCCGGATGCGGCCCGCGGGCGCCACCTGTGTGGCCCGCCATGGAATTGCAAATTTTTTTTTTTTTTTTTTTTTTTTTTTTTTTTACACAGTGCACCTGAACGCAACATGCAAGATACCCGCTGAATAAATGTCCAAATGTTCATGTCATTCTGGCCAATACTCCACTTCTGTTATAGCATTTCAGTCTGGAATATGGAATATCTTTCAATAATCTTTATGACTAAAAGGCTACATTGAATTAGAAATTTAAATAATTAACTCATTGGTTTTGGATTTATTTAGCTTCAAGACTGCATTTTTGTTTGTGTGACCCTCTTTGATTATCCAGGGCCACTTACTGATACTTATGCTTAAATTAACCCACTCATATTCTGATTTATTTCAAGAAAAACATTTCGGCTATTGGAAATTCTAATTGGCTGGTAACTTTAAAATCTAGCAGCCTATTGGCAGGTGGTCAAAAAACTTAATTTCAAGCCCTGAGAGCAGGTGGTGACATAGGAGTGAGTGAGAAAAGGATGAAATATTGGTGGTTAAGACTGAATAATGACATCACAACTGTTAATTTAAAATGAGTTATTCCTCTAAACGTGGCTTCAAATGCACCAAATTTTTCACGCTGGCCCCGTTCGGCCCTCAGCAAAACCTGGTAGCAAATACATTTTTTGTGGCCCTCTCTATCATCAAAGTTACCCATCCATGGGTTACGGCATGACAATATTTGTTCGGCCCCCGGCAACAATCTGGGTTTCTCATGTGGCCCCCCATGAAAAATAATTGCCCACCCCTGCTCTATACTGTAGCTAAGATTAGAATGCACCTCATTAATTTCCACTGGGGAATTGGAGTCTAAGTCAAATAAATATAAAAAGGCCAGTGCATATGAGAAATTTAAGGCAGATAAATAAGAACCTCCCGCATCTCAAATGCTCAGGGGGACATGCTGGCTTCACAGCCATTCAATTGTGTGCAGTCTACCAGAGAGTCGAGAGGCATTGCGATAACCCTAATAAAAAGAACAGGGCAGCGTTTGAT
>NC_139623.1:6587386-6649886 GCF_964638095.1 Poromitra crassiceps
TTTGGAGGGCAAAAAAAAAAGCAGGTTTGAACCCATAGTGGGCACTCTTGCTGCCTGAAAATGATACAGTTTTTACAATTCTAATAGTTTAGTCTAAAATGTGGAGATTTTGGCCAGAATCCTTTACACACCACCTCAAAAGCCATATATATATATTGGTTAAAAGCTAGAAAAAAGTTAGTTACGCTTTAATTTAACAGTTCATTTTGGTGTGGTTTGGCAATTCCTTGCAGTGACGTGCTTGGCAGGTCAGAGACGGTGCCACCACCGAGAACTTGTGCCAGCCTCTTTGACAGCCTGACCGCCTCCTGTCGGTCTCCACCACTGGCTTCACTCAGAGACTGGATCAGGCCCTCCGCTTCTTGTAAACTGACTGGTGGGATATAATACTGTACTTGGGACTTTTCATGTGGCGAGTTTTATATGCCGGTACTTATACCTGTTGAATCTTGGTATTTATGACATCACCGATGACATCACAGCCATTCATGTGTGTGTGTGTGTGTGTGTGTGTGTATGCGCGCGCGCGTGTATTTATTGTGAAATTCTAAAAGATGTGTATTTGTCGCATTAAAAGGACCCCACCCCTCTGTGTATAGCCTCATGGTGCCTTTTCAACTTCTATTGTTCTAATTACATCTCTCCCAGTTAACAGTATCCCAAAATCATAAGTTCATGATGAAATAGCCTACGCTGCAGTGCGGGCTTTCAAAAAACCACAAAATAAGTTTTGAGCAGCACAGTCCACACAGCTGTGTGCTGTCGTTTGGTGAAGTTTGGACAAAATTAGAAGGCGAAAGCGATTTCTGTGACATAGGCCCCACCCACCACAACAATTTGCAAGTCGATTATATCGCAACGGTGAGGTCTTTAAAAAAAACAGCAAAACAGGTTTTGTGCAGGACAGATGTTGTTTGGTGAAGATTTGACAAAATTTGAAGGAGAAATAGCGAAAAAATGCTTTTGGACAAAAATCTAAATGGCGGAAAATCTAGTTAGACGGAAATGGGCATCTTGATCTAATAAGTTATGGTTCCAAAGTTATGGACCAAAATGTAGAGGGCAGCTATAGTGCCACCGTGAGGTCAATCGGTGTAATTTTTTAGGCCAGAGTAGAAGAGTACTCAATGAACCTATATACCCAATTTGGTTTGTGAGCTACGGGTACTTATTGTTGCCATAGCACCCCCTATAGTCAAAATTACACAATTATTTTTGTATCAGCTCAGAGTACATAGCTGCACACCTGTACCAAGGTTAATTCGCAACGGACAATGCGTTCCGGAGTTAGGGCGATTTTTGTGAACTAGGACACACCCCCAAATTTTCAGAAGTCGATTATATCGCAACGGTGCGGTCTTGCAAAAAAAACGCGAAATAAGTTTTGTGTAGGACAGTCCACACACGCTGTGTGATGTGGTTTGGTGAAGATTGGACCAAATTTGAAGAAATAGTGAAAAAAAAATTCAAAATTCCAAGGAATCTAGGGAAAAAAATAATTTTGATTGTAAATACTACGCTTCAAAAGTTATGGACCAAAACGTAAAGAGGGCTGTTATGGCGCCACCTAGTGGTCAACAAGTGTTATTTTTCCGCCCATAGTAAAAGGTGACTCTGTGAACCTACCTACCAAGTTCGGTAGCGGCAGGTCTTATGGTTTCTGAGTGGGACCAAATTGGCTTCCAAATCGGCTTGCAAATTGGGTGGACAAACCCTGTTATAGGGCCTGCGCCACTGCGTGCGCTGGCCAAAGATAATAATAACCTAATTAGAATACTGTAAAATGGATGTGATTGTGGTGGTGCTTACCTCATCTCATCATGGTAGTGTTTTGACCTTGTTGCCACAGTACTGTGGTGGTGCTTAACTCCTCCAGAGGCCCGGTCCCCTCGCATCGTCTCCCTGGCATCGCTCTGCAATGACGGAGGGCCCGGGCTCCCTAAAGGATCCCCGCTCTGAGAGTTGTCTTTGTTTCACTGTCTCAAAACAAAGGTGAACTTTGCACTGAGAAGCAGACACCATTAGCAGTCAACTGGTGCGAAGGCGTCCAAATCAATGGAGAAAGTGGAGGCTCTTCTTCCCAAATACAGCAGAAGTGAAGTTTGAATGTAATTTCAGAAAGAGACACTGTAATGTTCTCACTTACACATTTCCCTCTCTGCTTCAGGTGTTATGCATCTACCTGATTAAGGGGGCGTAGGAGGTTTTGCTAATCCAATCACAGCTGGCCACATCCTTCCCATTCAGCCAATCAAACCAACCTTTAAGAGCTGTTCCCTTCTCATATGAAACCCCCCCCCCCCCCCCCCCCCCTCTGCCCAGACGGGACCTTCGCCGCGGGATAGGGGAAGACAGCAGTCATTGACCCTAGGCTGCACGTCACGATAAACGAGATGAGCGGGGCAGTGAGTACTTGGACTGTTTGCGATTTCTGATCTGAATCGTAAAAATGGATTACCTCTTGGAGATCTCACTGCCGCTGCGCCGAAGTGTTTAAAATTGAGGCCCAGGACTGACTCGTGTGAGGAATGTTGTTGATCGCTGCACCCCCCGGGGAAACCCAAACATCTGATTTAATCTGGCCCCCCCCAACTGCTATCAGCCGTCAAGGACATTAGCAGCAAAACTCTCCAGAATCCTCGACTGCAACCTGCGCTTCCAACATTCACCCCCCCCCCGCCCTGACATCTGACGCCTGACTTTTGGACTGGAAAAACCGAGGCCATCTCTACAGCAATCGCTTTTGGCTGTTTCAGCCAGGAGGGGGCTCAGACTTACACACACATACACACACATGGACCCTAAGGACTCATAGGCCAACACACATGGTCACGCACGCACTCCCCCAAACTCCCCCCGCCCCCCTCCCCTAAACCCCACCCCCCGCCGAACCCCCACGAACCAAGCTGGCGCTGAAATGGCAGCCTCCTTGGTGTCGTGGTGTGGGTTGTCTTTGCTGGTAATCCTGTACATTTACAACAAATGTATTTGTATTGTATAATATTGAAGTGTGCCTTTATTACTTTTCAAATTAGTAATAGTGTGAATTCTGAGTTATTTCATTTAAATGCTTTGTCTGGCGCTGTTCAATGGCGACCCGGATTTGCTCTCCGACTCTGAGAGGGAACCAAGCAGAATTTCGCTCGTGATACTTGTACCATGTAGTGACAATAAAGTTTATCTCAAAGTTTATCTCATACTCTATCTGTTAAAATGTTGTTTAACTGCTTTTCATTGTGATGTAGCTATAGTATTTTGGCAAACTACAGTTTTAAAGTAATTAGTTTCCCCAACACTGCAGAAAGCTGAAAAGAGGATAAGAGTTTTTAGGTGTTTAGCTGATCCATGGCTTACTCACTTATACTGGCAATCAGGAGGTAAGGGCAGTTTAGAATCCAGCGATTTATCATAGCCCGACGGGCATTGCTCAACGTGACGTCTGTTCCAGTGTCGCTCGACGCTGATTGTGGACGCTGTCACTTGTAAAAAGTATAAACACCTAGGCGATTAGAGAATGCCTCACAGAGGCACAGAGCAGGATGTGTTGTGATATTTTCACATGGATTAATGCCGGACGGACAGACAGAGAAGCTGCCAGTCAAGGTATAATGTTACCATTTTGATTGCAACATTACAAAACTGTCTTATCTGCTTGCTAACATGCTGTATGATTATCCATGCTAACGATGTGTAGCTGTTACTTACCGTCTGTGTTGATAATGTCCGCTTTCCAGGCATTTGCCTTTTTAACAGCATCTTTATAATCTGCCCGGTCGTTAGCCCAAAGGCTCGGAAAACGTATCATTGTGTTTATTAAGTTTTAGACAAATATGTGATCTTCTTCTTTGTTAATTCAACTAGCTAGCTAACTAGTGGCTTCAGAAACTGCGGTAGGAGAGAAAAAAATGGTTGTCATGACAACGGAGCCAACGATGGGGTCAAAGTTGAATCCAGATGAAGTCTTGACGATGGTCGCAACGTTCATCGCAACGATGGCATATCGCCCGTCGCTGGAAGTATAAACACTTGTCGTTATCACCGATGATGGAATGTGATGATGGTCGGTCGCAAAGACCATAAATCGCTGGACTCTAAACTGCCCTTTAGCGTCTCGCTCAAAGACGGGGCGATTTGATGGACACACACCTTTGCTTTGTTTTTGTATTCCTTTCTTTTCAGAGGAGGGTTTCTCTAAGCCATCAGCCAGGGAATAAAGTCAGTGGTGTGAGTGTGAGAGGAATTCAATCAATAGACAATAACACTGGTGTGTTTAAAATGAGATATTCCACTAAATATGGCTAAAACAGATCCAAATGTGCAAAAAAGCCCCCCCCCTAAAAGCTTCGCCCCCTCTGGGCTGATAGGGTCGCTCCACATAAAGCCATTTTAAGTCACAACTGTAAAATAGCTGATAGCCCCTATATCCGAAAACACAATTTGTCACTCATTGAGCCAAGTAATATTATGTCCAAGAAAGCTTACAGTGAAGCCACTTTACAGACAAGCTTGTTCTGAAGAAGAAAAAGAAAAACACAGGTTGCCAGCCAGGCCTATTCAGATGTTTCAGCACCGAGGCAGAGCCCTCGGTTCAGCACCACCGCAGATGGACAGCGACAGGCTGTCACAGACAGCACCCTGTCTGCGCCTGTCTCCCTCTCTCTCTCACACACACACACACACACACACACACACACACCCACACACCAACCAACACAGCACCATGGACAGTGCCATGGATTTTAATTACAGTTAGTGACTGTTGTTTATGCTGCTTACTGATATTTAAACGATCCACAAACGCTGATAGCCAGGCTGTTATTGCATAACCATGGTCGGCGCCATGGATTTTACCAATAATTTGCTCAAACAAATGAATACAGTTTGACATCCCTATACAGCAGCCATATAGTCAAGCAACACATAATAACCCACACAACAAACTACAGGCAACTACATTGCAAGCCTGTACAACACAAGCAATAACAAACAACAAAAACCCAGATAGCCAGCATGTATGACAACTGTCATACATGAAAACTCTACTGTCTCCATTCATCTCATCCTCTTCTTCACCACCACCACCACCGTCTGCTCGACATAAAAGGTGCACGCACACAGAGATGTTTGATGTTTTAGAAATGGCTTTTATTGTATTTTCTTTCGCAATCAAAACACACAAATAAACCGTATCTCAAACTATTCAACTAAGCAACAAAAATGCATGTTCAGTCAGGCAGATTGTGCCCAAAGATGGGGGCCCACTGTGATGAGTGGGCCCGGGGCGGGTGCACCCTCTGCCCCGGTGTACCCTCCGCTACTGCCGTCAGCCAATTTATTCATTTCACCATCAAACTGTCCTAATAGAGAAGATATTATTAGAGCCAAGATAAAAAGTATTTGCTGTTAGAGCTCTGCTCATTCGATATTACTAAGCCTTTTTAATACATGCAGGGGCTTGATAAATCTGGCTTACGTGCACAAGACAACGGTAAATCTCCTTTTGTGCTGGGCCAGATTCGCCAGTAAGCGCACAAGGCAGCGGGGAATAATCCATGAGAAACGGAGGAACTGAGTTTGGTTTGTGGCAGTGTTGAGAAGGTGTTAGGAGGGGAACAGGAAGATGATGGGGAAATAGTGGTTTGTGCTTAATTCAGCGGTGTATAGATCGACACCCCAACTGATGTCCTATTGGGTTAGCTCTCTGTCTTTGTGCCTGCCCCTCTCTCTCTCTCTCTCTCTCTCTCTCTCTCTCTCTCTCTCTCTCTCTCTCTCTCTTTCTCTATTAAATTTAATTCAATTCAATTCGAAGGGGCTGTATTGGCATGAGAAACATACGTATACATTGCCAAAGCAAGTGTAAAATGAAAACAAAAACAAAAGCAAAAATGTGTGTACAGTTAAAGATATAGGAGAATAAAAAAGTGGAAGATTGCACTCAAATATAATATACATGAGTTAGCTTAAGAGTATGCTTACAATTAAATGGGGGTGTGTAAACAGCTATGTAACATTGCAATCAGATAATATACGTAAGCGTAGTTAACTTAAGCATGGGCAGACCGTAGAAGATCTCTAAAGTGTGTAAACAGCTGTACATAAGAGTATAAACATTAACTTAAAAGGTGTAAAGAGAAAATTGTGCTTGATGGTTGTTGAACGAAATATGTACAAGTAAGGGTATAGATGAATGAAAAGAAAAAAGAATAGAAAAATGTGGACACTGTAGTTAAAAATGATATATACAAATACAAATAAACTTGGAACTTGTGTCAACACTGATTTTGTTCTTATTAAAGGTATTTAAAGCTATACAGCAGGAGCAGGAGGCAGACCCGGGGCCTATCCTGCTCTGGGTTGAGGGTGGTTATGTTCCATTATCGTCCATCCTTTTCTTGTCACAACAGTTCACAAACCGTGCTGCTGTGTTTGCACATTGTGGTTCTTCCCCCAGCAGATATGGAAGTTTTTTGTTGTCCGTCATGGTTTCAAAGTCTTTTTGGATGTTTGTAATCTGAGGGAAGTATGTGTCTCTGATGTCTTCATATAGTTGGCAGGTGGTTAGGAAATGCAGTTCGGTGTCCACCTCCTTTTGTGTGCAGTGGGTGCACAGTCTGTCCTCTCTTGGGAGCCAGGTCTGCCTGTGGCGGCCTCTCTCGATGGCCAGGTTGTGCTCACTGAGTCTGTACATAGTCAAGGTTTTCCTCAGTTTTGGGTCAGTTACAGTGCTCAGGTATTCTGCCACTGTATACTCTCTGTTTAGGGCCAAATAGCATTCCAATTTGCTCTGTTTTTGTGTTGATTCTTTCCAATGTGTCAGATAGTTGTCTTTTTGTTTCCTTATAATTTGGTTTAGTCTAATGGGGTTTCTGCCTGGTGGCTCTGCTTGTGTTTGTGGGCAGAGTCCCTGAACCAGCTGGCTAAGGGGCCAACGGGGCATCTCTCTACAGTCTCTCTGTGGGTGAGAGCTTTGTTATGGAGCATGTCAGGGTCACTTTCTTTCTCTATTCAATTCAATTCAAAGGGGCTTTATTGGCATGAAAAACATACGTTTACGAGAAGGTGTTAGCTTAGGAGGGGAACAGGAAGATGAGGGGGAAATAGTGGTTTGTGCTTCCTTCAGCGGTGTATTGATCGACACCCCAACTGACATAGGCGATTCTAGGCTTTCCAAACAGGGGTAGCACCAGCAGGATGAAAATAGTACCCCGACTGGGGGGCCCCCTGGACAAAGAAATGTTGTACATTTTAAAGTAAAATGCATTAATCTGGTGCACTCTGAGAGCAAAATGAAGAGGCTAGTAGATATGAAGAACTACACACATCACATTAATATCCTCTTCACTATGCCGTGGCTTTACAATGATGAAAAAATAATTGTCTCCTTATATAGCCTATTCTAGCTGCATGATAGTGTTTCCCAACCACTGAAGCATGGCCCATTGGTGGGCCTCAGAGCGCCATCTAGTGGGCTCCTACAGCGGGTGTTTGCAGTCAACTAGTTGAAATTAATATGTGGCAGTCAAAATCTATTTGTGGTGCTCAAAATCTATTGTGGTGTACCTCCACAAATAGATAAATGTATAGGAAACACTGAATGTTATAGTAGGATATGACAACACATTCTCAAACAACATATCATCACAATATGTTGAATGACACCTACATGCAATTTTGCCCAAGCTGTGATGTCTCTGTTCTCACACTACTGTCTGGAGAAATGACATAATTCAATCTAAGCAGAGGTGGAGCTTGCAAACTGCCAACTGTAGGCTTCTTCAAATTGTTTCATTAAATGTCACATTTGTTATCTGAACAGAGGCAAGTAAACAATGCTGCTGCTGCCGCCGGCTGCTGCTGAGGTGACCGCAATGGTGTTATTGTTGCAGTCATGTTTCTCTGTATCAGTCTTCTTACTAAAAATCGGTCGAGAGTTTGGTTCACCCTTTTAGCCATATTAAATGTCTCCGTCTATCTCGGTGTGTTTCCATGTGTTGACACGCAAGCACGTCGTACCACCGTGCATCATGTAAGCTGAGTTGAGAGGTCATGTACAGATTTATTTTATTCAGAAACACAATGAATCGAGAAATTGCATTGAATAATGTTGAATTCAATGTTGAATTAGATTTTGTTTAAATCGTTTATATGTAGAAATAAGATCAACTAGAACGACCGCACCGCAGATTTATGCCTCTGCCATTAGTTCATTCTTGAGTCCAAATCGCCATTTGAGGCAAATTGGAAGAAATTCCGTCAAGTCGCTCCTGAGATGTTGCGTTACAGAGCTTGGAAATTGGGTGTGTGAGGTCACAGTGACCTTGAACTTTGACCTTTAACCATCAAAATCTAATCAGTTCATCCTTGAGTCTAAGTCGATGTTTGAGGCAAATTTGATGAAATTCCGTCAAGGCGTTCCTCAGATATCACGTTAACGAACATCGGACGGACGTATGTACAGACAGACAACCCGGATCCATAATGCCTCCGGCCTGGCTATCACCGGCGGAGGCATAAAAATAATCTGGCCACTAGGGGTCGCACGTGCATCCGGTGCACCAACGTATAATCGCCAGTGCCAACTGATGTCCTATTGTGTTAGCTCTCTGTCTTTGTGTGTCTGTCTCTCTCTCTCTCTCTCTCCCTCTCTCTCTCTCTTTCTCTCTCTCTCTCTCTCTCTCTCTCAATTCAATTCAAAGCGGCTTTATTGGCATGGAAAACATACGTTTACATTGTCAAAGCAAGTGTAAAATAAAAACAAACAACTATAATAAAGAAGTGTAAACAGCTGTGTAACATTGCAATCAAATACAATATACATAAGAGTAGGTAAAGTTAACTAAAAAATGTGCTATACGATATACTAGAAAAAGGAGTGTGTAAACAGCTGTGTAACATTGCAACATTGTAATCAAATATAGTATAGTATAGTCTCACGCATTCCTCTCCTGTGCCACACCCACCTTCTATCTCTCTCCCTCTCCCCCTCTCTCCATCCTCTCCCTCTCTCTCCACCCCCCCCCCTCTCTCTCTCTCTCTCATACACACACAAACACACTCTCTCCTCTTTGCCTGAGTGAATGTGTGGAGGTGTCTGCTCCCATACGGTCTGTCAGGGTGCAGCAGTGTGAGTGGGTGTTGTGCTGCATTGTAACATGACATGGTGGGCACGACAGAAAAGAAGAGACAAGTCATAATGTAGGGTGGACAAATAGGCTGTGAAGGAGCATATCCAGCTTCGTGAGATTGCCATTGAAATGGTGATGTGCACAGCCAGCGTGGGCACGTGCGTGGGCACTGGGCAGTATGTGTGTACGTGTGTGATAGTCACAATATCTCTTCATTTTCTATGAAGTGGGCTAAATGTTCATTTGTAAGTCAAAGCCACATGTGAGATGTCACAAGCACTTTTATTAAAACAAGACTGTGATCAAAATAAAATGCAAACACAGGGCTTCCTTCCCTGACTATGCTTTCACAAAATATTTACACAATGAAATGTTGGATAAATAATCGTCGGTAATGTGGATATAATGAATAAGGGGGTAAAGGCAAATAATAGAACAGCTAACAGTCTGGTAAGTTCAGAAAATGACATCACTTTACTGTGTAATGCAGCCTTTCAAATCAGGAAAAGACACACTTATGCCAATGTCATATCACAATATTACAATATATCTCAAATCTAAGTCCATACCTAGTCTCACATCACGATATCGATATATAGTATTGATATATTGCCCTATATTATATCCTATTTATATATTGCCCTATATCCTATTCTATTATATCCTCGTGTGTTCGCCTCTGGTCCATATCCTTGTCATAGCTGTCATCAGATAAATAAATAAGAGCATTATCTTATCATAGGGAAGCGCAGCATTGGGTCAACAGATGCTGGCAGATAGAGTATGCATCCACTTTCATGCATGTAGGGACTTTTTAACGTGTGAGTGCTAGCATTATCCTGACCTCCTAAACTTTACTGTAGGGTTCAGCCAGATTATTAATAATGCAGAAATGTCAGGATAGATATTTAATGGGCTTATACGCCCCATGTCTATAGCTATAGCAATGATTTTAAAAAGTAGGTTAAAAGCTATCAATTGTAATGCAGAGTCTGTGCTTGCTTCAACTGTAGACGCAGTTGCTGTGTTGATTTATTGCATTTATAGTGTCCTTTAATTAAGGCATACAATTGTCTAAAACTATAACCAATCATGATCCTTTTATCTATCAATGCTGCTGAAGTGAGTGAATATTAGGGGTGTCACCGTGTACACGTGTAACCGGATAGTAATTCATATTCGTTTAGAAAAATCAATAACCGACTACCCAAATAGTTTTCAAATAAAGTTTTGACAATGATTTTACTGTTTTTGACTCGCAATCATTCATTTCTCATCAAAAATAAACTATTTAGAGGTGATAATTTACAATGAAACTTTGTATATACATGTACCATGTATTACTACACTACTACATACTACCGTATGTATATAGGCTATGTATATATTTTTGTAAACATTATGGTTGGGTTAGAGACGTGGGTGGTGGGGAGATGACAAGCTGTGTGCATGTGTGTGTGTGTGTGTGTGAGTTGTGCATTTCCTGTTTTGTGTTCTTTTATGTTGTTCTATGAGGACCCCCTCGAAAATGAGATTTTTTTCTCAAGGGGCTTACCTAAATAAAGAATAAAAGAATAAAAGAATAATGCTGCATGTAAGCTACAGATGATAACTTTAAAGTTACACTAATTAGTGCTGTAACTAAACCCTAACCCTAACCCACGTAATGGACCATGGCCCTATACCACGAATGTTCTATAAGAAGATCCTTGATCTGGTTTGTCTAAACCAGATCAGCTCGATTGTAGTTAACTTGTACTACGAACCTCGGTTGCCACTCGTACGGCAACCATTTTAGGGCATCCTCGTCAGTCAGAGTATAGGCTATCGTTCCTCAGTCTAAAGCGTTGTCAGTTGTCATGTCTCCTATAGTAAACCGTCGAGTGTGCTCTGAAACACCTTCAGTCCTCACACGAAAACGCTGTCATTCCTCCTGCCTCACTAAAAACGTTGTGGATCCTCCTGCAGACTAGCTGTCAGGCATCACTCCTCACGTCTCACACAAAAACGTTGTCGATCCTCCTGCAGACTAGTTGTCAGACATCACTCAAACTAGCTGTCAGGCATCACGCCTCACACAAAAACGTTGTCGATCGTCCTGCAGACTAGTTGTCAGACATCACTCAAACTAGCTGTCAGGCATCACGCCTCACGTCTCACACAAAAACGTTGTGGATCCTCCTGCAGACTAGTTGTCAGACATCACTCAAACTAGCTGTCAGGCACCACTCCTCACGTCTCACACAAAAACGTTGTCGATCGTCCTGCAGACTAGTTGTCAGACATCACTCAAACTAGCTGTCAGGCATCACGCCTCACGTCTCACACAAAAACGTTGTGGATCCTCCTGCAGACTAGTTGTCAGACATCACTCAAACTAGCTGTCAGGCATCACGCCTCACGTCTCACACAAAAACGTTGTGGATCCTCCTGCAGACTAGTTGTCAAGCATCACTTTTAGTGAGGCAGGAGGAATGACAGCGTTTTCGTGTGAGGACTGAAGGTGTTTCAGAGCACACTCGACGGTTTACTATAGGAGACATGACAACTGACAACGCTTTAGACTGAGGAACGATAGCCTATACTCTGACTGACGAGGATGCCCTAAAATGGTTGCCGTACACTCGTTAACTCGAACCAGGTTTTTCTAATCAAGCTGAGAGCTCGTGCACATGAAAATGCCCGTGCACTGGAGCTCGTGCCCGCAAAAGAGGCGTGGTTTTTAACAACTGCCAATCACAATGCAATATGGACTGCTCCAACTCCGACAGCGCTAGACACGCCTATTTCCTCATTGAATGAAACCGCAAATAAAAATCCGCGTTGGATATTATTAGTCTGTTCCCGAATGACTGTCTAAAGCAGTGGTGCCCAACCAGTCGATCGCGGTCTACTGGTCGACCGCGGACTCACCCCAGGTCGATCGCGTCAAAAATCGATTATTAAAAAAATAAGAATAAGAATAAGAATAAGAATAATAAGAATAATCAAATAAAATATAATGGAAGTACATGCAGTTGTTTATTTTAATTATGGATCATAATACAATGCAATTCCAAATGCACTTTTATTTTAAAAGTAGCCACACAGTGAGAAAAAAGAAAGTGAGAAAAAATAAATCATGTATTGGGGAAAAAAAGTGATGCATCGATTTAAGATGCATCGAGATATATCGATAATCGTAATCGAATTGAATCATAGCCCTCTGAATCGTAATCGAATCGAATCATGAGGCCAGTGAATATTCACAGCCCTAATGTCAAGTGGTTGTGGGACAACGAGAAAGTGTTGTGAGGTTAGTTACTGCAGGCTGGAAACCATGTGTGTGCGTTTGCGATGTTGAAACTGGACTGGTAGATCTCGGGAGGCTGGCTACTTGAAAAGTAGATCTTCAGTCAAAAAAGGTTGGGCACCCCTGGTCTAAAGTGACCACTTTTATCCACACCAGTAATTTCTTTGAAGAGCGGTTTCTACCTCCACGTAGGCTATCTACAGCAGCTCAATTCACGCTCTCAATAAACTCAAACCCGGCATGTCTTTTGTGGAAGCAATGTGTAATCTATCTCAGTCCAAAATCCGTATGTATAGACCATTTAGGCTCAATGAATAATAATGATCTCATGATGTGTTTAGTCGCACTGATTGAATCATTCCTATAGGCTAATCAATAAAAAAAAGAATGATAATAAAATAAAAAAATGCTTCTGAACTGAATCGACACGGTACGTGCGGGCATAGATTTAATTTATAAAAAATAGCCTATTTTGTGGTCACATATATATGTCAACAGAGTCGCATATCTCCATATTTCATATAATGATGCTGGAAATATGAAGTTCAATCACATCATAAAAAAGCAACACAGTTGCAGCTGCAAAATGCAGGAGTAGCCTAGATATGAATCATCTTAATATGGGATCGCCTGTGTGCAGGTGATCCCATATTAAATTGCTTAGATGTAGTAGGCTATTCTAGCATGTATCACCATTTAAAGTCCAACCCAAAGTCAGTCTCAGCTCCGTTGCGCACACGGCACCGTGCGCTTTGGAGACGTTTATGTAACCTTTTTATGCCGGTTTAGTGATATTTCTCCACTCACTATTCAGCTGCAATCAATCAGCGGGGTCAAACAACGTATCTAGGCTACTTGAGAGCACAAAAATGAATATATAAAAACATATTCCAAAGTGGTAAGTAGGGCTTAATTAAAATGTAGCCTGCAACAAGTGCAAGTCCTTGATTAATTCAATATTACAATTCGTGCTCCTTCCTCGATGGGAAACTCATCCAGAAAGGGGTTGGCCATTTTTCCAAACTGCTGATTCGATTGGTTCGTGGGTGGTGTATTTAAGGTCTAATCTTATCCTTGCAACTTAACCTGCTGCAGACCAGGTTAAGTGTGAAGCATAAGTTGCTATGGAAATATATGTCGGTAAGAAGTTAACTAGCTTTGTAGCACGGCCAAACCAGGGTTAAACCTGAAGTTACCTCGCTAAACCACTAATCGAGCTTCGTGGTACAGGGCTCATGTGACCATGTGAATGTTGCGGTCACAATGTAACGTTAATAAAGCAGGCGAGACCTCGCGGGGAAAGCAACGAGGGACAATTTTGTCACTCGAAAACTCACAACATCATTCCAGAAGTACCTGCAACTGTAATGACAGCGAATGTTGCCGCTGCTTCCGCTCTGGATCAGACAACTAGAAGAGGGAACAGACACACGGGAGGTATTTGAATGGTGACAGTGCCCTCTAGCGATTAAAACACAACAACAACAGGTACACCCCTAGTTTTATTTAATTTGAATTTTGACTCTTACGTGTCTTACATGATAGGCAGATGTGTCCGATACAGTATTCTGTTTTCCTGTGATATTAATGAGTCCTTTCCTCCAAAATATGATACTAAACATATGTACACATATAGTTTATACAGGCTACTGGCTATACTTTCCATGCCGGTGCTCCGGGGTTAATCCTACTAATCCATTTCATGCTATGCTGCTACTTAAAATTCAGCAGCAGCCAAGAGCGGAAATAGCATCTATTGTATTAGTGTCCGCTTGATAGGAAGCTGTTTCATTCAGTTAAAAAAAGAAAGGAGAAGTTTGAAGTTCCTGCATTTTAGTTGCCGAAAAGAGTTCAGAGTAAATCTCTGATGTTATAAACTAACACTTTTATTTTGAGGCGTCAATGAGTCAACTCATCTCATGTCTCAAAGTGCCCAACCACAGCAAAGTTGCGCCTCTACATGCACATGATTGGTTTCCACCATGTTACGAGGAGCTTTGCAGTAATCTTCTTAATAAGCTGTTTCATGTACATCACCATTCAAAAAGGGGGTCACAGGGGCTCTGGATAAATCATTCCACGTCTGTTGCCACTCCAAAAAGCTTGGCTTGCTGTGACTTTTAATACATCCTCATAATAGATTCCACTGTGTGATGTGACTTTTAATACATCCTCATAATGGATTCCACTGTGTGATGTGACTTTTAATACATCCTCATAATGGATTCCACTGTGTGATGTGAGTTTTAATACATCCTCATAATCACTGTGTGATGTGACTTTTAATACATCCTCATAATCACTGTGTGATGTGACTTTTAATACATCCTCATAATCACTGTGTGATGTGACTTTTAATACATCCTCATAATGGATTCCACTGTGTGATGTGACTTTTAATACATCCTCATAATGTATTCCAATGTGTGATGTGACTTTTAATACATCCTCATAATGTATTCCAATGTGTGATGTGACTTTTAATACATCCTCATAATGGATTCCACTGTGTGATGTGACTTTTAATACATCCTCATAATGGATTCCACTGTGTGATGTGACTTTTAATACATCCTCATAATGGATTCCAATGTGTGATGTGACTTTTAATACATCCTCATAATGGATTCCACTGTGTGATGTGCGAGATGTAATTGACCAAAAGAGTGTCAGCGCCAGTGGCGAGCGAGGCTGAGTGCCGTGTCCCCCGGTTGACACCAAGGCTGCCGTCACTTTGGCTTGTGTGTCCCTGTCCACCCCCCATAAGGCTGATACAGACTCATGATCACACCGCGTGGCACCGCTCTGACCCACCATATTCACCTTATGTTCAGATGCAAATTCAAATTCTTCCGGGTTGTGTTAACACTTCCTGCGGTCACGGCGCAAAATACAAATGAACGTCATGAAGAAGAGAGTTGTTTTTGTAGCGGACAGTGCAAGGGGTAAAACAAAGAACGTAGCCTACTACTTTGAGCTCGGTACACAGCAAGCAAGCGAGTATCCACTGTTAGCCAGGTCAGATAACGTTATCGTCGACAATGACGAGCACTTTCTTGTAAAACATACAAGAATAGAATTAACGAGCCGGTTACATGGCGTTGCATTCTTAGACATTGCCGTTTGCTTTTATTTGGTATGTTACATACAATTGGCTAAATTATTAGTTAATTCAGAGTTGGATGATATTGGAGCAGCCAGCCATTTTCTTTTTCTTTCTTTTTTGCCGGAAGTCGTCACAACCGGGTCAAATGGGCGTGGCTACATAAGGTGAATAGAGCAGTAAATCATCTAGCTGTGAGCCACCATATAGAGATCAGTAAATCATATGGAGAGCAGTAAATCATATTGCTGTGAGCCACCATATAGAAATCAGTAAATCATATAGAGAGCAGTAAATCATCTTGCTGTTACCCCCATATAGAGATCAGTAAATCATATAGAGATCAGTAAATCATATAGAGATCAGTAAATCATCTTGCTGTGAGCCACCATATAGAGAGCAGTAAATCATCTTGCTGTTACCCCCATGTAGAGATCAGTAAATCATATAGAGAGCAGTAAATCATCTTGCTGTGAGCCACCATATAGAGATCAGTAAATCATATAGAGAGCACTAAATCATCTTGCTGTGAGCCACCATATAGAGATCAGTAAATCATATAGAGAGCACTAAATCATCTTGCTGTCAGCCACCATATAGAGATCAGTAAATCATATAGAGAGCACTAAATCATATAGAGAGCAGTAAATCATCTTGCTGTGAGCCACCATATAGAGATCAGTAAATCATATAGAGAGCACTAAATCATATAGAGAGCAGTAAATCATCTTGCTGTGAGCCACCATATAGAGAGCAGTAAATCGGGGTCGGCTTTAAACGCCATTCTCTGAGTGGAAACGGAAACAGGACATTGGAAATATTCAGCCACTATAAGGAAGTTTTGATGCCTGGGTCACGCACGGTTAATCTGACACTTTTTCAGGCCCTGTAGTGACAGTGTGGGCTGTTCCAGAACAAAATGAGTTAGTGGGGGTGCAGTAGTAGTGGCAGTGTGGGCTGTAACAAAATGACTTAGTGGGGGTGCAGTAGTAGTGGCAGTGTGGGCTGTAACAAAATGACTTAGTGGGGGTGCAGTGTGGGATGTTCCAGAAAGATTGTGTAGGTGTTACAGATCCCAAGCGTGGTCCCCGATGAACAGATGAGGTCAAGTTTTGAAAATGGTCTCACTACAATGAAATACTACTACTACTATACATACTACTGTATGGGGACTAATATCACGTATGAATGCAATTGTGCTTTTTGAATCCACAAGAGTCTCAGCTTTCCAGTCCTGCCCGATTTATACAATTCTAAAACAGTTTAGGGAATCCCAGTATGCAGAAATATTCAAAAAATAATACATGTATACTGCATGCAAAAGAAATGCATGATTTTTGCCAAAAACTGGAAAACTGGAATTAGCATAAAGTGGGCCTATCTCTAAAGGGGAGACTCGTGTGTACCCATAGAACCCATTCATTGTGTCTTGAGGTGAGAGGTCAAGGGACCGTGAGCCTATTATTCAAATTTCAACTGAGGGTGCAATATATTAAACTGAGGGTGCAATGCATGCTCTTGCACCCCCGTAGAATCTGGCCTGCATTTTTACAGCAACAAAACCGTTTTAGCCGAGAGCTAGAGTGTGAGGATAAGACAGACACATACGCGCACACACATGCAGGTATAGGCATACAGTATATGCACCCACGCATGAGTGGCATTTAAAAGTTGGCAGGCAATACCATTCTTAGACACAACTATCCCAATTTGCATAATTCTAATTAAATGCTCGTTCCAAAGTACACAATCAAGGTGTCAAGTAGAAGGTAGGAGAAAATGAATCTCTTTATATGTTAATCTGCTTCACTATGACATGGTCTAGCCTGCCAGGGAAATGCACACCAACTACACACAGAATATTAATAGACCTCCACATTTGCATCAATCTGCGGAAATAACTGTGTTCCAACATATTAGATGAAGTCTGCTTCAGGCAGTGATTAAGGTGTTTTTTTGTTGTTGTTTTTTACACTGCAGAGCTGTTTTGTATCTGTGTAAACCACGTTTTCCCCGCAGCTGGGAATCGAACTCGCAACCTTCGGCATGGGAACAAATCATACCCAGGGTGTGAAGTAAGTGGGGCAGGTTTAGTACAATATAACAGTGAAAAAAGATACGCACATCCCAACCAGTTTGAAAGGCAGGTGCTGCTGGACCTAATAGAAAACGCAGTGAAATAAACAAATAAAGGCCGCACACTGTAGCTCCCGTTTGCTTTTGTTTTATTCTTCCAGGTGTTACGTTTCGAGCTCACGCTCTTCTTCAGACATAAGAAGATTTTTATGAAGATTTCGTGAAATGATACGAGGTCAGGGGCCAGTTAATAAACAAACAACAATATCATTTTTTCTGTAGCGGATTGTAGGTTTTTGGGGTATCTGACCCAAAGCCTCGTTCACATTGAACGGTAAATAACTGGTAAATACATTTGCAACCCTGTACCTTCATCTCACTATTTGGGGCTCCAGAAGACCACACTACTCTAACCGTTAAACAAGCAGATATTGTGGCCTATGCATCACTACTGGCTCGTCGCAGAATACTGTTAGAATGGAAGTCCCCTAAGCCTCCATCATCCACCATTTGGCTTAGAGACCAAGGGCTCTATCGTTGCATCGGCCTATAAACTGCGCTTAGTGCCAGACGCAGCCCAGAGTAGTGGGCGTGGACCAGCGCACTTGATATTTTGGTATCGGCGCTACACGCAGCATTAAAGCATTACAACCACGCCTTTTAAGCGTAAAATTATGCACTATCTGCTCATTGGGTAAGTGCAGTAAACGAATCACATGCTTCACTTTTCAGCTCCAATTCCACGGAGCGATCCAGTCCAGCTTCAGAAAAGCCGAGGGCTCTGATCTCCCCCCCTCCCTTTTATCCCCTCTGTCTGTCTCCATATAGGCTATTATTCCATATTATTCTCAAACCAATCTAACTGCAGTTTAAATACTGCAAGCATGTAAATACGCTACACTATAGCAAGATCAAAGTGAAAAGAATGTTCTAAACGCATCAGCTAGAAAAATATAGCCTATCCCTATGATGAGATTAATTAGATTGGTGAAAGTTTGTCCAGAATGATATCGTTTTGCTACCTTTTCTTCTCCCCTGCTGCACAGGTAGGATGACGCACTTAAATATAGCCTATTATGTAAAGTCATTGCATAAATGTGTTTTTATTGTAAAACTAAAATGTGAAGTAGTGCCAATTTATTGGAGCGGACATCACAGTAGGACATGACAAAATGTAATCAGTTCATCCTTGAGTCCAAGTGGACGTTTGAGGCAAATTAGATGAAATTCCATCAAGGCGTTCCTGAGATCTCACGTTAACGAGCATGAAACGAGCGGTCGTGATGTCACAGTGACCTTGAACTTTGACCACCAAAATCTAATCAGTTCATCCTTGAGTCCAAGTAGACATTTGAGGCAAATTAGATGAAATTCCGTCAAGACATACATCCTGAATTAATAATGCCATAATGCTATCGCCGGCGGAGGCATAAAAAGGCGAAATTCTTCTTGGTTGCCAGAGCATAGGGAAGAGAAATACAGTGCCTGGAGCAAACTAAAAACACAAAAGAATAACGGAGTCAAACAGCGGATAAATGACCTTCATGCACTGTGGTTTTGTGTCATTATTAGTCTCTTGTTTTATCCAAACCAAGCAGCATTGTGTTGGTGGAAGCAAGGTTGCTTTTAACAGTGTCAAAGCCTGAGTCGTTCATCATGTAACTCAACAGGAACACCTTGCCTTGAGGAGCTATCGACCTCAGTCGGCATCGTCTTACCCTTTATTGTTGCTACACGCACACGCGCACACACACACACACACACACACACACACACACACACACACACACACACACAGTGACCTGTGTGTTTTGTCCTCCCTCCAGGTGACCATTCTGATCGTCCTGGCGCTGGCCTTCCTGGCCTGCATCGTGTTCCTGGTGGTATATAAAGCCTTCACCTACGACCACGCCTGCCCAGACGGATTTATTTATAAGGTACGACCTACAGTGGCCTGCATTACTCTACATGTATAGCCTTATATATATATATCTGGGCCCTATCTTCCCAAAAGCTGTAATTTAGCGTTTGCGCTCGTTTAAACGCCATGCGCAATGCAAATTGGGGGCAGGCACAAGCGCATGCCTGTTATAATTGTACTGGGCATAGGCGTGCCACATGCCAAAGCAGGCGTTTCAGTGCTAAAATGTGGGGATAGATGGCTCCAGGTGCTAAAACACTCGCTGCGCACCATAATCTCCGCGCTGTGCAGTGCAGAAACAGTCATTATGCACGGACGTGCCACCCCAGGACATCAAATTCTGCTGCTAAAATTGGGTAACCAGCAGATTATTCTGTGAGGCAATCAACTATAATTCACTGAGAAACTTTTATCACATCGCAAGGAGGGGTTATGGTAAATTAATTGAGAAAACTTGTACATTGCAACCTACTTGCAATAGGCTAGTCACCTACTACTATCCCATAACCCGGAGGGTCGTTGGCACCACAGCCGATCTGTCAAGCTTTCTCCATCTCTCTTTGTCCTCTGCACGAGTGAGTCCACTCTATTACGCATGGAAAGAATTACAGCATATTGGATGCCTCGCGCAAACAGCGATCGCGAGATGGGAATCTGATTGTTTTTGATTGACGTAATGCCCATTGCCTGGCCACACCTGTGAATAATTCTGGTAGTTAAGACCGCCCAAATCCCATTTGCGCTGGCATTTTTGCGGCTCTAATTCGCGCCTGCAACACGTGCCGTGAACGTTTCCGCATCCCCGCCGAGAATTGCATCCCCAAGATATTTCGGGGTTTGTTTTAACTTAGAAATCATGGAGGTCACGTCTACCCAGACAATTATATCACTTTTAAACATTTACATTTCCATGATGCAAATCTGCTGTGTTGACTTGCTATACGGCACAAAGAGACATTACTTTATGACACAAAACAGGAAGATGTAGCTCTTCCTCCACAAAAACAGTGTTCAAGTTTTACGCTTTTGCAATAGCAACCGGTAGAACGAGTTGAAAGGCCTATATGGAAAAATCACTTCCAACATATCGTTCTCTTCAGCAAACCGAAAGACTAAAGAATCAAAGATCCTCTTAGATCACAATGACTATGTTTACATGCACACAATATTCCGGTCTTTGCCCATATTCGGAAAAAGACAATATTCCGACTAAATGAACAATCCACTAATATTCCCGTTTACATGCAGCTGTACTGTAGCTCGCCCTCCCCGACACGTCAGGGAGGGGGAGAGAGAGAGCAAGATGCAGGTAGAAACAGCAGAGTTTTTCTGTTGAGAATAAACAGAGCAGCACTGACTCCATTCTTACCAGCATCATCTGGTCCATTTCAGGAGCTTGCTGCTGAAAAGTTTGGCGTTGCGATATTTGTGCATATCCAAAAACCTGATATCAAAGTGTTTCATATTAAAAGTAGCCTAGGACCTTTTTTTTCTTTTTGTTTTGTTTTAACGATAGCATTTTGGACTTCTGTGGGCGCCACTCTCTCTTTCACTGGTTAGGTATGTTTCTCATCTCTTCCCAATCAGAATTGTGGGCTTTTCTTTTTGCATGCCAGAGATGATGGATTATATCGCCTCTTCTAGTGCTTCTAGCACACATCAGCTGACCGCAAACAGGCAAGATGCGTTGCAAACTTCGGTAAAAACCCTGATTGAGACGCATATTCCGATTGTGCTGTATACATGATCAAAGAATCCTCCTAAAAGCCGAACTGGAATAGCTCACATGTTTTAATCGGAAAATGCTAAATTCAGAAAAAGGCCAAATTCGGAAAATGCAGCTGGAATATGCTGTTGCCCTTTATCAAATTCAGAATATTGTCATTTTCCGAATAATAGTGGAATATTGTGTGCATGTAAACGTAGTCAATGACAAGCGGTAATTTGACAGTGATACACTAATGTTTAAAAATGCTACACAAAACACCTTTACCAACATGACCTGACCCTCCCTGCTCTCACTCTGTTTGTCCCTTACAGCACAAGCGGTGCATCCCGGCTTCTCTGGAGGCTTACTACGCTGCTCAGGACGCCAACTCCAGGGGCCGTTTCTACACAGTGATCAGCCACTACAGCATGGCCAAGCAGACCACCTCACGCTCTGTCTCCCCCTGGCTGCCTGGAGGGGCGGGGGGGCAGCAGCACGACGCCAAGCCGCCTGGTGCCGACGCACACTGAGACCCAGGGCATAAGGGTTAAAGGAACAGTTCACCCAAAAAGGAAAATTCAGTTATTAGCCTATCTACAGTACTCACCTTCAGGCAAGTGCAGGTGACGCTTTTTAGTCCACAAAACAAGTTTAGTGTCGTTTCACAGCAAAACACTGTTTGATAATTCTCCTAAACAATTGAATTGGATAGTGATACAAACTTTCAAACGGGGGGTGGGGGGGATATCCCAGTCTCCACAAGCCCTGAGATGCCAAGTTGACGTGAAAAGACGTACATGTAATTTACACCCTGTTTTTAGCTGAAATCTTCACTGTAGCAGGCTACTGTAACTGCACCTGACATTCGTGGCCCACATGGCTACAGTGAAGATTTCAGTTAATCCATCTCAGGGCTTGTGGAGACTTGGGGATCTATCTTTCCCCTGGCCTTAAATTTGCGTTTATGGCTTGGCCCGGTGCTATTAGTGGGCGTGGTCAGGCGCATTCCCCTTGGCGCTAAACAGCCGAATCCGCGGCGCTAACCATTTAACCACGCCTTTTTAAGGTATTGCATTGGTGGTCTCCAGTAAACCAATCGCATTCTTCCCTTCCAAAGTCCCGATCCACAGAGATACTCCAGTCCAGTAACTCCGGCATCTCTTCCGGCATCTCTTCATGCCAATTTGGATATCTCAGCGCATCACAGATCATTGCCTGAATAAAACGATTCAACCTACAGGCAAATACAGATGTTTTATTTTTTTTACCTTTGTTTAACCAGGAAGTCCCATTGAGATGCAAGATCTCTTTTACAAGGGAGACCTGGCCAAGACAGCAGCAGCAATAAAATTAGGTAATCACACAGAACAAAAGGTACATACATCCGAAATACAATGCATCACACACAAAACAACGCAAGAGACCAACATGGTAATAAAAGTGTCGGAATGAGGATGATACAGTCGTGGCCCAATCTACGAAAAACAAATGCATTCTTTGTGTAAAATGTTCTGCAATAGAGCTTTAAATTCACCAAACGAGACCAGGCTGTCTAAGTGGATGAGTTCTTGTAGTCCATTCCATGTCAGAGGTGCATAGTGAGAGAAGGCCGTCTTTCCTAGTTCAGTAAGCACTCTGGGAGTTTTTAAGAGTAGCCATCTAGTGGACCTGGTATTGTAGCTGCTAGAAGCAAAGGAAAGTAGACCACAAAGATATAGAGGAAGCTTCCCTAGGATGGCTTTATATATAAAGATATACATGTGCAATTTCCTCCGAAGGTAAAGAGAGGGCCAACTTACCATTTTTTTTTTTTTTTTTTTTTATAGCACACAGTGGTGAGTAAGCCACTTGGCATTAGTGATGAAGCGCAAAGAGGCATGATAAACACTATCAAGTTTCTTTAGCAAGGAGGAGGCAGCATGCAAGTATATTATATCACAGTAGTCTATTATAGGCAAGACCGTGGCTTGAACTAGTTTCTTTCTAGCCTCGAAAGAGAAGCATTTCTTATTACGAAAGAAAAAACCAAGTTTTATTTTAAGTTTCTTTGTGAGGTTCCCAATATGCACATTAAAAGAGAGTTTCTCGTCTAACCATAGCCCAAGATATTTATAGGATGAGACCTTTTCTATGGCTGTTCCCTTTACGGTAGAAACATTAGCAGGGCTGATGGTCTCCCTGTACAATATAGAACGTTACCTATCGGTGACATTCCTGATACCATCCACTTCCATGATCTTTATATGTTGTAAACACATAACTTTCACAATAGTGAACAAGCACCCCCACTCGACTCATTCAGGGCAGGCTTAGTTTTATAACTTGTAGGCTACCTGCTCCTCCTGCACATCACAGCACAGGCACAGTTAACCGCAAAATTAACGCCAGTTGGGAAGATCGCTTTAGGCTGGTATTTAAGGCCGAAACGCCCATCCTGGCCTATTCTGGCACTGCGCCACGCCTCTTCAGCGTAAAGCGCATTCCGGGGCGTAAAAACATGATGCTATCTTCCCGAGTCAGGGGTAGGCAGGCGTAAAACGTATTTTTTTGCGTTTAAGGCCAGTGTAGCACCTAAGGCCAGGGGGAGAATAGAGCCCTTGGATTACGCCAGATGAGCAGTATGTATGCTTTTTCTTATTGTTATATTACATTTGAAAGTTGGTCACCATCCACTTCAGTTGTTTAGGAGATTTCTGCAACAGTTGTTGTGCTGTGAAACTCCACAAATGTTTTGTGGACTAAAAAACCTTCGCCCGTCCTTCCATCGGCATGGGGGTGAGCAGATAATGACTGAATTGTCATTTTTGGGTCAACTGTTCCTTTAAGGGCGTTGCAAGACACAGACACACACAAAACACCTGGGCGGCTACATTGGTAATACTTTATAATAACTTTCATCTATAAGCCATTTACAAGCTGTTAGTTAACAATGAATTAAACAATTACTTATTACTTATTATATTATAGATGTTCGAATCTGATTAGTCCATCATTAGTACTCAGCAACTTATTCCAGTATATTAAGTCTATTAAGACATCTGTTAGTACCAGGATGCCTAGAAATGTGTATAGATAGTCAGTCTGTGTGGGGACACCCACAAAATATTACTAGGCTGGTGCACGGGTGTGGTAAAATCCCCCATATATCTCAATGGGCTGACTCACCAAAGGACGATGCTGCAGCTCTACACTACATGATTGGGAATTCTAGAGCAGGTACATAGACATCTGTTCAGATGTGCGTTTATTGCGGGGGTTCAATCCCCGATCCTGTCTGCCTGGGCTGGGCTAGCAGCTAAATGCTAACTATGCTGACTGGGGAGAACGGGGGGATTTACCCCACCCTGACCACGCCCCCAGCCAGCTACCCCAGCGTTTATGAACCTATTGGCTGTACTGTTTACAGTATATGCAAAAGTTTTTTTTTGCAATGTTCTAAACGTGTGAATGCCATATTTTCAGACTGAAATGTGTATAAAAAAAGTGGACAATAAATTGTCACTGCTATGTCACTGCATTATTTCTCTCATGTCTAGACCATCATGGTACCAACAGCTGTCTTATTAATCATTAATAGGAATAAGTTGATACTTTAGATTAGGTGCTGCAACACTTTATATGTGAGTAGCTAAGTACATGTACCGATATTTATTAATATATCTATATCTTAGTAGTAGTAACAAATCATTTATAAAACATAAGTAAAGTAGGTAAGTAAATAATCAATTAACACTGTTACAACTTATGTAAGTTTTTATAAGTCTGTGTGAATTTGACCAACATCAGCTAATATTTTACAAATGACCAATGATTTTTTTAAGTCCTTGCTTTTAATTCAGATATAAATGTTGAACTAATATGAGTAGTACTAACGGTGGACTAATCCGATTTTAACATGTAAAATATAACAAGTAATGTTTAATTCATCATTAACTAACTGCTTGTAAATGGCTTATAGGTGAAAGTTGTTACAAAGTGTTACCGATACATAATAGAAATAGACAAAAGAGACACATACACACTCACACAGATGCATCTATATGCCTGTCTGCCTGTTTACTTTATGTGCTCACTCTCAGGGGAGGGAGGGGGGCGTGTCTCATCCATCCCTTGCTCCACTGGGATCATTATTGTCCGCTGATGCACTCACCCACACACACACACACACACACACACACACACACACACACACACACACATGTTCCCATGTTCTCTCTCCCCTTACCATGTTCGACTCCCTTCCTCTACTGTGTGATTTATTTACTGTCACGATATATTTATTTTTGACTGTTAATGTATGGATGTTTTGTATTTGATATCAGGCAACTGTTTGTACAAAGGCACGAGTCAATGCTAAATTTCATGCTTTTGTATTTTATGAGATTCTCCGGAGTATGGAGTCATGTGTTCTTTCCCAAGTGTGTATAGTGTAACATTATCCATGTCCCCAACACACACACACGCACACACACGCACACACTAGGCAGTACCAATACATTTGAACAATGATATAACATATCACGATACTTTACTGCGACACAATACTGTGCAAGGACAAGAATGGCTCATTTAGAAGGAAATTATACAATTCAATGACTTGATATTGATTACAGTAACTTTTTTCTGCCAAAAATAGAGGCCTTGCATGGAATGTTTGTGTTCCGTGTTCTATTTCTTTCAGTATGTGACTTGTGACGTGTCTTGACGTTTCCATGGACGTGGATGGAAAGTAAAGATATTGCCATTGTCTGAGGAACATGTTTATATCCTCAACAGTCTCATATTTGTCCTCTGTCATTATCCCTTTGCATTTCCTGCTTTAACGTAGAGCTGCTGGCTAGCTAGTGTTAGCTCAATTGTTAGCCACGGTGGCTTCTAGTCAACTGACCACTTGAATGCCAAGCATGCCGTGTACTAGGGCATTCACGACTAGTGAATTTTACTAGTCGACTAGTCGTCCCTAAAGGTAGTCGACTAGTCGACTAACCGTTTTTAATTTATTTTTAATAATTTTTTTTTTTTTTTTTTTTTTTTTTTTTAATCTTTAAGAAAGAACATGAGGTATTTACACGACATACATGGACTATCATATCCCATATCCCCCACAAAGAACATCAAAACACAACAAAACAAAACAAGAAAACTGCATAAGATACACAATAATCCAAGAACAAACAAGACTATTGGACAAACAACCAAACAAAAACAATGCATTCAGCTCCTATCCTGATAAGCCTAATGACACTGGGGTAAAAAGTTCTTAAAGTCAAACTCTGTATGTGGTTGCCATATTTTGGGGATGTCTAAGAATCTGATTCTTGTAGTAAATTTCTTGTAGCAAATGTTATCCAACGTATGGTAGCTTGAGAGTTCATTCCACCAGTGAACTACAGCTGGGGGATTGGATGCTTTCCAATTTAAAGCTATGCATTTCCTAGCTGCCAACAGGGCAAGATCTATGTATTTACTTTGAATGCATTGTTTTTGTTTGGTTGTTTGTCCAATAGTCTTGTTTGTTCTTGGATTATTGTGTATTTTATGCAGTTTTCTTGTTTTGTTTTGTTGTGTTTTGATGTTCTTTGTGGGGGATATGGGATATGATAGTCCATGTATGTTCTTTCTTAAAGATATAAAAAAAAAAAAAATTTTTTTTTTTTTTTTGCTAAAACGACTAGTCGACTACTAAGCACAGTGTCGACTAGTGGTTTTACTAGTCGACTAGTCGACTAGTCGACTAGTCTGTGAATGCCCTACCGTGTACACGATTTCCCGTCTCGTAAACACGAGTTCACGGCTTTCATTTTGAAGGCAACATTGTTTACAAGAGCCAGTAATAAGACACCATGTTATAATGTTTTTGTTGATACAAAGTAACCGTTGTCTGTTCCATTGCCATGTACAACAAAATGGTTGCACAAACACTCAGTGCAAGGCCTCTATTCAATCTGTGTGAAGTGCGAAAAATACGTCCACATAACATTTGTCATGCTAAATACAAGGCGCAAATGCTTAGCATTGATACAATCGATTATTTGCATTGCAAAATGATTTTCGATCGATACAAGTCACACTAGAAGTAGTTGGAATAGTAGTAGACTCGATGGGAGTTGCATCGTAGGAATATAAATCGATGCGTCGCTGCAATAGATTAATCGTTACACCCCTAACACGCACACACGCACACAGAGCACATGTTATTCCGGCCAAAAAATGTCTGTGCGGTCTCGTTTTACTGTGAAAGGCAGACAGGCGTTTCTGTGATGGCCCCGATTTGAACTGTCGAAGGAAGGTTTGACATAAACATGCATAAGACTTCTTCAGTTGCCTGAATGAAGTCTTTTATCATGGCTGTGTGAGAGTTCATATAAAACCATATTTTCAATGTTTTGTGCTATACATTCAAAGTCAGAAATACCCCAGTGACCGAAGTTGTACATACCGCTGGGGGTTCTGCCTAGTTTTTTGTGTGAGTGTGCATATGCATTGTAGTAGCTTTCATGACAAGTTCACTTTTGTTGTAACTCATTCATGTGAGTTAGTGTACTTATATGGCTTCAGTTGACAGTCTTGTAGCTCCACATTAGAAGGGTCTTATAGTGTGTCTGTGCACAGTGCTGGGGATGGGAAGGGAGGTCTTGTGCACATCTCTTGCCAAAACGTCTTTTCTGCTACGGTTTGTTATGTTCTTAGATGGGCTAGCTCTGCAGCCGAGTTTGATTCCTGTGCCCCTTTTTATTTTCCATCTGTTGTCAAGAACGCTTTTATGAGATATTGTGATGTAGTTAGTTGATATTTACTGTAGCGATACCTGGCGTAATTTATCAGTACATCCTTGTCCCCCTTCTCTAGGTTTGAATTCAAAATAAAACAAGCTGTGACCTGAGCTGAGTGAATCTGTCTGTCTGTTCCTTTGCATGTCTTGGGCGCTCACACAGTACCTACAGTAACACAGCCTGCCTAGTGCAGTGTGAATGACAGTGACAGCTCCTTTCATGCTGCATGCTATGTTATTCACATCTTCCTGCTCCTACTCAAATTCATATTTCATTAGGGGTTCAAAGCCCCTATTGTTTTTGTGCCGGTTTATTATTCGTGTTGTCGTTGTCGTTGTTCATCTGCCCCGACGCAAATTCCCGTGAGTTGGTAAATCACAGAGACCTGAAATTTGGCACAATGACAGATATTGGTGGCTAGTTTCTGCTCAAGAAATATTTTTCGAATCGGCCTGAAGGTGGCAGTATAATTAAAGGTTTTACGTTAAAGGCCATAACTTCCATGCCGTTTGTCTGATTTTCAAGCGTTTTTTCCCCAGATGTTCAGGTGAACCTGCTCTACAAATTTGCATCAAGGTCCGTCTGGAAAAAAATTGAGATATTTTGAAAAGTGGAAAACACATTTTCGACATCTCCTAGACAGTTTGACCGATTTCCACCAAAATCGCCAGGAAGCATCTATGGAGCAAGCTCTACAATCCAGATTTTTGGATTATTTAAATCTACTTTTGTTTCGGAGATATTCATCGTTAAAGTTGTGAGAGGGCGTGGCCTCTCAGCTAAATTGTCATAACTTCATGACCGATTAACGAATCTTCACGAAACTTGCTGGAGATGTTCAGAGATCATCACAGACCATGTGTGTCAGATTTTGTGCAATTCGACCAAAAGGGGCGCCAGAAACGCCAGAAATGGGCGTGGCCTAACACCAAAAAGGCCGTAACTCCGCACCTCCGCATCAGCTCTGGCTGATGGACATGGTCTCAGTTAGATGTATGGAGAGAGACTCAGCTAGGTTCCTGAGGACCAACTCACTGAAGAAATTTTCAACTATCATGGAACCCGTTCCTGGCTTACTTTGACAAGGTTAAAAGCGACAAGTAACTTGCCCAGCTGTTCTCTCATGGACCACTTGCGTGGTATACCATGCGATTTCAGACGGAAGCCCGTCTTTATTGTCACACGAACACTACAACACATGCATGCGACCACAACACACACTCATGCTGACGGTGGCCGGTGAAATATGTCCTCTGCATTTGACCCATCCAGGCTTGTCCTTTCCTCCAGGGGGCAGGCCAGAAGCAGTGGTCACTTTTTCTTTCCAGCGCCCGGGGACCAACTTCAGGTGTTGTCGTCACTGGTCGGATGCCGATCTTCTGCATGTTTTTTGAGTGGGGGGTTATGTATGGAGGAACCCCCTGGGGGGTACGGGGAGAACATGCAAACTCCACACAGAAAGGCCCTTTCGACGAGATAGCCCACCTGGGCAGTAGGCACTGAAGATATGGGGGGGGGTCACAACTCCAGCGCCCACAGCGTCCCAGGCGAGAATCGAACTCAGCACACCACACCGCATTTCCACACCGGTGTTTGAGATACGAGGTTTCCACCGGACAGCAACGGTTTGTAACTTGCTGCCAAAAGCAGATTTGTAGGCTATAATGACGAGTGCCAGGGGTGCCACTGTGAGTGACAGGGAAAAATTAATATGTACTGGCTACTCTTATTAATGTACAAAGTCCTGTGTGACTGGCAGATTAGGCTTGCGTGTTTGTGTTTTATGTACAGCACTAATGGTGCCTTCAGTGAGTGACAGAATAGCTGGCTGCCCTAATTAGAAGCTGGTGTTCTGACTGATCCATCAGCTGTCTGTCTCTCTCACCGCAGGAGAACAGGGAGACACCCGCTGAATGCCACAGTTCACCGAGAGAGAGACACACACACACACACACACACACACACACACACACACACACACACACACACACACACACACACACACACACACACACAAAGAATGAAGAGTGATTTGACAGACAATGTAGCTGAAAAAAGAAAAATGGGCAAAATGAAGTGTATGCAGTGTTTGCATGGACAAATGTAAGCTCAGGTACACTGAATTGCCGGGATTCTTAAGTTTAAGTTTATTAGACTCACCATTAGCTACAGCATTGCAGCAGATATTCTTTCTTGGTCCACAAGCCTAGATGTTATTAGGATTAGGTGGCCGTTCACACTATACGTCAAAGCAACGCCAAAGCCACGCAGTTTCAATTCAGCGTCCTTGTTAACAGGCGAGTCCGTTCACACCGGCCGCACGCCACGCCATGCGCTGCGCCATGCCAAAGATGGATTCAGCGCGCTGATCCCGAGCTGCCAGGCAGGGCAGTCAATGCAATTTGTGAGGGGTGGGAGGGGCCGGAGCAGCAGCTCCGAGCCGGCCGCTGAGGAAAAGACACTGCTCCTGGTGTGAGCGGTTAAGCATCAGATCAGCTTGAGCCTGCCTCAAGCTTCAGTTCTGCATGGCCTTGGCGCACGGTGTGTTTGGCCACTAACCCTAACATACCTTTGAGGGGAGAACATGCAAACTCCACACAGAAAGGACCTGGGACGGCCGGCGGTTCGAACCCAGGACCTTCTTGCTGTGAGGCAGCAGCGCTAACCACTGAGCCACCATGCATCATCCCTCCCAAGTTTTGTCCAAATCAGAGCAGTAGTGTCTGTCTGATGGACAGACACAGTACAGAGACAATTTTATATATAATATCACAGTTGGGTGTCATGTTTAATCCCCACCAAAATATGCATTTACAAAAAGTTAATAACTATTGTCTTCTCAGGGATTTCCAGGTCAAGTCATGCTTGATCTCCTAGTTCAGCCCTCTGAGCTGCGCCACACAGACAGTCTCACATTGCTGCTAACAACAGCTGAGCAGATGGTGCGATGATCCTGCAGATTCACATGTTCTAAATCCTGAGGCAGAGATGCCAGCAGTACCTGCACAGCACCTGCACAGCACCTGCACAGCACCTGCACAGCACCTGCACAGAGCTGCACAGCACCTGCACAGCACCTGCACAGCACCTGCACAGCACCTGCACAGAGCTGCTCCTGTCAGACTGCACGGTGAGGAGGTGGAGTCACTGCATGGAGCTGCCCGCTTCATCTGAACTCGTTTTAGTCACACGGGTGAACGTTGCACAATCAAAGGTTGTGATTGGACTCATGTGTTATTAAAGTGAAGGGACTTCAAGGAGAAATTAAAATATAAACACTAATACATCATTACACTACACTAGGATTAATTGTGCAGCCCTAACAATACACATAGCATATACCGTTAGCCATATTCATTGATAGCATACAGGACAAAGCTGATTAAAAAAATGACAAAAAGCTAAGAAAATATATGATTTCTCCATGTATTCCTCCGCCAACAAAAATAGTCCCCTCAGCTTTCCGCTACCAGTTGCCGAAAATGTAGCCTAATTAACTGCAGGCTGCCTACTTTTTATCATACACATTGATTTGCACGTTTTCATTTATTGTACAGCCAGTGAAATAAGAGTCTGGTGATGGCATGTTAGTTATGTTAGGAAATGAATCCATCTTTGCGCTGTCTTCTTTTAAAAACATATAGTGGCCTCTTCCAAATTGTTGCATAAAATCCACTTTTCTGTCTTTGAAAAACCGAAAATGTAGGTGCAATACCATTCCGGAAGTGTGGGGGGCATTAGTGAGTATACAGTGAGTAAAGAGTGAGTCGTTGTTCCGGGTGGCTCCAGATTAATGATTTTCGGTTTTTCAAAGACAGAAAAGTGGATTTTATGCAACAATTTGGAAGAGGCACGGTACCTATATTCAATTCAATTCAATTCAATTTATTGTTGTCCACAATGTGGAAATTTGTCTTTGGCTTCACAGGTTTGCTTGCACACATGAAAAGTACAGTACACTATACTATACTAATATGTATTTAAAAGAAGAGGATGTTGGGCATCGGATAGCATCTTCACTTCACGTGTTTGGCTCAGGTAAGGGTTGCTTTTTATACCTAGATATTATATATACAATATATATATTGTTTGTTATTGTTTGATGGGAAATGCATTGACGTTCGGGCGCTAATGCTCAGTATGAGCGAGAAGCGCTAGCGGGGTAAGACATAACCCATCCTCCCGAAAATCAACAAGCAAGCCCTCCGAGCACACATATATAGAGCATCTCGTGCCGAACTGCATGTAAACTAAGCGTAAAGTTCCCAGTTGCTAGCCTGGAAATGGCGAAAATATTATATTTTTGCAGCTTGACAGCTCCAGAAATCCTTTGAAAACTACCGCTGCGCGCATCCATTTCCTACTTCACTACTTTATCATAAACTCCTCCCTCCTTGTGCTTCGTCTCGTCTCCTGGTTGGCTTGTATTCGCGAATGCCTGATAAATATCCCACCCACAACTCAACTAATTGTGATTGGTTAAAACACCTGTCATCAAAATTGTCGTCCCCATCTCATGTCTTCGCAAAGGGTTGCTGGCTTGCTGTCAATCAACTACCATTTGCCGGTGGAGGCTGCCCCATATTTGCTGAAACAAAGTGAGTCCAAGATCATAACAATTTAGGGACATTATTAGTTATTTCAGTGAATAAAAACTAATAACAAATACAAATAATTTATTAGGGGGAAAATTATTTTCTATTCCATTTCTTCTTGGGCCTTCACTGAATACCTAGAAGGCCCTGACGGTACCCCACTGCTCTAGGCGTCCCTCTGCCACCGGGAGGATGCAGACCTGGTGAGACGAAGGAGAATCCCAGCCAGGAGAACCACAGTTCCTCGACTCTCCATGCACTGATGTTCCGGTCCCTGCGGAGTAGTTTCACAGCAGCGGATTGGGGTTTCTTGGACCCGTCCGCTAGATCCGTGAGTGGCTGCTGCTGGGATACAAGCCGAGGCGTAATTAGCCTCGGCTGGGTCATCTGGGCGAGTGTGTATGATGTTGTGAGACCCGAAACACCCAACGACCCCAGGTTACATCACTGATGCTGTATCCCAGTTGCATTAAGATGTAGGGCCCTATCTTCGTACGGCGCTATCGTTTGCGCTGCGTTTGCACGCCTCTTATTGCTATCTTCCCAGCGTCTTAAGCTATCGTCTGCCTCCAACGTCCAGTTTTGCGCTGGGATGACACAGGTGTAGGCGTGACCCAGGCGTGTCCGTGGGCCTCTACCCTATCATGTGTCTCGCGCAAGTGTCATTTAGCGATGTGGGGAAGATACCGTCGGTATGTGCCGAGCGCAAAAAGAGGTTTGGGCATTGCACTTTCCAAAATAGGCGTTCCAGCGTAATGTGTTAGAAAAAGAGGCCTTGGGTGCTTTCAATATTAACGCCAGCAAATGGTCTTAGTGCAAACAACCCCACTATGCCAGGCGTATGCCTGAGCGCAGACAGTATTCTCCGGCACAGTGCAGGAAATCCTCGCTTGGATAGGCCCATTACGCACGGCTCGCGTGCGGACACACTTCCTCGGAATGCCACGTTGATTTTCAACTAACCTACACTGCAGAAAAAAACACACCTTGATTTAATAATGATAATTAGTTTGTCATGGTTTTGTGCACTATGGAGCAAAAGAAAAAAAGTAATTAAATACATCTATTTTCATAGGAATCCGGAGCCCAAAATGTATTTTTTTTTTTTTTACCTACACCATGCTCTTTAAGTGTATGAAATGATGAACTTGTAACTTAAATACAACCAGAATGTGCATAAAGGCAAGGTGTGGGGTATGTGCAGATCAGGTGAACCCAAATTCAGAACAATAAGACTAACAAATGCTTTTACTGACATCTCAACAAGCAGTTTATTTAGATCAGTGATACTCAACCCAAGGCTCGAGAGCCACGTGCTGCTCCTTTATGGGTAGTTGTGGCTCTTTTAGGTCCTACTTAAAATAAATAAATACATAAAAATATAATGCAAATAATGGGAGGAAATTGATTTTTTTTCTTTTTTTTGTCAGTGTGGCTCCTCCTGAGTAGGGCAAGGTTGAGTACCAGTGATATAGACTGTACTAATATAACAAGCAAAACAAACTGGCAGATGGGAGCTGAAGCACTGGGGAACACTGGGGTGCCATCTGCTGGTAAAACTGAAACAAGACAAACTTAGGGACAGGGGAGAGGTAGGCCAAACAAAGGGAATCTGAAGGAGGGCCAAGTGTAGTCAGGATTAGAACAGGAGACAACTGAGGTTGTGAGAGTTATGATACATCTTTGAGAAGAGAGATAGGTGTCTTATTAGGCTCTTTCACACCGGCCTTGAAAGCCGAAAAATGCACGGAAAATAGGATTCGCGCCTCCGATGTGAAAGTCATGAACGCGCGTTGGTGGATAATTCTTGTACGCCTTTTGTCCCGGGACCAAAGGTTGTCACAGCGCCGTATTAGCGGACAACCCGCCTCCATCTGAAAGCATCGGAGCAGCAAGGCGGAACAGTGTGAATGTTTCATAAAAAATTACAGGGGAAATCACCTCATGCAGCAAGAAGGACAGTGAAAGTAAAAAAAGTAGCCTATACAATCATGCGCCAGGAGGAATGCTCCGTGCCTGTGTAGTAGGTTATATAGCTGTCTGTGGCGAGTTGGTCTGACGATATTCCCTCTGGAAACCAGCTCCAGAACGGCAGTCTGTCTAGCTAAGCCACTTGTGCATTCCCTACTGTTTGGTTGTTGAATGAATTACACAAGGTGACACCATATCGATCTGCTTAGTCAGTGAATTTACTTCTATGAAATGTGTTGTATAAATAAAGTTGGCTTTCCTTGAATGCAATTCATGCAACACTTCGCTGCCAGAAAATCGGCAGATGCACTCCGCGGCGGAGCCCGTTTTGGCGAGTCCGCCCACCATGCGAGTGCACCTATCCTCCCTGCTCAGCGGACTAGAAGGAGGGAAGTCTTGTTGTTGAATGAATTCGTTCATCATACAGTAGCCAGGCTACACTAACCTATGAAAATATTCATTTGGGCTAGGAGGAGCAGGAAATCCCTCCGCTCGCCTTTCAATCTGGGAGCACGGGAATGTGGCCGTGCTGCTTGGCTCTGTGTGAAAGCAATTTCTGTGGCGAGGCTGCCAGGCTTTACGAGCTTCCCGAACTACAATTTTGCGTGATCTGTGTGTGAAAGAGCCTATTGACTCCCAGTGTTGGGGGTAACTCATTAAAAAAGTAAGATATTACATGTAATGTATTACTTTTAGCAGTACATGTAACTCAGTAATATAACTTATTACCAATGGGATTTCAGTAATATTATACCAGTTACTTTGTCAGGTAACAAGTTACAAATTGAGTTGCTTTTATTTATTTATTATCAAAGCACATTTAAATAAAAATACAATAATTTCCTCATCAAATTGTGTAAATAACCACTATAGATGACAGTAACAAAGGAAAATGATAACATTTAGAATTTTGGGTGGTTTACACTTCAAGACAGTTGAAATTATTTTTCAGGATGGTTCAGTGGCGGCGATGTCATTCTGCTGCTGCTGTTTTGGTGAAATGCAATCTGCGCAATGTGCAATGGTGTAATGCAAAAGTAGTGTAATAAGTAACGAGTTACTCTACACAGAAAGCAATATTGTAAAGTAACTTATTACTTTCGAATGAAAGTGAAGTAATGTAGTATATTACATTTGCAAAGTAACTTGCCCAACACTGTTGACTCCTTGGCGGATGGAAATCATTTGGAGATGTGAGTGTCACAGTTTAGTTTTAGTGTTGCCTCCAGGATAGGGGTGTCAAACATACAGCCTGGGGGCCAGAACCAGCCATCCAAAGGGTCCAATCCGGCCCACAAGATGACTTTGCAAAGTGTAAAAATTGCACTGAGAAGTCCTTCAATCCAATGTGATGCACTTGTGAAGGCTAAGAGGTACCAGGTTTCAGCAACAAGTTAAATATTAAGTAGCCTATTCATGTTTTCTGTATTCATCACTAAATGGTAAACTGTTTTGATTTAATTACCCTTGACCAGTGTTGGGCAAGTTACTGAAAATTGGTAATTAGTTACAGTTACTAGTTACTTCTCTCAAAAAGTAATTTAATTACTTTAAAGTTACTAGTTACTCCAAAGTAATTAGTTACTAAGGAAAGTAATTTTTGCATTCATTTGAAAAGTCTGCTTCGATTGTCTTACAGTGTGGCATTGAACATTCGCTTAACGAGGTCTGAGGATCAGAAACCGGATAATCCTCTGAAGTTGTCCGTCATTTTAATGTCCTATAAAGTAACTACAGTAGTAACTAGCCCAGTTACTATTTTAGTAACTGTAACTGAGTTACCAAATTTGAAAAGTAATTAGATTACTAGTTACTGCAAAAAGTAGTTAAGTTACAGTAGTTACTTAGTAACTAGTTACTCCCAACACTGCCCTTGACTATGCAGAATTGCACAGATGCCGTCAATTGTAATGCACAGTTACAGATAGTAGATTTGTTTGATGGTAGCTGAGATAACCCTATGCAATCTGGGAACCCCATGTCTATTTCGCCCCTTAAATAGACTCTGGGAGAGCCGTACCTTTTTTGTAGGCTTTGTAATGGAGGGTTCTGGTTCTAAGTTTCACTTTTACTTGTCACCATGGGGCATCGGTTAGGATGCAGAAATATAATGCTTTGGGTCCAGTTGAAAGTATTTATTGGTCCAGCAAACAATATTTGGGCAATGAGGAAACACAGGAGGAAAACACAGGTTTGCGTATGTGTCTTGTATGCATGCCCACACCCCAGGTCGGATTGGTCTGAAAATGTGCATGCCGGTGGGTTATGATCTGGGGAAGGTCATGGGCAGGTCATAAAGTCCTGGAACCAACTGGAAAGTCCTGGAACCACCTCCCCAGGTTGGATTGGGCTGGAAATTTGGATAGTAGTATTTAGATCATATGTTTAATTGTGAAATGATTTTAAGTAACTGTTAGGATGACGTCATCATTCCTACTTTGACGTCGTCATTCCGACTATGATGTCATCGATCACTGATGATGTTATGGTTCATAAGTGTCTTTCATGCCTTTCGCTAGTGATGTCATAGCACAGGTGATGTCATGTCTCTGATGATGTCACAAACGGTATGATGTCATAGCACAGGTGGTGTCATGCTCGGATCTATAAAGGCCTGTTCCGGCAGGCTCTGGCCAGTGATTCATAACCTAAACTAATATCAGGTCAACCTCTGCAAACCGTTCCCAACTTCGAGCGTTGCAGACTTAGCTATCTAGTTCCACAACACCCCAGCTTCTCCAGACCTACCAAGTTTCCCGTGGTCATCAACTACCCGCGATTAGATCCACACGCCTAACCCCGATCCTGACAGTATGAATCACTCAGAAATGGATTTAGCGGGTACATTTCCGCCAATCAAGGAGGAGGGTCCCGAGATGCCAGTTTTCCCGCCGGCCGCTTCAGCTGACCCACCACGCGGTCAGCTGAAGTGGACCCTGAGGTGCCAGTTTCCCCGCCGGCCGCTTCAGCAGACCCACCACGCGGTCACCCGAAGTGGCCAACACAGAAGACCCTGAGGTGCCAGTTTCCCCGCCGGCCGCTTCAGCAGACCCACCACGCGGTCAGCTGAAGTGGCCAACACAGAAGACCCTGAGGCGCCAGTTTCCCCGCCGGCCGCTTCAGCAGACCCACCACGCGGTCAGCCGAAGTGGCCAACACAGAAAACCCTGAGGTGCCAGTTTCCCCCGCCGGCCGCTTCAGCAGACCCACCACGCGGTCAGCCGAAGTGGCCAACACAGAAGACACTGAGGTGCCAGTTTCCCCGCCGGCCGCTTCAGCAGACCCACCACGCGGTCAGCTGAAGTGGCCAACACAGAAGACCCTGAGGCACCAGTTTCTCCGCCGGCCGCTTCAGCTGACCCACCACGCGGTCAGCTGAAGTGGCCAATACATTGACCCTTTTGATGGTCTCCAGGCGCCTGCAGATTTTCTGTTCTCCAGAGGCCTCATTGGACGCCAGGTGGCATCCGTTGAGGGGAGGGTACTGTTAGGATGACGTCATCATTCCTACTTTGACGTCGTCATTCCGACTATGATGTCATCGATCACTGATGATGTTATGGTTCATAAGTGTCTTTCATGCCTTTCGCTAGTGATGTCATAGCACAGGTGATGTCATGTCTCTGATGATGTCACAAACGGTATGATGTCATAGCACAGGTGGTGTCATGCTCGGATCTATAAAGGCCTGTTCCGGCAGGCTCTGGCCAGTGATTCATAACCTAAACTAATATCAGGTCAACCTCTGCAAACCGTTCCCAACTTCGAGCGTTGCAGACTTAGCTATCTAGTTCCACAACACCCCAGCTTCTCCAGACCTACCAAGTTTCCCGTGGTCATCAACTACCCGCGATTAGATCCACACGCCTAACCCCGATCCTGACAGTAACAAAAGATAAATAGGCTGTTTAGAGATTAGAATTAGTCAGTTTTTTTAATTAGCACAATATTGAACCAATATTTCAACCCATTTTAAAACCATACCTGGATAATCTATTCTATCCCATTAAAGGAATCACAAATTATTATTATCACATTTATGTTCATATATTTGAAACAGAATTTACCAAGTGTATTAGCATGCAAAAGTGTACAAGCATACAAAAAATCATACCTTTTCTCTGGCTGAGGCAGTGGGCTGAGAGAGTTGTCAGAACACCCCTTGTTTGAAACATTGCATACAAAAAAAAATAAAAAAAATCTCCAATGCATTTTTCTGAACAAATAAATTATGGCTTTTACAGGATAAAATTACGTTTAAAGACCCCTAAAGTCAAAAATCAGTTTATATTCTATTAGCTCAGCCCTTTTTAGGGGCGGTGCCCACTGGATATATTCCCACGCGACAGTGTATAGACTGAAGATTTTTCATACTTGATGTCACCAACCAGTGTCACGGCCCTTTGCCGGCTTGTTCATTCAGGTCTGCAAGCTGGGTATAACCCCCGGGCCGGCGTGACTATTCTGCCCTGGATGGTTTTTTAATGGTTTTTAAAGGGGTCAATTTTGAGAAAATGGACATTATCCAGTAGGCGCGCTGCTGGGAAGCAGCTTGACATCAGTGTGAGAATCTGAAGTTCGAAACAGTAAAGTAAAACCATTGTTTCTGAGATCCATTAATCAGCAGTGATGGATGTGATCAGCAGTGATTAATTGCTGCTTTGATGGCAGACAGACAGTCACGCCTCTCTGTCCACCTGAGAGGTCGGCCTATAAAATGGAGCTGACTGGCCACGTCTGCTTCATTTACTGAGCGCCTTGGAACATCAACAGATCAACCAAAGCTGACATCTGGTAAGAAGTGACATTGCTGTGGCCTATTTTAAGGAAAGGATGTAAAAACAGTTAACTCTTTAGTACTGTGTGGATTCCTTAGTTTGACATGCATATATATTTTTCTTGTTTATGTGTATTTATTTGGTATATTTTCTTTTCTTTCTTTTCGTTGGCAGATTTGTCCTGAACAGCCATTGCTCTCATGGGGAACGTGGCATCTAGCGGCCTCATCACGGCAAGTCCCAAGCAACTGTCAGTGTCCTGGCGGCGGCAAGAAGAAGACGCGGTCAAACTGGAGCGTGACTTCCTGGCACAGCATGAAGACAACCAGTGGAGTGCTGCTGAAAGCAAGCAGAAACAAACACAATACAAGAGCCACATTAAAAACGTCGAGTTAAAAGGCGTGTTAGAATACAAATAATACAAAAGGGGGAAAAACAACATCAATATTTTTAATGTGTTTGTTATATTTTGTCCTGTTCAGGCTCCATCTGGGCCCTTCTTGATCTAACTTCTTTCTCTCTCTTTCTATTAAAAAAAAATAAAAAATAAAAAAATCCTAAACTAAACTCGTACCACTGTTCCTTCAGGATTTGTAGTTGTCATAGACTGTGCTCCATAGTTGATTGCTCTATTGCTGACAAAAAGTGTGTTATTGTAAGTCGCTTTGGATAAAAGCGTCTGCCAAATGACGAGACGTAATGTAATGTAAATGTAATGTAATGTCCTATGCTTTCTTTTAATTGTAAAGTGTATTGGGACTATGCTTCATGGTGATTCTGCACATTAACTACAAATTGATTGATTGATTGATTGATTGATTGATTGATTGATTGATTGATTGATTAACAGGAAGTTGTGGATATAAATAAAGTCTTATAGATAGTTAAAAAACCAGAGTTTTACGTTACTCTGTTTTGTGTACTAAATACATTATGGAAATAAATAATCAACTGAAACTGAGGTGAACTTGTGGACTGAATGAAACCATTTTATGTAGTGGGAGGGGGCGGGGGTTCTTCATTTTACGTAGGGGGGATTCTCTGAGGTTAGTCCGATTACTTGTGGTGGTTTCTCTCTTATGGAGCACCTAATAAACAACAACAACAACAACAACAACAACAACACACACACACAATGATGGAAACTGTAGTAGTTAAGACTACACCCACTGTTGATAAAGGTCATTCATCAACATTGCATGTTTCCTCAGTGAACCCAGCAGAGTATTACTGGACCATTATCATTGTGATTAGTTAATAGGGCTTTGATCAGGACTGATTAGATAATAGGGCTTTGATCAGGACGGCTGGAAATGGGTTGAAGAAGCCTTGTCTTGCATGAAATAGTTAACATGCCCCACAGAAATACAATTGGAGAAGTCATGATGGCTAAATAAAGACATCACGTTACTGTTTCTCTGAAAAAGGAAGCGATGCCACAGACTGTGACATAAATTCCATTGCCACCGACGCCTGAAATCTCAGATACATGGCCGACTTGAGACAAAATGAATTAAAAGTAGACCCAATTAGACATACTCAGGACCTGGAGGTGCTGCACAGTATTTATTTATTCATTTATTTATTTATGTATTTATTTATTTGTTTGTTTGTAACGCTTTATATTAAGGTACACATATTAACCACTAACTAGTTCCTTATTAGCATGCATATTAGTAGCTTATTGGCTGTTTATTACTCATTATAAAGCACTTATAATGCCTTATTCTGCATGATCATATTCTACAACTACTAGGCCATTAACTAAGGCCATGTTCAGACTAGGCGACCAAATCTGATTTGTGAACTTTAGTGACCTATTAATGACTTTATCCAGATTGGTTTTATGAGTCTGGACGCTCTAGTCTAAAAAAATGACAAAAAGCTGAGAAAATATATGATTTCTCTATTTATTCCTCCGCCAACAAAAATAGTCCCCTCAGCTTTCCGCTACCAGTTGCCAAAAATGTAGCCTAATTAACTGCAGGCTGCCTACTTTTTATCATACACATTGATTTGCAAGTTTCCATTTATTGTACAGCCAGTGAAATAAGAGTCTGGTGATGGCATGTTAGTTAGTTATGTTAGGAAATAAATCCATCTTTGCGCTGTCGGTAACTGTGTTACGCTTTGTGAATGACGTTCAATGTAACGTGGCTGGTGTTTGTTTTGTTGATTAGAGCAGCTGTGAAACATTTTAGACAACAGCACTCCCTCTCGTGTGATATTGCTTGAAGCGTTTTGTTGATTAGAGCAGCTGTGAAGCATTTGTTGATTAGAGCAGCTGTGAAGCGGAGTGATATAGCCTACCCTACACACAGTGAAGCGCCAGTGCGTTATCATGAAATGATAATGATAATGAAATATCTGCACTGGCAGGATCCCTCTTGTCCAATCAAATTGCTCGGCGGGAACTACCTGTTGTATAAATGTGCTTTATAAATAAAGTGGATTGGATTGGATTCTACTTCTTTTCCCCACCAAATATCCGATCCTGTGATTTTGGCCGGAAAAACACAGCTAGCTACACATAAAAATGACAAAACTGACTGGAGGGGGGCTTTCACCAAGACATTTTGGGGGGGGGGGGGGCACAAATTATCCAAAGTAGAGTATTTCATATACATCTTGAAAGATGATTTTAGGGGTCTTTAAGTTTATTAGGATCATCATTAGCTACAGCATTGCAGCAGTTATTCTTCCTGGGATCCACAAGCCTAGATGTTATTAGGATGTTAGGAGTATTAACCCTAAGTTACATGTCTTTGATGGTGGGAGGAAACCCAAATGAATGCAGGGAGAACATACAAACTCCACACAGAAAGGACCTGGGACGGACCAGGATTCGAACCCGAGACCTTCTTGCTGTGAGGCAGCAGCGCTAACCACTGAGCCACCATGCTGTCCATATAAGCTATTGCCAAATGCCAATATCAAACAACTTTAGTATTACGTACAAATGAGTGTGCAACTCAACAATATACTCCATCAAAGCAGGACATCAGGACAGGTGGATCTTGCGCATATTAGACGGATATTAACACATGCAGCTCGACTGTGCTGGCTTGTTGCTTCCCTCGCCAAAAGAGGGCAGTGTAGGTTATGTTTTTGACCACGTGGCCTTGAAGGTTACAGTGGAGGAGGTCTCCCAGCTGCTTGGTGGGGAAATCCTCACGTTTTCCCCCATCGTCCTACTGACACGTTACCAGAAGTAACGTTTTGTGGGCATTCCCACACTGTATAGACTGTATAGATAAAGATTTTCCTTGGTCCTTAGCTGAGGTTGTGCAGTATACTAGTGTAGATGTATAGAACTCCATGTGGCAGGTTCTGTCCTTTTGACGTCCGTGGAGGCCGAGCTCTGCATCCCCGTCGAGAATTGCATCACAACCATATTTTGGAGCAGTTTTAACTTAAAAACAGGTTTGCAAATCTCAGCAGGTACAAACCGCCGAGATTTGCCTCCCCCTCCATAAGTCAGGAGAGAACCCCAGGCCTCGAGGTCACCTGTACCCGGATTTTAAGCACCAAAGTCGGCCTCCATGAGCCAGGAGAGAGCCCCAAGCATGGAAGTCACCTCGACACAGATTTTATGCATCAAAGTCGGTCTACATGAGCCAGGACAGACCTCCTGCCCTGGAGGTCACGTCTACCAGAAGATTATGACAAGATTATATAATTTTTAAACAGCTACGTTGCCATATAAATCATTACAATGTGCTCCCATGAGGTGGGGATTTCGCGGCGGGGGTGCAAAACTTGGCATAACACCGGCATGCCATCAGCATCATAGTTCCAAGTGCGAGTTGCTTTTATGGTCTATGTCATAGCTTACAACAATGCACTTTGATGAAAATGTGACCTCTAGGGGTCACAGTAATATTGCAAAATTACTTGAGGCATTTCCTGGAAACAAACCTTCATCTAGACTATCAATGTGCATCCATGTTGAGCACATTTTATTATTGCCAATGTTACTGAACAAATCAAATGAAACACTGCTATAAATAAACTGTGACAGAGCTAGGCTTACAATAAATACATATTGAAGTCTCTAATATTTGCAGAGATAAGACTTTTCACATGATGACATTTTGAAACTTTGTGTTGATGAATTTGTGATTGATACAAACCATTGTTTCTGAGATCCATTAATCAGCAGTGATGAATGTGATCAGCACTGATTAATTGCTGCTTTGATGGCAGACAGTCTCTGTCCACCTGAGAGGTCGGCCTATAAAATGGAGGTGCCTGTCCACCTCTGCTTCAGTTACTGAGCGCCTTGGAACATCAACAGATCAACCAAAGCTGACATCTGGTAAGAAGTGACATTGCTGTGGCCTATTTTAAGGAAACGATGTAAAAACAATTATTAACTCTTTAGTACTGTGTGGATTTCTTAGTTTGACATATATTTTTCAGTTAATGTGTATTCTTTTTAAGAATATTTCTATATATATATATATATATATATATATATATGCACAAGGGGGTCTATGGGATACCAGCTGGGCAAATCACTCATTGCAAGCCTATAGCGCACTGAGTCAGTGCGCTTTTAGCCTTTCTGGTCTTAAGACATGTTGTGCCCCTGGTAATCCAAATAGACCAGAGAGGCTAAAAGCACACTGAGTCAGTGCGCTTTTAGCCTCTCTGGTCTTTGAAGATATTGCTCCAGGGACAATGCCCAGACACCAGAAAGGCTAATAGCACAGGCCGTCAGTTATGCTTTCAGCCATCAGCCTACTACTTTGCTATTCCCCCCGGCAAGGTGTTACACCAGAGAGGCCAAAAGCGCACTGAGTCAGTGCGCTATTAGCCTCTCTGGTCTTTGGGACTTTGGTGCCCCTGGTAATCCTGAGGCACCAGAGAGGCTAATAGCACAGGCGGTGAGTGCGCAAGGTTGGCCAGAAACGGGTCCCAAACAACTAAAAATCTCCCAAGTGAGTTGGTCCTCAGGTACCTGAGTCTCTCCAACCGTATAACAGAGATCATGTCCGCCACAGCCACAGCTGAAAAGAGGGTGGAGAGGGGGACTTCCACCCCTGCAGGATGAGTTTCTTGGCAACGATTGTCCCGTGTCAGAGATTGTTGCACAGCCGTAGAGAAGTCCAAAGAGGACTCTGAGCAGCCGAAGATGGCAAGTTCTGCCATTGGCTGAAGGGTTATTTTGTAAGCCTTATTTTTGTAGAGTACCAGTCAAATACCCTGGCCCAAAATCCGGTCAGTGAAGGGCAGGACCAGAAGGCATGAGACAGAGTGCTCTCCGACACCTGACACACAGACTGGTGAGACAGATGGGTAAATCCTATGCAACTTATGGTTAGAATAGTGAAGACGGTGAGTTAATGTGTAATTAATTAATAGGTATTTATTTGGTACATTTCATTTTTTTCTTTTTTCTTTTCATTGACAGATTTGTCCTGAACATCCATTGCTATGGGGAACGTGGCATCTAGCGGCCTCATCACCCCAAATCCCAAGAAACCGTCAGTGTCCTGGTGGCAGCAAAAAGAAGACACGGTCAAACTGGAGGACTTTCTGGCACAGCAGGAAGACGATCTGTGGAGTGCTGCTGAAACCAAGCAAAGCATGGCTGTACGAAAGATGTACCTGGCCCGTTACGTCCACATAGCTGACCCAAGCACCATCAGGGGAGGCATGCTAAATCCTGCTTTTGTTGGTGATCAGAGTCCATGAATACTTCAACAACTGTCTGTGGTGACTGCTCTAAAAAAACTTTTCTATTAGGGACATTTAAGCACAACACAGCAACTAAGCAAGTGGACCCTGACAGTGTGGATATTCGGAAATCAAAACAATAATGTTCTTCTTGAGTAGGCCTATGTGCTACAGTGTTTTTCAGTGTGTGGGAAAATGTACGTGTGCTTCATTGGTGTCACTTTACAGTTGCAGTTAATAAACTGGAGAAGTGAATTATTGTAACTTGTTTTCATGCATGGTTTCTGGAATGCAGGGATGCCCACAGACCTATTAGGAGGGACAGGTGAATAATAATCCAATAACTAGAACATCCCGAGAATGGGATCGCACCAGCCTGCAACTTACAACAAATGTGGGCCAGGGGCGTAAAGTGGTGTTTGTGTGTGTGTGTGTGTGTGTGTGTGTGTGTGTGTGTGTGTGTGTGCGTGCGTGCGTGCGTGCGTGCGTGCGTGCGTGCGTGCGTGCGTGCGTGCGTGCGTGCGTGCGTGCGCATGTGTGTGGGTGTGTGTGTTGAGGGTGGATGTGTGGGGATGCTTGGATCACACCCATTTTCGAACTCGGCCCTCATTTTGGTGGCAACTACACACCTGAGGCCTGTACAAGATTAGTGGCTTAGCGAGGTAACTTCATTCTACTTGTCGTACCACGACGCTAGTTAACTTCTTACCGAGATAGATCACCATAGCAACTTAGGCTCTTGGCTCCTGTTGAATTAATCGAGGACTGAAGCCTTGCACTTGTTGCAGGCTACATTTAAATTAAGCCCTACTTACCACTTTGGAATATGTTTTTATATATTAATTTTTGTGCTCCCAAGTAAGCTAGATACGTTTGACCCCGCCTATCGATTGCAGCTGAATGGTGAGTGGAGAAATATCACTAAAGGTTACATAAACGTCTCCAAAGCGCACGGTGCCGTGTGCGCAACGGAGGTGAGGCTGACGTTGAGTTGGACATGGTCATACATGCCAGAATAGCCTACTATATCTAAGCAATTTAATATGAGATCGCCTGCACACAGATTATTCATATCGGGGCGGTTTTAGCATCAGAGCTTTGGGTGGGCTCAGCCCACCCAAAGGTCATGGACCACTGAACCCCTAGGGGGGTCTGGAGGCATGCCCCCCCGGAAGAAAATTTTGTACAGTTTCAAGTAAAAATGGATCAAACTGGCGCACTTTGAGATCAAAATGAAGAGACTAGATCTATGAAGAACTACACACATCAATATCTTCTTTACCGTTCTGTGGTTTTCCAGCGATGAAAAAATAATTGTTTCCCTATATATATAGGCAAAACAAAAGTAAAATTAAATCAAAAGGGAACTTCCTAACTTATTGGCTGGAATAATATTCCGACAAGATAATAATATACTGTAAGCACTAAAGCAGGAGTTTGCAGTCAACTAGTTGAAATTAATATGTGGCAGTATTTGTGGGGGTCAAAATCTATGTAGGGTGTACCACCACAAATAGATCAGTGTATGGGAAACACTAGTGCCTTTTAAACATGGACTCTGGATCATGTCAGGCTACAGAGAACAGGATATTTTCAGGTTTTGCCTTTCTAAACATGGGGTTTAGAACCGCCCCTGATCGTGAGCATGAGCTCCTGTTCACGAGAATTTTCAGGTGCACGAGCTCAGAGCTGATAAGGAAATCCTGAATTAACAGATCCAGCTGATAACCGGCGTCGTGGTACCGAATTGTTGAAAAATTTAATTTGAAATTGAATTTTTCAATGTAACTACATATGAACTACAGTTGAATAGACTCACTCCACTTTACAGGTCCAGTACCATGTAACTACATATGAACTACAGTCAACGGCGTTGGAAGCACGGTGCGGTGGGCGCTGCAGCACCCCCTGGTGGCAAGAGATGTAAAAAAAAAAAAAAAAATTTTTTTTTTTTTTTTTTTTTTTTTACAGTGCACCTGAACGCAACATGCAAAATACCCGCTGAATAAGTGTCCAAATGTTCATGTAATTCTGGCCAATACTCCACTTCTGTTATAACATTTCAGTCTGGAAGATATAATCTTTATGACTACCTTAAAAGGCTAAATGAATAGCTTAGAAAATGAATAGCACCGGGGGCCCATGGTACTATTAATCCGGCCCTGGATATATCGGAGGAATAGCAGGTAGGCTATCACTGTCCCTGAGTCCTGAGGGTAAATTGAGTAATGCTGCAGAGAAGAGGAGAAGACACTGAATAATGACATCACAACAGTATAATCCTAATGTTAATTTAAAATTTAATATTCCTCTAAATATGGCTAAAAGTCCAAAAAGGGTGGGAGAGAGAATGAGGATTCCAACACAGCAGTGGGAGCAAGTGGTGACATGGAGGTGAGTGAGAAAAGGTGACTGAATAATGACACAACAGTCTAATCTTAATATTAATATTCCTCTAATCTGGCGACAAAGTGGCCAAATTTTTTGGCGCCCGCAGGGCGCCGTCAGCCGTCCCCCCCAATGTTGAATCGGTGACAGCACCCCCTACCTAAAAGTACTTCCAACGCCACTGACTACAGTTGAATAGACTCACTCCACTTTACAGGTCCCGTACCATGTAACTACATATGAACTACAGTTGAATAGATTCACTCCACTTTACAGGTCCAGTACCATGTAACTACATATGAACTACAGTTGAACAGACTCACTCCACTTTACAGGTCCGGTAACATGTAACTACATAATAACTATACAGTTCAATAGACTCACTCCACTTTACAGGTCCGGTACCAAGTAACTACATATGAACTACAGTTGAACAGACTCACTCCACTTTACAGGTCCGGTAAAATGTAACTACATATGTACTACAGTTGAACAGACTCACTCCATTTTACAGGTCCGTTACAATGTAACTGCATATGAACGTCATATATAACTATTGGTAATTAAGGTGTAATTACATTTGGTGTTCACGCGTAATTACAAATAGTTCATATGTAACTAGGGTACCTGTAAAATAAAGGGTTACCAAACAGAACAATCAATGGTTTCTACTGAGTTGTTCTGCATAAATAAGGCAAAAAAAGAAAAGAAAAAAGTAACTCAGTGTTACTTGGATTAGTGAGTGTAATCTGATTACTGTTTTGGAAATTGTAACGCCTTACAGTACTTAGTTACTGAAAACGTAATCAGATTACAGTAACACATTACTTAGTAATGCATTACTGCCCAACACTGATGGTCAGTAGGTCATCAGTGGAGGCAGAAAAGTGCCTGAGATGCTTCAGGAGAAGTTTTCCTATTCGCGTTTGATGTTATGGCATCTACTGTACCTGGGCTGTTCCAGTGAAGGTCATTCTGAGTGATGAGACCAAGGATCTTGAGTTTAGGGACAGCTTTGAGAACAGTATTGTTGATGGAAAGTGGTGGCGGGGAAGGTGGATTCCTGCAGAATGTTATATGCATGGCCAGACATTTTCTTCTCATTGAGAAACATGTCATTGCAGGTTGTCCATGTATGGAGATTGTCAAGTTGACTTTGTAATTGTGCTGGTTACATGTGTTGTCTAGCCTCAAGCAGGTTCATGTCATCTATACGTACATACTTCCATACAGGGCGAGGTGGAGTCCTGAGCAGCATCGTCGATAAGGGCCAGGAACAGTTCTGCTCCCAGCGTATTACTGGTGAATGGACAATTATCATTGTGATTAGTTAATAGGGCTTTGATCAGGACTGATTAGATCATAGGGCTTTGATCAGGACTGATTAGATCATAGGGCTTTGATCAGGACTGCTGAAATGGGTTGAAGAAGCCTTGTCTTGCATGAAATAGTTAACATGCCCCACAGAAATACAATTGGAGAAGTCATGATGGCTAAATAAAGACATCACATTACTGTTTCTCTGAAAAAGGAAGCGAGACCAGGATGCCACATACATAAATTCCATTGCCACCGATGCCTGAAATCTCAGATACATGGCCGACTTGAGACAAAATGAATTAAAAGTAGACCACAGTATTTATTTATTTATTTATTTATTTATTTGTTTGTTTTTAGTTTAGGACATTAAACTGTGAAAGATATACAGGTTGCAAGATAATGGGTGAGGAAAACAAGACTGGAAAAAAGAATGGTAAATGTAAAAATGTAACATGGTAACAATGTAAAATAGTAAATGTTATCTAAAGTTCACTTGGAATTTTGAGTGTCATTAGAGGAAGTTTGACATACAGTATAGCCTACTACACTTTGCTGTGGGGTTTATTATGGTGGCATGGTGGAATGGAAACTCATGGACGACTCATTTCTTATCAAACGGAAGTGACTGTGGCATTACACTATTGCCTGTCTCGGTCTGTCTCTTTGTGTCACTTTAGCTGCAGGTCGACCCTGAGAGGCAAGATGAATGCTGTAGAAAGACCACTCTTTTTTCTGTGCCTTGGTTTAACAGGTATGGTGCATACTTTGTATTATGAAACTATAAGCTTGTATTGCTGATAAGAAGTGCTCTAAAACATAGACCTAAAACATGCAGTAGCCTACTGGCACTTTATTCATTTTTTTTTTAGTGTGCAGAACTTGAATTGGCTCCTCGGCTGTGCCTTTTTGTTGTTGTTCCAACTCAAGATTGTCCAGTAAGATTGTGCTTCCTAAGTGGCTGTATCCATATTCCCCTTCTCCCTGTCTCAGCTGATGACATTTGCCTCTTTGCTTTATTCCAGTTATTCATGCTGATCCCTCCTCTTGGAGTGCCGTCGTGCCGTCCTCAGTTCAAGGCTTGCTGGGATCCTGTGTGGTGATTCCCTGTTCTTATAACTACCCAGAGCCAGAGAGGAAGGTCACTGCATTCACTGGGATTTGGACTGAGCACACAAATCATGTGATCTACCACCCAATTGAAGCTAAAATGATGCAGCAGTACAGGAATCGGGCAATGCTGGTTGGAGATGTCAGCAAGAAGAGCTGTTCACTGAAGATAGATCCCCTCCAGTCAATCGATACAGGGCCTTTCCATTTCAGGATTGAAATGGAAGGCTATGATACGTTCTCCTATAAGGATAAGGAAGTCTCCATTACAATGACAAGTAAGTAAGATTCACAATCATTCAAACATTTCAACAGTACAGCAGGGTTAACACTGGATACCTGTCAACACTCATTTTTGTAATGGTTTACACTTTTACAGTATCATGATGACTACTGTTAAATTCCTCGTTTGTAATATGATTACTCACTATGGCTATAATGAATCTTGGATCTTGAATCTTAATCTCCTGCATTTCTGACCAATTATTCTTTATGATTCATCAGTCTTTTCACCAATTATTTATACTAGGGAATAAAATCAAGAGATGTCTTCTTACTTTGCGTGTTGCATTTAAGATCACTTTAGTTTTACCTGAAATATTACATATTACAAACTAAGTATATTGTGTAAACTATAAACCAGGGGGCCACGAAAGAACCCAGTGGAAATCCAAAAGTGTTACATGCAACCATGGTGAGGCCCCAAATGCATGACAGCGCGGTAAGGTGGCAGGTGACAGGAAACCAAAGACGAGAGCTCTTCACACATAAACTAGACAAAAATAGACACTTCACTAGCAAGGACCAGTGACCACACCACAACAATATGACACATGTAACAGGAACCAATTATCCGACTGACTGACATGAAACATGGTAGCTACACATAACTAAAAGAAATACACAAAGAAATACAAGACAATGAACAAAGGCAAAAAGATTCTGATATCCAAACAGTAAAAGGGCAGCATAGCCACCCAAAATATTAGCACTATGATTTTATTCCTATATAATGGAAAATCTACCTTATTCACAGGTCAATTTGGCACCAGTGGCAAAGTGTAAAGGCTTATATAGGCCTATAATATCATTATATAACATCATGACCTTTTCTGTTGTCCTATAGGCTCTCCAGAACCGATCACTATGCATGTGAATGAAGTATCACTGGGTGAAACTGTATCTGCCTCCTGCTCTGCGTCTCACTCCTGCCCCACTCATCCTCCTGTCTTCACCTGGAGTCACTCTGGAAAACTACATGTACAATCAACAGGGCTTGACAGCGGCCAGTGGGAAGCAAGATCATCACTGACCTTCCACCCCACCCGGGCTGACCACAACAAGTCTTTAGACTGCACCGTAACATATAAGGGAGGGCAGAGCGTGAACAGCTCAATGGTCCTCAAAGTCAAATGTAAGTTAGGTGTCAAATTCCTAAAATACTAATAGGCCTTATTTTATGATGGAGAGCTGTTACAGCTGCACTGGCATTCACATCTGACAGGTCAGACAGACTTTTCTTACCAATAGCTTCTAACCAGACAAATCGAGTCATAGACAGTAACATTAACTTGGGCCAAGTCATTGTCACAGGATTTAAAGTCATTATGTATTCATCTGCACAGGGGGGTGGAAAAGTGTATCATGTTGTCACTCACTCTCACTGGCTGGCATGTAGGACATGATATCAGACTGAATTGTCAATTCGTTACACTCCATTTCCATCTTCTAGTCTGACATTACCTCCACTCTAACCAATTTCCATGAGGGGAATCTCGCAGGGGAATTCCATTTTCCCTAACCAATCACTAAAGACCAACATATCGGCCTGAATCTAATCCAGTCGGGAGGAAAGCAAAAAAAAAAAAAAAAAAAACATCTCCCCTTTGAGTGCTGTTCGGATTTCAAAGTAAGTGGTCCATTTAAAACAGCCTCGATAGCAGTGTCTATCTCGTCTATGGCTGCCGCCATTGTTGTTATTCCTTGGCGCACTTGACAACGGGAAATTGCTTCACAGTGGCATTATGGCGGGGACACACCAGGAACGTGTCCGATGTGTCGCGACACGCAAAAGAAAAAGAAAAAAGGACAGCACGGTGGCTCAGCGGTTAACGCTGTTGCCTCACAGCAGGAAGGTCCCGGGTTCGAACCCCGGTCCGTCCCAGGTCCTTTCTGTGTGGAGTTTGCATGTTCTCCCCGTGTTTGTGTGGGTTTTCTCCGGGTGCTCCGGTTTCCTCCCACCACCAAAAGACATGTATGTTAGGGTTAATACTCCTGTCAGTGCCCCTGACCAAGGCAATGGCAAAATAACTGGAGTTGGTCCCTGGGCACTGCACTGCGGCTGCCCACTGCTCCTAGTTCTAGAAAGGTTCCTAGTTAGAGGATGGGTCAAATGCAGAGGATGAATTTCCCCATGGGGATAAATAAAGGATAACTTAACTTAACTTGACACGGAGGGAGTTTCATTTCGGCATCCTTGTTAACAGTTTAGACCGATCATGGCGTGTCCGTCAGGCGTCCTGCAGCGAGAGTTTCCGCGTCTGGTCTGTTTTTGACGCGAGCCGCGAGTGGCTCGACGCTTCCGTGACGCGCTGCATCAAAGACGTTTCTGGTGTGTCCCCGCCGTTAGCCCCGCCCGTTGTGCTGTGTATTTACGCTGATTGGCTAATCATTAGTCCCCCTTGGCGATGATTGTCTAATCATTTTTTCAACTGAGGAAGTCACTGTTGCATGTCACGATGCCAGACCAGAAGCAGCCAAAGTTCAGGTGGATTCGAAGGTCTGGACCCAGGCAAATGTAGGACAGGATCAGTGTCTCAAATTGTGTCATTTTCTGGCTGGCTCCATCATGCACCTGGATTGTTGAGGTCTCCTTTATATTCTATTATTATTATAATATATTATGACTCTCTGCCATGTTATTTTGGGCCTTTCGGCCCCTCCTTCGCTGCACATATATTTTGGGGGATTTTGCTTATGTGCTGTACTTCCCCAAACCAGCTCTAACACTGCTTTGTAACAGGCTAAAATAGCCTATACTCACTGGACATGTGTGCAAAACAACATGTCTGGTTCCAAAAAGAATATGGGCTGAAATTGATGAAAAGAACTGGCACACTGCTATGAACGTAATAATCCAAAATAGAGACTTAGTGATGCAAAAGAAATGGAAAAATATTTACTTATATTACATGCTCACGACGGAGAGGATTGAGACTAAGATGTTCCTGGATGAGGTGGACGTATCTGGAACAGAGATAGATCAAATACTGACGGATGCATTTGGGCACTCAGACAATTGGGTCTGGGTGAGAAGAAGAATATTCCCAACTGTGAGAGGCAGCAATGTGCCGCAAGGGATCCAGTCTGTGAGAAAGCCGTTAGAAGAAGAAGAAGAAGTAGTGTCTGTCTCTGTATCTGTGCCCTGTTCTTGTTGACATTCACCAAATAAAGTCAATCAATCAACCAAAAAAACTGCTATGAACGTAATAATCCAAAATAGAGCCTTAGGGTTATGTATGTAAAATAAATGAAAAATATTTACTTATTACGTGCTCAAGTGCAAAAAGTGTTTTCTTTTCTTTTCCCATCAGTAGCAGCCCAGACAATTACTGCCATGGTATTGGCAACACCGTATTGCACACTAAATAATTGTCTCTCTCCATGCAGCCGCCCCAGTGAATGTGAAGGTTGACTACAAGTCAAGTGTGAGGGAGGGAGAGACTGTGCAGCTGAGCTGCTCCAGTGAGTCTTACCCTGCTGCACACAGATACCAGTGGCATGAGGACAGCGGTGCTCTGCTGCACAGCGGACAGCTCTTCACACTGGCTAATGTCTCCAGACACACAGGTGCCCTCTACTGCACTGCCATCAACACAGAAGGACAGGGCAAGTCAAGCCCGGCGCAGCTCAATGTGTTGTGTAAGTAAACCACACAGCTCGAGTCACATCAACTTGGACTCAAACTACTTGAGACTTGACTTGACTTGACTTGGGTTCTGGTGACTTGGGATTTGACTTTGACTTGTAGGCTACTTTGACGACTTGAAAAGGTTATGTAAAGTCTTGACAAAAGATCTTGACTTGGACCGAGTCATCTCCAGTCGTCTCCACCAGACGACTGAATTAAAACGATGTTTCTGAATTTGAAGTTGACAAGAGGCGGGGGGGGGGGGGGGCAGCTCTGTTGCAGCTCTTTTGATGGAGCCTGCCAACAGATTTTCGATGCAAGTGGAAAGTGAAAGTCTGTCTCGAGAGATTACACCTCTGGTAAACGGTGAACTGACTCTCGAAATAAACAATGTTGAGTAGAGATACTAAGAAGAAAGGAGATAATTTGCTGACTACAATAACTGCATCATTCAATCTGCCAATGTTTTATAATTCCATGTCCTTACAGATCCTCCTGAGATTAAAGCTGGCTCCTCCTGCTCTTGGGATTGGGCTGTGGTAACCTGTGTGTGCATCGCAGAGTCCAAGCCTCCCAGTACCATCCAGTTTTTCCTTCCCGACAAAGTCCTGAAAAACACTGAGCCAGATCACCATAGCTCTGTGACCATCGGGATCCTGGAGGAAGATCTGGGCTCCTCAGAGCTTGTCTACTGCCGCGCAAACAACAGCCAGGGCACCGTCTCCGTCACTTTCGCTGTTCCTGCTTACAGTAAGAAGATATTTAGCATGACACGTCGTCTCAAAATTGTTGCAATGAATTGTAGCCTATTATGGTCAAGAGAAGAATGATTGTGAATAATGTTTCTGTTTGGACAGGTAAGATCACAACTCTTCATATTGCCATCACTGTTGCAGTAGGCCTATTTGTGATAGTAGTGATGTTCTTCACAGCCTTGGCAGTGAGAAAGAAATGGTAAGTTTGTGCAGAAAACTTTTGTCCTCATTTTATGGATTTTATGTGAAGATTCATCTCACTTTTTATTGCAGCAGGTGCATTTTTAGAGATACCTGTGTGTGTGTGTGTGTGTGTGTGTGTGTGTGTGTGTGTGTGTGTGTGTGTGTGTGTGTGTGTGTGTGTGTGTGTGTGTGTGTGTGTGTGTGTGTGTGTGTGTGTGTGCGCGCGTCACTCTGCGTGCGTGCGTGCGTGCATGCAAGTTCTAATAATAATGTGTCCTATGTGTGCATATTACATAACAAACTATTATGCCAGCAAGAGGCCTGTTTTAATTTGATTGTATGTGATTATGTCAGTGTTGCAGCTTACAAGGTTTTAATACTTTCGAACAGTTTTCACTAGAGTTAACAGTTTTCCGGAGTCAGTCTGATGACGAATAGCGCCCAGATTGCTCTGGTCCTAACTTGTACATCACTTTTCTGACAGCAGGGGGAGCTGTGATGACGAGCCAACATCCAATATGCAGGACATGCATGCAGCCCAAACTACAGAGCTCCCTAAGCATCCCTCTACAGCAAGGTTTCAACTATTCACCTTAGCTTCTCTGTGACTTAAAACAATCAAATGACAAGAGTCAAATGTTTGTTTTTAATGTCTATTATTAATAGTAATTATTCAGTAATGATTGCATAACTTGCACTACAGTAGTATTATCATGCTAATAATTGTTCATTATCAACATAAATGACCATTTACCAGTCATTTAACCAAGAAATTACACATTATAACAACAATGGTTTCTTGTTCTTAGCGGAAATTACCACTTAATTTCTGATCGTTTCTCTGTAATTACAGCGTTATTACCCTGTTGTGTGTGTATCATAATGCAAAGTGCAGGCCAGCTGTTGCCCCAGCCCCATACTTCTTGACCTTGTCTTACTCATAGCGATATTATGTTTCTTCTTTTTAATTGTTGCAAAACCTTGTTATTTTCTGCACTCTCTCCTTAGCAAAGGGATGAAGAACTGTGATGATGGAGCATTTTCTAACTGTTACACCAATGATGTATATGCCAACACCAATGATCATGTATATGGCAACATGGAGGTACAGTATGTATAAGGCCTTGTTCAGTGTTTAGTGGTTTCCCTCATATTTGCATGCGTGAAATGGAGAGAATACATGTATCTTATGTCGTTTACAGGCTGAATGGGAAGCAGATGATGATGCAGTATACGCCAATGTATAACATCAACAAGAAAACCTGGAATTAAGTGGAGAAAAGGCTGCAGTCTTTCTGTGTTTATGCATGTTTTGCATATCTGATAGTTTGTTTATTCGACCATGAAAATGGTGGAAATAATGACGTGCTATTTTCTGTCTTTGTCTCAGCAATATTCAGACATTACGTAGCCAGTTTTTCTTTTTTTTTTACTGTCATTCACACTTATGCTATGACACACATTCTCCCTCAAATTCCTTGTGCCATTAAAATAATCTCCATAATTATTGTACATATGAGTGCTGAAGTCAGTTCCTATACTCTAACTTGTTATGAGTGCTTTTAAGCCAAAAATACTTGTCTGACAAATAGCAATAAAAGCGAGCTGTGAAAATCACCATTAAACCCTTCTATGAACACATGAAAGTGTATACTTCATGCTTCTTCTATACCAGGCATGCTTTATCATGGTAAGAGTGAAACATCACTCATGCGAGTATGGTGAAATATATGTTTTTATATAGCTGTTGTCATTTGAAAATGCTTGATTCCTGAATTGCAGAAAAGAAGTGTGACATTTTGAAATGTGGACATTTTGTGCTTTGATATCAGTGGCAAAATCACAGTACCATGATAATTAGAACATAATATCAAATCTAGACTTAGCACTGGACTTGTGCAGAGGTGACTGCCCTATACTAGAGGAAGTAGTGGGGACCGAGGCATGTGCAGTGACCCATACTACCCTTTCTGGAGGTTCTGCAACACACTGACAAACTGTAATGTTGATGCAGCATTTGTTTTATGCCATAATGCATAAAGAGGTCCATTTCAGATGTCAGAAAGAACCCTATAGCCTAGTAACCTACTAAGGAGGAGACAGGAAGACCTGCGTCCTGCGTGTGATGGGGCAGCTGTATAGGTGTGAGGGAGTGGGGATGCCCACATAACTTGTTGAAGACACGCCGAGAGATGTTGTTACTCTCACAACAACTATAATACCTGGTACATTATTACACTGAACAACTATAATACCTGGTACATTATTACACTGAACAACTATAATACCTGGTACATTACACTGGACAACTATAATACCTGGTACATTATTACACTGAACAACTATAATACCTGGTACATTACACTGGACAACTATAATACCTGGTACATTACACTGGACAACTATAATACCTGGTACATTATTACACTGAACAACTATAATACCTGGTACATTACACTGAACAACTATAATACCTGGTACATTACACTGGACAACTATAATACCTGGTACATTACACTGGACAACTATAATACCTGGTACATTACACTGGACAACTATAATACCTGGTACATTACACTGGACAACTATAATACCTGGTACATTACACTGAACAACTATAATACCTGGTACATTACACTGAACAACTATAATACCTGGTGCATTACACTGAACAACTATAATACCTGGTACATTACACTGAACAACTATAATACCTGGTACATTACACTGAACAACTATAATACCTGGTACATTACACTGGACAACTATAATACCTGGTACATTACACTGAACAACTATAATACCTGGTACATTACACTGAACAACTATAATACCTGGTACATTACACTGAACAACTATAATACCTGGTGCATTACACTGAACAACTATAATACCTGGTACATTACACTGGACAACTATAATACCTGGTACATTACACTGGACAACTATAATACCTGGTGCATTACACTGAACAACTATAATACCTGGTACATTACACTGGACAACTATAATACCTGGTACATTACACTGGACAACTATAATACCTGGTGCATTACACTGAACAACTATAATACCTGGTACATTACACTGGACAACTATAATACCTGGTACATTACACTGAACAACTATAATACCTGGTACATTACACTGGACAACTATAATACCTGGTACATTACACTGAACAACTATAATACCTGGTACATTACACTGAACAACTATAATACCTGGTACATTACACTGGACAACTATAATACCTGGTACATTACACTGGACAACTATAATACCTGGTGCATTACACTGAACAACTATAATACCTGGTACATTACACTGGACAACTATAATACCTGGTACATTACACTGGACAACTATAATACCTGGTGCATTACACTGAACAACTATAATACCTGGTACATTACACTGGACAACTATAATACCTGGTACATTACACTGAACAACTATAATACCTGGTACATTACACTGAACAACTATAATACCTGGTACATTACACTGAACAACTATAATACCTGGTACATTACACTGGACAACTATAATACCTGGTGCATTACACTGAACAACTATAATACCTGGTACATTACACTGGACAACTATAATACCTGGTACATTACACTGAACAACTATAATACCTGGTACATTACACTGAACAACTATAATACCTGGTACATTACACTGAACAACTATAATACCTGGTACATTACACTGGACAACTATAATACCTGGTACATTACACTGGACAACTATAATACCTGGTGCATTACACTGAACAACTATAATACCTGGTACATTACACTGGACAACTATAATACCTGGTACATTACACTGAACAACTATAATACCTGGTACATTACACTGGACAACTATAATACCTGGTACATTACACTGAACAACTATAATACCTGGTACATTACACTGAACAACTATAATACCTGGTACATTACACTGGACAACTATAATACCTGGTACATTACACTGGACAACTATAATACCTGGTGCATTACACTGAACAACTATAATACCTGGTACATTACACTGGACAACTATAATACCTGGTACATTACACTGGACAACTATAATACCTGGTACATTACACTGGACAACTATAATACCTGGTACATTACACTGAACAACTATAATACCTGGTACATTACACTGAACAACTATAATACCTGGTACATTACACTGGACAACTATAATACCTGGTACATTACACTGAACAACTATAATACCTGGTACATTACACTGGACAACTATAATACCTGGTACATTACACTGAACAACTATAATACCTGGTACATTACACTGAACAACTATAATACCTGGTACAATACACTGAACAACTATAATACCTGGTACATTACACTGAACAACTATAATACCTGGTACATTACACTGAACAACTATAATACCTGGTACATTACACTGGACAACTATAATACCTGGTACATTACACTGAACAACTATAATACCTGGTACATTACACTGAACAACTATAATACCTGGTACATTACACTGGACAACTATTATACCTGGTACATTACACTGAACAACTATAATACCTGGTACATTACACTGGACAACTATAATACCTGGTACATTACACTGAACAACTATAATACCTGGTACATTACACTGAACAACTATAATACCTGGTACATTACACTGGACAACTATAATACCTGGTACATTACACTGAACAACTATAATACCTGGTACATTACACTGAACAACTATAATACCTGGTACATTACACTGGACAACTATAATACCTGGTACATTACACTGAACAACTATAATACCTGGTACATTACACTGAACAACTATAATACCTGGTACATTACACTGAACAACTATAATACCTGGTACATTACACTGGACAACTATAATACCTGGTACATTACACTGGACAACTATAATACCTGGTACATTACACTGAACAACTATAATACCTGGTAAATTACACTGAACAGAAATATAAGTACAAGCTAAGCCTATTGTAAAATGATTTATATGTTGAATCAAAAGACAGCAGCACAACATTACTACATTATTTACTAATTCATCGGCTAAAAGAGCAGAAGAGAAGCCTGTAGCTAGAAAGTATGAAGAGGGGAAGTTGCTTGTCCCACTTTGATCTGCAGATAACAGTGCTAAAGAGATCACATGACACATTACACATACATTCAAGGTTCAAGATTTGTATTGTCACTCCATTGTACAACTCTTATGCTGGCGGCTCTGTTACAAGACAAGGTGCAGGAGGTCAATAAAGTTGATAGGTCCAAAATCACAACAGCAAACGACAAATAAATGAGGCAATAAGGCAACAGTTAAATAGGGCAAACAGTGTATGTAAAAAGGCAAATATAAATAAGGCAAACACTAAAGTAAGAAAAGTCATAAAGTAGAAGTCATAAAGTATTAAAAATAGAATAAATATCAAATAAAGTGGCACCACTTGTCAGTGGAAGTGTGCAAATGTCAATCACACAGGTTTATTGCACTCGGTCAGGGTGTCATGGCATTTGGGCAGGTCTGTCTTCCTTGTGTCTTTAATGCTCTATCTGTGCATGTCTATTAGGTTGGAGCTGTGGGCCGCATCAGGAGGGGTGGGTGTGGCTAATTAAGGAGGATTGCCGTCAGCTGGGTCCTCATCAGCTGGAGGACTTTAAATATCTGGCGGGACCTTCATTCAGTGTCTGCTTGTAATACCGTATAGGTCAGTAGGAACGCCAGCCTAGAACATCTGAACCTTTTGCATACGCAACCATTGATTTCTGTTTCTTCTGTCAGAGCTGAGCCACTGAACCATCTGGACTTGTCACAGCTCCTCCTGGACTCGCCATAGCCAAGCCACCGCTCCATCTGGACTTGCTACAGCTGAGCCACAGTACCATCTGGACCAACAGCCACAGTCGAGCCACAGCACCATCTGGATTGCCACAGAAGTCACATCTCTTTTTTGGACCTACAGACTGCACATTCTCAAAATTGTGTAACTGTATTGTCTGTTTTAGGCACTCTCTACGTTTTCCTGAAGTAAAACATTGATTTAAGCATCGTGTGTGTGTGTGTGTGTGTGTGTGTGTGTGTGTGTGTGGCAAGAAACTATTCCGCAAACAGACGGTTTGTTCGCGCTTTGAGGACCCTGTATCTTCTCTCTGAGTGCAGTAGGGAGAACAGGCTGTTGTGCAGGTGGGTCATGTCCTTGATGATCTTGCGGGACTTCCTGAGGCACCGCTGAGTGTGTACAGATCCTGCAGTTTTGGCAGCTCACATCCTGTCACGTGCTGGGCCGCGCACCTCACTCTTCTCAGCGCATTGTGGTCCATGGTGGTACAGTTCCCATACCAGGTAGTGAAACAGCCGGTCAGCAGGCTCGCACTGGTGCCTCTGTAGAAGTCTAATCAGTTAGAGCAGTGCTTCTCACACTGGTCTAATCAGTTAGCCCTCATTCACACAGGACGCCTGTAACGTAAGCAGAACTGAAGCTTGATATTAGACAATTAACAGCACGACCTTGAGTGTGATATTGCTTTTATATAACAGTTGTACAGCATAAGGCCGTGTGTCCATCTAGTGTCTTTTTCTGACCGTTAAACGCTGGAAGTACACCGGGGAGCACTGATCTCAGCGCACAATAGGAAGCAGTCTCAAACTAACATTAGTTCAGTGCGGTAGCTAGCTTGATAGCTGACAGCTAACATTAGCTAACAACACGCATACAGTGATTTAGCTCAACACTCACCAGAAATATTAAGTGTCTAGCCAATCTTCTCCCACAATTGAGCCTTTCTGTCTCTGTTGCGATAGTTTCTCCATATGATTAGTTGCCAGAAAAGGAGCACCCGACACCAGCGTCTTTCTGAAAAGTTAAAATATTTTGAGCTGCGAGCAACCTAATCAAGGAAACATTTAGAACGGCAAAATATCAGCATGACTAGAATCCCTCTTGTCCGGGACCCCATGTTGAGAAGCACTGGTCTAATCAGTTAGAGCAGTGCTCCTCTGGTCTAATCAGTTAGAGCAGTGCTCCTCACACTGGTCTAATCAGTTAGAGCAGTGCTCCTCACACTGGTCTAATCAGTTAGAGCAGTGCTCCTCACACTGGTCTAATCAGTTAGAGCAGTGCTCCTCACACTGGTCTGATCAGTTAGAGCAGTGCTCCTCACACTGGTCTGATCAGTTAGAGCAGTGCTCCTCACACTGGTCTGATCAGTTAGAGCAGTGCTCCTCTGGTCTAATCAGTTAGAGCAGTGCTCCTCACACTGGTCTAATCAGTTAGAGCAGTGCTCCTCACACTGGTCTGATCAGTTAGAGCAGTGCTCCTCACACTGGTCTGATCAGTTAGAGCAGTGCTCCTCACACTGGTCTAATCAGTTAGAGCAGTGCTCCTCACACTGGTCTAATCAGTTAGAGCAGTGCTCCTCTGGTCTAATCAGTTAGAGCAGTGCTCCTCACACTGGTCTAATCAGTTAGAGCAGTGCTCCTCACACTGGTCTAATCAGTTAGAGCAGTGCTCCTCACACTGGTCTGATCAGTTAGAGCAGTGCTCCTCACACTGGTCTGATCAGTTAGAGCAGTGCTCCTCTGGTCTAATCAGTTAGAGCAGTGCTCCTCACACTGGTCTAATCAGTTAGAGCAGTGCTCCTCACACTGGTCTGATCAGTTAGAGCAGTGCTCCTCACACTGGTCGAGTCAGTTAGAGCAGTGCTCCTCACACTGTTCTAATCAGTTAGAGCAGTGCTCCTCACACTGGTCGAATCAGTTAGAGCAGTGCTCCTCACACTGAATCAGT
>NC_139623.1:6654886-6664886 GCF_964638095.1 Poromitra crassiceps
GCCTCTTCTGGTCGGTCGGGGCACCTGTTCGGGGGGACGGGAACTGGAGGCAGTAGCGTGATGTTCCCACACACTACGTCCTGCCGGGGAAACGCCTCGCTGTCAGGTGAAAATGATTTGATTGGATAGATTTTATGTAATGCCTTATCTGGAGCCTTGTAAGGCTAGGCTCTGAAGATGTAAAATAGACTTTTGACCTATTATTGGTACTCAAAGTACCATTACATTTGTTTACAGAGAAGTTATAACACAGTAGGATATCTTACATTATCAACACAAGCCCATTCACATGTCTGCCTATACATATGCCTATACTCATCACTCTGCACACGGTTCACCTTGAGAATAGAAAAGGGCTCCAATGCCATGATTTTGTACTGAGGCTGAGTTCTTTGCTCATGGTTTCATTACAGAAAGGCATGACACTGGCTGCTGGATGTTGGGGTCTTCTTGTCTGCATTCAGTGTTCATTCTCCTCTGTGGAAGTGACGTTGTCTGTGATGGTTTTGGTTAAGGGCGTGAATTCGACCTTCCTCTTTGTAGGTGGATCAGAGTCTGACTTCCGGGAAATCCGTGAGAGTTGCGAAGCCAGAGAGCGAGATGACGCAAATGACAAGTGGTCCTCTGCCAAGGCAGACTCGAACACCAAGCATATAGACTGCTTGAGCTTCCTCTGGAATTCATCGCACATGAAGACATAGAGGATGGGGTTCAGGCAGCTGTTGAAAAAGGCCAGGCATACAACCACGTTACCTCCAAACTTCAAAACACGCTGAATGACTGCGTTGCCATTAGCCTGCAATCCTAAAAAGTGAAACACATGGAAGGGCAACCAGCAGAGAAAGAATGAAAGGATGATCGCAATGATGATTCGGAAGGTTCTCCGTTTCATTCCTCTATGGAGGCGCCTTGCCCGTACGGTGATGGCAACATAACAGAGAGTCATGACTAGGAGGGGGATGAGGAAGCCCACAACAAAGCGGAACGTGGTGGTGGTGGTGCGCCATTTTCTCCATGACACAGAATAAGCACATATAGTTTTGCCTGACCGACCCACCCGAACCTCCAGAATAATGGCGTAGGGTAAGCTGCAGGCCACAGCAGCCAGCCAGATGACAACGCATATCAGCTGAGCTTTGCGCGGGGTGCGCTTGTTTTGGGCCCACGCCACCAGCCAGGTGGACAGGCAGCGATCCAGACTTATGCCCATCAGGAGGAAGATACTGGCAAACATGTTGACTACCATCACTAAGCTGTTGAGCTTGCACATTAAATCTCCAAAAGGCCAGTTGTGAGATTGGGAGACGTAAACGATCTGCACAATCAGGAAGGCAGTGAAGATGAAGTCAGCCAGGGCCAAGTTGAGAAACCAAACTGAGTTGACGGTTCTCTTCATCCTGAACCCCGTCACATAGATGACCAGACCATTGCCTATAGTCCCAAGCACAAATAGCACACAGTAGATGACGATGGAGAAGATCTCCATGTTGCCGAGACCAGGTGGCTTAGATGGAGCTGCAGCACGCTGCGTTGGTGCTACAGTGGCCCGGAAGCCTTCATAGGAATCTAAGAAAGATGACACAAGTGTTACACAACATGCCCCGAACACTTGATGATAATCTAGTTATTTGTAGTTATTTTGACATTGAACATGTGAAAGCTGGGACTGGGAGTAGGCTACTGTAATCTTTGACAGAATTAGGCTATTGCATTTTTAAGGTATCATTTGAACCTCTTAAAAGGAAATCTGTATTGGTTGGTTGCACAATGCACATACACATAGCTTTGCAAACCACCAATTACTTCACACTGGAAGTGGTTGAACTACAGCAAAACTAGCATAGGGAGAAATCTAGTTTTGTTAACTAAAGCTTAGAAAAGAGTATGCCTCCATGGCCGGAGGCATTATGTTTTCGGGTTGTCGTATACGCCCGATGCTCATTAACGCGATATCTCCGGAACGCCTTGCCTGAATTTTCAAATTGAGCTCAAACGTCTGTTTTTACTCAACGATGAACTGAGTAGATTTTGGTGGTCAAAGTTCAAGGTCACTGTGACCTCACGCATGTCCAATCCATCAAGGGGGGGGGCGGTGCTAGGTAAGGGGACATAGCTATGGATAGGAAGGTCATAGAGAGTTGCGATTCGAGGGGTGAGTAGAGGGTGTGGGTGGTGGGAGGGGGCGTGGTGAGGGAAAGGGGCTGGGCTAGGGAAAAGGTGCCATAGCTAGGGATAGGAAGGTCGTAGAGAGTCAGGGTTCAAGGGTTGGGTAGAGGGAGTTGCTAGGGGGATGTGGGTGGTAGGAAGGGGGACGGGGCTGGGGAGAAGGGGCCGTAGCTAGGGATAGCATAGCATGCTCGCAGAGAGTCGGGGTTCGAGGGACGGGTAAGGGGAGTGGCTTGGGGGGATGTGGGTGGTGGGAGGGGCATAGTGAGGGAAGGGGTGCGGCCAGGGGAAAGAGTTCGTAAATAGGGATAGGAAGGTCGAGAGTCATGGTTCGAAGGGTGGGTACTAGGGGCCATTCCTCCTGCCCACCCCTCGAATCCCGACTCTCTACGCCTATGACCTTTGTATGCTAGCTATGGCCCCTTTTCCCTAGCCACGCCCCTTTCCCTGCCCCACACTCCTCCCACCACCCACAACCCTGTAACCACTCCCCCTACCCACCCCTCCAATCCCGACTCTACAACCTTCCTATCCCTAGCTATGGCCCCTTTTACCTAGCCCCGCCCCCTTCCTTGATGGAATGGACGGATGTATGGTCACAGTGACCTTGAACCAAAATCTAATTAGTTGATCATTGAGTCCAAGTGGATCTTTGAGCCATTCCAAGCACAGATTGCACAGAATCTTCTTTTCTGTCTCACCACTGTGTGACAGGTGTCAAGTGTCAGAGGGCACACTATCTCATGCCTTCTGGTTCTGCCCTTCACTAATGGGGTTCTGGGCCAAAATATTTGACTGGTACTCTAAAGCCTACAAAGTAACCCTTCAGCCGGAGGCAGAACTCGCCATCTTCGGCTGCTCGGAGTCCTCTCTGAACTTCCCCACGGCTGTGCAACAGTCTCTGACACAGGGGACAATTTTAGCAAAAAAGCTCATTTTGAAGGAATGGAAGTCCTCCTCTTCACATGAAGACCAACTGTGGTTGACGGACATGACCTCTGTTATACGGATGGAGAGACTTAGGTTTCTGAGGACCAACTCACTTAAAATGTTTTCCACCATTTGGGACCCATCTCTAGCCTACCTCGACGAGGTTAGGGACGGGTGACTTGCCTGGCTGGTTTCTCATGGACCCCTTGCGTGGGATCCTGGGCGCGGCACTTTATGCGGCTGGTAATCACCTTGTAATAATGAATGTTGATGATATAAGTATGTTTTTTGTTTCCTTTCCTGTGTTTGAGCGTGTTTGTTTGTTTTATTTGTGCATTGTTCAGAAAAATTCTAAAATAAAATACTGTATAAAAGAAAGTGGATCTTTGAGCCAAATTTGAAGTAATTTCCTCAAGGCGTCTCTGAGACGCATGCAACGGGTGGTCGTGAGGTTGCAATGACCTTGAACCTTTGATGACCAAAATCTACCGTAATCAGTTCATGCTTGAGTCCAAGTGGCCAAAAAAAAAATCTTCAAGGCGTTCCTGAGATATCACGTTAGCGAGCATCGAACAGACAACCCGAAAACATAATGCCTCCTGCCACAGCTATCGCCGGTGGAGGCATAAAAATGTAGTTGAACTACCAGGGAGCTACTGCAAAAGGTAGTTAAACTAGTTAGTTTAATTCCATGTAGTTCACTACTCCCCAACACTGTTCATAACTACAATGATGCACACAAGACAACTATTCCTCCTGGACTAAAAGCATGCAACATTCAATTTCACAGTGCTGAATTGAAAGAAAGTCACAGAATACTTTGTACTAAATTGCAAGATGTGTTTTTTCACTCATTTCACCAAATGCAGGTGTTACTATCACAGGTAATGCAGATACCAGCTTTGGAGCCTACCTAAATATGTTTGTGCAGGAAATAATTATTTTCAGATCAGTTCTGCAAGATTGCAACAAATCATGATATACACAACCTTGCTTTTGATGCATCTCAATAAGCTTATGCAATACTTATATATTTGTAAATTATATGTTTGAAGTCAAATGATATGTTAAGTCAAAGCATATTATTGCATTATGTTCCTATACTTTAAGTGTGGATTTGGAGCATCTTACCTGTCCCCATATTCATGCTGTGATGACAATGATTGTCTTTCTGTCCAAAGTGATTTTAAACTCTGCCCCTCTGCCTGGTGCAGGCTATATTCACTCTCTTCCTCCTCCTCTGCCTGGTGCAGCCTACATTCACTCTCTTCCTCCTCCTCTGCCTGGTGCAGCCTACATTCACTCTCTTCCTCCTCCTCTGCCTGGTGCAGCCTACATTCACTCTCTTCCTCCTCCTCCCTGGTTCATTAGACAGTTCTGAAAATGTCTACAATAGCCCAGTAATGTAACTTGACCTCTTGCAAATTGTGACAAAAACAAATCCAATGGATTTCGTGTTCTGCATGACAAAAAAGTCCTAATGAATTGTAAGGGGAACTTTTTTAAATCACCTAAATGCAGGGTTCGAGTTATGGGGGGACCTATGGGGTATTGGACCCCATAGATAGAGTCTGGGACCCCATAGTCCAGAACACCTGTGGGACCCCCACAAATATAACTTTTTTATTTTAACTTATTTTCCAAATAACACATTTTTCGATGTAAGAATTAGTATTATTTATGTTAACTAGATAAATAGGCTAAATAAGAAACATGTTTTCAGTTTTCCCCAAAAAAACATTTTGATGCTATATACATTATTTCTATCAAGAGAGGAACTCTAACCACAAGCATGAAATTATTGATATTATACACAAATGATAGGAAGAGGAAACACAGCTTATTTGTTCATGGTTGTCAAATTAGAAAAACCATGTGACTGTCTACTGAACTTTGCAATTTAGAGAATTGATGAGGTGAATTTTAAAGAATAAGGAAGTTCCATGTCAAGGCTGGAAGGAAAAGGGAAGTTCAATGTCAAGATTAGAAGGCCTCAAATATACGTTTGACTCAATCTCGCTATGGAAACGGATGGCCTCCCGTCTAAGAAACTGCAGTACACGGGGAACAGAGAGCATACTTTCACTTTCAAACAGCGGATACATTTTTGTATCACATCATTAAAATGAGATATTCCTCTAAATCTGTCTGTGCCCCCCTATGACATCACTGATCAGTCTTGTCACACAATGAGAGCGAGAGATAGTGTTATATGGGCATTGTTTGAGAAACTAATTTACCAAACAATACCCAATAAAAGTTTAACTACATCTTGACCACTCTCAAAGGAATTATCTTGTCAAACTAAAACTGCGTGCAAAAAGTACCTCACCTACATCCAAACTACATCACAGGAAATGATCACAATCTGAGTCTGGAATCCAATATTGTTACATGGAGGTAGAACTGAACTGACACTGAGTAAAGTGTAAAGTAGGTGTGTTTGATTTAGGGACTAGGCAGACTAGTGCTCAGTTAGGCAGCCCGAGGATGTGTTTTAAGGAGCAATAGTTGAGGGACAGTTGACGGCCGGAGAGACGGCACCCGGTACGGGATGGGTTAGCACCCCAGCCTGGCTCTCTCGTGAGGGACAAATCCACAAACGCTACGGATTAGCCTCCTGAAAAGCTATATAAAGATCGGCGCGGCCTGGGGTCCTTCAGGCTAGAGCAAGGTGCTCGCCGCAGGCGAATGACGTGCAGCGCACAGGCCTCCTTGAGGCATCCTCTCTGTCCATGGTACGCCATGATGGTACGGCATAGTAGGATTGCCTTTTGGAGGGTCTGGTGAGACGAAGGAGGAGCGCGGCCGGGAGAAACCCACAGAGCCTTAGCCCTCCATGCACCGAAGGGTCTTTCAATGCTGCGGTGTAGCACTAGCTCTATTGCAGCGGATTGGGCATGATCAACCCTTCCGCGGGCAACGCTGCAGACAGAGTAGGAAGGCTGATCCGTGAGCGGCTGCTTCTGGGATGAGGGTCGGGGTCTTAATCGGCCTCGGCTGGGTCTACTGGGTCTATGAGGTTGGACAGACCCGAAACACCTTACGACCCCAGCTAACATCACTGATGACGCGTCCCAGCGCATGCTGAAGGAAGCATTGTATCTTGAACCGAGGTGGAATCAGAAAATGTTTACATTTCTAGGAAAATTCATATTTGATCGCAGACATCTTGGTTGGAAACCACAGGTGATTTAATTAAATAGCAGGTGATTGTCATTACTGTCAATGACAAATTGACAATGAGCTGTGGCATTGTGCCATATTGTAAGGCAACAAAAAGTCACACAAATACTATGAATATGTAGATTGTAATGAACTACCTAAATGAGTCAAATTAGGCCTAATTAAATACTGAAAAAGCGACTGAGATTTGAATGTAGTTAAAACTACCGGTAACACTTCATAATACTGTAACACAAAAAATGGGTAGTTACTGAGGAATGAGTAAGGAACGAACCATTAGTTCATGAATAGTTAATGATTAGTTAATGAGTAGTTGATAGGTAGTTCCTTAATGGTAGTTACTTAAGAACTGACCATTAGTTACCATGTTAACGAACCAGTAAGTAATGATTACTTCCCTAAAAAAAATTTTTTTTCATTTGTTTTCATTCACTAGTTCATTAATAGTTAATCGGTAGTTCCTTAAAGATCCTTAATGGTAGTTACTTAAGAACTGACCATTAGTTCCCATGGTAGTTACTTAAGAACTGACCATTAGTTACCATGTTAACGAACCAGTAAGTAATGATTACTTCCTTAATTTTTTTAAATATTTCACTAGTTCATGAACAGGTAGTTCCTTAAGAACTGACTATTACTTACCATGTTAGTGCATCATTACTTCCTGCTTACTTTACCATTAGTTCCCATGTTTGTGCCCCCTCAAGTAAAGCAGTATATCTTACCGAGTTGTTACTAAGGGATACACCATTACTTCCTGCTTACTTTACCATTACTTAACATGTTTGCGCCCCCTCAAGTAAAGCAGTACATCTTACTGAGTTGTTACTAAGGAATACACCATTACTTCCTGCTTACTTTACCATTACTTAACATGTGTGTGACCCCTCAAGTAAAGCAGTACATCTTACTGAGTTGTTACTAAGGAATACACCATTACTTCCTGCTTACTTTACCATTACTTGAGGGGGCACAAACATGTTAAAGGACGGCTTTACCGTGGGGAATATGAATATATATCAATCTCACGCCCCTAAGGTTTTAGAATCCGTTGAAATATTTTGAAATTGGAGCTTCACTGCCTGACCTATCAGGCATCTCTCACATTTTTAGGGAAGCCGGATGACGCGTTACGCGTCACCCGGCTTCCCTCCCCGCTTGCGGAACTCGAGCGCCTATGAACTACAAGTCTTGTGAGCATGGTCCCGCCTCTAGAGGTCCTCCACGCCCCTTCAGAGCTCTCGACGAAAAGCAAAAGGCAGCCATCTTGTCCACCCGCATAGCATACTGTAGCTAGGTTAGCTTTCCATAGCTCCTTGCCAAGAGACCATATCTCTGGAACGGAAGCACCAGACAGGGCCGATCCTGGCCATTTGGGTGCCCTAAGCGTAATTGTTCTGTGGTGCCCCCCCCCCCCCCCGTAAAACTTTCAATAACTGTCAAACGAAAGACTGCAAAATCATTAATTATGAACGATACTAGTGTATCTCACATTTCATTACATGTGGGAAACAAACAATTGTTAGAATTACTGTACATGTCAGCAAACAAGTGATTGTTAAACTGTACATGCAAGCAGGGGCGGACTGGGATCATAATTCAGGCCGGGCATTAGATACCAAGCAGGCCAGGCCGATACAGGCCGACGTGCGTGCCGGCGTCCGAAGGGCGGCGGCGAAAAATTTGGGCTGTTTGAAGCCCAATTAGGGCCGTTTGAAGGCAGATTTGGGCTGTTTGAAGCCAGATTTGGACCGTCTGAAGCCCGATTTGGGCCAGTTGAAGCCAGATTTGGGCCAGTTGAAGCCAGATTTGGGCCGCTTGAAGCCCAATTTGGGCCGTTTGAAGCCCAATTTGGGCCGAGTCCAATTTTACAATGAGATGCACCCTGAATAAAGTAATAAAACCACTAGTAAACCAGTAGGCGGCGCCTGGCCTGCTGTTCAGTGAGTGGCCTGACTGAGGGCACCAAAAAAAAAAAAAAAAAAAAAATTTTTTTTTTTTTTTTTTTTTTTTTTTGGTGCCCTCAGTCACGTGATGCCCTACGCAGTCTGCATACTCTGCGTAATGGGTTGGAGCGGGCCTGGCACCAGAAGACACGGGACTGGCGGCATTGGAAAGCTCGTCAAATTTTACATCTAGTAGTAGGTGAGTTGAAGTAACGAAATCAACGCTGAGCAATGTACCCATTTTTACACATTTTTACAGAAAATAGTTACAACATCAGATGCGCGTAACTCCTACGAAAATGCCTTAAAATGCATGAATTTTTTTTTATGAAGACATCTCCCGACATATATACTACCGTTTACATTTGGTGCAATTTGGAGGCAATTTTATTTTCGATTTATTTCTTCTTCTTTGTATCTTTTATTGTCGAAGCCTTCTTCTTCTTCTTCTTCTTTGAGTTTTATGGCGGTTGGCAAACATATATGTGCATTTTTGCCACCTACTGGAGTTTGATATCAGCCAAATGCCTGAGGGGTTGGCATGAAAACGAAGGCCACGCGAGCCCAGTGCATTGTGGGAAATGTAGTATTTCGGGTCCCCGCACCCGCCCCTCCCCTCCACCACCCCCCCCCCCCCCCCCCCCCTCCACACAGAGTGGATTTCTGGTGATATCTCTGGCGGGAAACAACCAATTTCAAAAATTTCAACGGATTCGAAAACCTTAGGGGCGTGAGATTTAATATATATTCATATTCCCCACGGTAAAGCCGGCCTTTAAGTAATGGTAAAGTAAGCAGGAAGTAATGGTGTATTCCTTAGTAACTACTCAGTCAGATGTACTGCTTTACTTGAGGGGTCACACACATGTTAAGCAATGGTAAAGTAAGCAGGAAGTAATGGTGTATTCCTTAGTAACTACTCAGTAAGATGTAGGCTACTGCTTTACTTGAGGGGTCACACACATGTTAAGTAATGGTAAAGTAAGCAGGAAGTAATGGTGTATTCCTTAGTAACAACTCAGTAAGATGTACTGCTTTACTTGAGGGGGCACAAACATGTTAAGTAATGGTAAAGTAAGCAGGAAGTAATGGTGTATTCCTTAGTAACTACTCAGTAAGATGTACTGCTTTACTTGAGGGGGCACAAACATGTTAAGTAATGGTAAAGTAAGCAGGAAGCAATGGTGCATTCCTTACTAACAACTCGGTAAGATGTACTGCTTTACTTGAGGGGGCACAAACATGGGAACTAATGGTAAAGTAAGCAGGAAGTAATGATGCACTAACATGGTAAGTAATAGTCAGTTCTTAAGGAACTACCTGTTCATGAACTAGTGAAATATTTAAAAAAAATTAAGGAAGTAATCATTACTTACTGGTTCGTTAACATGGTAACTAATGGTCAGTTCTTAAGTAACTACCATGGGAACTAATGGTCAGTTCTTAAGTAACTACCATTAAGGATCTTTAAGGAACTACCGATTAACTATTAATGAACTAGTGAATGAAAACAAATGAAAAAAATATTTTTTTAGGGAAGTAATCATTACTTACTGGTTCGTTAACATGGTAACTAATGGTCAGTTCTTAAGTAACTACCATTAAGGAACTACCTATCAACTACTCATTAACTAATCATTAACTATTCATGAACTAATGGTTCGTTCCTTACTCGTTCCTCAGTAACTACCCATTTTTTGTGTTACAGTATTATGAAGTGTTACCGATAAACCTGCCAATATGGTAGCTTATTGATAGTTATCACTTTGTAA
>NC_139623.1:6669886-6754433 GCF_964638095.1 Poromitra crassiceps
GAAGCTGCTGCAGTCTGGGTCTGGCTTTATGGCTTAGTCTTTTTCTTCTTTTGATCAGTTTTGGTTTGTTTTGTTTTGATCTGGAGGCAACACGGGGGCTCGAACCAGCGCTACCTGTACGCGGTGGCCCTGCTATCAGACTTCATCACGGCACACAATCCTGTCCTTTAAGAACAGAATCTAATCAGTTAAAGGACATACAAGTTGCATTATTGTCAGTATGTATCTTGAACTGTGAAGCTTCACACCTTCGTTGTGAAACTCCCTCAGTCTTCTTGTGGTTTTCAACAGAATTAACTGAGGCCTACAAAAAGACTGCAGCTATGAAAGTAAGGAAATTAGCATTATTACAGTAAATATGTGTATTTCTCTCTTCCTGACTTGGAGAAAGATAAGCTGTTCATCTTGTAATAACTAGTCTGTTTTAAACAAGTGTGTCTTTTCCTGCCTCATTTGTTTTAGTTCTCATCTGCAGATAGTTCAGAGCCGCAGGATTCATAGAGATCATAGAACTCCTGTTTTAGTTGCCTTGAATTGGCTTGAAGTTGAATTTAGACTTGATTTTAAAATGTTGATTTTTGTAAGTATTTGTTTATACATAGTCTTATATTTACCAGAAAGGCTCTTAGATTGTTCAAAAGGTGACCAGGCATTTGGTATCAGAGCCCCTAAACTTTGAATCAACCTATTGCAGTGTAATTTCTATTAAGCCACAGCTGAGAACTAATTTTAGTTAACCTTCATTAAATAGTTGCATTTAACTGTTGTAATTGGCATCATTTCCAAAGTACACTTGAGGACAGGCTGTTCCTGGCAGCCTGCTGTGGTTAAGCTGATCTGCTCGTGAGAAGGCCAAACCACCAGACCTCTGCTGGCTGGACCAACGTTCACACCAACACTCCCTGCACATCTCTCAGGAGAAAATAGAGTCAAGCTGCAATGAGGAACTGACACTTTTCGTACTAAAGTGTCCTCATATCTGTGTTTTGCCACAGTATAATGCAAATGCACCACTGCAATCAAGAACCAAATATACCCTTTTCCCAGCAGCTATTTTGACATGTCAAAGGAGGCTAAACATGTGTAACCAGTAACATTAATGAGGACCCTGACACTGGAATACCTAAATGGATTGGAACCATCATTAATGTATTGGCTACACCTGAGTTTGGCCTGCTTTAGAGTACAACTCTGCACACCTCTATAGTGCTATCAGACTCTGCACTGCTATCAGACTATCCACTCCTCTATAGTGCTATCAAACTCTCCACTCCTCTATAGTGCTATCAGACTCTCCACACCTCTATAGTGCTATCAGACTCTCCACTCCTCTATAGTGCTATCAGACTCTCCACTACTCTATAGTGCTATCAGACTCTCCACTCTATAGAGCTATCAGACTCTCCACTCCTCTATAGTGCTATCAGACTCTCCACTCTATAGAGCTATCAGACTCTCCACTCCTCTATAGTGCTATCAGACTCTCCACTCCTCTATAGTGCTATCAGACTCTCCACTCCTCTATAGTGCTATCAGTCTCTCCACTCCTCTATAGAGCTATCAGACTCTCCACTCCTCTATAGAGCTATCAGACTCTCCACTCCTCTATAGTGCTATCAGTCTCTCCACTCCTCTATAGTGCTATCAGACTCTCCACTCCTCTATAGTGCTATCAGTCTCTCCACTCCTCTATAGTGCTATCAGTCTCTCCACTCCTCTATAGTGCTATCAGACTCTCCACTCCTCTATAGTGCTATCAGTCTCTCCACTCCTCTATAGTGCTATCAGACTCTCCACTCCTCTATAGTGCTATCAGTCTCGCCACTCCTCTATAGAGCTATCAGACTCTCCACTCCTCTATAGAGCTATCAGACTCTCCACTCCTCTATAGTGCTATCAGTCTCTCCACTCCTCTATAGAGCTATCAGACTCTCCACTCCTCTATAGAGCTATCAGACTCTCCACTCCTCTATAGTGCTATCAGACTCTCCACTCCTCTATAGTGCTATCAGTCTATCCACTCCTCTATAGAGCTATCAGACTCTCCACTCCTCTATAGTGCTATCAGACTCTCCACTCCTCTATAGAGCTATCAGACTCTCCATTCCTCTATAGTGCTATCAGACTCTCCACTCCTCTATAGTGCTATCAGTCTATCCACTCCTCTATAGAGCTATCAGACTCTCCACTCCTCTATAGTGCTATCAGTCTCTCCACTCCTCTATAGTGCTATCAGTCTCTCCACTACTCTATAGTGCTATCAGTCTCTCCACTTCTCTATAGTGCTATCAGTCTCTCCACTCCTCTATAGTGCTATCAGTCTCTCCACTCTATAGTGCTATCAGACTCTCCACTCTATAGTGCTATCAGTCTCTCCACTTCTCTATAGTGCTATCAGACTCTCCACTCCTCTATAGTGCTATCAGACTCTCCACTACTCTATAGTGCTATCAGTCTCTCCACTCCTCTATAGTGCTATCAGACTCTCCACTCCTCTATAGTGCTATCAGTCTCTCCACTCCTCTATAGTGCTATCAGACTCTCCACTCCTCTATAGTGCTATCAGTCTCTCCACTCCTCTATAGTGCTATCAGACTCTCCACTCCTCTATAGTGCTATCAAACTCTCCACTCCTCTATAGTGCTATCAGACTCTCCACTCCTCTATAGTGCTATCAGACTCTCCACTCCTCTATAGTGCTATCAGACTCTCCACTCCTCTATAGTGCTATCAGACTTCATCACGGCACAAATCCTGTCTGTTCTTTACTGAGCAGAATCTAAACAGTCAAAGGACATAAACGTTGCAATAATGTCAGTATTTGTGTTGAACTGTGAATCTTCAAACCTTAGTTGTGAGCTGTGAAACTCCCTCAGTTCTCTTGTGGTTTTGAGGGGGAACTACACGTCATTGCCACAAATAAACTGTGGGACTGCACAGAAGCTGGACTTGTTATGATGAATATGATTTGGTCAGCTTTACTGGCAGCAGCAGTTCGTAGGTAGTGGCTAAAATTCAGTTTTAAGGCACTTTAGGCTTGCTTGTCATATTGGTGAGGAATTGTAGCTGATTTTACTGCTACTAAAATTAAAATTTTAAAATGAAACTTTCAGTCGGTGAGATCTTTTGCTGTCTGTCTCTGTTTCAACAGCTGCAAGAAATTCAGAGAGATGTAAAGAATAATACGGATTAGCATGTTAGCTCTGTATCATCAAGTGTGTTGACGTATTCACAGTTTATCGATAAATGGTGAGAATCCTGCTAGGGCTCTGTGTCTCTGTCTGTCTGTCCCACTGATGACATCATCAGTGATGTCATAAATTTTGACATCATCAGTGATGTCAGAGGCATTGTGACATCATCAGTGATGCACACACACACACACACACACACACACACACACTGTTGCATGTGGCCATGGACAGTGCATAATAAACTTCACACATGGTATGTATCATGTTGCACATTATTCATGTGTTTACATTCTGTGTTTATGCTGCTCCTTAATTGATCTCCTCTGCTCCTCCTTACCTCAGGCTGAAACACCTGCAGCCTATGAGCTGATTGCTGATGCAGCTCTGCTGGAGGTATAAGCCGGCTTGCTGCTGGCACACAGGCAGTCTACACCTGAATGCAGCCCAGCAGCACCTGTACATTTGGTTTGATACTTTTGCCCATTTCTTTCCTTTATTAGGTCCTGGCACAATAGGTGCCAGGCTTTATTGTTTTAGTTTAACCTGGCAGTTTCGGTAGTGATGTTTCCGTTCTTAGTTTTAGTTTAGTTTATTCTAAATTATTCTTTGAACGTTTTTCAATTGTTCGTTTAAGGAGATGGGTTGGCTTCGACGGCCCTATATGGGCCAGCCCAGACCCCTTTCCCTTTTGTTTATTTCGGCCAAACTGTCAGGTTATCTTGTTTTATGGTTTTGAGCCTTTTTCTTAAAATACTTTGGGGAAAGGAAAACTTTGTGGCATCCTTTTTATGTTGTGGTTTCCACTTGAGCCTTCTTTCAGTCATATGTGTGGAGGCCGTAACACACACACACACACACACACACACGAGACAGACAGGCACACACAAACACACACAAGAGACAGACACACACACACTGATGACATCATCACTGATGTGATGAATGATGATGTCATCAGTGATGTCATCAGTCTGAGGCTCATGAGAGAGACTGAGGAGGCTCATGAGAGATAGAGGGAGAGCGAGAGAGGGAGAGGGGGGGAGAGAGGCTGAGGGAGAGGGGGAGGGAGACATTGTGTGCGCACCAATAGGGCAGGCAAGGCCACACAGCAGCCGAACTGCGGGCATATCAGTGGCCGCGCAGTGGCCGAGTAGTGCGCGAGATGCCTAGTATAATTGAGTAAGCGCTCTGTCTGTCTGTCCCACTGATGTCATCAGTGATGTCATAAATTGTGACATCATCAGTGATGTCAGAGGCATTGTGACATCACACACACACACACACACACACACACACACACATATACACAAAGTCCCAGTGATGATGTCATCAATGATGTCATAAGAGCAAATCAAGTCCCAGGGGCAGACACTGAAAGAAGTGGGAGTCTGGCTTCAGACCTCCATCTTCAGCCATGGACAGCTGTATGTTGCCAGCTCCAGGACAGGTGATCCAGCATCCCTGAACTTAGTATGCCATCAAGGAGCAACCAGGGCGAGGCCACGCAGCGGCCAAGCTACATATGCGAGCTGCAGGGCCAGCTCGGCGAGGTGCAGGGCGGGCGAGCCTGCGCAGCGAGCGAGCCTAGGAATCGAGTGCGCGTAGCGCCCCCTCAGCTGTATCTTCTGTCCCTCCAGTTTACTTCCTCTTCTACTCCTTGCAGCATGGCATTGCTGTTTTCAGAGGCTGAACAAGGATCATTTTTAAAGCTAGAGTGAAGATACTGGGATCATGAAACATCCATTGGTACCAAACAGCTTGTCGGCAAGCGGCTGCAATAACGCTCACAAGTGTGAGTAAATCTTGGTGAGGAAAAAACTGGCATGGCCATTTTCAAATCACAATTTTTAACTGCCCCCTCAGTCAGCTCATCCTGGATTCTCACTACTGGCCGCTTGTGATTTTGGTGATGTAGGAATTGAAACTGATTCTAGTGTTGCGCTCATTCTAATTGTCACTTTATATTAGAATAGATGGCTCAAATGTAACAATTTGTAACAAAACAGACATCATTCTGTGGGTCAGATCTTTTGTTATCTGTCTCTGTCAGCTGCGAGAAATTCAGAGAGATATAAAATGATAAGATATACACTCACAGTGATATGGAAAATGTAAGTTCCATTCATTAAATTTCATATTCAATAAGCTATATAATTACATACACATAATTATTGATATGAGTTATTACATAAATGTACGTATGCACAGACGCAATATACAGACACCATTAATCTACATACAGACAGTTATTGCAGGTTCACCCTCTGGCCTTCAGCAACACTGCATGTCAGTGACCTTGCTGACACAGAGACACAGGAACACACGCAATCTTGTGTGCTTCAAGTGAGATTATCCCTCTCCCCTCCCCTCTCTCCTCTCTGCCTATAAAGTACATGACAATTGTGACATCTTCACTGAATCTGTAAACTCTGTATTCCATATCATGTATACATTGAGATGATCAGTCCTTCTCTAATGCTGTTTAGAGAAGTTTGTTATGGACGAATTCAGACTGACTCAAATCACTTTGTGTTTGATACTCGTGTTTCATGGAACAGGTAAGGCTGCATTACAATTTACATTAAATAACAGGCTGCATTACAAAACTGAACTTACTAATATTACTCTAACTGGACTTTATTAAATAATCTTCATTTAACAATGATGCACATTTGCAAACTTGAAACTATCATAACAGCCTCCTATTCTGATTCAATTCAATGTTCATAATATTTCTCTCATTTTCTCCACAGCAGTAACTGGACAATATTTGACCTCCTTCTCTGTCAGAGATGGAGATGAAGTCACTCTGCCTTTTGGCAATGTGATAACCAGTCAGGATAAATGTGGCTGGAGCTTCGATCATTATGTAAAGCCTAAAGTAGAGCTGGTTTCCAATGGGCAGATTGCATCAAATGAGTTTGCCAAAGCTAGAGCAGACAGACTGAGTGTTACAGCCGACTGTTCTCTGACTATAAAGAATGTCAGAGTTGTGGATGTTGGTCGCTACAGCTGCCACCTGCAAGAACGTTCAGATACTCACGTTTTTCTGTCTCTTGTAAACAGTGAGTATTAACATTATATATACATAATAACCTATTCAGCTCAAATGACCTTCTTTGAACAATATACTAAAACATTATAATAATTCTGAGATAAATTTCCTGTTATAGTTTTCCTCTCACAATATCTCCATCTTCAGCAGTGACTGAACAGGAGGACACAGGTAAACTGACATTGTCCTGCTCTGTGCTGACATATGGAGGGTGTACACAGACACTGAGGTGGCTGTATTGGGGTGTGAGGTTGAGTGGAATCATCGAAAACCTTCAGATGTCACAGCAGTCTGCCTGCAGCACCACTGTGACCTTTCTGACTCATTATGTCAAAGAGAGATTCCAGTGTGAAGTGACTGATGCTGGAACACAAACAGTGCAGAGGTTTGACTTCACCTCTCTGTCCTCAGGTGAGAAAACTTTGATAATATGATAAGCAACTGTTTAAAAATATCTGCATCTTGATATGAAAAAGAACAAAAACTATTTCTACTTGATAGTCTCAAAGTATCCATGCAAAAGGTCATTTTATTATTCCTTATTAATTTACTACATATGATAAACATGAGCTCTTGACTGACCCTATATTTGTGTGGGCTTTGTTATTTAAGGTACTAAATCAACAACAACGATGACGATCACGATGATGACAACAACAACAACAACAACAACAACAACAACAACAACAGCGCCAAAAGAAACAGAGCCTACACCCAATTCAAAACAACAAGGTAGTCACTTTCCATCTTGCATTACATATTTTCACAATCCAGCCTCTCTCTCTCTCTCTGTCTGTCTCTCCCTCTCTCTGTCTGTCTGTCTGTCTGTCTGTCTCTCTCTGTCTGTCTCTCCCTCTCTCTGTCTGTCTCCTCTCTCTCTCTCTCTCTCTCTCTCTCACTCTCTCTCACTTTCTCTATCTCTCTCTCAACTGCTCAGTCTCACTCTCTTCTCACTCATGGCTGACGCTCAAACCTTGTTGCTTGCTTTTAACATGACCACAAATTTGTAGTTTGAAAGACATGTGCAGACACTCTCTTTCTGTCTCTTTAAATTCAACCAGACAGAAGAGAGAGAAACAAAAATAAAAAGGGAAAGGAAAGAAATTGGGGCTGCTATGAAGAAGTGCCAAGCTACATTATATCCACAGGAAGTACATCTTTAAGTCTTTAAGAAGCATTTCAATCATGAGAGGCCAGTTGGTAGGATTAGACAAACTTTATTTAGCAATCGGCGTGCATGGCAAATACTTTGGCGCTTGACTCCATTGGCCAGTGGCACTGGCGCTGCTCTTGAGGCAAGAGGAGGGCACCTGCATAGGCTAGGAGATCCCCCCCCCGTGGGGGATCAGGAGTCAAGACTCGTTGGTGGCGGACTGGGGAGGTGGGTGGGGCAAAACAACGCTTCGGACGGCTTCGAGGGAGATGGACTGCCGTGAAGCTACTGCTGCTATGATCGGCCAGAGAGAGAGAGGTGACGTAGAACCCTTGCTATATATATGAGGATTAACTGACGTCATATTTGACGTCATAGCAGACGTCATACTAGGACTTTGACTGACCACTTTATGCTAGGACTTGACTGTCGTCAGGGGATGATCGGATTATGCATGAGTGGCCTTCAGCTTGAAATATGGTCTGGAGACCTCACTTCAATCATGAGAGGCCAGTTGGTAGGATTAGACAAACTTTATTTAGCAATCGGCGTGCATGGCAAATACTTTGGCGCTTGACTCCATTGGCCAGTGGCGCTGCTCTTGAGGCAAGAGGAGGGCACCTGCATAGGCTAGGAGATCCCCCAAAAGGAAGATCTGATTACCGGAGGTTAATTGAGATCTGCAGGCGCCAGTAGTTGATTGTACTTTTCCCTTCGACCTTTTTTTTTGGGACTTACAGCTATTTGCGGCTGGCGCTCCCAACTCGGTCGGGCACCTCGCGATAGCGCTTCCCAGCTTGGCCTACCTGGCCGCCTTGGCGCTTCGCGATTGTACTTTTCCGGCCTTCGACCTTTTTAGCGACTTACAGCTATTTGCGGCTGGCGCTCCCAACTCGGTCGGGCCTTCGTTCTTGGTACATGCTTTTCCTGCCTTCGACCTTTTTAGCGACTTACAGCTATTTGCGGCTGGCGCTCCCAACTCGGTCGGGCACCTCGCGACAGCGCTTCCCAGCTTGGCCTACCTGGCCGCCTTGGCGCTTCGCGATTGTACTTTTCCGGCCTTCGACCTTTTTAGCGACTTACAGCTATTTGCGGCTGGCGCTCCCAACTCGGTCGGGCCTTGGTACATGCTTTTCCTGCCTTCGACCTTTTTAGTGACTTACAGCTATTTGCGGCTGGCGCTCCCAACTCGGTTGGGCACCTCGCGATAGCGCTTCCCAGCTTGGCCTACCTGGCCGCCTTGGCGCTTCGCGATTGTACTTTTCCGGCCTTCGACCTTTTTAGCGACTTACAGCTATTTGCGGCTGGCGCTCCCAACTCGGTCAGCTACCCTAACTTTCTCCGACTCTATCCCCCCAAAAATGAGCCGGGGAATTTACTGCGCCTTACTGGGCGCCATGCTTACGGGGAGCCGCCACCAACGAGACATTTTAAAGTCCGGGACACTGTTTGTTGCCATGCTCACCGATTAAGGGAGGAGGGTTCTTTGGGCCGCCAGTATGGCCGCCTGCTCCGGGCGGATGTAGCTGGAGAATGCCGATGAGGACCAGCGGCCCATTTGCTGGAGGGAGGCGGAGGACACTCCTTGCTCGGCGGCCGAGGTGGCCGCTCCGATCCTGAAGGAGTGGCTGGAGTAGTCCTTCATCGGGAGGTTGCATTGCTGGAGCCTCTGCTTGAGGTGCAGGGTGAACCGGGATCTTGTCATGTGGTGACAGGGTGCGATGAGGAGCAGGGGAGCCGAGGGGCCGGTCCGAGGCCTGAGCTTGACGTAGTGAGCCATGAACGAGAAGGGGCAGAAGGGGGGCTAGTGCCTTCCTGTATGCTATTGTGTGCTGGGGCAGCAGGCTGAGGGCAGCGGATGCCAACGACTCAACACTGATCCGTAAGGCCAGGGACATTGTGGGGCTGGATCTGGGCTCTCTGACTGCGGTGTCAGAGAAGAGAACGTTGTCCAGGCTACGCTCCATCATGAACAATGACTCGCACCCACTCCACGGCGTGCTAGTCGAACACAGGAGTACGTTCAGTGAGAGACTGATTCCACCTAGATGCAGTACGGAGAGGCACAGGAAATCATTCCTGCCTGTGGCCATTGGTCTATTTAATGCCTCTCTTAAAAGAGCACCTCGGAGACGCTCAGTCTTCCTGAGACTGAGCCAGCCGATAGGTTAACTGTGCCTGGCTGAGCCACGTGTAGCGTATAGGGCAAGCCGACTTAATATAGTCCAGGGTGCAATAATGATAATTGACACGGAATGTATACTTACCTGACGTATTTTGTATTTTGCTACTTAGAAATTCCACTTATTTTTGCTTCTAGCGCATTTACTAGTTATTCTATGCTATGTTGTGTGTTTTTTGTTTTGTTTTGTTTTTTCTGCTTATTGCTTAATATTGCATTTGCATTGCATTTACTACTGTTTATTTTATTTTAAGCTATGTGTGTTCTGTGAGCGAGCTACTGTAACCTGTCCCAATTTCCCCTCGGGGATCATTAAAGTCATTCTGATTCTGCTTCTGAAGAAATGCCAGAGGCATTTTACTTTGAAATTCGTTAAGAACAGGAAGTGGTGTATTAAGACCGGGTAGCTTAACACGGAAAGACGTCAGCATTCCCATGGCCGTCTGGCTTCGGTCCGAAAGTTATGCAGTAACACTCATTCTAGCTGATGCTCAGACAAGCTCCATGGGCCAGGGGTGTTAGAATGGCCCCTTGCGTGGTTATTATTATTATTGTTGTAATTATTATTATTATAATAATAATAATTATTATTATTATTATTATTATTGTGACTCCCGCTGGCCATTTGCCAGAAAGCGATTTCCGCTTAGGCGTCGGAAATAGGCAGGCTGAGATGCCCACTGGATAGAATAGTCAGATCACAGGCCAAATAACTTGTCAGTCAGCTTCGCTTTATTTAGTCAAAGCACGAGGGACACCTACGGTACATGTGGTGTTTTCAGAGCAATGTAAGACAGTATTTCTGTTTGGTGGGGCGGGCCGTTGCGGGCAGACGGAGTATTAAAGAGATGAGAATACGTCTGATTATAGGCATTATAGGCAAAACACAAAGATCCCTAGTACAGTTTAATAGTGCACGAGTGCTCAAGAAAGCACACGAGATAATCAATGACTCCACACATGTCCTTCATGTCTGTTTTGACTTAATGCCATCAGGAAAGCGCTTTAGACAGCCTGCCTGCAAAACAAACAGAAGGAAGTTTGGTTTTGTTCCAGAGGCCATTCGACTGGTGAACAGCCACAGTACGAGAAGTGGTCAGTTTATCTAGACTAAGTCTGTACCTTGACCTTTTGATTTGAACTTTTGAACAAGTCTAATATGCACTTGGATTGTATTGACTGAAATTAATTTGTATTGATCTGACACCTATATTCCTTTGTGGTGTTGGATACACTGTAATCAGGGATCTTGCTTTATCAGTGCTTTATCAGCTTTATCTTGCTTTATATTTATTGTATTTATTGTCTTGTTTTTTGTATTGTTTTTGGATGTGTACAAAGTACGGCTTGTTTGCAGTATTCATGCCTTAAATTGCCCCTTGCGGGACTAATAAAGTTTTTTTTTTTTTTTTTTTAATTGAATTGAATTGAATTGAATTGATTTTACTGGACTGGTAGATTGCCCGTTTAAATGCTGAAGTACTGATACTTTCCTCATGGGTCCTTTCGCATCCACGGGTGACTGGTCCTCCGGGGTATGCTCGGTGTGCTGTGGTCGTCAACCCCGTCCTTGGTAGAGCAGGTAGCTCTTGAGAGAGGCGGGCAGGGGCAGTCCGTGGATTCCGCTCAGGCGGTCCCTTCCTAGAGCCGCCCGCACAGAGCGCCTGCACAGGTCCATCAGAGGGAGGGGATCCGGATCGAGTCCGTTTATGTACCGGATTCGTATTTCGCAGTGTCCCCACACGGCGCTCACTGCGGGGTACACCTTCCTGCCCTTAAGTCCTCCGAACGCCACCCCTAGGTCATGTCCGTCCACTATGAAACCTAACGTCCCCTCGTCCATGTCCAAGACGACTAACAGCGAGTCTGGTATTATGAAGGTGTCGTCGGGCTCCAGGAAGGCGGGGTAGGTTCTGCCCGCGTGGTTCTTGCCGTCGTGGTAGAGTTTACACCGGCCCAGGTCCCAGCCCCAGGACTCGGTGTTGTTTCCCACCAGGACCGTGTAGCCCACCGAATGCATCGGCGCGTCGCCCGTGGCCACCCCGACCACGGCGTGGGACCCCCTCTGGCGCGTGGCCCAGCTGATCTCCCACACGTGCAGTCGCTGCGTGTAGCCCACCCGGCCGCGGATGGCGTCCGTGCTCTGCGCCACGGGTTGGCGGTGGAGCACCAGCTTGTTGACGTCCTCGACGAAGATGTTGAGCGAGCGGTCGTCGTTGTTCCAGGAATGCTGCACCTGGACGTCCGGGCCGGCGGGCGGCATGTCCAGCAGCCGGTCCAGCCGGGAGGGCTTGGTGTGCTCCGGGGGCGTGGCGGATGCCAGGGTATTCGTCCGGGCGGGTTGGGTGGTGATGGGGAGCACGTCGGCTTGCTGCGTGGGCGGGGGCGGGATCGGCTGCTGAGCCGGCTGGGCTGAGGCGAGCGTGGGGGAAATGGGGGGGGGAATTTCCAGCGCCCTCAGGCGAGCCTCCACTGATCTGTTAGCATCTAGCAGGGACAGCAGGATGGCTCTTAATGGCCCGGGCAGGATCGGCTGCTGCTGGGCTGAGGCGAACGTGGGGGGAAAGGGGGGGGGGGTTTTCCAGGGCCCTCAGACGAGCTTCTACAGATCTGCTAGCATCTAGCAGGGACAGCAGAATGGCTCTTGACGACCCCTGTCGGCTCGGCGGAGCTACGAATGGGGCCGCTTCCGCTTCCGGGGCGGCGGCCTGGAGGTCAGTGCGACCAGCAAGTACGTGGCGTCTCGCGGCGGCCCCGCGGCCTGCATTTCCCCGGCGGCTCCCGGCTCTCGGGGCAGCTGCCTCTACTGGTCTTCGCCCGCGGCCTCTCGCACGTCCGCGCCGAGCGGCCTCTCCCTCCGGCACGCTCGCACGCGTTCTTGGGCGTCCACGGGCCGTCGCAGTGGCGCGCCCCGTGCCACGGGAACGCGCGCTGGGCCTTCTCGTCGGGGCTATGCTGGCAGCCTGTGGTCCGGTCGCTTCGCCAACGTCTTCGTCAGACACCTCGGAAGGCAAGTACGCTCCGTGGCCGGTCCGGAACAGGGAACCGATGTCTAAGCTGTCGTCACAGTCCATGGGCTGCTCTGGCTCGGAACTCAACATGCCAGGAATGGAGTGGGGAACGTTGAGAGATCTGTGGGGAATATCCACGGGTAGAGAAGGCTTGTGGGTGCTGATTCGGTCTGCAGATCTGGTGCAAAACAACGCTTCGGACGGCTTCGAGGGAGATAGACTGCCGTGAAGCTACTGCTGCTATGATCGGCCAGAGAGAGAGAGGTGACGTAGAACCCTTGCTATATGAGGATTAACTGACGTCATATTTGACGTCATAGCAGACGTCATACTAGGACTTTGACTGACCACGTTATGCTAGGACTTGACTGTCGTCAGGGGATGATCGGATTATGCATGAGTGGCCTTCAGCTTGAAATATGGTCTGGAGACCTCACCAGTTCACAAGATGGATAGATAGATTAAAGAGACTGAGAGAAAGAGCAGAATGGCTGAATTCAGAACTTACTTACTAATATTAGTAACTGTACTTTATTCATTAATCTCAATTTAAGTGTTAATGATGCCATTTTGTCAACATGCTGAATGATTTGTTTCATATTTACTGGATATGATAAAAGTGAGCTCTTGACTGACCCTTTATTTTGTTGGGCTTGTCATGTCATCCCAACAATATCAACAACAAAAGAAACAGGGCCGACAACCAATCCTACACCCAATTCAAAAGGTAATCACTTTCCATCTTGCATTGCAGAGTACAGTGTGTCTCTCTCTCTCTCTCTCTCTCTCTCTCTCCCTCAGCTTGGCAAATCTGTAGCTTATTTAGCAACCTCTGTGGCATTTGTATTTGATCGACTTAGCCTCACACAATATGGTAAATAAAGAAACCTTTTGAAATGGTTTCATAAGTCCAGAACGGGCAAATCATTCTCTGAGCGCAGAGGAGCATGCAATCCTTCAGATGAAAAAATCACCTAAATTGTAGTCTGACTCACTGTAAGCAGGCTGCAGGTGTAAGCTCTGCCATTGGCTCCGACCATTTCAGTCGCATCGAAGGGAAATCCCTTTCCTGTCCTGCATGTCGCTCTCAAATTCCTCCGCCCCTGTGAAACAACAACAACAGCGCTAGCTAGCAAACTTAACCTACACGCAGAGAATGGCAAGTTTTGTTTCGGTGGATGGTTGTAAAGTTAACAGAGCAACAAACACCATCCCCCAACCCCCCCCCCCACCTTCCCCACTATACCCGAGTGGGAAGAGGAGCCAGACTCTCTCCTAGTCTGGCAAGCGAGACTACCTAAATTGGAGCTACACGGGTTTTGTACAAACACGGGAAACAAAACGCAGCGCGTTTCAACCTCGCTGTCTAGTACAGCCTGACAAAGACCAGCGAGGTTGAAATGCGTTGCGTTTTGTTGCCCGTGTTTGTTTGATTGAAGATGTACACTGTTGGTCAACTTTTTCAGTACACATGTACATTACTTCTGTATTAAATTGTGCTCCTAAATATCCACGAAGCTCCCTTTTTTCTCGTGATTATTCTACTTTGGCCTGCTGAGCTTTCTTGTCCCATTTTCTTTGTATTCTCCTTGTCCTATAGCTACAGGAAATTTGTTTTGCAGACAATAAACTAATAATTTGGAAGCACAGCATATGACACAATAACAACACATACTGTGACTCATCATCACAACAAATGCCAAATATGATATTTCTGAAACATATTCAACTCTTTCCTCTTTCACTAACAGGAGTTTGCATCTATTTTAGTTCCATATTGTAACGTTCCTGGTAACTCATGAGGCAGAGGCTTCTTGTTGGTACAAGGTTCTTTATTCTCAGTTAGTTATATTACAACTCTCAGCGGTTGTCACGCTCATAACTAGCAACCTTCCCTTCTAGCAGTGTGTGGAGACTGACGCGCATGCTCAGTCCTCCCCGGAAGTATCCCCACAGCATAGTGTTCCCCAATACAACACTCCCACACATCAGTTCCTATCTGTAGTTGAGACACTACCAATGCTCACCCCTGTATGTGTACTGCTGATTCGCTACATACTCCCCGCCCAACAATAAGGTCAACGCCCACGTTGATACCACATCACACATCCCCTTGTACCAAAACACACCCAACATCTTTTTTTAACAGCTTCTTTGTTTTTTTCAACCACATTTTATGTTTCAATCTCAGACTTCCCCACATCTCCTCCCCCACAATATCTCATGTCATGCACATCCTTTACTTTCTGTTACAACATTTCAACAATTCCAACCACCATCTCCTCTCTTTTTTTTTTTTTTTTTTTTTTTTTTTAATAATACAACTCAAAGTTGTTAAAGCGTCCTGGAGCCCTTTGCTCTCTCCGTGGCCGTGTTAGTCTCTGTGAATCTGCCTGCGGGGCTGATCCCACCTGCAGTGTCTCTGGGCCTTCAAGTCCCTGAGTGGGGGCCGCCCGGTCATGGCCGGACGCCCCTCTCTGTGGAAACAGAGTCCTTCTTTCAGCCTATCTAGGTGAAACCGCCGGGCGGCCGAGATCTGGGCGAAAGGTGCACCCCCCCCGGTATGGGGCCAACCTGTCTCGGTGGAGTACCTTCTTGCCACCAAGTGGCATCTGCACTCGGTACACCACCTCCCCCATTCTCTCCATGACCCTGCATGGGCCTGTCCAGTGACAGTCCAGTTTAGGGCTACGCCCTTTTTTTCTCCGGGGTGTGTACACCCAGACCAACTCTCCCCCCTGGAAATGGTTTCCCTTTGCCCTCACATCATAGTTCCTTTTTTGTTTCATGCCTGCTTTCTCTAGCTGGTCCCGAGCGAAGTTGTGAGCGGACTCTAAGCGATCTTGTAGCCTCCTGGCGTACTCTCGCCCCGGGGGAGCGTCCAGTGCATCTGGTGGCTTGCCGAACGCCATTTCTGCCGGTGTCCGCAGTTCTCGACCTAACATGAGCAGAGCTCGTGTGCAGGCGGTGGACTCTTGTGTGGCAGATCTGTAGGCCATGAGGATGAGAGGCAGGTGCGTGTCCCAGTCCTTCTGGTGCTCCTCCGTGAGGATGGCCAACTGCTTTTTCAGCGTTCGATTGAATCTTTCTACAAGGCCATCGCTCTGGGGGTGCAATGCTGTGGTCCGTGTCTTTTTAATGTTCAGTTTCTCGCACATGGTGGCGAACACTCGTGACTCAAAGTTTCTCCCTTGGTCACTGTGTAGGGTCTCTGGTGCTCCCAACCTACTGAACATGCCGGTTACTAGTGCGTCGACCACCGTCCCCGCCTCCTGGTCGGGCAGTGCGTACGCCTCTGGCCATTTTGTGAAATAGTCCATGGCGACCAGGACGTATCGATTTCCACTGTCTGAGCGTGGGAAAGGTCCCATCACGTCTACTGCTACCCTCTCCATGGGGGCTCCTGCTGCTAGCTGTTGGAGCGGGGCGCGAGACTGGTCTAACGGGCCTTTGTACGCTGCGCAGAGGTCGCAGCGTCGACAGAAGTCCTGTACGTCTCTCCCCATCCTCCCCCAATAAAAGCCTTGTCTGATGCGACGGAGGGTTTTGCTTACCCCAAAGTGCCCAGCCCCTACAGTTCCATGGCAGCTCCTGCACACCTCCTCCCTCAGCGTCGTCGGCACTACTTTCCGCCACTTATGTTCTCCTGTCGCTGGCTCCTTCCAGGACTTCATCAGCACTCCGCTACTCAATCTCAGGGTGTCGAACCCTGCCCACAGCCCTTTGGTTGTGTCGGTGGCCCCTGCCACCTCTTCCCAGGGCGGCTTCTGGCCCTCTTCTACCCATTGCAGTACTGGCGACAGCTCCCTGTCGTTTTCTTGGTGGCCCCTCCAATCCGCTGCCTCTGCCATCCGCAGCGTCTTGCACACTGGTCCATCCCCCGTGTGGTTAGGGCAGATCCTAGCTTCCTCTTGGAGCTCTCTCTCTCTTCCTTCTCTCTTTTCGCAGTACGTACACCCTCTCTCTGCGCAGGGTCGTCGTGACAGGGCGTCTGCGTTGACGTGGCGCGCCCCTGCCCTGTGTTCTATCGTGAAGTTGTAGTCTGCCATTTTCTCTAACCAGCGGCACACTTGCCCCTCCGGCTCTCGGAAGGACCACAACCACTGCAGCGCCGAGTGGTCGGTCCGTATGGTGAACCGCGGCTGTCCCAGGAGGTAATATCTAAAGTGTCGTAGTGCTTCTACTACGGCGAGGAGCTCCCGGCGGGTGACGCAGTAGTTACGTTCTGCTTTATCGAAAGTCTTGCTGTAGTACGCCACCACCCGCTCCCCGTCCGGCCCCGCCTGGGACAGCACGGCCCCCATACCCCCGTTGCTGGCATCAGTGTCTAGTAGGAACGGCAGGGCGGGGTCTGGTGCTCTAAGCACCGGAGACTCGGTCAGCGCTTTCTTGAGGGCTTTAAAGGCTAGGTGGCATTCTGTCGTCCAGTGGAAGTCTGCATTCTTCTCTTTTAGCCTGAACAGTGGTTCCGCTATTTTAGAAAACCCGTTTACGAATTTCCTGTAGTATGCGGCTAGCCCTACGAAGCTCTCGAGTTCGCCTTTGTTTCTGGGGGTGGGCCACTCCATGACCGCCTGAGTCTTCTCTTCCAGGGTGCGAATGCCCCCCGCGCCGATGCCATGCCCTAAGAACTCCACCCTCCTCTTCAGGAAGTGGCACTTGTCTGGGTGTAACTTTAGACCCGCCTCTGCTATCTTCTGCAGGACTTTTCGTAACGCCCCCACTGCTGCCTGGAACGTGCCCCCGTGTGTCAAGATGTCATCTAAATACACGACGCATTCGGATCGGGGAATGTCTCCCAGCAGCTTCTCCATTAACCTCTCGAACGTTGCTGGTGCGTTGCACAGCCCGAAACTGAGTACTCGAAACTGCCACAGCCCCTTCTCTGTGCGGAAGGCGGTCTTTTGTTTGGCATCGTCGCGGAGGGGCACCTGCCAGTACCCGCTACGGAGGTCTAGGGATGAGAACCAGGATGACTCTCCCGCGGCGTCTAACAGTTCCTCGATGATGGGCATCGGGTATGCGTCTTTTTTTGTCACTTTGTTCAGCCCCCTATAGTCTACACAAAATCGCATTTTGGGGCTATTTTTCTTTCCCACCAGCACTACCCCTGACGCCCACGGGCTGTCTGATGGCTCAATGATCCCCGCCCGCAGCATGTTCTCTACAGCTTCGTTCGCTATCTCTCTCCTCGCTGCTGGGACCCGACGGGGATATGACCTGACGGGTCGCGCCCCCTCAGTGTCTATTTCGTGTTCCACCAGGTGGGTACAGCCTAGCTCATCAACCGACATGGCGAAAATGTCTTTATATTCCTCTAGTACCCTCCACAGTTCATCGCTCTGCTGGGGTTCTAACCCTTCGCTCTGGCGTTGGTGCAATCCCCTGAGCATCTCTAACCTCTCTCTCTCCCCCTCTGCCTGTTGCGCTGGCTGAGGGCAAGTGTTTGGAGGTGGGCTAGGGGCGGGGCTTTGTGGAGGGGCTTGGTCTGCTGGGTGGGGCTCATGCACTATGGTGACGCGATATACAGTGATGTTATTTACATTAGCTCTCTCCTCTGGAACGGTGAGGGTGGCCCATCTGGACTACTGGCCCCCCTGCAAATGTCAATGTGCTTTTTCCTAGGTCTACTGTGCATTTGTTTAGCATTAAGTAGTCTTCCCCCAGGATGCAGGGTCCCGTCATTTCTACCACCCACACCGGAAAGTCCACTGTCTGTCCCCCCACTGTTATCATTACGTGTCCCCTCCCCCTCATTGGCATCAACTCACCGGATACTCTTCTTAGCAGTTGTGCTGCTGGCTGCTCCAGGCGCGTCCCCTCGGGCATCATGTTGACGTTCACCAGCGTTGCCGTACACCCCGTGTCCACCAGGGCGGCGCAGTATCTCCCCTGTAGGTAGACTGGAACATGGCAGCCGTTCATCGCGCGCGGCCCGCTCTGCATGTTGACAGCTCCGGCGATGTCGTCTACTTCGGGGCCCGGCGGAGCCCCACCTCCCCGTTGCTGTCGGTGGGCTCCTTCCTGCGATGACGTGGCTACGGGGACTGTGGCATCGTAGACCCGTCTCGTCCCATCTGGACGGGCCCTGTGCCGTTTCCCTGGTTCCACGCTCTCCGGCGGCAGTCTGCTTCCCGATGCCCGGGGCGTCCACATCCCCAGCAGATCATGCTCCCTCTGGCCCAGCTGTTGTTCCGCTGGGTGGGCTGCCGAGCGGGGTTGGGCTGCAGGGTCGCTCTGCGGAGCAGTTGTTCTGTCAGCTGTTGTACTGACTCGGACAGTTCTTTCACCCTGTTGCCTTACTCTTTCACCGTGTTGCTTTGCTCTGCCAAGGCCGTCTTCCACGCTGGCTCTTCTTGTAGCTGGCTCTCCGCTGCCATTCTCACCACTGGGGCGGCCTCCATTATGCCGCTGCTCTTGTCCCAGCCTTCTACTGTCTCTATCTCCAGCGCCAACCCCAGCGCTGCTCCCAGTGTTTTCGGGTGTCCCAGCGTTACCTTCTGGCTTAGACTCCGTGGCTCGATGGCCTGGACAAAGTAGCTTAGGGCTAACCCATCCAGCGCCTCCGTCGGTAGCTGGCTGTATGCGCGCCGGCTGAGAGTCTCAATGTCCGTTGCCAGTGCACGCAGCGACTCACCCTGCCGTCTGCGTCTGTTACACAGTTCCGCGGCTACGATGGCCTGCTCTTCACATCGGCCGAAGCGTCTCCGCAGGACCCCCATCACCACATCCAAGTCCTTTGTATCAGCTATTGCCGACACGCACGCCGTAGCCTCGCCCTCGAGGGCCATCACGAGATGGCTGGCTCTCTCCCTTCTCGTCCAGCCATTCCATTCTGCAGCCTCCTCAAACTGCTTGCAGTATGCCTCCCACTCGCCTTTACCGTTGAATTTTGGCGGGGTGATTTCCTTTCTTCCTCGCCGCCCGCTGTCCTTTGTCGCCTCGACCCGTGTCCCGTCTTTGTCCTCGGCCCGCAGGCTAGCTCCGCTGGGCTGTGGCACAGCCTCCATGGCTACAGCGGCAATGTCAACCCGCTCGATCTTCACCCTCACCGGCCCCGGTTCCTCCGCTCCTTCTCCCGCCTCGCTAGCTCCCTTGAGCCGCGGGATAGCTTCCGTGGCTACGGTGATAGCGCTGTCTAGTCCGGATTTTATCCTCACCAACCCCAGGCTTTCTGCTGTTTTTCCCGCTTGGCTCTCTGTGGTAGCGGCTGTGTCTACCCAGACATCTTCCTCTTCGGACGCCTGGTAGTCTGCTCCGGCTCTTGCCTTTCCCGCCTCTCGATTGAGTCGTTTGCGCTCTTTCTTCAGGAACTTGTTAACCATTTCGCCGAATCTGGAGGCAATATTCACCGTTTAAACTTCTGACGCCAGTGTAACGTTCCTGGTAACTCATGAGGCAGAGGCTTCTTGTTGGTACAAGGTTCTTTATTCTCAGTTAGTTATATTACAACTCTCAGCGGTTGTCACGCTCATAACTAGCAACCTTCCCTTCTAGCAGTGTGTGGAGACTGACGCGCATGCTCAGTCCTCCCCGGAAGTATCCCCACAGCATAGTGTTCCCCAATACAACACTCCCACACATCAGTTCCTATCTGTAGTTGAGACACTACCAATGCTCACCCCTGTATGTGTACTGCTGATTCGCTACAATATATACAGCATATGTACAGTAGGTCACTTGAAGTTGCTGACAAAATTTGTTTAACTTCTTCTAGGTGGGGGACTACAATGGTGGCCCATCTTAGTGGGTTTAGCTGCACTGATAATAATAGTTGTTGGCCTCGTGGTGTGCTGGAAGAGAGCTAGAGGTGACAGCATTTCTTGCGTAAAATATGATCATATTGATGAAGCCAGACTGTGTCTGCAGAAGATAAACTCTCCTCTCACTTTTGCTTTTTTTCAGGGAACAAAGCAGCAGTGGATGACGACACTGTGAGTTTTAAATGTTTGATTGGACAACAAAGATTGGTGGATATTTTAACTATTATTTTACGACTATTGCTGTATCTCTTGTTTCTAACTAAGCTTCCAGCTGGTACAAGAAAATATGGTTTACATATTCTCAAAGGTTTTTATCATAGTAAAGGTGTTGTTGATGACATGTTTAAGTTGTGCTATGCATCAGAGGAAAAAGTGATGGAGAGAGCATCTTCACTGAGTGCCAAATAAGGCAACTGGTTTGGATGGCATTCCTGCCCAGTTTAAAAGACAGTGCTGAGGTCATAGGCAGGCTGATTACTCATATAGTTAAATGTATCAATCAAACAGGGAACTTTCCCAAGAGATCTAAAGCAGGCTAGAGTTGTCCCACTCCACAAAAAGAACAGTCGGGCAGAAGTGGGAAACTATAGACCAGTGTCTATCCTGAGCATAACTTCTAAGATCATTGAGAAAATTGTTTTTATACCTTAACCCTTGTACCCTACTGCCGCGGAATCCTCAATTTACTCCTAGTCCATCTGATGGACCTTAACGGGAATACTGTACTAATTTATAAATATTAATTACATTTTTAAATTTTTTGACTGTTTATAATTCATTGGTAACTTCTTCCCTAATACCTCATACCAACATTTCATACCTATTCGAATTTTAACCCCTCAAATGCCAGTGTACAGTAATAGAGTAAAAAAAAAAAAAAAAGTACATAAAAAGAAAAAATTTGATTTTTTTCCCCTTTCCATAAAGACAAACTGGGTTTGGGTCTGATATTATGGGCAGGTTGGGGTGTTTTACAAAAGTCACCACTGCAAGATGCCTAGTGTCAAAGATTGGCAGGAATGATGTCACAATACCTATGACATCACTAGCCTATGACATCATCAGTGATGTCATGAGATGATTTTTGGTCAATAATATGTCACTGATGACATTACTGATGATGTCACGGACATTGTGACATCATCAGTGGATTTTTGTATTTTTTGTGATTTTTTGTAAAAATAGTATTTTTTCATATTTTGAGCCAAAAATCCAAAAAGCGCATGTTTTGGACTTCCAGCCATTTTCCCCCAAAAACACAAACAAGCTTTAGTCCAGCATCTATCCTGGTCTAAAGGCTTCAAATCAGTAGTGTGGACTGTCAAATTCAGTTTTCTAATATTTTCCCATCTTTGGCATAGGAATCAGTTTTTTTTACATTTCATGTAAACTGTATGGAATTGATTGCTATGCCAAAACTGGGGGAATATGGGGAAATAGGCAAACACATCAGAAACTACAATTATAACCGCTTGAGTCAAGGTGAGATGTGTAACATCAAGGAAATAATGATTTTTTGAAAAATTTGCTGAAAGGAATTTTTTTTTTTTCTTTTTGTGCAAAATTAACATTGAAACCAATGGGACAACTATGCAATGGACTTTGAGACCATGTAACTCCCCCAAAGTTGCTACCAACTCCAAGGTTAGATATTAAGGTCAAAGTTCAAGGTATTTGGTCCAGGATGCCCGCTGAAACAAATGAAATAAATTAATTTTGTTAAAATTTGCTGGGAGTACCAATAGAGTGTTTTCAATGGAAGTCAATGGGTCCATCAGATGGACTAGGAGTAAATTGAGGAGTATTTTTGAAACAAGGTCTTAGGATCGTATAAAGATGATAGATATGATTGATTTTTGTCAAATACCCCCAAAAAAATACCTAGCCTTACTTTCAGACCATTTAAGCAAAAAATATCCATCAGATGGACTAGGAGGGTACAAGGTTGGCATGTTTTTCCAGTGTCAGTCTGGTTTCAGAACCTCATTTTCCACAGACATATCCATTACTTATTCAACCATATCAAACGAGAGAGAGAAAATGAACTACACAGTCATGTGTAATCAAACTACACTGTCATGCTGGATCTACAGAAGTTTTTTGACACTATGGACCATCAGATTCTTTTGTCAAAGCTGAGGTGTCTCGGTCTAAATCAGATCTGCATTAAATGGTTTGAATAATGAACTGACAGATCTCAGGTGTGTGATGTTGATGGGGCCTTCTCGGGGACCATGGAGGTGACACGTGCCCCAGGGGTCCAGGCCATTACTCTTTAATTCATGTCAACGACATGTGTGGGGTGCAAACTTAAGAAGAACTGGACAGACAAACCTGTCTTTATTTGTCACACCAACACACCCAACACACGCATGCAGCCAGCATGCGGCCACGCTTTAGCCCAAGCTTCAACAAGAGCAGACATATTTTATCTTGCTCTGAAGTAAAAAAAATATACAATTAAAAATATACAGTAGGCTACATAGCTTTTTCAACATTAATTTCCCCTCCAGTCCAGTTCATAGGCAGCTGTTCTATAATCCCTGTTCCAGTCCCAACAACAACAAAAAAACTAAACTGCAATCTACAAAAACATGCAATATAAAACCATAGATAAAAAGTTGAACACACACCACAACCAATAAAACCAAAAGTAAAATCTATAATTATAAATACTTATTAAAAAAAACACAACCCGGATGGCTATCAGCAACTACAGTAGCCTACTAGACTCATAAACCAGAAAACTCACAGAGAGAGAGAGAGAGAGAGGGAGAGAGAGAGAGAGAGAGAGAGAGAGAGAGAGAGAGAGAGAGAGAGAGACAGACAGACAGCCAATGGCAACATTACTTCTCTCTTCAGCAGGCGGCCGCCATGTTGTGAGAGAAAATACCAGACGTCTGTGTGAACAGGAAGAAAGCACAAACATGATGCACTTTATTTAGTCCCTTTCCCATTCCGTCTTGTATTTTTTATATATTAATGGAATGCAAAAAATAAATTCAACTTAAAGCAAAATCTGACACTCACCAGCACAAGACTAGAGTCAACTCAGCCAACCTCGCCTCACTCGCTCTATACATCAGATCGGCAATTAGGCCTCGCCCTCTTTTAGGAGGAAAACACAAGCCTCTCCCCGTTGACCAATATAAAATAGCACTACCCCCCAAAATTATAGAAAAATAACAATCTTGTTTATTAATGACCCCAGAACACCATGACATGACAATATATTACAACTCATCATAGAATAGAATAGAATAGAATAGAATAGAATTGGCAAGATACACCGGAAATATTACTTTGACCCATCTAATATCATGTGACTCTTTTTTACAGCCTCGTGACTCGTCAGTCTAGTAGCCGCCAAGTAGCTGGGTACAACGACGCTGGGCTCTGTGAGTCACAGGGCTGTAAAAAAAAGAACGTCACATGTGATATTGATTGTTATAATGTATATATTCCCACATGCGAGAGCCCAGGTGTGAAGGGAAATGTCCGATATTGACTTACCAGTAATTTTCCGGTACGCATGTGGGAAAACGGCTATATTTTCTTCCTCCTTCCCCTCCACTCCTCCTCACTCATTTCTGCCGGCCGTCAACATACGCAACTGCCTTGCTCGCAGGAGGCAGCACATAGCAGCGCTGTTCTCTGTGTGTGTGTTCCCTCTTGCTGAACTCTTTGGCGGTTCCAGAGCGAAAGTAGCGGCAACATTCGCCGCTACTAACAGTTGCGGGTGCTTCCGCTCCAACATTGCCTTGTTTTTGAGTCACAATATTGTCCCTCATTGGTTTCCCCACGAGGGCTTCACGGGCTCGCAGACGCAGCTCGCTAACCCTAACCCTATTTATTTATTTATTTATAAATGTATTTATTTTTATTTGTTTGTTTATTTTGTTTGTTTATTTTTGCAGATTGCCACCTATGTGAATGTTCCAGCCTCCAGATCCGAGCCAGACTCCACCTACCAGAGCCTCAGTCCAGCCACCATGGATCAGGACCAAACATACTCTACTCTCAGACAGCCTAGATTGTAGAGGAGTGCTGAGATAGAGTTTGTAGTTATAGGCTGCCTATATTTGATGAAACCACAAAATGATTTGTATTTGTGTGGCGGATGTTACCATTATGTTGCCTGACGCCATCTATAAGTTTATTTTAGAGCCGATGCATTCTTAACCACAGACGTTATTTCACGCATTTAACTAACATCCCTATACAAAAATCCCATTGACTTTGACACGTAAGAGCTGGAAGTCCTAACTGGACTCATTCCTGTGGTACTCTATTAAATCATGTAAATGTCTGAACTGTAAACTAAGGTTCACATCACATGTAACAGACATGTCAGGACTCAGGAGACTGAATACATCTCATTGTCTCTTGTTATCTCTGTCTGTCTGTCTGTCAGCTCTCAATTTCAGGAACCTTTATTATTAAATTAACAATGGTATCATGAGAGGCAGGGGTGGTTCTAGGCCGTTTTTGGGTGGGCTTTAGCCCACCCAAAAATAGTCTCAGCCCACCCAAAAAAATAGAGGCAAAAAAACTTTTTTTTTTTTTTTTTTAATCCCTCTCCAAATCCATGGTGGTCATTAGTAGCAGTTTCTGACTACACTCAATGCGCTGTGTGCATGTTTCCCCCCCCCCTCTATGTTCTTAGGGTGGGCTGAGACAAAAATTTAGGGGGGTTCAGCCCACCCGAAAAGTTTCTAGAACCGCGGCTGCGCAGGCGCTCCCTCCTCCATCTATCTGCCTAATCCCACATCACTTCACACAGGTCACACACACAGTACAGCAGCGAAGTGGTCCTCCACAGTCCACACAATCGTTCTCCCCACTCATGATCAATGAAACTGAGGTGAGCATTGAGCAGTCAGAGTCGTTAGTAGTTACTTAATTAGCGCATATTGATATGCAAATTAGCACGTAACGTTGTCGTAGGCTAAACAAAATAACTTGTCGCTGTGCCTGCCAGACAAACAGGTGGACTGGAGGAAGGTAGGTAGGCTACCATGGCACCAGCCAGCCATGTCATGCTAGCTCGCAGTAAGCGGGTGTAAATGGATGTGATGTTTTTTGAGAAACATATGGGCATAAGTGACAAACATTTTCAAACGGGTCCCTTGTTATCTGAATGAAATTAAGCCCTTCAGAATCGCAAGTGGCTGCTTTACACAGCCTGTCTGATGTGATGATGACGATAGCTTAACATGCGTGCATGGCATCACTTATGTCTTGCTGTGATGTTAGTTCAGTATCTCAATAAAAGTTCTTACAGGCTTGTTATTTCCCTCTAAGGCAGGGATGTCAGAGATACGGCCCGCGGGCCGGAACCCGGGCCCACGGGCAGGTTTCATCTGGCCCGCGAGATGTTTTGGAATATTAAAAAAAATATATATATATATTATTATTATTATTAAATTCGCACCCCATTATCATGAACTACGTGTGGCTAATAAGCAAGCTAAGAGTTCATTCATAAGTTAATTAACCTGCACTACAAGGAAGTATGTCAGTAGGTCATCAGGTGTAAACAAAGCCGCCATGATGCCACGCTGGAATTGAATCGCGCATTCAGCTACCTACCAAAAAACAAAAGAATCAACAAGATCAGGCGCGGACTGCATAATCGGGCACGTCGGGCAAATGCCCGGTGGCCTGGCCTGGCCTGGCCTGCAAAAAAAAAAAAAAAAAAAAAAATGTGCCCGCAGTCAGGCCACTCACTGAACAGCAGGCCAGGCGCCGCCTACTGGTTTACTAGTGGTTTTATTACTTTATTCAGGATTAAAGTGGGTGCATCTCATTGTAAAATTGGACTTGGCCCAAATTGGGCTTCAAACAGCCCAAATTGGGCTTCAAACGGCCCAAATCGGGCTTCAAACGGCCCAAATCTGGCTTTAAACGACCCAAATTGGGCTTCAAACGGCCCACATCTGGCTTCAAACGGCCCAAATTGAGCTTTAAACGGCCCAAATTTTTCTGACGCCGGCACGCGCGTCGGCCCGTATCGGCCTGGCCTGCTTGGTATCTAATGCCCGGCCTGAATTATGATCCCAGTCCGCCCCTGAACAAGATGCTGTCGAAAAAGAGAAAGGTTGACACGGAATGCAGGCAGTTTCAAGAGAAATGGAAAGAGCAGTATTTCTTTTGTGAAGTAAATGGGTAAATGAGTCGAATTGATTTTAGTAAAAAAAAATCCGGCCCCCATGAGGTCTCAGTTGAACAAATCCGGCCCTCTACCTAATATGAGTCTGACACCCCTGCTCTAAGGGAGTGCAAGGCAGATATTTAAACAGCCTTGTTTGTGTACAGTACCAGTGGCATGGGAGTAATAAAAAGGGATTAAGGACCAGGACCCCTGGTGGTCAGTAAGATGGGCTGGTTGAGCCAATGTTAAAATGATCTTTATTTATTATTTATTTTTGCTTTAAAACTATTTTTTAATTTTCTGCTTAAAGTTCATGAAAAAAGTGGCATTCTTGTTTTTTCACACAATAATTTCATAATACCATTTGTAATGCCACCGTTGTAGTGCTGTTGTTCAAAATTAAAGTACAATTTCTCAGATTTATTGGTGTCTTTCTAGTCACACAATTTAATAGTCAGTGTTTCCCATACACTGATCTATTTGTGGTGGTACACCCTACATAGATTTTGACCCCCACAAATACTGCCACATATTAATTTCAACTAGTTGACTGCAAACTCCTGCTTTAGTGCTTACAGTATATTATTATCTTGTCGGAATATTATTCCAGCCAATAAGTTAGGAAGTTCCCTTTTGATTTAATTTTACTTTTGTTTTGCCTACAAAGCAAAATGTTACTTTACTTGAAACTCCCCTGAAGTGATTTTGGTATTATTTATGCAAGCATAATTCTACCATATAGTAAACCTGTATGCAGAATATATAAAGTATATATAGGGAAACAATTATTTTTTCATTGCTGTAAAACCACAGAACGGTAAAGAAGATATTGATGTGTGTAGTTCTTCATAGATCTAGTCTCTTCATTTTGATCTCAAAGTGCGCCAGTTTGATCCATTTTTACTTGAAACTGTACAAAATTTTCTTCCGGGGGGGCATGCCCCCGGACCCCCCTAGGGGTTCAGTGGTCCATGACCTTTGGGTGGGCTGAGCCCACCCAAAGCTCTGATGCTAAAACCGCCCCTGATGAGAGGTAACTGTTTGAACTTCAATACCCAGAAATCCTGTAGTGTGAAGTCAGTAAACATCATATAGCTCGCTCATGTACCAACCGGCCGGTCTGTCATCCTTAAAGGAAACCAATGAGACCAGAGGAAAATATCTAAATGTTGGTCAGTCCAGCTTTCTCTGCTGCTGGTTAGGAGACAGTTCGGATTTTGAAGTTAAATTTCAATTTGTCACATTCCTGTGAGCAGAGAAGTGTAGAGAACAGACCAAAATTCAATTGGATAAAATACGATGGTAGCGATGGGACGCTGTAGCAGCCCCACTTTTGTGATTTAAAGGGAGGCGTTGCTGATTTTCAACCCACTTTTTATCATTATAATCTCGGTAATATAAGCAAATGGACACATTAGCTGTGTCCCAATTCAGGGGCTGCAGTCCACCAAGGCTAGATTTGAAGACCGATTGCGTCATTGCGCGCGACCTAGGCTGTCCCATTTCAAAGGCTCCTTCAAATGCAGCCGAGAAATGCAGCCTCCTTTTCTCAAAACTTGAGGATGCAAGTGTTCTGTCCTTCGTGGCCTTTGTGGCATTCAAGATCTCGCGAGAATCCGCGAGAGGTTTGCAAGGCTGAAAATTCTGAAATCGCCGCCATCTTTTCATACAGGCAACAGGTAAGATCTTACAATCCTCGTTTGCAAATTCCTTACTAAATGCACTTCTGTCAACTTTAGAGGTGATTAACCGAGGCTTAGATTATTGTAGATCTCATATTTGTCAGTATTGTGAAAAAATGTGACGTGTTTCTTTTGTAAAGAGCTCAAGAGCGTGGCTCGTGAGCATTCCACTAGACTGCCATGTCACTCCGTGCAGCAGGAGCTACCGCTGCTGACGGCCGTCCAAGAGGCTTGTCTCCCGGGTTGCCTGGTTCCATGTAACACAGCCCTAGCTGGCTATCCGTATCCAGCGCCGTCTGATCACTGCCACTGGAAAGCCCCATTTAATTTCATACCACGGTCATTCTGTAGATTCATTTGAGAACATATAAGTAGCGGGGGGGGGGGGGGGGCTGCTGCGTTGGCTGCGTTGGCTGCGTTGGCTGTTGTTGGTGATGCAATTTCGCTTCAGCCTTTTCCCCCCTCCATCTCATCGGACCAGTTGTATTAGGCTACCATTTTTCCTCTGTCGCGCTCACTGCATTGACCGCAGCCAGCAACGTGTTGCCACTAATTTTCTTTTGAATTGATAATCAGGCTCGTTTACATATATGCGTTGTAACTTCATGTTGTGATTTGCATTGACCATTGGTTAGATTTGAGCATGCTGGGGACGGGATTTGGGGCAGATCCCCGTGGTAATCACTGTGGCAGCTGCTGGTAACGGGGAATTGGGTTCAGGTGTGTGCGCCGTCAGACTTCAATGCAAACACCTACAAGTCGCAATTGTACATTGTCGAAGTTGTAGAAATATCGCAATTATTTTGCGAAAAACTAATGGAAACACAGCTTCTAATAGTCCTCTCTCTCTTCTCTCCAGAGTAAGGATTGTGGAGCAGTGGAGGAGGAGGAAGGAGAGACAGGAGCGTGTGAGCCAGGGCCCCACCACTACCAAAGAAAGCAAAGGAGGAGACTCTAGAAGGAGCGAGCCGGCTGCTTCTTTGGTCTCTTAGAAAGACTAATTGAAAAGTAAAATAATATATATATATTTATGTTAGTATTATTGTTCGTATTGTTCTTTTTGTTATTATTCTGCCGAATCATGATAGCGACATGAATGTCTGCTTGTTTACCTTTTGCACTGATTCATGACACTGAATGAAACATATGAGGTTTTGCACATTCAGGTTTTGTTCTGTTTTCATGAATGTTTTTTATCCATGTATAGATTATTTCGTACATGTACAGTTTGTTATTTAATCAATATTTTGTTTAAGAAAAACTTGTTTCTTTCTTTTTACACGGCACAACAATGTTATGGTGCAAATAGATCATTTAACAGAAAACACATTCATATTTACTGTCAATAGCAGGCCTGTGGGAAATGTATGTCAATAAGGCTTTACAGTTTATAGATATGAATATACTGTCATAGTTAGTAGATCTTCACTGCATATGAATGCAAACGTGCATTGGAAAAAGCTTTGGCTCCAGAATATGTATGGACAGTTTTCTTTCTATTTGAGTCTTGCAGATAAGAGTGTTTTTATAGACTGTTTTCACAGAATTGTCAATCCTGTCCTAGGAGTCCTGACAGTTGTACTAGCAAACACTGCAACAGGTGAGCTGGGGTTCCATTTAGAATGTTTGTTAAGTTAAAACTGTCTATAGCTCAGCTAACTAACCATAAGGTGAGATCACATTAACCCTACTTTACACGTGTGTGTAGTCTGCAGCACCCAGGATCACAGAGATGTGCTATATTTAACCTCTACAGAAGTTAGCAAAATACATGTCTAAGTTAAGATTATAACCTGAACTTGGGAAACACAAACTGTTAAGCCCTGAGACTTCACTAGACAGAGCATGACAACAGTGGTAGTAATAATATTTTTTTTTGTCCTCTAAATAGTTATTCAAACATGTAGGAATAAATAAATAATGCATCACATGTAATGGAGGGGGATACTGAAAAAGTGAACCAATTTATAAAATATGTACATATAAATAAATAAATGTGGCATAAAATGTCTTCTAGTGGGGCATCATCTTGGGTGGTCTCCAGAGTGTTTGGGGTGCATATAGGGGTCTGGTCTGGGGGGAAAGGAGAAGAAAAACATGTTAAACAATAGCTAGATATGATATGCCATGTCACTTTCTCCCATGGGCTTTGAGAGGGAGGCTAGCTAGCTATCTAGGCTATATAGAGCAAAAACCCTGTAAGGTTAGGCTTAGGCTATATGAAATGAAAAGTTAACTGACATTAGCTATATAAACCACGTTAACATTTAGAATAGTTAAAAGTAAGTGACACAGCTTATCCAATAATTTACCTGCTCATCCTCTCCCAGCCTGAGAAACATGCGGCGGCGGTGAAGCTCCAACTCTTCCATAAAATAAAACAAAATGATCAGCAAAACAATTTGCTCTGGCTCCATGTTATTAGGCTGTCTGTTCGTGCCTTAAACTTTTGAGACAGGCCGGTGCGTGAGATGGGATTCCCAGATTCGCTCGCACTGTCAACTGGTTGCTAAGGAAACCATTCTGGGGGCGTGAACAGCTAGTGACACAGCAGCTCTTTCTCTCCGAGAAGAGCCTGGTGACGCGAGGTTAGTAGTAGGCTAGACCGTCTCGTTTCGCTCAATGACTCAAGGCTGCGCACTCCCCTGACTGGTCCGCGGAGGACAGACCTCTGTAGGCCGCGGCCGACGAAGGCCGTGGCCGCTGAATTGGGACACAGCTTATGTTTTCCACATGGAGAAATATCCTCCATTTGTCTGCCTGCATAAACTCCGCCCCCACCAGCTGCAAGTCATTAAGGCTTGTTAGGCTCTCATGCCATTTTCCCGCCATTTCCCTGCCATTTTAGCAGCCGTGTGGTCCATGTGGTCCTGGGCTGAATTTGCCCTTGTTTTTGTAGAATGACTGGCCTATAGGGGTCTAACCCAATAGAGCAATTGCTTTACAATTGTTTTTACAACAAAACAATTGTTTACAACATTTTGTAAGGGGTGGGGGGTAACTGTTAGATGTAGCTAGTTAGCTTGTGATCTGGAGGAGGAAAAGGCAGATAGCTCAAACTTTGAAACTTGAATGCATTCAAAATTATGCTACCCCCCAGCATAACGTATTAGACCAACACATGTGTAAAATCATATTAAATTGTTAACAGGACAGATCGACTCCTGTTTGAGTTGCTTTGAATCGGCTTGAAGTTGAATTTTGTGTTTATTTTAAGATTTTATGGATTGCTTTATCTTAGTTTATATTATAGAGAACAATACCTGATGTACAGAAAAACAGGTTTAGATTTTCTATAAAAGCTCTTCAATAGTGCCAGAGATTATTTAGCAGATGGTGTCGTGGCTATACAAACAATTGTCTTTAACCACTGTTAAACGGGAACTTGCATGTTTCTGACTCTAATTGCTTTCAAATAATTCGCCCGTGCCAGTCCAAACTGTTTGAAATAAGACGTATTTATTTCCGTCTGTACACGTGGAATACATAAACTTTGATCAATCAAACAAACAAAACGATAAGCAATAAGCAGGTCAAAAGACTGTGCGCTTTTCCCGTCTGAACCAAAACCCCCAGCTGTCTCTACTTGGTCCCATCTAAATAGATTAGCTGCACCCGCCCCCTACAGCCTATACTGCGGCCGCAAGCACAGAGCAGCAGAGGGCAGACTTGCATCTCCCAACACTATTGACAGCAAATATTAATTCATTCATATATTCCACCTTAATGTACAAATAAGAATTCCACCAAAATAATAATAAACCAAAATGGCTCTAACACACCAGCCCCTATTTGCTTTTTACAGAGCAATTACAACAAAACCAATTCATCAATAGAGCCATTACCACAATAAAATACATTATGCCATTTTTATAACCACATGAGAAAAAGATAAGTTGTATATCAATATAAGTAAATTTTTATCGTTTTTCGTAAATTTATAGTTCTGTAAGAGACCATACCATACTGCCAAGTAAATGTTATAGAGTCCATTGATCGAACAGTCAGGGGTGCACATGACTGAAGAAACAATTCATTGATAAACATTTAATTAGCTCAGTCGGCTGCCTCCAGGAGCAGACAGAGCTTGTTAATTGGTCTTTTTGCGTTTATGATAAATGCCGTGGTGAGGTATGCACCATACTCCTTTTTCCTGTTGTAGCTCCTCTGGTGGCACCTTCTCTGGATAGCCCTTCATGAGAATATCATTCATGAAGTCTTTGTACTCTGTAGCATAAACCTGATCCTTCTTGAATTTTCTTTTCAAGTTTAATGCCCGTTGTTTTGCCATCAGATAATTGTTTGGCAGGATGGAATTCCGATCGCGGAGAGGCAAAGGTAGGTGGTAATGACAGTCTTTCAGAGTTACAGAATTAGATGCAATGTCCATAAGTTTCTGATCTTCAACAGACATCTGACATTCCTCTTCATATTCTTTTTCAGGAAAGTCATGTTGGTATTGTTTTACTAGAAGTTCCTCGAGATGTACAATGGAGATGCGGTTTGCAGATGCCACAGGACGTCCATATTCATCCATCTCAGAAAGTGAATTGCGTGGGCCGTTAACCACCCATCCTAGAAGTGTTTTCACTGCGTAGGGGCCATTTCCCTGGCTATTGATAATTTGCCAGGGCTCCATTGCTTTGGGGGCATTCACTCCAATAAGGAGATCCACACCTGCATCAATCTCATTTAACTCAATTTCCTGCAAGTAAGGCCATTTGTTGAGATCATTTGGAGTGATGATGTTTTTCTTTGTAACGGGTATTTTAGTTTGGGTGTATGTGTTGGGCAATTTAAGAAATGTGCCTCCTTCCAAACTACTCACTTCCAGTCCCGATACTTCATAGCTATTGACAGGTTTATCCTGCCCCATGGTTTGCAGAAGAACTTCTGTCTTCCTCCCCTTAGCATTGAGCTTCTTCATAAGGTCCTCTGTACAAAATGTCGCCGTGCTACCCGGATCAAGGAAGGCATAGGTAAGCATGGTCTTATTACCATTGCATACTTTAACTTGGACTGGTACTACAGCAAGTATGCAGTCTCTACCAGCCCCAGTTTCATCACCCTTTTCCAAGGAAACATGAGCACTGGTGACAGACTTTTCCTCTAGCTTTACGAGATCAGCATTCAGATCGGTCTTCTGGTTTTCGAAATGAGCTGTCCCCTGTAAAGGTCTTTTTATGTGCAAAATGGTAGGATGTCTGGCCTGACAGCTCTGACAGCTCATCCTTTTCCTGCAATTCCTGCTTAAGTGTCCTCCTTTTAAACATCCAAAGCAGAGACCTTTTTCTCTCAAGAATGCAATCTTATTTTGCTGTGGTTGTCCTTTTATCTCTTGGCATTCAGATAATAAATGTTTGCCTGCACAAAAAACACACAAGGTGGTGTCTGGAGCCCTGAAGGAGATGTTGCCTTTTACATTTGTCTTTTCTGATGTGCATGTAGACGTTTCAGTTTTATTATCTGCCACCTCTGATACTGTAGTAGCAAAGCTACTTTCTTTACTTTTCAGTTTGTATTGTCTAGAATCCGCAGTAACAGATTTGTCTCTTGACACCATTTTGCTGGCAGGAGAATCCTGGATATCACCAAAGAGAGGGTCTTGGAGTATTTGAGCTTGTCTCTCTATGAAGGACACGAGATCAGGAAATGTAGCCCTCCTTTGTCTTTGCTCTAAAATGTCATAAGCCGCGGTCCTCCACCTCTCCTTTAGCTTGTAGGGTAGCTTAGATGCAATGATCTTTAAATTGGAGGGCACGTTAAGCTCCTCCATTCCAATGTCCCTCATTGCATTACAACATCCTCTGAGGTAGAGTCCATAACTTTGTAACATCTTTCCATCATCTGATTTTATACTATTCCAGATGATTGCCTTCTCCATATAGGCATTGGCAATCTTGATCTTGTCGCCAAAATGTTTCTCCAGCAATTTTTTAGCTTCAGCAAAGCCTGTGTCCGCATCCATGTGAAAACAACTTCTGACCAATTCTCTGGGCGGGCCAGCAGTATATTGCTCCAGGTAATATAACCTGTCTTGGTGGCTGCTGGTCTTGTCCTCGATGCCATGTTGAAATGCTGCCATGAATGATCTAAAGCTGAGAGGGTCACCATTAAAAATAGGGATTTCCCTTCTCGGAAGCAAGGTCTGTCTTTGGTGACTGACGAGCAAGTCAGCGATATCATTCTGTCTTTGTATGACAGATAAGAGATTGCCATCATGGTTTGTAAATGTAGATTGCATTGGGCTCCTAGGTGGCGCTGTTCTCCTAGGGGACATTGGGCTCCTATGTGGTGCTGTGCTCCTAGGTGGCGCTGTGGTCCTAGGTGGCGCTATGATGCTAGGTGGCGCTATGCCCCTAGGTGGCGCTATGATCCTAGGTGGCGCTATGCTCCTAGGTGGCGCTGTGATCCTAGGTGGCGCTATGCTCCTAGGTGGCGCCATCTGGAGTGAGTCAGGTGGTGGCTGCTGGATCAAAACTCTTTGGAGCGGTGTTTTGGGTATAGCTCCTAGCTCAGTAAATGTGATTGGAGAGGCTTCTGGGTTTTCTGAAGGGTCCAAGTCATCATTCATGCCATCTCCACCAGCTTCTCCTTGATTTTCCAAGTAATCATTCATGCCATCTCCACCAGCTTCTCCTTGATTTTCCAAATAAATATCCATGCCATCTCCACCAGCTTCTCCTTGAATTGCTGAATGAGACCTGGATTGGCTCTCAAACTCCTCCAGAACTTTCATTTTGGCATCAGATGCAGCTAGGTCCATTTCCAAATCCATTCTTTCAAGTTGGTTTTGGATTTTAACTTTCTCCATTGCATGTCGCTCAATTAAAGCAGCCTTCTCCAGTTCAAGTGCATGCTTTTCCTTTAAAACCTCTGCGCGGGCCAAAAGTCCTGCTCTCTCAGCATGGATTTTAAGGCGTGTGGATGACACAGTGGAAATTCCAGATCTTTTTGAATGCTTGGAAGTACGTGTTGTATTGGAAATGCTGTCCTTAGGTTCAATCAGCAGCTGAGGATCATTTTGAGAGTTTCTCCATAACTGAACCTCCTTTAAGAAGTCTGTAAAAACAGACAATCTTGGTTCATACCAATCAATTCTCTCTTTTTCCATAGCCTCCTCAGATAAATACCTTTGAACCAAAGTGTGAGTCTTTTTAAATTCATCAAGCAGGGTTTCAAACCCTGCTACACCTTCATTCACACTTTCAACATTACCATCATGCCCAAGCAAAGCTTTGATCTCATTCATTTTGCGAGTACACACACCAAGTTTCCCTCTGCGGGATGCACTGAGTGTTTTTAGTTCATCTTCTGCCATGGTGGCAGTCTTATCACCCTCTGGTAATTTATCTTCAGGCATTGCCCCTTTAAACCTTTAAAAACACTCAGTTTTTCAATTCAGTGAATTGTCTTATACAACCTCTGATTTGTCTTATCTAATTCATATCTTTAAAACACCCACATTTCTTTTTGATTTAGTGTATCAGGATCACACTTTAAACCCATTTCATTTCACAATTTTATGGCGTAAACACTTTTCATGCACGCAGGCAATACCAAATGCCACTCAATGTTAAATAGCAGTCGCAAGGTTCAATGTCCCATCCAGAGCGCATCCATAGTTTATTAAACTCCGTCCGCCATCATTTCAACTGAAAGTTTAATCCAGTAGCCCAGCAAACATTTCCACGTATAACGACCGTCTGCTGCACGTCAAACCACTACATCTAGTCAGGGTCTAATTCTATATTCTGAATGGAAATCTTAGCGACGTAATTCCTCTACTTCCCCACAACGTGTCCAGATTCAACGATTTTTGAAAGACAAAAGATCGCACCTCATGCGGGATTCGATCCTGCGGCGCCCGCTTGGCAGTCATGTGTCTTATCCATTAGGCCACCGAATTAGTTACAAATGCTACGGATTTGGTCATATATAGAGATACTTAACATTGAGCACTTAGCATTTTGACGGTCCCGACTGGAAGTTGCGTTGATAGGCTAGCTGCCTCGCTAATTCTGTTTCATGATTTCAACCAGCGATGAGACAGGTATATTTATATAATTTACGATAATATAACCAACGTGACTTTAGCAGACAGCATAGCACATCCAAAACCCACAACACTGCGTTTAGTTATGGCAAGAGAAATGGGACAATATACCACAGGATTCAGGAAGTTTGTGATAAATACAAGCCCATAGCAAGAGACACTTGCACTTATATGACATAAACGTGTTTCCATATGTAAAAAAGAAAAGGGCGTTCAATAAAAGTCGTCATTGCAGGTGGAGTGCATGTCACACTGTGAGTATCTGATCACACAACAGGTAAATTGTCAATCAAATGTCATTTTTATTCAACAAAAACACAAAAGACACCTACATGTGGTGTTTTCAAAGCAATATGAGGTCAATATTTTTTGTTTTGAAGTGACAGTCTAAACGTTACATTGGAGGAATGTGGAGAGAACGTCAGACTTAGATGGTAGATGCCAAACCACAATTCTATCGTCTGGTGATGTCGCGGTCAAGACGATGTTTGCTGGGAGGCTACCATTTTTATAACTCAGTCAGTAGGCTACAGTTCATCAGTAAATCGGTCAGTTCCTCAAACGTCGTATAGTCTATTAGTCCGATTAGTCCGTGCTCTCTCCGTCTGATTGAGCGATCGCAAAGAACATTGTCACGTCATTCATAAATTTGGCAGTAAGACTGCGTCTTTCTACTCACAACCCTTTGCCTAGTAGTAGGCTACGGCCGTCCTCCTCTGATTCAAATCCTTCCCGGGAACTGGAATCAAAACCACTCTGTGGCTGCAGCACAGTAATCCATTAGTAATCCAGCTTGCTTGATCGATCCCCCTTTTTACTTTATTTTTTATCTTGCGATCCGGCTGGTGCTTGATGCTGACGTTTCCAGTCTTCACGGGTTTACAGCAACTTATCACAAGTGCGGAATCTTTTGACTTTGTCGTGGCTATACAAACAATTGTCTTTAACCACTGTTAAACGGGAACTTGCATGTTTCTGACTCTAATTGCTTTCAAATAATTCGCCCGTGCCAGTCCAAACTGTTTGAAATAAGACGTATTTATTTCCGTCTGTACACGTGGAATACATAAACTTTGATCAATCAAACAAACAAAACGATAAGCAATAAGCAGGTCAAAAGACTGTGCGCTTTTCCCGTCTGAACCAAAACCCCCAGCTGTCTCTACTTGGTCCCATCTAAATAGATTAGCTGCACCCGCCCCCTACAGCCTATACTGCGGCCGCAAGCACAGAGCAGCAGAGGGCAGACTTGCATCTCCCAACACTATTGACAGCAAATATTAATTCATTCATATATTCCACCTTAATGTACAAATAAGAATTCCACCAAAATAATAATAAACCAAAATGGCTCTAACAGATGGTGTCATGCATTTGCAATCAGATACGTTGAAACAACCTGAAAAAAGGAAACTTTATATAGTGACTGTTAACTTGTTTGTTGGGAGTCCAAAATGTTTTCTGAATTTCTTGATTGGACCTTAATAGAGTCAGTATGGTCTTCCCTTTGTTATAGCTGATTATTGAGGGATAATATTGTATTTTATTATATTGTGTTGAATTGTATTCTTATCATGTCATATATCATAATATTTTTCTCTTTCTAGAGTATAGGTCATTTCTATGTTTTCCTGACTTGGAGAAATATATTCAAGGTGTTATTTCATCTTGTATTAACTATTGTAAGTCTCTGTAAAATAATGTCTTTCCAGCCTCATGTTGTTTAGCTCTTTCTGATATGTAGAGTTCAGAACGGAGCAGCTAGGTTTTTATTTAGATCTAACAGGAGAGATCATATAGATCTCCTGTTTTAGTTGCCTTGAATTGGCTTGACGTTTATTTAGTATACTTGATTTTAAGATTTATGTATTGCTTTTGAAGTAAGTACTGTAGCTTAGCATTAGCTTATATTCCGCAGCACAATAGTATTATGTACAGAAGAACAGTTTTAGATTGTCTATAAAAGCTCTTAAATTGTGCCAGAGTTTACACATATCATGCATTTGCAATCAGACAATTTAAACATCACCAGAAAATTAGAAAAATTTATATTTTCTTTATACTACTAATTTTAGTTAACTTAACAGGTAACTTGTTATCGTTATGGTGTAGTAGTACTGTTAACTTGTTTGTTGGGACTCTGAATTTGCAAGCTGTGGGCCTGAATGGACTCATAGTCTTTCCTTTGTTATAGAGCTGATTATTGCTGTTCATTTATCATATCTGCAAATAAAATATTTTTAATAATGCCTTCATGTAGCCTAAATGTGTCATGGCTTTCACAGTGGAAGGTATAGAGTTCAGTAGGCTACTATAGTTTTATTCTCTGCATCACTTTTTGTTTCCTGAATTGTTTATTAAATGTCCATCAATTATTGACAATCAAACTGTAAAATGATCATGTGCTCACTGCTCAATCAGTGTCTTGGTTACTTTCCTCTATGTGCCATTGTTTTGATAAAGAATAGATTGCCATGCTAATACCATCTTCAAATGATCCTGACTGATGCTGCCTTCACATCATTTGAGATTTACTGTAAATATGAGCTTCTGAGGGGGGGGGGGGCTCTGATATCTCCCACTTGGCTTCATGAATTGTGGAAGTCTGTCAACAGGCAGAAAACATGGCAGCCATGTTGGCAGTCCAAGGTAATAATTGCTCTTCGTGGAACGACGTTGGATGACATCTTTCTACAGTCCAGCCAGTATGATTAGTGGTTTGACGATTTCTTACCAGCAAGCAGTTGATGGATGCTGATGTTTACCTTCAGTCCAAATAAGGCCAGTTCTTGATATTGTGGCACAGTAAAAATGTATATGAAAACCATTTTGAGTTAATCTAAGAATGACAGTTAGGTCTGGATTTCACAAACAATGAACTGTATTTAGATGGCTTTTAAACAGTGCGAGCTGTCACATGATCACGTCAACATCATTCTGGGTTTTTCACAAGGTGAGGAATGATGAGACAAATGTAGATGACTTGAAATGAGCTTCAGCAGCATCACATCATACTTATACTTGAATCCTTTTTGCTCAGACTTTGCAGCAGCAGCAATGTCTTCTTTGGGGAATTTCTCTTTCATAAAGCTTTTGTGTGGATGTCAGTGGTCAGTGGACATGAACACATGTTGCTGCTATCTTGCTAGAAGTGGATTGTCTTTTGCTTTGGTGCGTCTTGCAATTATCTCAATCAAGTTAGAGAAAAAAAGAAAAAAGAAAACTAAAATCAACACGTCTTCGTCTCAGTTCACACCAACACATTTCCTGCACATCTCTCAGCAAAGAATTGTGTCAAGCTGAGCTGCAATGAGGAACTAACACCTCAATTCTGGTTAGCCAGGAGTGAGTCTCCACTCCTCTACTACATATCAGACTTTTTTATGTAAGGGGCTTACTGACTCCCTATTGAGCAGCAGCGACAGCCTAGGCCTAGCCTAAGCCAGACTCAGCAACACCGTGTTTCAAAAATTCAGTTCAGTCAAAGAGTATGTGCTAAAATTCATTTTTTAAAGGGATAGTTTGGATTTTTTATGTGGGGTTGTACAAGGTACTGTACTACATGCAGTAGAATGCTAGCCTGGGTAAACCCAGCCTCCACGTGATCTCTATCTATGTGCTATCAGTCACAAGTGTCTGGACGCTGGGCCATTCAGAGCGATTTCTGGCGCGAGGCAAATTCAATCGCACAATGAGTGACGGCGTGACTGCCAACATCAGCTCCTGCTGTGATCGGCCAATCAGAGAGTGCGTCTTTGTCAATGACGTGTAACAGCTGCACGGCTGCTGCACTACCAGCCATTAGCATTTGGTCTCTCAGGAGCATAGCTACGAAGCTAGCTATGGCTTAGAACTACGTTGAGGAAATTCAAGTGAAAACAGCTGTCAGTTCGGTTGTAGCAGAAATAGACTCAGTCACTGCAATTAAACCAGAACAAGAACGTGTACTAGTGGAGTTTCTCGGGGGGAAAGATGTGTTCGCCGTTCTCCAGACTGGATTTGGGAAAAGTTTGATTTATCAACTGGCTCCGTTGGTGATGAAGAAGATTTTTCCCACCAACACACGTCACCCACAAATGGTAAATACAAACTAATTGTATTTCAAGATCTATAGATTAACGTTATGAATGTTTTAGATTAATGTTATGAATGTTTGAGGCTCTAAATCCACATGGAGATTATATTATTGAGTCGGTCATGAGTTTCATACACTTTCTCTAATAAAACATGCAAGGCTCTTATCAAATGGGGATCCTGTCACAAAATCTTGTCAAATTGGGGTCCGTGGTCTAATTTGTGTCAGTTAAGGGGTCCTTGACTTGAAAGTTTGAGAACCACTGCCTTCATGTACAATATGGGCTTGTTTTTTTGGAGTTTTTTTTTTTATGAATTAATGAATGAATTCATTCATCTGGTGTAGTTAACTATGTTTTGTTTATGTATGTTGGCTTATCTAATTCAGGGCCATTGCCCTATTCTACAATAGATCTAGTGCTGTTGATGCATTATTACTTATGCTCACTTTCAATGTGTTTAAGAATATTTGTTTGAGTAACTAATTGACACAAATACAGGAAGTGACTGGAAGCTCTCTCTATAGTCCATCATCTCTGGTAAGATGCTTTGGGGAAATGCAGAACTGCCTGTTTTGTGAACATCAGAGTGTCTATTGAATTGGTGGTAAAGGTTCAAACCAGAAAATGTGTTTATCAAGTGTTTCCGAGTGCTTAACTTGCAATAGTAATTGTGACAGGGAACGAGTAAGGAACGAACCATTAGTTCACGAATAGTTAATGATTAGTTAATGAGTAGTTGATAGGTAGTTCCTTAATGGTAGTTACTTAAGAACTGACCATTAGTTACCATGTTAACGAACCAGTAAGTAATGATTACTTCCCTAAAAAATTTTTTTTTTTCATTTGTTTTCATTCACTAGTTCATTAATAGTTAATGGGTAGTTCCTTAAAGATCCTTAATGGTAGTTACTTAAGAACTGACCATTAGTTCCCATGGTAGTTACTTAAGAACTGACCATTAGTTACCATGTTAACGAACCAGTAAGTAATGATTACTTCCCTAATTTTTTTTTAAATATATTTCACTAGTTCATGAACAGGTAGTTCCTTAAGAACTGACTATTAGTTACCATGTTCGTGAGCATGACTCCACCAAATACTTACCAGTTGTTCATGAGTACTCATCGTTACTTCATGATTACCTTACCATTACTTACCATGTTAGTGCATCATTACTTCCTTCTTACTTTACCATTAGTTCCCATGTTTGTGCCCCCTCAAGTAAAGGAGTACATCTTACTGAGTAGTAACGAAGGAATACACCATTACTTCCTGCTTACTTTACCATTAGTTCCCATGTTTGTGCCCCCTCAAGTAAAGCAGTACATCTTACTGAGTTGTTACTAAGGAATACACCATTACTTCCTGCTTACTTTACCATTACTTAACATGTTTGTGCCCCCTCAAGTAAAGCAGTACATCTTACTGAGTAGTTACTAAGGAATACACCATTACTTAAATAAAGTAAGCAGGAAGTAATGTATTCTTCGTTACTACTCAGTAAGATGTACTCCTTTACTTGAGGGGGCACAAACATGGGAACTAATGGTAAAGTAAACAGGAAGTAATGATGCACTAACATGGTAAGTAATGGTAAGGTAATCATGAAGTAACGATGAGTACTCATGAACAACTGGTAAGTATATGGTGGAGTCATGCTCACGAACATGGTAACTAATAGTCAGTTCTTAAGGAACTACCTGTTCATGAACTAGTGAAATATATTAAAACATTTTTTTAGGGAAGTAATCATTACTTACTGGTTCGTTAACATGGTAACTAATGGTCAGTTCTTAAGTAACTACCATGGGAACTAATGGTCAGTTCTTAAGTAACTACCATTAAGGATCTTTAAGGAACTACCCATTAACTATTAATGAACTAGTGAATGAAAACAAATGAAAAAAAAATTTTTTTAGGGAAGTAATCATTACTTACTGGTTCGTTAACATGGTAACTAATGGTCAGTTCTTAAGTAACTACCATTAAGGAACTACCTATCAACTACTCATTAACTAATCATTAACTATTCATGAACTAATGGTTCGTTCCTTACTCGTTCCTCAGTAACTACCCATTGCTGTTCATTTATCATATCTGCAAATAAAATATTTTTAATAATGCCTTCATGTAGCCTAAATGTGTCATGGCTTTCACAGTGGAAGGTATAGAGTTCAGTAGGCTACTATAGTTTTATTCTCTGCATCACTTTTTGTTTCCTGAATTGTTTATTAAATGTCCATCAATTATTGACAATCAAACTGTAAAATGATCATGTGCTCACTGCTCAATCAGTGTCTTGGTTACTTTCCTCTATGTGCCATTGTTTTGATAAAGAATAGATTGCCATGCTAATACCATCTTCAAATGATCCTGACTGATGCTGCCTTCACATCATTTGAGATTTACTGTAAATATGAGCTTCTGAGGGGGGGGGGGGGCTCTGATATCTCCCACTTGGCTTCATGAATTGTGGAAGTCTGTCAACAGGCAGAAAACATGGCAGCCATGTTGGCAGTCCAAGGTAATAATTGCTCTTCGTGGAACGACGTTGGATGACATCTTTCTACAGTCCAGCCAGTATGATTAGTGGTTTGACGATTTCTTACCAGCAAGCAGTTGATGGATGCTGATGTTTACCTTCAGTCCAAATAAGGCCAGTTCTTGATATTGTGGCACAGTAAAAATGTATATGAAAACCATTTTGAGTTAATCTAAGAATGACAGTTAGGTCTGGATTTCACAAACAATGAACTGTATTTAGATGGCTTTTAAACAGTGCGAGCTGTCACATGATCACGTCAACATCATTCTGGGTTTTTCACAAGGTGAGGAATGATGAGACAAATGTAGATCACTTGAAATGAGCTTCAGCAGCATCACATCATACTTATACTTGAATCCTTTTTGCTCAGACTTTGCAGCAGCAGCAATGTCTTCTTTGGGGAATTTCTCTTTCATAAAGCTTTTGTGTGGATGTCAGTGGACATGAACACATGTTGCTGCTATCTTGCTAGAAGTGGATTGTCTTTTGCTTTGGTGCGTCTTGCAATTATCTCAATCAAGTTAGAGAAAAAAAGAAAAAAGAAAACTAAAATCAACACGTCTTCGTCTCAGTTCACACCAACACATTTCCTGCACATCTCTCAGCAAAGAATTGTGTCAAGCTGAGCTGCAATGAGGAACTAACACCTCAATTCTGGTTAGCCAGGAGTGAGTCTCCACTCCTCTACTACATATCAGACTTTTTTATGTAAGGGGCTTACTGACTCCCTATTGAGCAGCAGCGACAGCCTAGGCCTAGCCTAAGCCAGACTCAGCAACACCGTGTTTCAAAAATTCAGTTCAGTCAAAGAGTATGTGCTAAAATTCATTTTTTAAAGGGATAGTTTGGATTTTTTATGTGGGGTTGTACAAGGTACTGTACTACATGCAGTAGAATGCTAGCCTGGGTAAACCCAGCCTCCACGTGATCTCTATCTATGTGCTATCAGTCACAAGTGTCTGGACGCTGGGCCATTCAGAGCGATTTCTGGCGCGAGGCAAATTCAATCGCACAATGAGTGACGGCGTGACTGCCAACATCAGCTCCTGCTGTGATCGGCCAATCAGAGAGTGCGTCTTTGTCAATGACGTGTAACAGCTGCACGGCTGCTGCACTACCAGCCATTAGCATTTGGTCTCTCAGGAGCATAGCTACGAAGCTAGCTATGGCTTAGAACCACGTTGAGGAAATTCAAGTGAAAACAGCTGTCAGTTCGGTTGTAGCAGAAATAGACTCAGTCACTGCAATTAAACCAGAACAAGAACGTGTACTAGTGGAGTTTCTCGGGGGGAAAGATGTGTTCGCCGTTCTCCAGACTGGATTTGGGAAAAGTTTGATTTATCAACTGGCTCCGTTGGTGATGAAGAAGATTTGTCCCACCAACACACGTCACCCACAAATGGTAAATACAAACTAATTGTATTTCAAGATCTATAGATTAACGTTATGAATGTTTTAGATTAATGTTATGAATGTTTGAGGCTCTAAATCCACATGGAGATTATATTATTGAGTCGGTCATGAGTTTCATACACTTTCTCTAATAAAACATGCAAGGCTCTTATCAAATGGGGATCCTGTCACAAAATCTTGTCAAATTGGGGTCCGTGGTCTAATTTGTGTCAGTTAAGGGGTCCTTGACTTGAAAGTTTGAGAACCACTGCCTTCATGTACAATGTGGGCTTGTTTTTTTGGAGTTTTTTTTTTTTATGAATTAATGAATGAATTCATTCATCTGGTGTAGTTAACTATGTTTTGTTTATGTATGTTGGCTTATCTAATTCAGGGCCATTGCCCTATTCTACAATAGATCTAGTGCTGTTGATGCATTATTACTTATGCTCACTTTCAATGTGTTTAAGAATATTTGTTTGAGTAACTAATTGACACAAATACAGGAAGTGACTGGAAGCTCTCTCTATAGTCCATCATCTCTGGTAAGATGCTTTGGGGAAATGCAGAACTGCCTGTTTTGTGAACATCAGAGTGTCTATTGAATTGGTGGTAAAGGTTCAAACCAGAAAATGTGTTTATCAAGTGTTTCCGAGTGCTTAACTTGCAATAGTAATTGTGACAGGGAACGAGTAAGGAACGAACCATTAGTTCACGAATAGTTAATGATTAGTTAATGAGTAGTTGATAGGTAGTTCCTTAATGGTAGTTACTTAAGAACTGACCATTAGTTACCATGTTAACGAACCAGTAAGTAATGATTACTTCCCTAAAAAAATTTTTTTTTTCATTTGTTTTCATTCACTAGTTCATTAATAGTTAATGGGTAGTTCCTTAAAGATCCTTAATGGTAGTTACTTAAGAACTGACCATTAGTTCCCATGGTAGTTACTTAAGAACTGACCATTAGTTACCATGTTAACGAACCAGTAAGTAATGATTACTTCCCTAAATTTTTTTTTTATATATTTCACTAGTTCATGAACAGGTAGTTCCTTAAGAACTGACTATTAGTTACCATGTTCGTGAGCATGACTCCACCAAATACTTACCAGTTGTTCATGAGTACTCATCGTTACTTCATGATTACCTTACCATTACTTACCATGTTAGTGCATCATTACTTCCTTCTTACTTTACCATTAGTTCCCATGTTTGTGCCCCCTCAAGTAAAGGAGTACATCTTACTGAGTAGTAACGAAGGAATACACCATTACTTCCTGCTTACTTTACCATTAGTTCCCATGTTTGTGCCCCCTCAAGTAAAGCAGTACATCTTACTGAGTTGTTACTAAGGAATACACCATTACTTCCTGCTTACTTTACCATTACTTAACATGTTTGTGCCCCCTCAAGTAAAGCAGTACATCTTACTGAGTAGTTACTAAGGAATACACCATTACTTAAATAAAGTAAGCAGGAAGTAATGTATTCTTCGTTACTACTCAGTAAGATGTACTCCTTTACTTGAGGGGGCACAAACATGGGAACTAATGGTAAAGTAAGCAGGAAGTAATGATGCACTAACATGGTAAGTAATGGTAAGGTAATCATGAAGTAACGATGAGTACTCATGAACAACTGGTAAGTATATGGTGGAGTCATGCTCACGAACATGGTAACTAATAGTCAGTTCTTAAGGAACTACCTGTTCATGAACTAGTGAAATATATTAAAAAAAAAATTTAGGGAAGTAATCATTACTTACTGGTTCGTTAACATGGTAACTAATGGTCAGTTCTTAAGTAACTACCATGGGAACTAATGGTCAGTTCTTAAGTAACTACCATTAAGGATCTTTAAGGAACTACCCATTAACTATTAATGAACTAGTGAATGAAAACAAATGAAAAAAAATTTTTTTAGGGAAGTAATCATTACTTACTGGTTCGTTAACATGGTAACTAATGGTCAGTTCTTAAGTAACTACCATTAAGGAACTACCTATCAACTACTCATTAACTAATCATTAACTATTCATGAACTAATGGTTCGTTCCTTACTCGTTCCTCAGTAACTACCCATTTTTTGTGTTACAGTATTATGAAGTGTTACCAAACTACCTAGTGCCCAACTACTACATGTAATTAACTGAACTTAACGCTGGCTATGGGTGAGTTGGTGAAGAATGAGACCTGATTGTGTGTGTGTGTGTGTGTGTTACTCACTTATGGCCCAATTCCACCGCAGGTAGTAGCGCGGTCCCGCTCCGCTCGACTCAATAAATGGTCTCATTCCACCACTAAAAACTATCCCAACCCGGGTTGTATTGGAGTCGAGTCGTGTTACTTTTAGTACCTGCCTCGTCGTGGTTCTAGTGTGAACCCGGGTTCATACGGTGACGTGAAAACATTGTTGACGACTGATTGGTTAGGCAGAATCGTGTTTACTCTGTCTACTGACTGTCAATTCAATGCTGGTGGCTGCATACCAGTTTAGTGGTCTTACCTCTTCTGTTATGTATATTTCCATCAGTCTTTTGTGTTGCTGCCTTCGCCTCCGGTGAAATAAAATCGGGGGAGCTCAGGGAGCTCTGTAGCTGAGTGCAGGCTGCAGCGCTCCGCTAGGCCGCAGCGGGTGTTTGGTGAAGCCGCGGTCTTGCCTGGTGAGAGGCTGCGGGGTAGAGGCTTCACTCTGTTGCGCCTCTCCCGTCCCCGCACAGCGCAGCGCATGCCTGTGAGTTTGACTAACTACAAAGTGATATCCATTCTCTTGGCCGATTGTCACATTTGCCCATGTACACTGTAGGTCATTTAGAGGCACCAGTATTTCATAAACAGTTTAAAAGTTCTGTGGATGGATTTAATTGTAACGTTATGTTATAGCCTACTTCGGCTATAAGCGAAGGACAGATATGCGGTCGCTATGACGACCAGCTGTGGGCAGGGGTGGGTGGGGGCAGATGATCCGCGGTGGAAGCAAAACGTCCATCGGGCCGATACGTTTAGAGCCGAGTGGTGACGAGCTGTGCAGGGCAGTAAAATGTGGTGGAAATGAGCCATTAGCTGCTTATCTTGTGTCTTCTTCTCTTTTGGTGTATTTGATCTGGGGTCACGACCCCCACAGTTGTTTACATTTGCATAGATCTCCTCCACCTCGTCGCTCCCTCCAGCTGTGTTTACGGCCCTCTCTGCCCTCTGTCTTTGACGCTCCTCTTCTTCCACAGCATCTTCGTCATCGTAGATGTGAACGTGCTCAGACATCTCCATCTTCTGTCTCAACGCTCTGCACGGAAGCGAGGCCTACGCGGGAGCTGATGAAGGCTGTTTGCTTGAGCCTATTTACTCCGTAAGCGAGACAACTGCTGAGGATGATAGTCCAGGCATTTTATGCAAATATGTGGGTCAACCTCACACTAATTGCAACAAAACCAAACTCAACTGATTTTGTATCCTCAATATGTCCTCAATGAAGGAAGGAGGAAAAGTGTTAAGGAAATGTATGAAGGGAAAGTTTTGAAAATGACCTAAATATGATGGTAGCCTATGGAAGCCTATGGAAGCCTTTTTTTTTTTTTTTTTTAAATGTGCCATAAATCTCATCACTTATATCCTGTATGTGTTTTTTGCTTCAAGGAGAAAAAAATAAAAAATAAAAATAAAATAAAAAAAATGTTAAAAAATAAATAAAAAAATGTTTTTGGTAGCATCATATAGGTAATTTTCAAAATTTTCACTTCATACATTTCCTTAACACTTTTTTTCCTTCATTGAGGACATATTGAGGATACAAAATCAGTTGAGTTTGGTTTTGTTGCAATTAGTGTGAGGTCAAGTGACATTTTTACTGGACTATGATGGCACAAATGTGAGTATTGACGTAGTAGCAATGGCTCTATATACCACCACCACCACCGCTTCGCTTAGGTGATTGGCTCAGCAGATCAGGAGAGACAGATGTCCTTAGCTGATTGGATATTGGGAAATGTAGAAGGGGCAGTTGTGATGTCACTAGTGATGTCACTCGAGCAATTGTGATGTCACCAGTGATGTCACTCGAGCAATTGTGATGTCATCAGTGATGTCACTCAAGCAATTGTGACGTCATCAGTGATGTCACTAAGGAGTTACACACCCTGAATGACGAGGGGCATGTACGCATGGGGTGCTCTAAACTATGCTGTAGAGGTTAGTCTTCCATGATTGAAATTCAGTCAAAGACCACACAAAATCACTTTAAGTCTTGAGTCGAGAGTGAAGAAAAGATGAGCTGTTAAATCTACACTTCTACTGAATGCTTAACAAAACTGATCCTGGTCCCAACAGCCATTCTTGTTCTGAAGCTATGAGACAAAGATTACAAAGTGCTTTACAAACAATAAAACAATCTCTTAAAAGGAGCATTTCACGTTCTCTGTGTGAATGGCAGTCTTGGTGTGAGGTGTAAAGTCACAATATGTTTTCATTTGAGATGACACATAATGTTAGAAGTCAATCACTTTTTCACAGACCCATCATTCCAGCTGTTTAGTTCTTGAGTCCAATAAGTGTGAACACAGTCCTCTTCATTATAAGCACTACTGGGCTGATCTTTGCTCCAGAACCTGTTTAAAAAAAGAAAAGAGTCAACTGCACTTGATGGAAAATAAGAAGCACGATGCATCATCAGGCCAACCTGTTCACTGACTGGTGGCGAACGTTCACTGAAGTATAAATGCAACACCATGAACACCACTTTCTTTTTCGTCTGCGACCATGTGCTGAGAGACACTTTCTAAAGTATAAATTAAGCTTTAGGTTCCTGAGGACCAACTCACTTGGGAAGTTTTCAGTTATTTGGGACCTGTTTCTGGCCTATCTCGCTGAAGTTGGGGGCAACGGGTGACTCGCCTGGCTGGTTTCTCATGGACCCCTTGCATAATATCTTCTATAAACCTATAAGCACCTTATGTGCAGGGCTGGACTGCAATGTAATTCTACCGGTGCAATGGCCGGTGGGCCGCTGGCTAGTGGGCCGGTCAGGTTTTTCCCTTGCCAAAATTTTGTCTGACTTTGAATCATTAGTTATTTAGCCGCCTTCCCGACGAGCTAGCATGACAAGCTTGGCCCCATTGGAAACCTTAGGTTGTCTAGTTTCAAATGATATCCCTACCTTTGACCTAGCTAAAGAATTGAGCGAACCACGGTCTCTGAAAGAGTCTCACCGGCGTTCCTGCCAGAAATCCTGCGGGTCTCATAGGGGTAATAAAACATTGGAAAAAAACACATTTTGGACAGGTTTTTGTCTTGGTATTGTAGCGTTCCAGGTAATCCAGGTATTACCTGTAATGTGATGTGCAATAGAAGTGTCTAGATTGCACCTAGGAACTAATGTGTGTGGGTGTGTTCCTAGGGGAAACGGGGTATATAGGACCAGCGGCCGGGGTGCCGGATGTCAGTCTAGCTATGGAGCGAGCTGAGACGGTTGCTGTGTGTAGAGCTAGCGGTGTGAAGCTAGCTGCTAGGAGCTAAAGGAGCCTGTGAATAAAGACCCTGTACCAACTACAACTCTCCGTTCCTTGGTGTATCAGCGATATGTTACATTGGTGTCAGAAGTGGGATGGGATGGCCGCGCGGTCATCGGAAGGCAGCCCGGATGGGATGCGTGAGGGAGCTGAAAGCGTCCGCCAGTTGCTGCACCAAGCTGGTAAGGCAGGGAGTAAGCTGAAGCGCAGGGGCTGCGCTTCCCACAGGAGGAGGTAGTGTAGCGATCCTGGGTCGCTAAGGATAAGAGCAAGCATGTGAGCCTAAGCTAAAGGGATGCACGTGCACGTGGACCCCTCAAAAGTGCCCTACTACACTGGAACCCCTCTTAAGGACCCCAGGACTCCACTTTTAGAACCACTGAGTTAAAAAATATCTGTGATACTGAATAAAACCACTAGGTGGAGTAAATGCTCTCAAATCCAGTGAAAAGTTTTGCAGTGAAGAATACTGTATTGTCTCTACACACAAAAATAGTTCCCCTGGCGTGTGGATTCGCCTGTTTTAATCTCGCTGGCGTTTAAAACAGTACAATTACATAAAAAGATTTCCCCCACAGCATGACCATAATAATATTGTTGTCTCAAAAACCACGAGTGTCCATTGATTCTGCAAGGATTGGAAGGCTATCGCATTTGTCATTAATTAAGCGCATTTCGATGGCAACTGGCAAAACAACACACTGCATGTCCTATACCGACGAGACGACACCACTACTAGGAACACATTTTTATAGGCCTACAAAGTTTTGGCTGATAATACCGCGGACGCCACCTGAACCTGAATGTAGGCCAGTCATGTGACCGCAGAGAGGGTCCACACTCCACAGTCTGGCCGCAGTTTCCTCAGACAAATTCAGGAGTTTGTGGAGTCTGGAGGAGGGAAGCATCTCTCAGGCAGGGGGATGGCTTGTGGGAACAACGGACATGTTTATGGGGAGGAGAAAGGCCGGGGTGATTCGTGTGTTTTGACTGTATATTAAACCGCGTTCCTCACCTGTGCGGGACATGATCGCGGATATAGAGAGCACAGATAGAGGACTGATGGAGGCTGAAGGGACTGCGGGACGTGAGAGAGGAGAGGACAGTCTCCAGAGGAGCCTGGCAGCGGTCAGCTGTCCTGCTCTGTCCGCAGCTCCTCTCAGCTTACCCGGGGTCATGGACGCTGAGGGGAGGGTGGACGAGTCCAGGCTCAGGATGCACATTTTCAAAAATGGTATGCTGCTCTAATTGCAAAGCGATTTAATCTATCTATCTATCTATCTATCTATCTATCTATCTATCTATCTATCTATCTATCTATCTATCTATCATCTATCTATCTATCTATCTATCTATCTATCTATCTATCTATCTATCTAGGCTATCTATCTATCTCTCTATATCTATCTCTATCTATCTCTATCTATCTATCTGTATCTCTATCTATTTATCTATCTATCTATCTATCTCTATCTATCTATCTATCTATCTATCTATCTATCTATCTATCTATCTATCTACGGTATCTATCTACTGTAATTCATCTATCTTTTCCAATTCAATTGAACGGCTTTATTGACATGAGATATAAAAATTAGCCTATATTGCCAAAGCAAAGTCAACCAATTCAAATTGTCCACCCAGTGGGCTGTTTCATGTAGCCTACCTGTAGCAAGACAGGGGTCAGTCAGTTAGTTCCTATTGTGTTTACACTTGTCACTACCTGTGACAGTAGCCTACTAGTGAGCAGGTAAAACAGACGGAGTTTTGAACAGGAAGTCATAACACAACTGGGTCAACTGGGCGGGGCTACATAAGGTGAATTGGCTACCAAATTGCCATGATAATATTATGGGGGGTGGGGAGTGAAATGAATAGAATAAAGTTGGTGAGAATATTTGTTCTAAGGTTCATACATATTTTGGCAAAGCTGTCTCATTAAGAAAAGCTGACATATTTATCTCAAGCAGTTTAGAATTAGAAATATAGGAGTTTCTTGAAAAAATGACCGTGTGCCGTTTGGTGTTCAGAAAATGTTTTGACAAGGACTTTAAGATCAGAGGTGTTGAAAAGCACAATTCACATCCAAGTCAAGAGGAAGTCAAGTGATGCTTTGCTTCAGGATACTGGCTGAGCCACAGTCAAACCATTATGTGAAGTCCAACATTCAACTCTGTCTGGACCCCCTCAAGCAAAGAATTCCAGCATGACTGTTGTGATAAAACAACAGATACCATTTATAGAGTTGGTATCGTTTCTAAGCAGCAGAAGGAAATAGCATCATGAGATTCACCAATGGTATTCATCTGTCACGTTATGGGAACAACAATAAACACATCACAGAGATAGATCCTCAGCGGGGGAAGTAGCTAGATGAAAAGTGTGAAGCTCAGAACTGTATAAACGAGGATAACTCTGGCTGGGTGTTGGATGGATAATGTGTACACATAGTTGTTAGTCACTTCACTGGGTCACTGAAACACATCCTTTGATGTACTACTGACCCAATGGTAATTAAAAGAGAGAAAAAATATTTTGAGTGCTAGAAAGTAGAAATGACAACACTTGCCCTTGCACCAGGCATAAGATACTGTAGGGCCCCCTGAGTGTGGACAATAAACTGGCTACAACACAGAGAGCCTCTCACTTGACGTAAAACGTCGCATTGAATCTATCATTTCTGAGCAGGAATGTAAAGAGTCACACTCCTTTTCTGTGCCCCTGTAACCTTCATGCACATTCCATCCATACACACATGCTAACTTAAGCTTTAAGAGCTCATGGGTGCAAAACATTACATCATGTCAGATCTCCCAGGAAGCAGGGTAAAGTTCACCGTGGTTGGGATCAGTGATAGTTTTCCAAATTGGGCATGATGGCGCCTCCGTCCGATACCCTGTGATACGCAGACTTTCCTCAGCTGAGAATGTTAATTCTGGCATGTGATCCATATGGGGATTTGTTTTGGTCTAGTGGTGATGGGTTTGGCTGAATGATAATTGCTCAATGTGTGTCTTGACCTCTGGACCGAGAAGGCTTTAGAAGAGTCAATTATATTAAACACTGTGATCACAAGCTTTTTAAATCCCTGTCAAGGTGGTGTGTGTCCCTCTGAGCGTGGCTTGGTGTGGCGCTTCCTGTTTGGCATGTACCCCTGCAGTTCCACAGCTTTAGAGCGCCCTCTGCTGCAGGAGCAGCTGGCCGTTCGTTACCAGGTCATGAAGAGGAAGTGGCAGCAGTTCTTTCCTTCAGCTGTGCGGCTGCGGCTCAACGGCACTGATGGTAAGGGCCTAACACCACACACTGTTTTCTCAGATGATTCCTTAACTCATTGAGTGCCAAGGACGAGTATGTTCGTCAATTGCGTTTTTTGACGGTGGGACGTGGATCAAAGCCAGATCCATCTCCTGTGAAAGTATGGTGGATGTTGAATGTGTAAAAGCTATTTTAGGGACCCATTAGGTGGCGACAGTGCTCTCCAGATTAGAGAAAGGCGAGGAAAAAAGAGAGAAGAAGTCATGTGGAAACGGAAATCGCATCGATATGCATGAAGCATAACGTTAGCTGTGCCTGTGAACAGCAGTCAATCTGCTGCCACAATTGAGCCCCTCTGTCTCCGCTGCGATAGCCCCTCCATATGATTTAGTTGCCGACACCAGCGTCTTTCTGAAAAGTTACATTATTCTCAGCTGGGAGCCGGCGACAGGCTGTGAAAAAGCGGGGTGCAGCGCACTTTTCAGTGCAGAGCAAACGCAGAGCAAACGCACTCGCAGCAGAGCCCCAGAGACACTCCCACGGAGGAGGAGGAGGGGGGTGGGGCACGCAGGGCACTACAGCATACAACCATTGACAGTAAACACAGACCCAGGCAGCAGGCTCGATGCACAGAGACAGGCAAACAAGCTAGAATATCTGATGCCCACCAGCAGTAAATCAAGACCAGCAAGAAGGTGTAGGGTCTGCGCACGCAGGGGCCAGGGCTGCTGGTTGCAGCTAAAAAATATTATTTGGCCAAACAAAATTCCTTTGTTTTCACTGTTTTATTGAAGGAAATTATTTTTGAGGTGTCATTACATCAGAAAATATTAGCTTCAGAGTCAATGATGTGCTTGAAATGCTTCCTTTCACAAAAGGCTGAATATCTCAGATTCTAAATTGAAACGTGTGTTTTGCTGAAATCAACCTATCTTCTCCGGCTGATAACTAAAGAACGGAAAATGATATCAATAAACTTTTTTTTGCAGATGATAGAAGAGAGTCTCATCGTTCTTTGTGCGTGTTCGCTGTTTACATAGTAATATCACACAATATTCTGTGGGCCTCGAGAAAACGCTCTGAAACTCTGGCACTGGGAGCGTCCGTTCTCCAAAAGTGGCTGGCACTCAATGAGTTAAAGGATAAGTTCACCCAAAAATGAAAATTCAGTCATCATCTACTCACCCCATGCCGATGGAAGGACAGGTGAAGTTTTTTTTAGTCCGCAACACATTTGTGGTGTTCCACAGCAAAACACTGTTGCATAATTATCCTAAACAATTGAAGTGAATGGACTTTCAAACGTAAAAAAATAAAAAATAAAATAAAAAAAGATTCCATACTGCTCACCTGGTGTACTGTAATCCAAGTCTCCACAAGCCCTGAGATGCCAAGTTGACTTGGGTTAGGGTTAGGCTGAGCAGCTGTGCAGCTTCGCAACAGTGTTTTGTTGCGAAGTCCACAAATGTTTTGTGGACCAAAAACCTTTACCTGTCCTTCCATCGAGTAGATAATCACTGAATTTTCATTTTTTGGGTGAACTTAACCCTTTAAACGTTCTGTAGTGTGTCAACCAAGTCACTCTTGTCAATCATTCTCATACCATCATGTTTTTTATGGTCCTGCTCGCTCTCTCTTTAAAACATCTCTTGTGTGTCTTTATCCTTTGACTGTGTAATCCTGTCTCCTTCCAGCTGAGTTGGTGGCAGCAGTCAGATACTTTGACCAGAGGCAGGCCCAGGCCCAGCAAGAGGCTCAGCACCACAGCGAGGAGCTCAGGGACAGGCTGGCTTTCTTGGAGCTACAGGCACAGGTTTTACCAATTAAAATGCATTTATTTCATCATTGTCTGTTTCATTTTCAGAGTGTAAAGCTGTGACTCTATTATTCATATCGCTGTAATTCCATTAGATTTGTTTTCTTTGCCATTGTTTGGCATTAGGGTTGTGCGATGTCACCAAAATACCCATCGTGATTGTTTTACAGTGAAACATCGTTTTGAACGATGGCATCGTCATTGGGGTGGGGTTGGGGGTTGGGGGAATAATTAATTATTTATTAAGTCGCTGCATTGCTGCAATGCCATGTGGCTAGCCGCTGCAATGCGTTCATATTAAGAGATCAGCTGAGCCTGAGCTCTACATGATACCAACGGGCTTGAATAGGCTATTAGCCTCTGCTCTGTGCTACAGCACACAGCCAGGCGACTGAAGTGGGCAGTGGCTGTCACTACCAGCAATTTGAACGGCGCAAAACAACTAACGTTAACGTTACAGATCCTCACCAACAACGTGTGTGTGTTGAATTTAACGAACTGGCAGAAAACCGACTGAATTACTGGCTGATATAACGTTAGATTCGCGTGGGCTTTTGAACCTAATCTAATGAGAGTTTAGGAGAAATGGCTTGAGAAACGCAGCTGCTGCTGTATCTATATGGAGCGACTCCAACTTTCACTTTGGAAACAGGCGAGTTAAATTCACGGTTGAAGACTTGTACTCACTTTGGGTTGAAAACAGGAAAGAACTTGAAGTTTCTTTGTCTTAAAAAGTTTTCACAACAACACAGCCGACACGCGCGGGGGACGCCCCGGCGACATTAAACAAGCGCCCCCTGTTCAGAGAAGCAGTGGAGTGGAGGAGGGGGAGGAGGGGAGGCTTACCTGAACTGAACTGGATGCGCTTGTTTAATGCCGCCGGCGCATCCCCCGCGCGTCACGGTAAGTGGTCTTGGCCTCTTTTATTATTAAAACTGCACAATTTTAATTCTAATAGATAATGAATTACGATGATCCGATGTAGAAGGCTCAGAGGTCGATGGGGGGGTCGGCCCATCACGATGCCATCGTCCATCGTGCCAACCCTATTTGGCATGATACATATCTGCTAGCTAGAGCAGTTAGACCCAGAGGCGCAGCTTGTGAACAGGCAATGCAGGCAATTTCTTGGGGCCCCAGGCCATTAGGGGCCCTCGATGGCTGAGAAACATTACTCCACAGCAATGACCGCAACTCCCTCCCCATAAACAACCAATGGATGATTTTCAATGACATTGAAACCCCCCTAAAGAGGCCCCATGTCATTGGCGTCATACTCGTATGGTTCATGTACATTCTCTTGAATTGAAAGTGAAACATACATTCAAGAGAATGCATGTGAATCATGCTCGTTTGACAGGAATGATTCACGGTCATTCACTTTCAATTCAAGAGAACATATGTGAATCATTCCTCTCAAACTTGCATGATTCATGTACTTTCTCTTGAATTGATTTTATTTATTTGACACATTTTCATAAAAAAAACTTTACAAAAGTAACGTGTAGAAGAACTCTCTTCAACAGTCTCTTCATGTTAGGGTGTGGTTAGATGGTGTAGTGATGTGGACCCAAATGCAGAGGAGAGAGAAGCAGCAGGCAAGGTTTAAGGTATAACAGAAAAAGTCTTTACTCAGGAACGTCAAAATACAAAAACAAAACGCACTAGCCCGAGGCTAGGCTATACTCAGGAACAGGATATCAAAAACACAGGACAGGGTTGCTAGTACATACCACACCGGGGAACAGAGAGACAATGAACCGACAAACACCACCCACAGACTCAGACAATATATAGACAGCTGGGAAGGCAGGAACACAGGGCAAAACGGGAGAACTGATTGGTGGGGAGAACTCAGGTAATGGGGCAGACTAACGAGACACATAGGCAACAGGTGGGAGGAATTAAGGCAGACTTAACGAGGGAACATGAACAGGTGGGGAGCAGACAGAGACTACACAAGGAATAAACACAACACAACTAATTTCTGTACAGCATACCACTGAATGTCCACTGAGTTTAGCTCCTCAGTAAATAATCACACAGCAGGCAGAGCAGGCCACACCGTGGCCTGGGCATGACACTTCAACAGTCTCGTCAACAGTGCTGGCAGACATGACCGTTTGTAGTGGCCAGCTACTCGCATCGCTAGCTGGCCAAAAAAAAGAGGATGAGGAAAAGGAAAGCCAGATAGTGGAGCAGAGAGGCCTACTGATTAAGCAGTTACATAGTAGGCTACTGAATGCAGACTGACAGACTGAATCAGTCCAGCAAGATCACTGGACACAAACGCCAACTCCAGGACTTATTATCTCAATCAATAAGCAAAATGGCAATCTAGCTCTATAACAACCCCACCCACCCTCTCCACACAGCAAATAATTCACTTATAGTGATCAATACTCTGCTTACAGTGATCATTTTGAGCCTTGGCACACCTGAGAACAGTGGAAGAAATGTTTAAAACTACATTTTATATATTTTTTACTTACAATAGCTGGAGGCCTAACTTACTGTATTTTTAAAGTCAATAACATTCAGTAAATAGCGAAGCTGTCCATTTCATTACTTTATATGTACTGTATTCATGTCATAAATATACAAATGTCAATTAGATGGTAATCTGCATGAGAAATAAAGAAAAAGAAGAAAATCTGTTATAATGATCATCTGCTGATAGTGATCAGTTTGACCCATCCCAAGGTGATCACTATAAGAGGAGTTCACTGTATAATATATAATGTGACAATGTTGAAGTTATTGGGTTATTTATTTAGGTTTTTATTGTTTTTGAATAAAAAAAGTTTAGATTTTGTACTTTTTTTTTACCAATTATTTATAAAATAATTGTGATGAACGCTGGTTGGACGGGGCCCCTTGGAATATTTGCCTAGGGCCCCAACAGACTCTAGAATCGCCACTGGTTAGACCTAGTTAAGTTAGTTAAACAAACTGTGTTCGCCATTCACCTGCTTGTGCTATTAAGGCAATGGGTCTCAAACCTTTGTTTTCACGTCAAGGACCCCTAAACTGCACAAATTAGACCACGGACCCCCATCTGATAAGATTCTGTCCCAGGGTCCCCGATCTGATAAGATCTTTTGCTTTTAGATAGTTTAGATTAGTTTTATTACATAGAGTTTATGAAACCCATGACCAAAATAGTCATACATTGTCATTATTTATGGATGAAATTATAGTGAAAATAAATTATTCCGCTTTTTGCTGGGGTCCCCCTGGAATCACCTCAAGGAACCCTAGGGGTCCCTTGACCCCACTTTTGAGAACCACTGACCTAAGGTGTGTAGTGCTTGCTAAAGTGTGAGCACATAAGAGCAGCTGATAGATTGTGCATTCAGACAGTAATACTTTATGTCAGAATCAGAATCAGCTTTATTGGCCAAGTATGTACACATACAAGGAAATTGGCTCCGGAAATGTGCATCCCTTCATCAGACTACCATACTCTCACTATAGATGTATGTATTTAATGGTATAGTTTAGTATAGTTTAGTGCAGTATAGTATAGTTTCTAATATGATATATAACCAAGTCTAAAGTATGGTCTGTTTTTTTGTCTGTGTTTTCTCTCTTCCTCCCTGTGAACATCAGGTGTTGTTTGAGCGCGTTACATTCGACCTGAAGGAGCTACAGGAGGCCATACGAATCATTGACAAGGATGTGCCTCGAACTAACAGACACCTGACCTATTACCTGTGAGTGCTACTGTTACAGTTCTATTACCTGTGAGTGCTACTGTTACAGTTCTATTACCTGTGAGTGCTAGTGTTACAGTTCTATTACCTGTGAGTGCTAGTGTTACAGTTCTATTACCTGTGAGTGCTAGTGTTACAGTTCTATTACCTGTGAGTGCTACTGTTACAGTTCTATTACCTGTGAGTGCTACTGTTACAGTTATATTACCTGTGAGTGCTAGTGTTACAGTTCTATTACCTGTGAGTGCTAGTGTTACAGTTCTATTACCTGTGAGTGCTACTGTTACAGTTATATTACCTGTGAGTGCTAGTGTTACAGTTCTATTACCTGTGAGTGCTAGTGTTACAGTTCTATTACCTGTGAGTGCTACTGTTACAGTTCTATTACCTGTGAGTGCTAGTGTTACAGTTCTATTACCTGTGAGTGCTAGTGTTACAGTTATATTACCTGTGAGTGCTACTGTTACAGTTCTATTACCTGTGAGTGCTAGTGTTACAGTTCTATTACCTGTGAGTGCTAGTGTTACAGTTATATTACCTGTGAGTGCTACTGTTACAGTTCTATTACCTGTGAGTGCTAGTGTTACAGTTCTATTACCTGTGAGTGCTAGTGTTACAGTTCTATTACCTGTGAGTGCTAGTGTTACAGTTATATTCCCTGTGAGTGCTAGTGTTACAGTTCTATTACCTGTGAGTGCTAGTGTTACAGTTATATTACCTGTGAGTGCTACTGTTACAGTTCTATTACCTGTGAGTGCTACTGTTACAGTTCTATTACCTGTGAGTGCTACTGTTACAGTTCTATTACCTGTGAGTGCTAGTGTTACAGTTCTATTACCTGTGAGTGCTACTGTTACAGTTCTATTACCTGTGAGTGCTAGTGTTACAGTTCTATTACCTGTGAGTGCTAGTGTTACAGTTCTATTACCTGTGAGTGCTACTGTTACAGTTCTATTACCTGTGAGTGCTAGTGTTACAGTTCTATTACCTGTGAGTGCTACTGTTATAATTTGGGTCTCAAATCTGTTTAACTAATCAATAATCATATCAATTTAACATCGTATTATCTAGGGTATCATTTAAGGCAGGGATACTCAACTTGCTTTGCCCCTGTGGCCACTTTTGCAAAATGACAGGAGGCCAGGGGCCAGTTAATAAACAAACATTAATAATATAATTTTTTTTGTAGCGGATTGTAGGTATTTGGGGTGTCAGCCGGAGTTTAGTCTGATAACTTTGTGCACACAGGATAGGTTAAGTTAAGGTAGTTAGTACATAAGTAAGTGGGCAGGGTGAGCAGGTGGCGATATTTGAGAATTTAGCTGGAGCTCAGTCGAAGTTTATAGTTTTCATTGTGAATTTGAAAATGGCCAGGGGGCCACTTGGCACCCTATCACGGGCCGCATCTGGCCCACGGGCCGCAAGTTGAGTATCACTGATTTAAGGTTTAACTGCTCACTAGCTTTATCCAACACCTTGAGTCCTTCACCATAAACTATTAATTGAACAACATGCATTTGGACTGTTTGAACTGTCATGAGTTTCACATTAGCATCACCATGTTTTGCAAAGTCAGCCAATCATAGTCAGCAGCATGCCTTTTTCTATTGTCAATTAAAATTTAAGTTACGCGTCAGAACAGATAGTCAGTCTCTGGAATTTGATTGCTGACCCTTGACACAGAGTTTGTGGGAGCAATCAGCCAGACCCTAACCCTAACCCTAACCCTAACCAGCCAAAAGTGATTCAGTTTCTGACTGTCACCAGCATGTTGACAGGGTATTGTTTGTGAGTGGAGCAGCATGAAATAGTGCCTTCCTGGCTGGTAGGATGCAGGACGTGGTCTGTAGTCATGTAGGATGCAGGACGTGGTCTGTAGTCATGTAGGATGCAGGACGTGCTCTGTAGTCATGTAGGATGCAGGACGTGCTCTGTAGTCATGTAGGATGCAGGACGTGGTCTGTAGTCATGTAGGATGCAGGACGTGGTCTGTAGTCATGTAGGATGCAGGACGTGGTCTGTAGTCATGTAGGATGCAGGCATGCTCTGTAGTCATGCAGGATGCAGGACGTGCTCTGTAGTCATGTAGGATGCAGGACGTGGTCTGTAGTGATGTAGGATGCAGGACGTGCTCTGTAGTCATGTAGGATGCAGGACGTGGTCTGTAGTCATGTAGGATGCAGGCATGCTCTGTAGTCATGCAGGATGCAGGACGTGCTCTGTAGTCATGTAGGATGCAGGACGTGGTCTGTAGTGATGTAGGATGCAGGACGTGCTCTGTAGTCATGTAGGATACAGGACGTGGGCTGTAGTCATGTAGGATGCAGGACGTGGGCTGTAGTCATGTAGGATGCAGGACGTGGTCTGTAGTCATGTAGGATGCAGGACGTGCTCTGTAGTCATGTAGTCATGTAGGATGCAGGACGTGCTCTGTAGTCATGCAGGATGCAGGACGTGGTCTGTAGTCATGTAGGATGCAGGGCGTGGTCTGTAGTCATGTAGGATGCAAGACGTGGGCTGTAGTCATTAGGGGTGGGGGAAAAAATCGATTCACCTAAGTATCGCGATTTTTAATGTCACGATTTTTTGGATCGATCTTTTATTCCAGAATCGATAATCGCAAATTAAAAAAAAAAAAAAAAAATTTTTTTTTTTTTTTTTTTTTTTTGGGTGCTTGCAGTCAGGCCACTCACTGAACAGCAGGCCAGGCGCCGCCTACTGGTTTACTAGTGGTTTTATTACTTTATTAGTTAGTCTGAAGTAATAATTACACTTCAGGGTTAAAGTGGGTGCATCTCATTGTAAAATTGGACCCAAATCTGGCTTCAAACGGCCCAAATTTCACGCGCGTTGGCCCATATCGGCCTGGCCTGCTTGGTATCTAATGCCCGGCCTGAATTATGATCCCAGTCCGCCCCTGTTTTTAACTATATCGCCCAGCCCTACTCATGATATATAATATACAGTCTCTAGTGTATGATTCAACTTTTCCCATGTTCTAATCTAGTGTAAAAAAGCAAACAAACTGAAAAAATAAAATAAAAAAATAAACAAAAATCGCAATAAATCGTAATATCGAATCGCAATAATCGTAGAATCGCAATAATCGTGAATCGCAATATATATCGAATCGGCACCAAAGTATCGTGATAGTATCGAATCGGGAGATAAGTGAATCGGCACAGCCCTAGTAGTCATGTAGGATGCAGGGCGTGGTCTGTAGTCATGTAGGATGCAGGACGTGCTCTGTAGTCATGTAGGATGCAGGACGTGGGCTGTAGTCATGTAGGATGCAGGACGTGCTCTGTAGTCATGCAGGATGCAGGGCGTGGTCTGTAGTCATGTAGGATGCAGGACGTGCTCTGTAGTCATGTAGGATGCAGGACGTGGTCTGTAGTCATGTAGGATGCAGGACGTGGGCTGTAGTCATGTAGGATGCAGAATGTGCTCTGTAGTCATGTAGGATGCAGGACGTGCTCTGTAGTCATGTAGGATGCAGGACGTGGTCTGTAGTCATGTAGGATGCAGGACGTGCTCTGTAGTCATGTAGTCATGTAGTCATGTAGGATGCACGACGTGCTCTGTAGTCATGCAGGATGCAGGACGTGGTCTGTAGTCATGTAGGATGCAGGACGTGCTCTGTAGTCATGTAGTCATGTAGTCATGTAGGATGCAGGACGTGCTCTGTAGTCATGCAGGATGCAGGACGTGGTCTGTAGTCATGTAGGATGCAGGACGTGGTCTGTAGTCATGTAGGATGCAGGACGTGGTCTGTAGTCATGTAGGATGCAGGATGTGCTCTGTAGTCATGTAGGATGCAGGACGTGCTCTGTAGTCATGTAGGATGCAGGACGTGCTCTGTAGTCATGTAGTCATGTAGTCATGCAGGATGCAGGACGTGGTCTGGAGTCATGTAGGATGCAGGACGTGGTCTGTAGTCATGTAGGATGCAGGACGTGGGCTGTAGTCATGTAGGATGCAGGACGTGGGCTGTAGTCATGTAGGATGCAGGACGTGGTCTGTAGTCATGTAGGATGCAGGACGTGCTCTGTAGTCATGTAGTCATGTAGTCATGTAGTCATGTAGGATGCAGGATGTGCTCTGTAGTCATGCAGGATGCAGGGCGTGGTCTGTAGTCATGTAGGATGCAGGACGTGGTCTGGAGTCATGTAGGATGCAGGAGGTGCTCTGTAGTCATGTAGGATGCAGGACGTGGTCTGTAGTCATGTAGGATGCAGGATGTGGTCTGTAGTCATGTAGGATGCAGGACGTGGTCTGTAGTCATGTAGGATGCAGGACGTGGGCTGTAGTCATGTAGGATGCAGGACGTGGGCTGTAGTCATGTAGGATGCAGGACGTGGTCTGTAGTCATGTAGGATGCAGGACGTGGTCTGTAGTCATGTAGGATGCAGGACGTGGGCTGTAGTCATGTAGGATGCAGGACGTGGTCTGTAGTCATGTAGGATGCAGGACGTGGTCTGTAGTCATGTAGGATGCAGGACGTGGTCTGTAGTCATGTAGGATGCAGGACGTGGGCTGTAGTCATGTAGGATGCAGGACGTGGGCTGTAGTCATGTAGGATGCAGGACGTGGGCTGTAGTCATGTAGGATGCAGGACGTGGGCTGTAGTCATGTAGGATGCAGGACGTGGTCTGTAGTCATGTAGGATGCAGGACGTGGTCTGTAGTCATGTAGGATGCAGGACGTGGTCTGTAGTCATGTAGGATGCAGGACGTGGTCTGTAGTCATGTAGGATGCAGGACGTGGTCTGTAGTCATGTAGGATGCAGGACGTGGGCTGTAGTCATGTAGGATGCAGGACGTGGGCTGTAGTCATGTAGGATGCAGGACGTGGGCTGTAGTCATGTAGGATGCAGGACGTGGTCTGTAGTCATGTAGGATGCAGGACGTGGTCTGTAGTCATGTAGGATGCAGGACGTGGGCTGTAGTCATGTAGGATGCAGGACGTGGGCTGTAGTCATGTAGGATGCAGGACGTGGGCTGTAGTCATGTAGGATGCAGGACGTGGGCTGTAGTCATGTAGGATGCAGGATGTGGGCTGTAGTCATGTAGGATGCAGGACGTGGGCTGTAGTCATGTAGGATGCAGGACGTGGGCTGTAGTCATGTAGGATGCAGGACGTGGGCTGTAGTCATGTAGGATGCAGGACGTGGGCTGTAGTCATGTAGGATGCAGGATGTGCTCTGCTGTTTTGGCAGATAGAAGGGTTGCTGCTGCTGTATAAACGTGAAGGCACTGACAAACTGGGATTGAGAGACTTTGGGCTGGTTGCTCATAAGTACTGGACCTCATAATGTTTTAAGTTTGGGACTAGGTCTTATCCTTGTCCGAGCAGCCAGCCCTTTATGTTTTTGATAAAGCTTGCTCAGATGGCTGGCATGACTCATCAACATTATATTCTGTGCAGATATATCATCTAATAAAGTCATCTTTCTTCTTCAGAGGTGTTGAACTAATCCAACTCACCTTGAGAAATATACGATGTTAATACCTAATGTGCTTCCAGGGGTGAAGGTTCGGGCAACCTCTTGGTGTTGAGAGATATCCTCATCACTTTTGCTGCTTTTCATCCAGGTAAAGAAGAATCAGGGTGACATTCAGAAATAATAGCCTACAAATATCTTGATTGATGTTGGCCTTCATATCCCTCTCTGTTATCTATTTCTGTACAGCAAACTGGGGTACACGCACCCCTAGGGGTACATGGCAGTACTACAGGGGGTACTTGAGAGAGGAGGGAAAATGGGAAAATGAAAGACTAATTCTTGAAAATAAATGAAAGATTAAAATATATATGCTCAGCAGGCACTAATTGTAAGTCTTTCACTCCATTTCTTATTTTGTAATGTTATATCCTTCAAAAGGTGGGTTATCATTTATTCATTGCATCATATGCTGTAGTTTTCTCTTGCCGTTTTCTAAGCAAAATGTTGTAGTCGGGTGAAGGGGGTACTTGGATTCAAAAATCAGGGAAAGGGGGAACTGAAGCCAAAACAGTTTGAGAACCACTGCTGTATAGACGGTTTTCACCAGAGCGCAACCCCACAGCACTTCCTTTTTCTCAGCATTCGGCAAACTGCAGAAATATTCACTCGACATCGTTACTTTTGTTTTCGCTGCTCAGCTGTATAGACGGTTTTCACGGAATGGTCAGTCCTGCACTTGAATGTTTTTTTTTCTTTTATGTCCATAGCAAACACTGCAACAGGAAGTGAGCGGGGGTTCAATTTAGAATGTTTTTGTTGTCAAGTTAAAACCGTCTATAGAATATGTCTAGCTGCTTCCTGCTTTGACTTTGACTTCACTTGTCACCCTAGGCAGCCACAGGCAGCTTCTCCATTATGAAAGAATCCTCTGAGGACAAATATTTGTTTGTGTTGTGAAAGCAATATGTTGCTCAACGCTGTTGAATCAGCACTTTATCTGATTGTCTAGCATGTTTGTTCACTCAGCTTGTCAACAGGAGTGTTTTGCCCATCTCAGCTTTAGTGACACTGAGTATCTCATTACAAACGTTGACTCTGTGCTGTTTCTCTTGTTTTATCACCCAGAGGTCAGTTATGCCCAGGGGATGAATGACCTGTGTAGCCGCTTTCTGGAGGTTCTGGACTCTGAGGTCGACACTTTCTGGAGTTTCTCCTGCTACATGGAGAAGTTCTCCAAGGACTTCAGGGCTGATGGCCTTCACAGGAAAATAGGTGGGATTGAGAATGAGAACAACAATACAAGTTCATAAGCTTACAGTATGTTTCCATGTTGTGATAATGCCATGATTTGTTCACTATTTCTATGGCACACACACAAAAAACAGCTCAAGAATAGAGTGTGAAAATGAAATGTTCATAACACTGAAATACATTGAAATTCTAAAACAAATATTTATATGACCATACACAGACTATATGAAGTACCTTTGACAGGTACCTCACATTCAGGACCTCTAGTGGCAAAGCAGGGGTATTGGGGCATTCCTTTATAACTGGGAAATGGTAATGTGATGGTTCAAAGGTCATGAGCTCGAATGGTGTAAATAATTGGGCTATTTAATTAAACTGATTACTATCTGGTGGCAACCTCCACAGAAGGTCCGGTTAGAACACGAGATGAGACGATGTCCAAACAAGAAGATTTATTTTGTCTTCATACCCACATCACAATTATGCACCACTTTGTTAGTCCAAATGTTCAGATTGTTATAATGTGTGGTTTCTTGCACACACACTTAACATCTGAAAAGGACTTCAAACAATCTAAATAAGGCAATTGGAAGCGACACAGTAGCTAGGACTAGATTTTCAGGACATGTGGTCGACTGCCATCAAGGACTGAATGCGCTTGAAGATTGGGGTCAGAAGCGTCATGCCCATTGAAACTGATGGGGCAGTTGCCACCTCAGATTTTTTGAAAAAAGAAAAGAAGGGGGAAGTAAAATTCATGCTGTTAGTTATTATAGGTATAGTTTGCATAGCAAGTTAGTTGGCTATACTTGTACTACCATGCAGCTAAAGTTAGCATTGTAATGTTAGCCAGAGCTGTTATGGCAGTGAGCTGTTTGTTTTTACCACCACCACTATCACATGTTATACTCTAGTTAGCAAAACAGTGAATTCCATTTGATGTCTCCAGGTCAAGATGCAGTTCTTTAAAATAATTTGCATTGTGGATATAGTCTTTTATGTGAATAACATTTTGGGTGAAGCAAGATTTAGCTATTTCAAGAAAAGTGGCAGCAGTGTAGAAGCTAGTGTCGAAGTGACTAAGCTAATAACCATAAAAGCACAATCACCAAAATCTCTAAATAAATATACAGTATTCACCGTAATGAGAAAAGGAGCAAAAATATTGATGGTTAAAACTTAATAATGATATCACAACACTCTAATCCCAATGATCATTTAAAATTAGATATTGCTCTAAATCTGGCTTCAAATGGCCAACATTTTAGAAATAGCTAAATGGACTGATTCAATCATGAGTGGATTCAGCACACTTTATCTGGGCAGACTGATTGAGTCATTGCAGATCTATTCAGACCTTCAGTTGCCACTGAATTCTTTTAGCCGGGGACCTTTGGTCGACCCCTCAGAATTTTGGTTTGCATGACGCCCCTGATTGGGGTCCTACTAATATTGGGTGGTCCTAAGTGGTGGCCAATCTGCCTGATTAAAAGTCTAGAAACTAAAATAATTCTAACAGCAGAACTTCCTGGCCTTTTGTACAAACGGTGACGTCACCAGTGCTCATATTTTCTCTCCCAAACTCGTAGGAGCCTCAGCAGCCCCGACCTCAAAAATCCAAGATGGCTGCTCCGCGCAACAACAGTAGTTAAAATTGTAGTAAAGTCTGTTTATTAGCACTTCTGTCTTGTTTGTGTCTCATTAAATCAGCTGTACACACACACTGTCTAACTTCTATCTGTGTGGACATGTTGCTGCAGTGTTTGTATGTGCAAAATGCCTTGTTATCAACTGTTATTGCTACCAATGGCTAGTCTGGCTAGCGACTGGATCTGACCAAGATCTGACTCGTTTAAACGGATGTGACGCTATTCAACAGTGAACTTCCCAGCTCCCAGTTTCTGCAAATGGAACCCTAACAAAACAGATGTCATTCAACCGCCACATCCCAGTTTGTTTGCGATAAAGCAACGGGCCATATTTCAACTGAGGAGTGGGAACCCCAAGCCACAACAGTAATAACCATAGCCCTTTTCCCACATGCGCTTTGTACCGCAAAATGACCGTAACGTGGTCAAATGGCTGCATGTGGGAAAGGCGCCGTGCCGGTATAAGCGCGACCCCGTCGTCGCGGCCATTTCACCAGTTTTTAGCTAGTCAGAAGAGCGGTATGCCGCGATAGACAGACAGGTGAGAAAGGGGTCCAGTCATTTTCCGCTATCAGTGGGCTGTGACTTCGTGGACCAGGTTGCACACAGTAGACAGTCCAACACCAAATACACAGCTGATTGTTCGATATTCCCCTGGTGTTGCGTACCACCAAAGGACTATTGCCAGTCGCAAACGCGCTTCCAGTGGTTTTCGCCACCGGGTGATCCTGCGTGCGGGTCGGACCAGACTCAGCACGTAATACCGGGACATGCGAAAATGACGCTTCCATTCCACGTCGTCAAAATTGTTCAGAGCATCTTCCCAAAATAAATTCCCTTCTGGTCTCTCTCGCTTCCAGACGGCTCTAGTCTCACGCAGCAGCGCAGAGGTACATAACACTGTCATGATCTGTCCCCGGTTTAGTCTATCTTCATATTCTGCGCGACACTCTCATGGGCGAGGTGTACACACGTTACTTAATGTTCCAGCGGGCATAATCTAATCATTAGCGCACATTAAAGCAAACTGGCGAAATGATCTTGTGATAATAAGAGCAGTAGCCTATGTCAGCTTCATGTGTGTGTGTGCAGATTTTCCCCTCTCCTCTCTGCTCGCTCTCTGGCCACAGTCCGTCCTCCTCGTTCAGTCACAGCCCGACAGGGACTAAGCAACGTTGCCGACAGCCAAGGCAAGCCCGGACACATCAAATGAAGCCAGTCTGTAAAAAGTGCTTCAACGCGATGCAGGTGAACGGATAAACAAGCAAACTTATTTCACCATTCGGAGTTTTGCCGACACGTCACTCCCCACCCGCTCTGCAGTGCCGCCCCCCCCCCACATACCGGCAATTTCGCTGATAGATTCCCACATGCCAGAGGAGAGGTGTGAAGGGAAATGTCCGATATTGACTTACAGGTAATTTTCCGGTACGCATGTGGGAAAACGGCTCATGTAACATGCACACATTCTGTGCAGTTTAATTTACACTTTGCATACATTTGTTTGCATGTGACAAGAAACTCCTTTGACTACATGTAATCAGTCATGTTATGCTATTTCAAAGCTGCAATTTTGCTCATATATACCTTGTCATTATCACCATATCTGCAATAAATTCAGATGAGACTCTGCAGTACATCCCTCTGAATTAGGGATGCACGGTATATCGGCAATCACATCGGTATCGGCCAATGTTAGTCATTTTTTAACACATCGGCATCGGTGTTGCAATGTTAATATCGGTTATCGGTATCAGCCAAAATGTTCACATCAAGAGGAAAATCTATGAGGTGGTAAATCTATGATTTATGGGCTTTTCCAAATGTTTTGGAAACACAGAAATGCATTACTTTTTCAAATTCAGTGTTTACATGTGTTTTTCAGTATGTACAAAATGTGATCACAGAAATGACCATAACAGCAATGTTAATATCGGTTATCCTTATCGGCCAATATTTCATATTGGTGCATCCCTACTCTGAATGTGTTTCAGAGTTAGAAGCGGCGGTGTTGAAGGAACTAGACCCACAGCTCCATGCACACTTAGTCACAGACAGCATGGAGAGCTTCGCCTTCTGCCACAGGTACTGTGTGCACACACTGCTTGAGACCTCTTCAGCACCATTCTTTATTTTCCTCTGTGCATCTGAATATGGATGTGGTCGTATTTCACATAGCCGGACCACATAGATGTGGTCGTATTTCACAATATACAATATCAATAAACCCATAAGTTTAAATAAATAAATAATATTATATTAACAAGACAACATCCTATCACTCAATCTAGAAAACTAGCTGGTGCTGCAACAGCGCAAGGCAAGTGCGCTATCCCTCATTAGATTGTAACTCCTCAATCATCTCCCTATGGTCACTTTTAATATGATCTTGTTACTCATGACTTGGTTCTCTTTTATTTATATATATATATATATATATATATATATATATATATATATATATATATATATATATATATATATATATATATAGGAAGGAAGTGCACAGGGAGGAAGTGCACAGGGCACTACTTTCTTATATATATATATATATATATATATATATATATATATATATATATATATATATATATATATATATATATATATATATATATATAAGAAAGTAGTGCCCTGTGCACAGCTGTGCTGCTAGTCCCGGGTGCAGCTGGAGCAGGAACAGCAGAAATAGCAGTAGTAAGGAAATCCAGCGCACACCAGGTTGTCAGAATAGACTTCTTTTATTTAAGTTGCATAGATATGGCAAAACGTTAGTTTCTTTCCATAATTCCTTTCAAAAAGTGAAACTTTCATAGATTATAGATTCATTATACAACAGGTAGTTCCGGCCGGGCAATTTGATTGGACAAGAGGGATCCTACCAGTGCCGATATTTCACAATAACGCACTGGCGCTTCACTGTGTGTAGATCACTCCGCTTCACAGATGCTCTAATCAACAAAACGCTTCACAGCTGTAGAGTAGACAGTAGTAAAGTAGACAGCCTGCAGTTAATTAGGCTGATTAGGCTACATTTTCGGCAAAGCAGAAAGCTGAGGGGACTATTTTTGTTGGCGGAGGAATAAATAGAGAAATCATATATTTTCTCAGCTTTTTGTCATTTTTTTTATCAGCTTTGTTTAATAGAACAGTTGTATAAAAGCAATATCACACAAGAGGGAGTGCTGTTGTTGGCTAATATCGGCACTGCTGTGATTATCTTCGGCACTCGGCCTACGGCCTCGTGCCTACGACCGAATCACAGCAGTGCCGATATTAGCCAACAACAGCACTCCCTCTCATGTGATATTGCTTAATTACACACAAAGTGAAATATTTCTAGCCTTTATTTGTTTCATTTTTCATAATTTTGGCCTACAGCTCCAGAAAACCCCCAAAACAGTATTTCAAGAAATTAGAATAGTGTGAAGAAAATCAGCAGTTACTTCTCAGTTACAGTATGACTGACTCCAGCCTCAATCCACTCCCTCTGAATCTCAGTCAAATGTTTTAAATCGTCTTTGCTTGACAATCTGCTGAAGCCCACGGTCATCCATGGTATTTCCATGATATTCAAATTTTTTGGAAAGGATCTGTATATATATATATATATATATATATATATATATATATATATATATATATATATATATATATATAAATATATATATATATATATATATATATACTGTATATATATATATATATAAGCAATATCACACGAGAGGGAGTGCTGTTGTTGGCTAATATCGTCACGGCTGTGATTCGGTCGTAGGCACGAGGCCGCAGGCCGAGTGCCGAAGATAATCACAGCAGTGACGATATTAGACAACAACAGCACGATCTCAAGTGTGATATTGCTTTTATACAACAGTTCTATTAAACAAAGTTGATGAAAAAAATGACAAAAAGCTGAGAAAATATATGATTTCTCTATTTATTCCTCAACAAAAATAGTGCCCTCAGCTTGTAACGTGGCTGGTGTTTGTTTTGTTGATTAGAGCAGCTGTGAAACATTTTAGACAACAGCACGAGCTCGAGTGTGATATTGCTTGAAGCGTTTTGTTGATTAGAGCAGCTGTGAAGCGTTTTTGTTGATTAGAGCAGCTGTGAAGCGGAGTGATATAGCCTACCCTCTACAGCCTAACCTCCCAGCCTCTTCTACAGCCTAACCTCCCAGCCTCTTCTACAGCCTAACCTCCCCGGCCTCTTCTACAGCCTAACTTCCCAGCCTCTTCTACAGCCTAACCTCCCCGGCCTCTTCTACAGCCTAACCTCCCCGGCCTCTTCTACAGCCTAACTTCCCAGCCTCTTCTACAGCCTAACTTCCCAGCCTCTTCTACAGCCTAACCTCCCCGGCCTCTTCTACAGCCTAACCTCCCAGCCTCTTCTACAGCCTAACCTCCCCGGCCTCTTCTACAGCCTAACCTCCCCGGCCTCTTCTACAGCCTAACTTCCCAGCCTCTTCTACAGCCTAACTTCCCAGCCTCTTCTACAGCCTAACCTCCCAGCCTCTTCTACAGCCTAACCTCCCCGGCCTCTTCTACAGCCTAACCTCCCAGCCTCTTCTACAGCCTAACTTCCCAGCCTCTTCTACAGCCTAACTTCCCAGCCTCTTCTACAGCCTAACTTCCCAGCCTCTTCTACAGCCTAACCTCCCAGCCTCTTCTACAGCCTAACCTCCCCGGCCTCTTCTACAGCCTAACCTCCCCGGCCTCTTCTACAGCCTAACCTCCCCGGCCTCTTCTACAGCCTAACCTCCCCGGCCTCTCAATTTATGCATAATCACACAGCCTCTTCCATTCCTTCGAACGATGTGGTGCAGAGCATACATATTCCATTTGTTTGTTTGTGTGTGTGTGTGTGTGTGTGTTGTCCCTCTTTTAGATGGCTGCTGCTGGGTTTCCAGAGGGAGTTTGAACACAGTGATGCACTGCGGTTGTTTGAGATCCTGAGTTGTGACCACCTAGAGCTCATCTCCCTACAAGTAGACCGTGCCCGCTATCAGGAAAGGCTGGCGACAAGACCCGGCACAGGTGAAACCCATAACTCAAATTGCCGATATGACATGAATGATGATACTGTACTATATGGAAGGCCAGTTAGCCCTGTTCAGTGTCTCACATCAGTTTTGTGATTTTTCGTATGATTCCAGACGGTAATCCAGAGTCAGAGGCCCAGGCCATCAACACGGATTTCACCTTTGAGCTCTTCATCTGCGCAACCATCCTGTTAGAAAACAAAGAGTCTCTGATGAGGTGCCAAGATGACGTACAGCTCATCCAGTTTGCCAGCAGGTCGGTCTATGTTAGCTATAGAGACACTGCTTGAAATAGGCCACGCCCATCACGGGGGAAATCGCTCCGTTCACTCCCATAGACCAGCGTCATTTTCCTTGAATTAAACATAGCTAAAAGCTGTTGTGTGTTGGGCTGCGCACACAACAAATATAAATAATCACCAATTCTTTTGTACTCCCGAGCAAAACAAGGAAGCCGTTGAGAAGAAAAATGTGGATCTATCTGTCAATGAAGTAAGTTGGAGTGTTCATCTTCCGTATATAAGATCTTTGTGTGCAGCACGCGACATAGGAGAACGCCAGGATTGGGGGGGAGTTTCAGGAAGCAGAAAGTCAGCAGACAAACGTGATCAGCTCACGTCCCGTTAGCAGTTCAAATGAATGAAGTAAACGCACACAACGTCTCATTATTTGACACTAGCCAATTCCTCCTAGATATCTGCAAAACTATCTGTATCTGACGAGAGTTCCTTTGTTCGCCCGGTTAGCCACGGTTTGTTTTGCTAGAAGTTGGCACGATAGTTGGTCCTTTGTGTTTTCCCCCGTGTTTGGCGTGGTTTCTGAATGATGACGCGTTCCGCAGTGTCTCTATGGCATGAAATATAATCCCAGTTGTAGTTGTGAATCTGTTGGTCAACCCTTGCCTTCTCTGTGCAGCCTTCAGGGAACATTGGACTTAAACAGCACGCTGAAGAAAGCAGAGCGACATTTCTACGACTACTGCAAGCGCTGTGCTTGGGACTATATGAATGCCTGCTGTAGGGCACGCAAGAGCAAAGAAGATCACTTCCTTTATCAGCTTCGTGGTTTATTTTTTTGAAGAGATTGCTTCTACTGAATTCATGTCAACAGTCCAAACCTGTTTAAACTGTCATTTGACTCATAACAAGGGACCTGTAATCCTCATTGGGAGTTTTGATGGCACATAATATTCTTCGTCTTAGTCTTTATACTCCTGTGGGAGGTTTTGATGCTGCTTATTAGGATTGTGTTATAAAATATTGCTGTTTATTGTAAGTGTATTTGTTGTATGGTAGAGTGAACAAATAACAACTGAGGCAATGCAATGGTTCCCCCCAGACTGCCATAAATAACTCAAGCTTTAGTTGAAGGTTTGCTTCTTTGTTTTCAAAATAAAGTTTTCAGAGATTACCTCAATAATGTTCTTGGCCATAATCTTGAATTATATGCAATGTGCAACCACTGGAAGAAAACTGCATGAGAGGCAAGTGTTGACTACTGGGATCTGGTGTGTCGCAACAGGTGGTGTCTGTCACTAGCTGGTGTTGTACTGTATCTAATGCCAGATGGCCTATGTGTCACAGAGGCCTATGTAACAGGAATAGTCAGCCACTATTTGAGCTCTGGCCAAGGGACCATGCAGTTAGGGAAATGAACATTTGACTGGTTCTTAGTGAACCACTATCTTCACTGGTGGAAGAATCACATAAATAGTTAGATCATAAATTACTTGAGTCACAGTATAACTAATTGTGATGTGGTTTTAATGGTTGTTGGTCTTTTAAGTGGTAAAACTGTGTTTTTGATGTGCTCAAGTTATTGCGTTTACTTATATATCTTAAGATAAAGCAGCCAGTAGCCAATAATTTCCTCTTTATCAGAGAATAAAAGTGAGTGGACGGAGCACACCTATAGATTCATAGCCTCTAATTGTGCAAGCAGACATTTCGACACTACTGTGTTTTCACCTGATTCAGCTGCATTTTGCTAGAAGAACCCTGTTTCAACTTCTTCTTTATCTTGGTCAAAAAGATATTTGACTTGAAATACAGGAGTGTGGAAAACATAACAGTAGTCTGGTTAAAACCATCATGCTCACATGACCAGATGGGTTACCAGGCTAAAGATAAAGCACCCTCAAATCAAACCTCAAAACTGCACAAAAGTACAAGACTTGAGTCAAACTGCTTAGCCTGCACCTCCTCATACCTTCAACTGCTTAGCCTGCACCTCCTTATACCTTCAACTGCTTAGCCTGCACCTCCTCATACCTTCAACTGCTTAGCCTGCACCTCCTCATACCTTCAACTGCTTAGCCTGCACCTCCTTATACCTTCAACTGCTTAGCCTGCACCTCCTTATACCTTCAACTGCTTAGCCTGCACCTCCTCATACCTTCAACTGCTTAGCCTGCACCTCCTCATACCTTCAACTGCTTAGCCTGCACCTCCTCATACCTTCAACTGCTTAGCCTGCACCTCCTCATACCTTCAACTGCTTAGCCTGCACCTCCTCATACCTTCAACTGCTTAGCCTGCACCTCCTCATACCTTCAACTGCTTAGCCTGCATCTCCTCATACCTTCAACTGCTTAGCCTGCACCTCCTCATACCTTCAACTGCTTAGCCTGCACCTCCTTATACCTTCAACTGCTTAGCCTGCACCTCCTCATACCTTCAACTGCTTAGCCTGCATCTCCTCATACCTTCAACAGCTTAGCCTGCACCTCCTCATACCTTCAACTGCTTAGCCTGCACCTCCTCATACCTTCAACTGCTTAGCCTGCACCTCCTCATGCCTTCAATGAGAAACCACGTGTGTGTCACCTCTCTGGAAATATCCACAGCATGGTGATCCCTCTGGAATCCCCTGTACTGCAGCATTATTTAAAACGTAGTTAATTATTAACTGATAGAAAACTAATAGCATTATAAATATGCACCAATTCATATTACCACAAAACACTACTGCTACCAAAGACAGGTATTTTCAAGCTGCAATTTGACATTTCAGCTCTTCTTACTGTATGTTTGAAAGTGAGTAGGCAGGAAATACTTGAATGGTACTTGATCAAACAAAATAATGCAATAAAAAAAGTAACAATTAAATAAATAATGTGGTACAGGCATTAATTTAGCCTCTGGCTCAGATTTGCTATTTGTTTAGTAACAGTTGCTCAAGACATAAGAGTGCAGATTGTTTAAAGGTATCTAATTGAATGTATTTATTTATGGACCTAAATAAGATACTGTGACAAATAACATACAGTGATACAGTTTACTGCATTCTCCCAACTGTTGATCACACTGTCCTTTATAGAGAGCATGTGAACAAATGTTCTCCATGTTCAGAAACCTCCTCATCTCAGAGTCATGTTCAGAAACCTCCTCATCTCAGAGTCTTGTTCAGAAACCTCCATCTCAGAGTCTTGTTCAGAAACCTCCTCATCTCAGAGTCTTGTTCAGAAACCTCCTCATATCCTCATCATGCTGAAAACTGCTGGGGTTTTAGAGGTCAAATCAAAGCACCATCTCTTTTTTTTGCTTTGGTTGACATCTCTAATTCTACATTTGATGCAATATTAGAGGAAAACTGACGCCACAGATCCTTTCTCAGAAATCCAACATTTAATGAGCAGATGGGCCTAGAACTTTCCTTGGAGTCACCTGACACCCTGATGGACTCTCCCTGGACTGCGCTCTATATACACTGGGGAGCGGAGACACTCGCCCTCTTTTTAGTCTGCCTGCCAGGAGAGGGACAGGAGGAGCGCTGCAGTGGGACACAGACGCCGGTGTTGTGTGGTGGGCGAATACCCAACAGAACTTTAACTCAGTAATTCTCAAGTCTTGAACATCTGACAGAGCAAGGTAACCCCTTTTATGAGAAGCATTGCATTCAGTCTGGCTTCATAGTCTGTCTTGCTTGCTGCTTAAGGACTTGAGTGTCAAATGTGAGAGGTGGTTCCAAAATAAAATGAGGCTTGCATGGCTCCTGCCAAATAGAGATATGAACCCCTCTGAACAACCACACAGTTTGTGTCAGTGTCCAGCCAACAAAGTCTGAACTATAGACAGTTCTGTGCTTAATTTCCATGTAACAAGAGTGTCAATTGGATGGGTGTGATCTTGCTTCTGCATGATCCTCTCAACCAGAAAAAATGTTTGACTGTGGGCAAAAAAAAAAGAAGAAAGATACACTTCCTCAATAGATCTCAATTTGTCACAGGCCACAGTTATGTTACCCCCAAACTGTCCCAAAGGCATGCTTCAGACATGAAGGGTGGGAGGAGGAGCAAAAGCATTGTGTCAGCATTTTCTATCATGTGTTACGCAATTGGATAACAAGTGCTAATTCAATAACCTGTACTAGTTCAACCCGCCCAGCGAATCTCTCAGGGACGCTTTATGATGTGGGATCCCATGCACATCTATTACAAGCACATAAGCACACTAATTGGCTGGTAGCACTACTCTGTAATGTTGATATGTATGTTTTTTCTTTTTCTAGGTCTGAGTTTGTTTTTGTTTTTGATGTTCTGAAAAATCGAAAAAGAAAATTTTGAAAAGAAAAATAACCTGTACAGTTTGAGCAGACAGACAGTTTCTGCTTTCAACTGCTAGGAGAGAGCAACACAATAATTAAATTGCACAATATGATTACACATATTAGAAAATGTGATCATCTGAAAAATGTCTCAATGTTCATCAAGATCACTTTTGTGCACTGCGAGTTGGTAGAATATTTCTCAACTTGTTTGTGCAGTTTGCCCTGTCTCTAATAGGCCATTCTTGTAGACTGCCTCACTATAGTGAGACAGACTGACTGTCTCACTAGACTGACTGCCTTACTATAGTGAGACAGACTGACTTCCTCACTATAGTGAAACAGAAGCAGCCTGGTGTTTTATCAGAGCTTAATCTCTACAAATGTGGCTTATTTTGTTAACTGATCTACTGAGGAAATATGACTCCACCTCAAAACTGTACATTGCTGTGGGTCTTTTTTGGTTTCTCTGCCCTTTTATTTCAGTAAAAACCATGATGCATTTTGCCCAGTATTGTTAAATGATCCCTGGCTTTTTAAACCACCTCCCATTCATTTCCATGTAGATACATTGATACTTATTATAGTAACTCTTGGCTATCAGGAGCCAGCTGTCGGAAAATAGCCGCACTGATTACTGTTGCAGGGTTAGTCCATCACATTTGACTCGCCTGTGACACTACAGTGTTACGTTGCTAAGGGAGGAGGGGTTGAGACGGGGATTGGAGGGCAGTGTACTTTGAAGCAGTTTGGCTTCAAGTGACACGTGCTGGTGTCGTGTGAGGCACCCCACCATGGAAGGCACTGCACAGAGCTTTCTCAACAGGCTAGATGGTCACAGATACTTTGGGTTTCACATGGCACTGCATCTGGGCCTATGTGACAGACAGACAGACAGACAGACAGACAGACAGACAGACAGACAGACAGACACACACACACACACACACACACACACACACACACACACACACACACACACACACACACTCACACACACACACACACACACACACACACACACACACACACACACACACACACACACACACACACACACACACACACAGTTATTATAATACAAGAGTGAAGAGTCAGTGCCCAAGCACATAATATTGCTTCTTTTGTTTATGTATAAGATGTCAAAAGGACCAGCAGTGGGCATAGATCTGGGCACCACATATTCTTGTGTGGGCATCTTCCAGCATGGAAAAGTGGAGATTATTGCCAATGACCAAGGAAACAGGACCACGCCCAGCTATGTGGCCTTCACAGACACTGAGAGACTGATTGGAGATGCTGCCAAGAACCAGGTGGCCATGAACCCCACCAACACTGTATTTGGTAATGACTTCCTTCAACATACTGTACCATACTACAACTTACAATACTGTTGATTTCCTGAACTGTTACGAGAACCAATGACAAGGATTTCACTGAAATTCCCTAGTCTTGATGATGATGATGATTATTTTAAGTACAATGAAGAACCAAGTCTGTGAACTTAATAGAGAGCCAAAGTGAAACGTCACTTCCTGCTTGAGCACTGTACCAGAGATTTTCATCCGCCATTTATTTTCCCATAGACATTTCGTAAAATGCTTATAAAAAATAGTTTTACTTGTTCAAACCAAATGGTTCTGATATATTTAGAAACAGGAGAGACCACATAACATTTCACTCGGACCAAAACAAAAAGAACTGCAGATTTAAAGAAAATATTTTGTTTATTGTTGTTGTTTTTAGTTTTGGTCCAAGTGAAATGTTCTATGGTCTCTCCCGATTTTAAATATATCTGAACCATTTGGTTTGACCAAGTAAAACTATTTTTGTAAGCATTTTACGAAACGTGTATGGGAAAATAAATGGTGGATGAAAATCTCTGGTACAGTGCTGAAGCAGGAAGTAGGCGGTCACTTTGCCTCTCTATTTACAACATCTTTGCTTCTTACACTCTATTCCAGATGCTAAGCGCCTGATTGGTCGTAAGTTTGATGATCCTGTGGTGCAGTCAGACATGAAGTACTGGCCCTTCACGGTTGTGAGTGATTCAGGCAAACCCAAGATGGAGGTTGAATACAAGGGTGAGATCAAAACCTTTTACCCTGAGGAAGTTTCCTCCATGGTCCTCACCAAGATGAAGGAGATCTCTGAAGCCTACCTTGGCAAGGTAGTTTATTGGAAACATGCCATCTATGTTTGAATTCTCCTAGGTTGCAGTCACATAAAAGTGCTGACTTTGATTTGATTTGATTTGATTTATTGATTTGATTTATTTATTTTGTTCATGCATCAAAAGGCACATGCAGATTCACAGTTGAATACAGTTACAATGAGGGGCACATGAAAGGGAGACCCCAAAGAAGCAAAAAATGCTTATGGTAGGGCTTCTAGGGTAGATCCAAATGACATTTGGTATATCCAAATGTCAGACACCAGAAACTCCAGCAACACAGCCAATGTGCTCTGATTTGACTCTTCCGAGTAATAGCTACTCACAACTTTCTTCTAGTACCAGGTACTAGAAGAAAGTTGTGAGGCTAGCCTACCCTTTAGCCTGGGGTAGGCTAGCCTACCCTATCTTCATTCTGTTCATCAACTGTCCATTACCCAGGTACTGCGAAACCCATAAGACTTCTTCCTTATATATGCCACGTAAAAAGCCTTAAAGGGACACACCACTTTTTTGGAAGTTTAGCTCATTTGCCACATCCCCCCAACATAACCAAGATACACCATGCCTTACCGGCACTGTCCACTCAGTTTACAGTGAGCTACAGTTTGAAGTTAGTAATTATCGCCATAGAATGGAGGCTAATGGTACAGCTGTTAAAAATCCACCAAAACACACATCTCACTGCGTCAAAATACATGTTGTGCTTCGGGTACTCACCACACGATGAAATGTTAATCCAAAATGCACATAATCTGTCTTTTTAGAAGGAAAAGAGGTCGGCGGCCATGTTTGGAAAGTAGTGCCGGATACCTCTTTTCCTTCCAAAAAGACCAATTATGTGCATTTTGGATTAATATTTCATCGTGTGGTGAGTACCCGAAGCACAACATGTATTTTGGCGCAGTGAGATGTGTGTTTTGGCAGATTTTTAACAGCTGTACCATTAGCCTCCATTCTATGGCGATAATTACTAACTTCACGACTGTAGCTCACTGTAAACTGAGCGGACAGTGCCGGTAAGGCATGGTGTATCTTGGTTAGGTGGGGGGGATGTGGCAAATGAGCTAAACTTTCAAAAAAGTGGAGGAAATAAATAAAATAAAATATTCATGAGCAAAACCCTTTGAAAGCACTTCCTATCTGCCTTGTGACCTCTCACTCTTGTCTTTCATGTTAGAAAGGTGTGTGTGTGTGTGTGTGTGTGTGTGTGTGTGTGTGTGTGTGTGTGTGTGTTTGTGTGTGTGTGTGTGTGTGTGTGTGTGTGTGTGTGTGTGTGTGTGTGTGTGTGTGTGTGTGTGTGTGTGTGTGTGTGTGTGTGTGTGAACATGCCTTCACTCATTATGATCTTTTGCAGCCCGTGTCTAATGCTGTTGTCACAGTTCCCGCTTACTTCAATGACTCCCAGCGCCAGGCCACCAAAGATGCTGGAATAATCGCTGGCCTCAATGTGCTGCGCATCATCAACGAGCCCACTGCTGCAGCCATTGCATATGGCTTGGACAAAAAGGTACAGAGTCAACTTTTCAAAATTTAACCCAATATATTCTGTTTTATGCACTTATCAGTCATTCTCCATCATTTACGTCAGGTTGGTGGTGAGCGCAATGTCCTTATCTTTGACCTTGGCGGCGGTACCTTTGATGTGTCCATCCTGACCATTGAGGATGGCATTTTTGAGGTCAAGTCCACAGCTGGAGACACTCACTTGGGTGGTGAGGACTTTGACAACCGCATGGTCAACCACTTCATTGCAGAGTTCAAGCGCAAGTTCAAGAAAGACATCATCAGCAATAAGCGAGCTGTACGTCGTCTGCGCACAGCTTGCGAGCGTGCCAAGCGCACCCTCTCCAGCAGCACCCAGGCCAGCATTGAGATCGATTCCCTCTACGAGGGGGCGGACTTCTACACTTCCGTCACTAGAGCCCGTTTTGAAGAACTCAATGCAGACCTGTTCCGTGGAACCCTTGAGCCGGTGGAGAAGGCCCTGAGGGATGCCAAAATGGACAAGGCCCAGGTCCATGACATTGTCCTGGTGGGCGGCTCCACTCGTATCCCCAAGATTCAAAAGCTGCTGCAGGACTTCTTCAATGGCCGGGACCTCAACAAGAGCATCAACCCTGACGAGGCTGTGGCCTATGGTGCAGGTGAAGACCTCTGCTGCATGCACGCTCATCTATACAAAATTAAGTCCGATGTAGAAAGAGTTTTACACAAGAGGTTTCACACTTATTATTCTTTTTAGTTTGTCAGTTTGACTATGGTATTAGTATCACCAACCTGAAATTGTGCTTTTCACAGCTGTGCAGGCAGCCATTTTGGCTGGTGATAAGTCTGAGAATGTACAGGACCTGCTCCTGCTGGATGTCACCCCCCTGTCCCTGGGAATTGAGACCGCTGGAGGAGTAATGACCGTCCTTATCAAAAGGAACACCACCATCCCCACCAAGCAAACCCAGACCTTCACCACCTATTCAGACAACCAGCCTGGTGTGCTCATTCAGGTAGAACAAACGTGAAGTCACTTCAGTAGTTCACTCCCTATGTTGAATGAATGCAAATGGATATAGAGCTTCAACTGTACATAGAAGCAAGATGACACTGCCTCGTTTTTTCCCCCCACACTGATGGATCCAGTGATCATGTGACTTGGTTCATTTTCTTAGGTTTATGAAGGTGAGAGAGCCATGACCAAAGACAATAATATCCTGGGCAAGTTTGAGCTGACCGGTATTCCACCTGCTCCCCGGGGAGTCCCTCAGATTGAGGTGACCTTTGACATTGATGCCAATGGCATTCTCAATGTGTCTGCAGTGGACAAAAGCACTGGCAAGGAGAACAAGATCACCATCACCAATGACAAAGGTACAGTACCATGCAGAATAATTCCCAAGTCAAGTGATTTAAAACGAAAAACTTCCATAATTTGTTTTCAAGGCTTATATTTATCTTTTGCTAGGGCTTTAGGAAATAACTGAGATTAACTAGTATGTAGAATTGCAACCATAAAATCCATTGCAACAACACCATTGCAACACCATTAAAATTGTATGTATTGCTCAAATGTTGAGATGTCTGAGAGGAACTGAAAGAGAATGTAACCAAATAATGCACATGAGTTTAGAGAGCAATTTCAACCTCCCACAGGGCGCCTGAGCAAGGAGGACATTGAGCGCATGGTGCAGGAGGCAGACCAGTACAAGGCGGAGGATGAGGTCCAGAGAGATAAGGTTACATCCAAGAACTCCCTGGAGTCTCTGGCCTTCAACATGAAGAGCACCATGGATGACGAGAAGCTCCAGGACAAGATCAGCCCTGAGGACAAGAAGATCATTGTCGACAAGTGCAATGAAGTCATTGCCTGGCTGGACAGGAACCAGGTCAAACATAGGCCTGAACTGTTTATCTTCATAAAATGCATACGTTCTTCTTTCCTTCACGTTGGGAAAACAATATTCACTACTACCTTTACCGGTCTTTCACACATCATTTATTGAACAGTGCTCTGTAACCATCCACACTGTCTTCTCTCACATGTGTTTCCTTGTTCTTTCCAGACGGCAGAGAAGGATGAGTATGACCACCAGCAGAAGGAGCTAGAGAAGGTGTGCAATCCCATAATGACCAAGCTATACCAAGGGGGCATGCCAGAAGGAATGCCAGGAGGAATGCCAGGAGGAATGCCAGGAGGAATGCCAGGAGGAATGCCAGGTGGCTTCCCTGGTGGAGCTGGAGGTGGCTCCTCCTCTGGCCCAACTATCGAGGAGGTCGACTAAATACCATGCTGACAGCACCATCATCTCAGATCTCAACATAGCCTAATCTTACTGTCTTAATGTCAATATACTGTACACATCCAATACACATTAGATCACTGCCTGCACTTGCCTAAAATGTTTGCTCGTAAATGCAGTCACTGATTTAAATACTTTTAACAGACCTGAACGAAATCTGACACATGCACACAGTTACAACGGTAACACTTTATAATAACGTTCAGTAGTAATTCATTTATGAGCTATTAGTTAATGATGAACTAATCATTTACAAAACATTAATATAGGCTACATTTGTAGATTATTAAGTTATAAGTCATTCAAAATGTTTATATCCCAACCTGTCTCTATGCACATTTGTTAATCACGAACAAATGATGAGCAAATCATTAGTAAATGAAAAAATCATTAACTAATAGCTTATAAATTACGTTATTATAAAGTGTTACCATGATTTCTCATTGATATCACTTCAGCGATTTCTCTTTCACCTCTCATTGAATCAATAAAGAGCAGTAATGAGATGCTGAAGTTTGTTTGTTGTGATTTTTGTGAACTTTGTTCTTTTAAATCCACTACTTTTGTGATTACTCTATCGTGTATTACGTTAACAGCATGACTGCATGTATCTGCTTGAGCAGGCAAACCTCTTCCTGTTTATAAAACAAGTTTAGATCAATATCCTATATGTGGTAACCTTTTTGACAGGAGATATTTTCACACATGATAAAAATGTGCTGATGTTAAAAGAATGTGCACGTTATGTTTTGGTGGTAATCACTTCTTCCTTCTTCAAAGGGTGTAGAGAATGCTGCACGCAAGCGGTTAGGCCTCAAGTAGGCTATTGAATGGAGTGCAAAACATATGCGCAGTATTAACATGAAAACACTGAGCACACATGCAATGGCTGATGCAAAAACCACGATGGCTTGGAGAGTAGATATTTGGGGTACACATATATTTCCCCCTCAGAGTTGCTTGTGTTACCCATGGAAGCCCTGAGCCATGTGTAGCGCAGAGCAGGACACGTGTCTGAGTGTGTCTGTCTGCCTCTCAGCAGTTCTTTCCCCACACCTATCACACCTGGGAGGAAGCTTTATGCAACACATGGGCCGTTTCTCAATAAGGGTTCTTGTGTGTTCTTGTGTCCCTGTGAAACGTCATCAGTCACAGACGCAGCCCAAGTACTGTTCCAATGCAAAGTTCACATTTCGCCAAGAGAGCTTCAAATTCCCGGATGTGTTCTCGACATGCCCACTTTATCGAGGATGCTCTGGTTGGTGACTTGTGTCAACTTGACAAGGCACATATCCCAGCATTCATTTAGGCATAAGCGGAGGCAGAACGCAGCAGAGAAGACGCCATAAGCTCGTGAAGTTTTTTACAATTTAAAGTTTTATTTCATCACTAATTTAATTTCTGATGACTTTTGATGCCTACAAGCAGGGTAGTAGGTTTCAATAAGTGCCACTTTACCAACATTTATGGCGAAAAATGGCAAAAAAGCTCCAGAGCACAATTGGCTGCATCTACATCAGCTGAGCTTTTTATTTGTGTAGTACTGCAGACGGCCTCTGCACTGGTATTGCAAAATACCCTCAAGAACGCATCGTCTCAAACTGCCAACAGCATCATGTGTGCTTGTGACCTAGCAAGTTCATTCTTCCAAGAACGACTAGCAAGAACGTTCTCCCCAAGAACACGTAGAGCAGATAAGTGAAATAATTGTTCAAATGGTGATACAAGCATGAAATTTGGTACATATACTCTTAAAAACCCACTCTTTTCAAAAATACCGATGGCCACGCAAAATTCCAAGATGGCGGCCGCAAAATCCAAGATGTCCGCCCAAAAATGTGGTTTTTCCTTTATAACTCGAAATGCCTTGGTTTTAAACCCCATAAATGTACTAAAGTTGAATATGAAGTTGGGTATTGCGGATCTTTTGGTACCAGGTGCATGTCTGTATCTATTACGGTTCTTGAGATACAGCATATAGTTACTTTTACAGACTCGGGAGAGCAAAACATTTGTACCATTGATTGTTGTTAAGTTAATTTGGTAATATGAAAATGTTATTCATATGCAATAGAGTGAATGTCAACACACAACC
>NC_139623.1:6754633-7002133 GCF_964638095.1 Poromitra crassiceps
GCTATGTCAAGCCTGCTATTACTGACCCCTGCTGATAGGAGTGACTATGATGCTTTAGTGGGGGCATTAAAGAGGCGATTCGGACGATGTTCAGCGGCTAGCTTGATCCGCTCTGAACTGTGCAGTCGAAAGAGGCGTCCTGGGGAACCATTGAGAGATCTCGCCAATGACATTGAAGGGCTCGTTCACCGTGCCTATACTAACATGACCCCTACCAACATTAGCGAGTTAGCCCGAGACCACTTCCTGCAGGCACTGCTGCCGAGTGACCTGCGTATCCAGACGATGCTGGCCCACCCCAAGTCCCTCCTGGAGGCGTTGGAGTTGGCTTCGGAGAGGGAGATGCTGGGCACTGCCCCCCCCACCCCCATGTTGGAGGATGCACCGAGGGTGAGAGCTGCTGACGTGTCGGGGAGGGGCGAAGCGGCGCCAGCCTGGGCGGAGGAGCTGACACAGCTGGTGCGGGCTGCCTCGCTGCGTGGGGAGCAGCGTCCATGGATGGGCGCGAGACTCTGCTGGGCATGTGGAAAGCCGGGCCACCTGGCCAGAGAGTGCCCCAACACGGCAAACAAACAGGGAAACGGGATGGGGAACGCATAACCGGGACGGTGCGACTCCCCGGGGCGGCGTCCCGACCCTGCACAGGCGGGGATATAACACAACACGACCAAGTGGGGACATTACAAACAGGGGAGGGGGAGGGCGGCCAGCAAGTGCAGGTCGTCATGCTGGGTCGGACGGGGACGGGAAACTGCTGGTACGCCCCGGTGACATTTGGGGGGATATGCTGCTCCGCACTGGTTGACACGGGTTCGTCAGCCACCCTGGTGAGACCCGACGCAGTGGGGAGCGGGACCACGGTCTCACCCACCATGGTGAGATTACAGACAGTCACTGGGGACCGGGCGCCCATGGTGGGGGAGGCATTAGAGACTGTGGGGGTGGGGAGGGAGACGCTTCACTGTCCAATATGGGTCGCGGACCTAGAAGACTGCATATTGGGGCTGGACGTGCTCGAAAAACTGGACTGTGTAATTAGCACCAAGCGGGGGACACTCACATTTCCAGACGGACACGTTGTGCAAATGTCTAGACAACCCACCCAGCTGAAACGTTCCCCGGCCCCCACCATCGCAGTCCTGACAACGGAGCCAGCGGCGAACACGACTTCCGGCTGCGTTCGGGATAGGCAACCGGTACTGCCACATGCCCCGCCCACCACCACAGAGGCGCAACCGCACCCCACAACTGCTGCACCACCGGGTAGTGGGGGGGGGGAGGATGGAGAGAGGGTCTCGGTCGTGAGGGAGGTGTGGGAGGGAAACCGGGAGGGGCTATCTGACGTTGAACAGGAGCTGCTGTGGCAAATATTATTAGAATTTAAAGACAGTTTTTCACTATCAGAGGATGACGTGGGGCAGACCCAACTAGCCCAGCACAGCATCGACACAGAGGGTGCCCCGCCCATCAGGATGAGACCCCGACGCCTTCCACTGGCTCGACAGGCGGCAGCGGAGAAGGCGTTACAGAACATGCAGCGGGCCGGGCTCATTGAACCCTCCACCAGCCCCTGGGCCGCTCCAATCGTCATGGTCCCCAAAAAGACAAAAGGCGACTGGCGCTTCTGCGTGGACTTCAGGCGCCTCAATGGTGTGACCAAAAGGGACGCCTACCCCTTTCCACGGGTAGACGAGTCCCTCGACGCGGTGGCGGGATCGTCCTGGTTTACGTCGTTGGATCTACGCAGCGGATACTGGCAGGTCCCCCTCACCCCTGACGCCAGACCCAAAACCGCCTTCGTCACACACGGGGGCCTGTGGCAGTTCAAAGTCCTCCCTTTCGGCCTCTGCAACGCCCCCGCCACGTTCGAGAGGTTGATGGACAACGTGCTCGCGGGGATCCCCCGCCAGGAGTGTGTCGTATACCTGGACGACATCCTGGCCCACGGAGAGTCATTTGAGACGGCCCTCAAGGCGCTCCGACGCGTACTGGAGAGAGTGGCTGCAGCGGGTCTGAAATTAAACCCCCAGAAATGCAGCTTCATGAGACGGGAGGTCAGATTTCTGGGGCACAAGCTGGGGTCTGGCGGCATCGGCACCACGCGCGAGAAGGTACAGGCGGTGGAAGAGTGGCCCACCCCCAGCTCCGCTTCCGAAGTAAAGAGCTTCACAGGACTAGCCGCCTACTACAGGAGATTTGTGAGGGGTTTCTCCACCATAGCCGCACCCCTGTTCCGACTACAACGGCCCAGGGAGAAATTCATCTGGACAGACGAGTGCCAGAGAGCATTCACCTCGCTGAAGAAGGCCCTCTTGGAGGCCCCCGTCCTCACCCCACCCGACCTCACCCTGGCCTTCATACTCGACACAGACGCCAGCAATGTCGGCGTGGGGGCGGTACTGTCACAGCTGACCTCGGAGGGGGAGAAGGTGATAGCATACTACAGCGGGACACTCAACAAGCACGAACGCCGCTACTGCGTCACCAGGCGGGAACTGCTCGCCGTGGTCAAGGCGGTCAAACACTTCAAGTATTACCTCGGGGGCCTCCACTTTACAGTCAGGAGTGACCACTCCGCCTTGCAGTGGCTCATGTCCTTCAGAGAGCCAGAGGGCCAGCTGGCACGCTGGATCGAGGACCTACAGGCGTACGACTTCAACGTGATCCACCGGGCGGGCAGACGGCACGGAAACGCGGACGCACTGTCCCGCCGGCCCTGTGCCACTGACGGCTGCCACCACTGTGAGAGAAGGGAAGTGCAGGAGGAGGAGCAGCTGCAACAAGGGGTGAGATGCGCAGCAGCGGGCCTGACAGCGATCGACACTGGAGAGTGGAGACACCAGCAGAAAGAGGATGCTGACATCAGACCCGTGCTCACGTGGGTAGCGGCACAACACCAACCCCGGTTGGAAGAGATCGGCCTGTGTTCCAGGGCTACAAAGGGACTATGGAGTATGTTTCCTAACCTGCGTCTGTGTGACGGGGTACTGCAGAGGGGGTGGAAAGACGCGGCCACAGGAGAGACACTGTGGCAGGTGGTCGTGCCCAGAGCCCTGCGGGAAACAGTGCTACAATCGGTCCACGGAGCTCCTGGATCGGGTCACTTTGGGGTCAACAAGACACTCTGCCGCCTTCGTCAGGGGTTCTACTGGGGCCAACATGGGCGGGACGTGGGGGATTACTGCCGCCGCTGTGACAGCTGCACAGCACGTAAAGGCCCCACGGGCAGATCTCACGCCCAACTCCAGCAGTTTCCGGCGGGCTGTCCCATGGAGAGAGTGGGGATTGACGTGCTCGGGCCATTTCCTCGCTCAGAGAAAGGTAACCGCTACATCCTCACTGCAATGGATTACTTCACCAAGTGGCCAGAGGCATACTGCCTGCCGGACCAAGAAGCAGAAACAATAGTGGATGCACTGGTGGAGGGGATGTTCAGCAGACTTGGGGTCCCCGAGGTCATTCACACCGACCAAGGCAGAAACTTTGAGTCCCGCGTGTTTGCAGCCATGTGTGAAAAGCTTGGCTCCCACAAGACCCGCACCACACCCCTCCACCCGCAAAGCGACGGACTAGTCGAAAGATTTAACCGCACGCTGGGACAGCAACTGGCCATAGTGACGGCTAAACATCAAGGAGACTGGGACACGCATGTCCCCCTGGTGTTGATGGCGTACCGGTCTGCTACGCAAGACTCCACCTCCTGCTCCCCCGCCCTTCTCATGCTTGGCAGGGAGATTAGGACCCCGGCTGAGATGATGGTGGGCAGACCGCCCGACCTCCCGGCGGACCCCCCGGGGCTTGAATATGCCCGGAAGCTGCAGGATCGGTTGGAGTGCGCCCACGAGTTCGCCAGAAACCAGCTACGGAGGGCAGGGGCGAGACAGAAAAGGAATTACGACGTGCACACCAAAGGTCAGCATTTCACTGCTGGGGACCTGGTGTGGGTGTACAACCCCCAGAGACAGAAAGGCAGGTGCCCCAAACTGGACAACAAGTGGATGGGGCCCTGCAGGGTCCTCGAGAGACTGGGCGAAGTCGTGTATAGGGTCCAGCTACCGCCAAGAGGTAGGAGAGTCGCCCTACATCGGGATAGACTGGCCCCCTACCGTGGCACGGACACCCCCCCAGGAGAAGGGGGTGAACGGCGCGGTAACCGGGTTGACAACCCGACTTCCCCTCGCCCCGCCCCGCCCAATTCCCCCCCTCCCTATGGCCTTTCGCCCCCCCACCCCTCCCCGCCCAATCCCACCCCCCCTGATGGACTGTCGCCCCCCCACCCCTCCCCGCCCAATTTCCCCCCTGATGGACTGTCGCCCCCCCACCCCTCCCCGCCCAATTCCCCCCCTGATGGACTGTCGCCCCCCCACCCCTCCCCGCCCGATTTCCCCCCTGATGGACTGACGCCCAGGCGGGGTCAGGGGCGGACCCGGAGAAGAGTAAGACCCCCAAGATACCTGAGAGACTTTGAGTGTTAACTCGGGGCGAGTGACTTTGAGGGCGGGAGGTAGTGTAACGGACTGAGTAATGGGATAACTGCTATGGTTAAGTCTGACACGTTAATGCAATGTTCTGTGCATGCACTTTATTACGAGTTTTGGAGGGACTTGAACGTTACGGGGATTAACGTTAAACTAGAGGCTGAGAGGCCTGTCAGTCATGTTAGCACCTATGAGAGCGGGTCGCGGGAAGAAGCCCGCCGGGGATTGGCTAAGAGAGAGAGGGAGGGATTGTTTTGGTGGGCTGAATGAGGAAGCGGGAGAGTGCCAGTGAGAGTTGAAGGAGACGGGTGTGTGTTCTTGGAGAGAGACTGATATTGCTCGGGTTTGTTTTGGCGTGGGCTACGGCCAACAGTAGTTCCCCCTCTGTGTTTTATGGAATAAAGTGCGGTAACTATATCCGGACTCCGCCTGGTTTATCGCAACGCTACAGTATCATCAAAATCTTTATTTTAGAGGTCCTATGGATGCAGAAAAATCCAATCTTGAAAGAAAAACAAGGGGGGTGCACGTGGACCCCTCAAAAGTGCCCTACTACATGCACTGGAACCCCTCTTAAGGACCCCAGGACTCCACTTTTAGAACCAGTTAAAAGATATCTGTGATACTGAATAAAACCACTAGGTGGAGTAAATGCTCTCAAATCCAGTGAAAAGTTTTGCAGTGAAGAATACTGTATTGTCTCTACACACAAAAATAGTTCCCCTGGCGTGTGGATTCGCCTGTTTTAATCTCGCTGGCGTTTAAAACAGTACAATTACATAAAAAGATTTCCCCCACAGCATGACCATAATAATATTGTTGTCTCAAAAACCACGAGTGTCCATTGATTCTGCAAGGATTGGAAGGCTATCGCATGTGTCATTAATTAAGCGCATTTCGATGGCAACTGGCAAAACAACACACTGCATGTCCTACCGACGATACTACTAGGAACACATTTTTATAGGCCTACAAAGTTTTGGCTGATAATACCGCGGACGCCACCTGAACCTGAATGTAGGCCAGTCATGTGACCGCACTCCACAGTCTGACCGCAGTTTCCTCAGACAAATCCAGGAGTTTGGTGAGTCTGGAGGAGGGAAGCATCTCTCAGGCAGGGGGATGGCTTGTGGGAACAACGGACATGTTTATGGGGAGTAAAGGCCGGGGTGATTCGTGTGTTTTGACTGTATATTAAACCGCGTTCCTCACCTGTGCGGGACATGATCGCGGATATAGAGAGCACAGATAGAGGACTGATGGAGGCTGAAGGGACTCCGGGACGTGAGAGAGGAGAGGACAGTCTCCAGAGGAGCCTGGCAGCGGTCAGCTGTCCTGCTCTGTCCGCAGCTCCTCTCAGCTTACCCGGGGTCATGGACGCTGAGGGGAGGGTGGACGAGTCCAGGCTCAGGATGCACATTTTCAAAAATGGTATGCTGCTCTAATTGCAAAGCGATTTAATCTATCTATCTATCTATCTATCTATCTATCTATCTATCTATCTATCTATCTATCTATCTATCTATCATCTATCTATCTCTATCTATCTATCTATCTATCTATCTATCTATCTATCTATCTATCTGTATCTATCTAGGCTATCTATCTATCTCTATCTCTATCTGTATCTCTATCTATCTATCTATCTATCTCTCTATCTATCTATCTATCTATCTATCTATCTATCTATCTATCTATCTACTGTGATCATCTATCTTTTCCAATTCAATTGAACTGCTTTATTGACATGAGATAGGCTATAAAAATTAGCCTATATTGCCAAAGCAAAGTCAACCAATTCAAATTGTCCACCCAGTGGGCTGTTTCATGTAGCCTACCTGTAGCAAGACAGGGGTCAGTCAGTTACTTCCTATTGTGTTTACACTTGTCACTACCTGTGACAGTACAGTACTAGTGAGCAGGTAAAACAGACGGAGTTTTGAACAGGAAGTCATAACACAACTGCGTCAACTGGGCGGGGCTACATAAGGTGAATTGGCTACCAAATTGCCATGATAATATTATGGGGGGTGGGGAGTGAAATGAATAGAATAAAGTTGGTGAGAATATTTGTTCTAAGGTTCATACATATTTTGGCAAAGCTGTCTCATTAAGAAAAGCTGACATATTTATCTCAAGCAGTTTAGAATTAGAAATATAGGAGTTTCTTGAAAAAATGACTGTGTGCCGTTTGGTGTTCAGAAAATGTTTTGACAAGGACTTTAAGATCAGAGGTGTTGAAAAGCACAATTCACATCCACAAGTCAAGAGGAAGTCAAGTGATGCTTTGCTTCAGGATACTGGCTGAGCCACAGTCAAACCATTATGTGAAGTCCAACATTCAACTCTGTCTGGACCCCCTCAAGCAAAGAATTCCAGCATGACTGTTGTGATAAAACAACAGATACCATTTAGAGAGTTGGTATCGTTTCTAAGCAGCAGAAGGAAATAGCATCATGAGATTCACCAATGGTATTCATCTGTCATGTTATGGGAACAACAATAAACACTTCACAGAGATAGATCCTCAGCAGGGGAAGTAGCTAGATGAAAAGTGTGAAGCTCAGAACTGTATAAACGAGGATAACTCTGGCTGGGCGTTGGATGGATAATGTGTACACATAGTTGTAAGTCACTTCACTGGGTCACTGAAACACGTCATTTGATGTACTACTGACCCAATGGTAATTAAAAGAGAGAAAAAATATTTTGAGTGCTAGAAAGTAGAAATGACAACACTTGCCCTTGCACCAGGCATAAGATACTGTCGGGCCCCCTGAGTGTGGACAATAAACTGGCTACAACACAGAGAGCCTCTCACGTGACGTAAAACGTCGCATTGAATCTATCATTTCTGAGCAGGAATGTGAAGAGTCACACTCCTTTTCTGTGCCCCTGTAACCTTCATGCACATTCCATCCATACACACATGCTAACTTAAGCTTTAAGAGCTCATGGGTGCAAAACATTACATCATGTCAGATCTCCCAGGAAGCAGGGTAAAGTTCACCGTGGTTGGGATCAGTGATAGTTTTCCAAATTGGGCATGATGGCGCCTCCGTCCGATACCCTGTGATACGCAGACTTTCCTCAGCTGAGAATGTTAATTCTGGCATGTGATCCATATGGGGATTTGTTTTGGTCTAGTGGTGATGGGTTTGGCTGAATGATAATTGCTCAATGTGTGTCTTGACCTCTGGACCGAGAAGGCTTTAGAAGAGTCAATTATATTAAACACTGTGATCACAAGCTTTTTAAATCCCTGTCAAGGTGGTGTGTGTCCCTCTGAGCGTGGCTTGGTGTGGCGCTTCCTGTTTGGCATGTACCCCTGCAGTTCCACAGCTTTAGAGCGCCCTCTGCTGCAGGAGCAGCTGGCCGTTCGTTACCAGGTCATGAAGAGGAAGTGGCAGCAGTTCTTTCCTTCAGCTGTGCGGCTGCGGCTCAACGGCACTGATGGTAAGGGCCTAACACCACACACTGTTTTCTCAGATGATTCCTTAACTCATTGAGTGCCAAGGACGAGTATGTTCGTCAATTGCGTTTTTTGACGGTGGGACGTGGATCAAAGCCAGATCCATCTCCTGTGAAAGTATGGTGGATGTTGAATGTGTAAAAGCTATTTTAGGGACCCATTAGGTGGCGACAGTGCTCTCCAGATTAGAGAAAGGCGAGGAAAAAAGAGAGAAGTCATGTGGAAACGGAAATCGCATCGATATGCATGAAGCATAACGTTAGCTGTGCCTGTGAACAGCAGTCAATCTGCTGCCACAATTGAGCCCCTCTGTCTCCGCTGCGATAGCCCCTCCATATGATTTAGTTGCCGACACCAGCGTCTTTCTGAAAAGTTACATTATTCTCAGCTGGGAGCCGGCGACAGGCTGTGAAAAAGCGGGGTGTAGCGCACTTTTCAGTGCAGAGCAAACGCAGAGCAAACGCACTCGCAGCAGAGCCCCAGAGACACTCCCACGGAGGAGGAGGAGGGGGGTGGGGCACGCAGGGCACTACAGCATACAACCATTGACAGTAAACACAGACCCAGGCAGCAGGCTCGATGCACAGAGACAGGCAAACAAGCTAGAATATCTGATGCCCACCAGCAGTAAATCAAGACCAGCAAGAAGGTGTAGGGTCTGCGCACGCAGGGGCCAGGGCTGCTGGTTGCAGCTAAAAAATATTATTTGGCCAAACAAAATTCCTTTGTTTTCACTGTTTTATTGAAGGAAATTATTTTTGAGGTGTCATTACATCAGAAAATATTAGCTTCAGAGTCAATGATGTGCTTGAAATGCTTCCTTTCACAAAAGGCTGAATATTTCAGATTCTAAATTGAAACGTGTGTTTTGCTGAAATCAACCTATCTTCTCCGGCTGATAACTAAAGAACGGAAAATGATATCAATAAACTTTTTTTTGCAGATGATAGAAGAGAGTCTCATCGTTCTTTGTGTGTGTTCGCTGTTTACATAGTAATATCACACAATATTCTGTGGGCCTCGAGAAAACGCTCTGAAACTCTGGCACTGGGAGCGTCCGTTCTCCAAAAGTGGCTGGCACTCAATGAGTTAAAGGATAAGTTCACCCAAAAATGAAAATTCAGTCATCATCTACTCACCCCATGCCGATGGAAGGACAGGTGAAGTTTTTTTTAGTCCGCAACACATTTGTGGTGTTCCACAGCAAAACACCGTTGCATAATTATCCTAAACAATTGAAGTGAATGGACTTTCAAACGTAAAAAAATAAAAAATAAAATAAAAAAAGATTCCATACTGCTCACCTGGTGTACTGTAATCCAAGTCTCCACAAGCCCTGAGATGCCAAGTTGACTTGAAAATACATTTACACTTTTATTTATTTTCTTTGCTGAAATCTTCACTGTAGCAGGCTATAGTATTAACTGCACCTCACCTTCTTTGAGCAATGTGGCAAACAGGTGCACATGACGTCTTTTCAAGTCAACTTGGCATCTCGGGGCTTGTGGAGACATGGATTACAGTACACCAGGTGAGCAGCTGTGCAGCTTCGCAACAGTGTTTTGTTGCGAAGTCCACAAATGTTTTGTGGACCAAAAACCTTTACCTGTCCTTCCATCGAGTAGATAATCACTGAATTTTCATTTTTTGGGTGAACTTAACCCTTTAAACGTTCTGTAGTGTGTCAACCAAGTCACTCTTGTCAATCATTCTCATACCATCATGTTTTTTATTTTTTATGGTCCTGCTCGCTCTCTCTTTAAAACATCTTTCTTGTGTGTCTTTATCCTTTGACTGTGTAATCCTGTCTCCTTCCAGCTTTGACTGTGTAATCCTGTCTCCTTCCAGCTGAGTTGGTGGCAGCAGTCAGATACTTTGACCAGAGGCAGGCCCAGGCCCAGCAAGAGGCTCAGCACCACAGCGAGGAGCTCAGGGACAGGCTGGCTTTCTTGGAGCTACAGGCACAGGTTTTACCAATTAAAATGCATTTATTTCATCATTGTCTGTTTCATTTTCAGAGTGTAAAGCTGTGACTCTATTATTCATATCGCTGTAATTCCATTAGATTTGTTTTCTTTGCCATTGTTTGGCATTAGGGTTGTGCGATGTCACCAAAATACCCATCGTGATTGTTTTACAGTGAAACATCATTTTGAACGATGGCATCGTCATTGGGGTGGGGTTGGGGGTTGGGGGAATAATTAATTATTTATTAAGTCGCTGCATTGCTGCAATGCCATGTGGCTAGCCGCTGCAATGCGTTCATATTAAGAGGACAGCTGAGCCTGAGCTCTACATGATACCAACGGGCTTGAATAGGCTATTAGCCTCTGCTCTGTGCTACAGCACAGAGCCAGGCGACTGAAGTGGGCAGTGGCTGTCACTACCAGCAATTTGAACGGCGCAAAACAACTAACGTTAACGTTACAGATCCTCACCAACAACGTGTGTGTGTTGAATTTAACGAACTGGCAGAAAACCGACTGAATTACTGGCTGATATAACGTTAGATTCGCGTGGGCTTTTGAACCTAATCTAATGAGAGTTTAGGAGAAATGGCTTGAGAAACGCAGCTGCTGCTGTATCTATATGGAGCGACTCCAACTTTCACTTTGGAAACAGGCGAGTTAAATTCACGGTTGAAGACTTGTACTCACTTTGGGTTGAAAACAGGAAAGAACTTGAAGTTTCTTTGTCTTAAAAAGTTTTCACAACAACACAGCCGACACGCGCGGGGGACGCCCCGGCGACATTAAACAAGCGCCCCCTGTTCAGCGAAGCAGTGGAGTGGAGGAGGGGGAGGAGGAGGGGAGGCTTACCTGAACTGAACTGGATGCGCTTGTTTAATGCCGCCGGCGCATCCCCCGCGCGTCACGGTAAGTGGTCTTGGCCTCTTTTATTATTAAAACGGCACAATTTTAATTCTAACAGATAATGAATTACGATGATCCGATGTAGAAGGCTCAGAGGTCGATGGGGGGGTCGGCCCATCATGATGCCATCGTCCATCGTGCCAACCCTATTTGGCATGATACATATCTGCTAGCTAGAGCAGTTAGACCCAGAGGCGCAGCTTGTGAACAGGCAATGCAGGCAATTTCTTGGGGCCCCAGGCCATTAGGGGCCCTCGATGGCTGAGAAACATTACTCCACAGCAATGACCGCAACTCCCTCCCCATAAACAACCAATGGATGATTTTCAATGACATTGAAACCCCCCTAAAGAGGCCCCATGTCATTGGCGTCATACTCGTATGGTTCATGTACATTCTCTTGAATTGAAAGTGAAACATACATTCAAGAGAATGCATGTGAATCATGCTCGTTTGACAGGAATGATTCAGGGTCATTCACTTTCACTTTCAATTCAAGAGAACATATGTGAATCATTCCTCTCAAACTTGCATGATTCATGTACTTTCTCTTGAATTGATTTTATTTATTTGACACATTTTCATAAAAAAACTTTACAAAAGTAACGTGTAGAAGAACTCTCTTCAACAGTCTCTTCATGTTAGGGTGTGGTTAGATGGTGTAGTGATGTGGACCCAAATGCAGAGGAGAGAGAAGCAGCAGGCAAGGTTTCAGGTATAACAGAAAAAGTCTTTACTCAGGAACGTCAAAATACAAAAACAAAACGCACTAGCCCGAGGCTAGGCTATACTCAGGAACAGGATATCAAAAATACAGAACACAGGACAGGGTTGCTAGTACATACCACACCGGGGAACAGAGAGACAATGAACCGACAAACACCACCCACAGACTCAGACAATATATAGACAGCTGGGAAGGCAGGAACACAGGGCAAAACGGGAGAACTGATTGGTGGGGAGAACTCAGGTAATGGGGCAGACTAACGAGACACATAGGCAACAGGTGGGAGGAATTAAGGCAGACTTAACGAGGGAACATGAACAGGTGGGGAGCAGACAGAGACTACACAAGGAATAAACACAACACAACTAATTTCTGTACAGCATACCACTGAATGTCCACTGAGTTTAGCTCCTCAGTAAATAATCACACAGCAGGCAGAGCAGGCCACACCGTGGCCTGGGCATGACACTTCAACAGTCTCGTCAACAGTGCTGGCAGACATGACCGTTTGTAGTGGCCAGCTACTCGCATCGCTAGCTGGCCAAAAAAAAGAGGATGAGGAAAAGGAAAGCCAGATAGTGGAGCAGACAGGCCTACTGATTAAGCAGTTACATAGTAGGCTACTGAATGCAGACTGACAGACTGAATCAGTCCAGCAAGATCACTGGACACAAATGCCAACTCCAGGACTTATTATCTCAATCAATAAGCAAAATGGCAATCTAGCTCTATAACAACCCCACCCACCCTCTCCACACAGCAAATAATTCACTTATAGTGATCAATACTCTGCTTACAGTGATCATTTTGAGCCTTGGCACACCTGAGAACAGTGGAAGAAATGTTTAAAACTACATTTTATATATTTTTTACTTACAATAGCTGGAGGCCTAACTTACTGTATTTTTAAAGTCAATAACATTCAGTAAATAGCGAAGCTGTCCATTTCATTACTTTATATGTACTGTATTCATGTCATAAATATACAAATGTCAATTACATGGTAATCTGCACGAGAAATAAAGAAAAAGAAGAAAATCTGTTATAATGATCATCTGCTGATAGTGATCAGTTTGACCCATCCCAAGGTGATCACTATAAGTGCACTGTATAATATATAATGTGACAATGTTGAAGTTATTGGGTTATTTATTTAGGTTTTTATTGTTTTTGAATAAAAAAAGTTTAGATTTTGTACTTTTTTTTGACCAATTATTTATAAAATAATTGTGATGAACGCTGGTTGGACGGGGCCCCTTGGAATATTTGCCTAGGGCCCCAACAGAGTCTAGAATCGCCACTGGTTAGACCTAGTTAAGTTAGTTAAACAAACTGTGTTCGCCATTCACCTGCTTGTGCTATTAAGGCAATGGATCTCAAACCTTTGTTTTCACGTCAAGGACCCCTAAACTGCACAAATTAGACCACGGACCCCCATCTGATAAGATTCTGTCCCAGGGTCCCCCATCTTATAAGATGTTTTGCTTTTAGATAGTTTAGATTACGGTAGTTTTATTACATAGAGTTTATGAAACCCATGACCAAAATAGTCATACATTGTCATTATTTATGGATGAAATTATAGTGAAAATAAATTATTCCGCTTTTTGCTGGGGACCCCCTGGAATCACCTCAAGGAACCCTAGGGGTCCCTTGACCCCACTTTTGAGAACCACTGACCTAAGGTGTGTAGTGCTTGCTAAAGTGTGAGCACATAAGAACAGCTGATAGATTGTGCATTCAGACAGTAATACTTTATGTCAGAATCAGAATCAGCTTTATTGGCCAAGTATGTACACATACAAGGAAATTGGCTCCGGAAATGTGCATCCCTTCATCAGACTACCATACTCTCACTATAGATGTATGTATTTAATGGTATAGTTTAGTATAGTTTAGTGCAGTATAGTATAGTTTCTAATATGATATATAACCAAGTCTAAAGTATGGTCTGTTTTTTTGTCTGTGTTTTCTCTCTTCCTCCCTGTGAACATCAGGTGTTGTTTGAGCGCGTTACATTCGACCTGAAGGAGCTACAGGAGGCCATACGAATCATTGACAAGGATGTGCCTCGAACTAACAGACACCTGACCTATTACCTGTGAGTGCTACTGTTACAGTTCTATTACCTGTGAGTGCTACTGTTACAGTTCTATTACCTGTGAGTGCTACTGTTACAGTTCTATTACCTGTGAGTGCTACTGTTACAGTTCTATTACCTGTGAGTGCTAGTGTTACAGTTCTATTACCTGTGAGTGCTACTGTTACAGTTCTATTACCTGTGAGTGCTACTGTTACAGTTCTATTACCTGTGAGTGCTACTGTTACAGTTCTATTACCTGTGAGTGCTAGTGTTACAGTTCTATTACCTGTGAGTGCTACTGTTACAGTTCTATTACCTGTGAGTGCTAGTGTTACAGTTATATTACCTGTGAGTGCTACTGTTACAGTTCTATTACCTGTGAGTGCCAGTGTTACAGTTCTATTACCTGTGAGTGCTACTGTTACAGTTCTATTACCTGTGAGTGCCAGTGTTACAGTTCTATTACCTGTGAGTGCTACTGTTACAGTTCTATTACCTGTGAGTGCTAGTGTTACAGTTCTATTACCTGTGAGTGCTAGTGTTACAGTTCTATTACCTGTGAGTGCTACTGTTACAGTTCTATTACCTGTGAGTGCTAGTGTTACAGTTCTATTACCTGTGAGTGCTAGTGTTACAGTTCTATTACCTGTGAGTGCTACTGTTACAGTTCTATTACCTGTGAGTGCTAGTGTTACAGTTCTATTACCTGTGAGTGCTAGTGTTACAGTTCTATTACCTGTGAGTGCTACTGTTACAGTTCTATTACCTGTGAGTGCTAGTGTTACAGTTCTATTACCTGTGAGTGCTAGTGTTACAGTTCTATTACCTGTGAGTGCTACTGTTACAGTTATATTACCTGTGAGTGCTAGTGTTACAGTTCTATTACCTGTGAGTGCTAGTGTTACAGTTCTATTACCTGTGAGTGCTACTGTTACAGTTCTATTACCTGTGAGTGCTAGTGTTACAGTTCTATTACCTGTGAGTGCTAGTGTTACAGTTCTATTACCTGTGAGTGCTACTGTTATAGTTCGGGTCTCGAATCTGTTTAACTAATCAATAATCATATCAATTTAACATTGTATTATCTAGGGTATCATTTAAGGCAGGGATACTCAACTTGCTTTGCCCCTGTGGCCACTTTTGCAAAATGACAGGAGGCCAGGGGCCAGTTAATAAACAAACATTAATAATATAATTTTTTTTGTAGCGGATTGTAGGTATTTGGGGTGTCAGCCGGAGTTTAGTCTGATAACTTTGTGCACACAGGATAGGTTAAGTTAAGGTAGTTAGTACATAAGTAAGTGGGCAGGGTGAGCAGGTGGCGATATTTGAGAATTTAGCTGGAGCTCAGTCGAAGTTTATAGTTTTCATTGTGAATTTGAAAATGGCCAGGGGGCCACTTGGCACCCTATCACGGGCCGCATCTGGCCCACGGGCCGCAAGTTGAGTATCACTGATTTAAGGTTTAACCGCTCACTAGCTTTATCCAACACCTTGAGTCCTTCACCATAAACTATTAATTGAACAACATGCATTTGGACTGTTTGAACTGTCATGAGTTTCACATTAGCATCACCGTGTTTTGCAAAGTCAGCCAATCATAGTCAGCAGCATGCCTTTTTCTATTGTCAATTCAAATTTAAAGGACGGCTTTACCGTGGGGAATATGAATATATATTAAATCTCACGCCCCTAAGGTTTTAGAATCCATTGAAATTTTTGAAATTGGAGCTTCACTGCCTGACCTATCAGGCATCTCTCACATATTTTAGGGAAGCCGGATGACGCGTTACGCGTCATCCGGCCTCCCTCCCCGTTGCGGAACTCGAGCGCCTATGAAATACAAGTCTTGTGAGCCATGGTCCCGCCTCTAGAGGTCCTCCACGCCCCTTCAGAGCTCTCGACGAAAAGCAAAAGGCAGCCATCTTGTTCACCCGCATAGCATACTGTAGCTAGGTTAGCTTTCCATAGCTCCTTGCCAAGAGACCATATCTCTGGAATGGAAGCACCAAAAGACACGGGACTGGCGGCATTGGAAAGCTCGTCAAATTTTACATCTAGTAGTAGGTGAGTTGAAGTAACGAAATCAACGCTGAGCAATGTACCCATTTTTACACATTTTTACAGAAAATAGTTACAACATCAGATGCGCGTAACTCCTACGAAAATGCCTTAAAATGCATGAATTTTTTTTTATGAAGACATCTCCCGACATATATACATCGGTTTAAATTTGGTGCAATTTGGTGCAATTTTATTTTCGATTTATTTTCGATTTTTTCTTGTTCTCTTGTTTTATTGTCGAAGCCTTCTTCTTCTTCTTTGAGTTTTATGGCGGTTGGCAAACATATATGTGCATTACCGCCACCTACTGGAGTTTGATATCAGCCAATTGCCTGAGGGGTGGGCATGGAAACGAAGGCCACGCGAGCCCAGTGCATTGTGGGAAATGTAGTATTTCGGGTCCCCGCACCCGCCCCTCCCCTCCACCACCCCCCCCCCTCCACACAGAGTGGATTTCTGGTGATATCTCTGGCGGGAAACAACCAATTTCAAAAATTTCAACGGATTCTAAAACCTTAGGGGCGTGAGATTTAATATATATTCATATTCCCCATGGTAAAGCCGGCCTTTAAGTTACGCGTCAGAACAGATAGTCAGTCTCTGGAATTTGATTGCTGACCCTTGACACAGAGTTTGTGGGAGCAATCAGCCAGACCCTAACCCTAACCCTAACCAGCCAAAAGTGATCATTCAGTTTCTGACTGTCACCAGCATCCTGACAGGGTATTGTTTGTGAGTGGAGCAGCATGAAATAGTGCCTTCCTGGCTGGTAGGATGCAGGACGTGGTCTGTAGTCATGTAGGATGCAGGACGTGGTCTGTAGTCATGTACTGTAGGATGCAGGACGTGCTCTGTAGTCATGTAGGATGCAGGACGTGCTCTGTAGTCATGTAGGATGCAGGACGTGCTCTGTAGTCATGTAGGATGCAGGACGTGGTCTGTAGTCATGTAGGATGCAGGACGTGGTCTGTAGTCATGTAGGATGCAGGACGTGCTCTGTAGTCATGTAGGATGCAGGACGTGGTCTGTAGTCATGTAGGATGCAGGACGTGGGCTGTAGTCATGTAGGATGCAGGACGTGCTCTGTAGTCATGTAGGATACAGGACGTGCTCTGTAGTCATGTAGGATACAGGACGTGGTCTGTTGTCATGTAGGATGCAGGACGTGCTCTGTAGTCATGCAGGATGCAGGACGTGCTCTGTAGTCATGTAGGATGCAGGACGTGGTCTGTAGTCATGTAGGATACAGGACGGGGGCTGTAGTCATGTAGGATGCAGGACGTGGGCTGTAGTCATGTAGGATGCAGGACGTGGTCTGTAGTCATGTAGGATGCAGGACGTGCTCTGTAGTCATGTAGGATGCAGGACGTGCTCTGTAGTCATGTAGGATGCAGGACGTGGTCTGTAGTCATGTAGGATGCAGGACGTGCTCTGTAGTCATGTAGGATGCAGGATGTGGGCTGTAGTCATGTAGGATGCAGGACGTGGGCTGAGTCATGTAGGATGCAGGACGTGGGCTGTAGTCATGTAGGATGCAGGATGTGGGCTGTAGTCATGCAGGATGCAGGACGTGGGCTGTAGTCATGTAGGATGCAGGACGTGGGCTGTAGTCATGTAGGATGCAGGATGTGGGCTGTAGTCATGTAGGATGCAGGACGTGGGCTGTAGTCATGTAGGATGCAGGACGTGGGCTGTAGTCATGTAGGATGCAGGACGTGGGCTGTAGTCATGTAGGATGCAGGACGTGGGCTGTAGTCATGTAGGATGCAGGACGTGCTCTGCTGTTTTGGCAGATAGAAGGGTTGCTGCTGCTGTATAAACGTGAAGGCACTGACAAACTGGGATTGAGAGACTTTGGGCTGGTTGCTCATAAGTACTGGACCTCATAATGTTTTAAGTTTGGGACTAGGTCTTATCCATGTCTGAGCAGCCAGCCCTTTATGTTTTTGATAAAGCTTGCTCAGATGGCTGGCATGACTCATCAACATTATATTCTGTGCAGATCTATCATCTAATAAAGTCATCTTTCTTCTTCAGAGGTGTTGAACTAATCCAACTCACCTTGAGAAATATACGATGTTAATACCTAATGTGCTTCCAGGGGTGAAGGTTCGGGCAATCTCTTGGTGTTGAGAGATATCCTCATCACTTTTGCTGCTTTTCATCCAGGTAAAGAAGAATCAGGGTGACATTCAGAAATAATAGCCTACAAATATCTTGATTGATGTTGGCCTCCATATCCCTCTCTGTTATCTATTTCTGTACAGCAAACTGGGGTACACACACCCCTAGGGGTACATGGCAGTACTACAGGGGGTACTTGAGAGAGGAGGGGAAATGGGAAAATGAAAGACTAATTCTTGAAAATAAATGAAAGATTAAAATATATATGCTCAGGAGGCAATAATTGTAAGTCTTTCACTCCATTTCTTATGTTGTAATTTTATATCCTTCAAAAGGTGGGTTATCATTTATTCATTGCGTCATATGCTATAGTTTTCTCTTGCCGTTTTCTAAGCAAAATGTTGTAGTTGGGTGAAGGGGGTACTTGGCTTCAAAAATCAGGGAAAGGGGGAACTGAAGCCAAAACAGTTTGAGAACCACTGCTGTATAGACGGTTTTCACCAGAGCGCAACCCCACAGCACTTCCTTTTTCTCAGCATTCGGCAAACTGCAGAAATATTCACTCGACATCGTTACTTTTGTTTTCGCTGCTCAGCTGTATAGACGGTTTTCACGGAATGGTCAGTCCTGCACTTGAATGTTTCTTTTTTCTTTTATGTCCATAGCAAACACTGCAACAGGAAGTGAGCGGGGGTTCAATTTAGAATGTTTTTGTTGTCAAGTTAAAACCGTCTATAGAATATGTCTAGCTGCTTCCTGCTTTGACTTTGACTTCACTTGTCACCCTAGGCAGCCACAGGCAGCTTCTCCATTATGAAAGAATCCTCTGAGGACAAATATTTGTTTGTGTTGTGAAAGCAATATGTTGCTCAACGCTGTTGAATCAGCACTTTATCTGATTGTCTAGCATGTTTGTTCACTCAGCTTGTCAACAGGAGTGTTTTGCCCATCTCAGCTTTAGTGACACTGAGTATCTCATTACAAACGTTGACTCTGTGCTGTTTCTCTTGTTTTATCACCCAGAGGTCAGTTATGCCCAGGGGATGAATGACCTGTGTAGCCGCTTTCTGGAGGTTCTGGACTCTGAGGTCGACACTTTCTGGAGTTTCTCCTGCTACATGGAGAAGTTCTCCAAGGACTTCAGGGCTGATGGCCTTCACAGGAAAATAGGTGGGATTGAGAATGAGAACAACAATACAAGTTCATAAGCTTACAGTATGTTTCCATGTTGTGATAATGCCATGATTTGTTCACTATTTCTATGGCACACACACACAAAAAACAGCTCAAGAAAAGAGTGTGAAAATGAAATGTTCATAACACTGAAATACATTGAAATTCTAAAACAAATATTTATATGACCATACACAGACTATATGAAGTACCTTTGACAGGTACCTCACATTCAGGACCTCTAGTGGCAAAGCAGGAGTATTGGGGCATTCCTTTATAACTAGGAAATGGTAATGTGATGGTTCAAAGGTCATGAGCTCGAATGGTGTAAAGAATTGGGCTATTTAATTAAACTGATTACTATCCGGTGGCAACCTCCACAGAAGGTCCAGTTAGAACCCGAGATGAGACGATGTCCAAACAAGAAGATTTATTTTGTCTTCATACCCACATCACAATTATGCACCACTTTGTTAGTCGAAATGTTCAGGGGCCAGTTGCACCAACTGGTCTTAACTATGCCTGGTCGTAACTCCTACGTCGGTCTTAGTTAAGACCATGGACTTACGCCTGTTGCACCAACACGGCTTATGTCTGGTCTTAACTATGCTGGTTGTAGCAATGCGCGTCCATGTGAATTGCCAGGGAATGCCCCCTGATTGGATGATGTTGCAAAAAATATGCCTCGCGACCTGCTTGGAGCACTGAGCCACTACGCTCTCTCAGCCACTACTGTAAAACACCCTCCCTCCTCTCACCCTCCCTCGCTCCGGGGGAAAGATGGCGGCGATTGAGCCAGAAAGACAGTCTGAATGAAATTGAATGTAACGTTCCCAATTCTATGTATTACATTCTAAAAAACTAACGGCAACATTTTGGAAGGCTAAGCCACACAACTAGTTAGTTATAATCTAACGTCGTGCTTTCAAAGACGGCGAACTGGCGGTGTTACGACGATGACGGTCAAAAAGGTCTCCGCGGAGATCTGTGTTACAGGCAGGCTCTACGCCTCCTCCTGACCAGGCGTAGGAGTTACGCCTGGTCGTAGTGAAAATAAGGCTTAAGCCGTCTTGGTGCAACCGGCGTAGCTGTTAGGTCGTAAAGTTACGACCAACTTAGCTTAAGACCAGTGTAAGACCAGTTGGTGCAACCGGCCCCTGATTGTTATAATGTGTGGTTTATTTGATGCACGCACACTTAACATCTGAAAAGGACTTCAAACAGCAATTGGAAGCGACACAGTAGCTAGGACTAGATTTTCAGGACATGTGGTCGACTGCCATCAAGGACTGAATGCCCTTGAAGATTGGGGTCAGAAGCGTCATGCCCATTGAAACTGAGGGGGCAGTTGCCACCTCAGATTTTTTGAAAAAAGAAAAGAAGGGGGAAGTAAAATTCATGCTGTTAGTTATTATAGGTAGGCCCAGGGCCGGCCCGCCCATAATGCGAACCAAGCGGCTGCCTAGGGCCCCGGGAGTTGGGGGGGCCCCCCAAAAAAAAAAAAAAATTTTTTTTTTTTTTTTTTTCTTTTTTTTTTTTTTATAAACATAGGCTATAATATTATAGGCTGTGTGTGGTAGTTAAAACATAGGTTGACGTTTATTTATGTTTGTAGTTTAAACAAAAACATAAATACTGTAGGCTACATACAACACAAAAGGCTGATATTTACCTTTTGTCGCCACCTGGTGAGTAAATATATATGTAACTAAAACCATTAAAATTGACAACCGGTCCTGCATGTATCTACCGGTCCTTGGCACAAAAAAGGTTGGGAACCCCTGGTTTAACTGACCTGGCAACCCCTATGGCTGCTGGGTTCTACACGCTTGCTTGACACTGATAGGGCTACAAACGAGCGTCATTGTCATGTTTGTTTGTTTTAAATATTCTTCTAAATATGGCTAAAAGTCCAAAAACGTCAAATTTTCTTCGGCGCTGCCCTAGCGGGCAGCACAGAGAATCCCCTCCTTACAGCACCCCCTACTTAAAAGTACTTCCAGCGCGGATGCCCCCAAACCCCCGCCCCTGGGAGGGGGCCCCTGATCTATATCCTGCTTAGGGCCCCCAGATGGCTAGGGCCGGCCCTGGGTAGGCCTATAGTTTGCATAGCAAGTTAGTTGGCTATACTTGTACTACCATGCAGCTAAAGTTAGCATTGTAATGTTAGCCAGAGCTGTTATGGCAGTGAGCTGTTTGTTTTTACCACCACCACTATCACATGTTATACTGTAGTTAGCAAAACAGTGAATTCCATTTGATGTCTCCAGGTCAAGATGCAGTTCTTTAAAATAATTTGCATTGTGGATATAGTCTTTTATGTGAATAACATTTTGGGTGAAGCAAGATTTAGCTATTTCAAGAAAAGTGGCAGCAGTGTAGAAGCTAGTGTCGAAGTGACTAAGCTAATAACCATAAAAGCACAATCACCAAAATCTCTAAATAAATATACAGTATTCACCGTAATGAGAAAAGGAATATTGAAAAAAATATTGATGGTTAAAACTTAATCATGATATCACAACACTCTAATCCCAATGAAAATTTAAAATGAGATCTTCCTCTAAATCTGGCTTCAAATGGCCAACATTTTAGAAATAGCTAAATGGACTGATTCAATCATGAGTGGATTCAGCACACTTTATCTGGGCAGACTGATTGAATCATTGCAGATCTATTCAGACCTTCAGTTGCCACTGAATTATTTTAGCCGGGGACCTTTGGTCGACCCCTCAGAATTTTGGTTTGCATGACGCCCCTGATTGGGGTCCTACTAATATTGGGTGGTCCCAAGTGGTGGCCAATCTGCCTGATTAAAAGTCTAGAAACTAAAATAATTCTAACAGCAGAACTTCCTGGCCTTTTGTACAAACGGTGACGTCACCAGTGCTCATATTTTCTCTCCCAAACTCGTAGGAGCCTCAGCAGCCCCGACCTCAAAAATCCAAGATGGCTGCTCCGCGCAACAACAGTAGTTAAAATTGTAGTAAAGTCTGTTTATTAGCACTTCTGTCTTGTTTGTGTCTCATTAAATCAGCTGTACACACACACTGTCTAACTTCTATCTGTGTGGACATGTTGCTGCAGTGTTTGTATGTGCAAAATGCCTTGTTATCAACTGTTATTGCTACCAATGGCTAGTCTGGCTAGCGACTGGATCTGACCAAGATCTGACTCGTTTAAACGGATGTGACGCTATTCAACAGTGAACTTCCCAGCTCCCAGTTTCTGCAAATGGAACCCTAACAAAACAGATGTCATTCAACAGATGTCATTCAACCGCCACATCCCAGTTTGTTTGCGATAAAGCAACGGGCCATATTTCAATTGAGGAGTGGGAACCCCAAGCCACAACAGTAATAACCATGTAACATGCACACATTCTGTGCAGTTTAATTTACACTTTGCATACATTTGTTTGCATGTGACAAGAAACTCCTTTGACTACATGTAATCAGTCATGTTATGCTATTTCAAAGCTGCAATTTTGCTCATATATACCTTGTCATTATCACCATATCTGCAATAAAATCAGATGAGACTCTGCAGTACATGCATCTGAAAAGGCGGCTCTGAATTAGGGATGCACGGTATATCGGCAATCACATCGGTATCGGCCAATGTTAGTCATTTTTTAACACATCGGCATCGGTGTTGCAATGTTAATATCGGTCATCGGTATCAGCCAAAATGTTCACATCAAGAGGAAAATCTATGAGGTGGTAAATCTATGATTTATGGGCTTTTCCAAATGTTTTGGAAACACAGAAATGCATTACTTTTTCAAATTCAGTGTTTACATGTGTTTTTCAGTATGTACAAAATGTGATTATCACAGAAATGACCATAACAGCAAGGTTAATATCGGTTATCCTTATCGGCCAATATTTCATATTGGTGCATCCCTACTCTGAATGTGTTTCAGAGTTAGAAGCGGCGGTGTTGAAGGAACTAGACCCACAGCTCCATGCACACTTAGTCACAGACAGCATGGAGAGCTTCGCCTTCTGCCACAGGTACTGTGCACACACTGCTTGCGACCTCTTCAGCACCATTCTTTATTTTCCTCTGTGCATCTGAATATGGATGTGGTCGTATTTCACATAGCCGATCCACATAGATGTGGTTGTATTTCACAATATACAATATCAATAAACCCATAAGTTAAAATAAATAAATAATATTATATTAACAAGACAACATCCTATCACTCAATCTAGAAAACTAGCTGGTGCTGCAACAGCGCAAGGCAAGTGCGCTATCCCTCATTAGATTGTAACTCCTCAATCATCTCCCTATGGTCACTTTTAATATGATCTTGTTACTCATGACTTGGTTCTCTTTTATTTATATATATATATATATATATATATATATATATATATATAGGAAGGAAGTGCACAGGGAGGAAGTGCACAGGGCACTACTTTCTTATATATATATATATATATATATATATATATATATATATATATATATATATATATATATATATATATATATAGCAGCACAGCTGTGCTGCTAGTCCCGGGTGCAGCTGGAGCAGGAACAGCAGAAATAGCAGTAGTAAGGAAATCCAGCGCACACCAGGTTGTCAGAATAGACTTCTTTTATTTAAGTTGCATAGATATGGCAAAACGTTAGTTTCTTTCCATAATTCCTTTCAAAAAGTGAAACTTTCATAGATTATAGATTCATTATACAACAGGTAGTTCCGGCCGGGCAATTTGATTGGACAAGAGGGATCCTACCAGTGCCGATATTTCACGATAACGCACTGGCGCTTCACTGTGTGTAGATCACTCCGCTTCACAGATGCTCTAATCAACAAAACGCTTCACAGCTGTAGAGTAGACAGTAGTAAAGTAGACAGCCTGCAGTTAATTAGGCTGATTAGGCTACATTTTCGGCAAAGCAGAAAGCTGAGGGGACTATTTTTGTTGGCGGAGGAATAAATAGAGAAATCATATATTTTCTCAGCTTTTTGTCATTTTTTTTATCAGCTTTGTTTAATAGAACAGTTGTATAAAAGCAATATCACACGAGAGGGAGTGCTGTTGTTGGCTAATATCGGCACTGCTGTGATTATCTTCGGCACTCGGCCTACGGCCTCGTGCCTACGACCGAATCACAGCAGTGCCGATATTAGCCAACAACAGCACTCCCTCTCATGTGATATTGCTTAATTACACACAAAGTGAAATATTTCTAGCCTTTATTTGTTTCATTTTTCATAATTTTGGCCTACAGCTCCAGAAAACCCCCAAAACAGTATTTCAAGAAATTAGAATAGTGTGAAGAAAATCAGCAGTTACTTCTCAGTTACAGTATGACTGACTCCAGCCTCAATCCACTCCCTCTGAATCTCAGTCAAATGTTTTAAATCGTCTTTGCTTGACAATCTGCTGAAGCCCACGGTCATCCATGGTATTTCCATGATATTCAAATTTTTTGGAAAGGATCTGTATATATATATATATATATATATATATATATATATATATATATATATATATATATATATATATATATATATATATAATATATATATATATATATATATATACTGTATATATATATATATATAAGCAATATCACACGAGAGGGAGTGCTGTTGTTGGCTAATATCGTCACGGCTGTGATTCGGTCGTAGGCACGAGGCCGCAGGCCGAGTAATCACAGCAGTGACGATATTAGACAACAACAGCACGATCTCAAGTGTGATATTGCTTTTATACAACAGTTCTATTAAACAAAGTTGATGAAAAAAATGACAAAAAGCTGAGAAAATATATGATTTCTCTATTTATTCCTCAACAAAAATAGTGCCCTCAGCTTGTAACGTGGCTGGTGTTTGTTTTGTTGATTAGAGCAGCTGTGAAACATTTTAGACAACAGCACGAGCTCGAGTGTGATATTGCTTGAAGCGTTTTGTTGATTAGAGCAGCTGTGAAGCGTTTTTGTTGATTAGAGCAGCTGTGAAGCGGAGTGATATAGCCTACCCTCTACAGCCTAACCTCCCAGCCTCTTCTACAGCCTAACCTCCCAGCCTCTTCTACAGCCTAACCTCCCCGGCCTCTTCTACAGCCTAACTTCCCAGCCTCTTCTACAGCCTAACCTCCCCGGCCTCTTCTACAGCCTAACCTCCCCGGCCTCTTCTACAGCCTAACTTCCCAGCCTCTTCTACAGCCTAACTTCCCAGCCTCTTCTACAGCCTAACCTCCCCGGCCTCTTCTACAGCCTAACCTCCCAGCCTCTTCTACAGCCTAACCTCCCCGGCCTCTTCTACAGCCTAACCTCCCCGGCCTCTTCTACAGCCTAACTTCCCAGCCTCTTCTACAGCCTAACTTCCCAGCCTCTTCTACAGCCTAACCTCCCAGCCTCTTCTACAGCCTAACCTCCCCGGCCTCTTCTACAGCCTAACCTCCCAGCCTCTTCTACAGCCTAACTTCCCAGCCTCTTCTACAGCCTAACTTCCCAGCCTCTTCTACAGCCTAACTTCCCAGCCTCTTCTACAGCCTAACCTCCCAGCCTCTTCTACAGCCTAACCTCCCCGGCCTCTTCTACAGCCTAACCTCCCCGGCCTCTTCTACAGCCTAACCTCCCCGGCCTCTTCTACAGCCTAACCTCCCCGGCCTCTCAATTTATGCATAATCACACAGCCTCTTCCATTCCTTCGAACGATGTGGTGCAGAGCATACATATTCCATTTGTTTGTTTGTGTGTGTGTGTGTGTGTGTGTTGTCCCTCTTTTAGATGGCTGCTGCTGGGTTTCCAGAGGGAGTTTGAACACAGTGATGCACTGCGGTTGTTTGAGATCCTGAGTTGTGACCACCTAGAGCTCATCTCCCTACAAGTAGACCGTGCCCGCTATCAGGAAAGGCTGGCGACAAGACCCGGCACAGGTGAAACCCATAACTCAAATTGCCGATATGACATGAATGATGATACTGTACTATATGGAAGGCCAGTTAGCCCTGTTCAGTGTCTCACATCAGTTTTGTGATTTTTCGTATGATTCCAGACGGTAATCCAGAGTCAGAGGCCCAGGCCATCAACACGGATTTCACCTTTGAGCTCTTCATCTGCGCAACCATCCTGTTAGAAAACAAAGAGTCTCTGATGAGGTGCCAAGATGACGTACAGCTCATCCAGTTTGCCAGCAGGTCGGTCTATGTTAGCTATAGAGACACTGCTTGAAATAGGCCACGCCCATCACGGGGGAAATCGCTCCGTTCACTCCCATAGACCAGCGTCATTTTCCTTGAATTAAACATAGCTAAAAGCTGTTGTGTGTTGGGCTGCGCACACAACAAATATAAATAATCACCAATTCTTTTGTACTCCCGAGCAAAACAAGGAAGCCGTTGAGAAGAAAAATGTGGATCTATCTGTCAATGAAGTAAGTTGGAGTGTTCATCTTCCGTATATAAGATCTTTGTGTGCAGCACGCGACATAGGAGAACGCCAGGATTGGGGGGGAGTTTCAGGAAGCAGAAAGTCAGCAGACAAACGTGATCAGCTCACGTCCCGTTAGCAGTTCAAATGAATGAAGTAAACGCACACAACGTCTCATTATTTGACACTAGCCAATTCCTCCTAGATATCTGCAAAACTATCTGTATCTGACGAGAGTTCCTTTGTTCGCCCGGTTAGCCACGGTTTGTTTTGCTAGAAGTTGGCACGATAGTTGGTCCTTTGTGTTTTCCCCCGTGTTTGGCGTGGTTTCTGAATGATGACGCGTTCCGCAGTGTCTCTATGGCATGAAATATAATCCCAGTTGTAGTTGTGAATCTGTTGGTCAACCCTTGCCTTCTCTGTGCAGCCTTCAGGGAACATTGGACTTAAACAGCACGCTGAAGAAAGCAGAGCGACATTTCTACGACTACTGCAAGCGCTGTGCTTGGGACTATATGAATGCCTGCTGTAGGGCACGCAAGAGCAAAGAAGATCACTTCCTTTATCAGCTTCGTGGTTTATTTTTTTGAAGAGATTGCTTCTACTGAATTCATGTCAACAGTCCAAACCTGTTTAAACTGTCATTTGACTCATAACAAGGGACCTGTAATCCTCATTGGGAGTTTTGATGGCACATAATATTCTTCGTCTTAGTCTTTATACTCCTGTGGGAGGTTTTGATGCTGCTTATTAGGATTGTGTTATAAAATATTGCTGTTTATTGTAAGTGTATTTGTTGTATGGTAGAGTGAACAAATAACAACTGAGGCAATGCAATGGTTCCCCCCAGACTGCCATAAATAACTCAAGCTTTAGTTGAAGGTTTGCTTCTTTGTTTTCAAAATAAAGTTTTCAGAGATTACCTCAATAATGTTCTTGGCCATAATCTTGAATTATATGCAATGTGCAACCACTGGAAGAAAACTGCATGAGAGGCAAGTGTTGACTACTGGGATCTGGTGTGTCGCAACAGGTGGTGTCTGTCACTAGCTGGTGTTGTACTGTATCTAATGCCAGATGGCCTATGTGTCACAGAGGCCTATGTAACAGGAATAGTCAGCCACTATTTGAGCTCTGGCCAAGGGACCATGCAGTTAGGGAAATGAACATTTGACTGGTTCTTAGTGAACCACTATCTTCACTGGTGGAAGAATCACATAAATAGTTAGATCATAAATTACTTGAGTCACAGTATAACTAATTGTGATGTGGTTTTAATGGTTGTTGGTCTTTTAAGTGGTAAAACTGTGTTTTTGATGTGCTCAAGTTATTGCGTTTACTTATATATCTTAAGATAAAGCAGCCAGTAGCCAATAATTTCCTCTTTATCAGAGAATAAAAGTGAGTGGACGGAGCACACCTATAGATTCATAGCCTCTAATTGTGCAAGCAGACATTTCGACACTACTGTGTTTTCACCTGATTCAGCTGCATTTTGCTAGAAGAACCCTGTTTCAACTTCTTCTTTATCTTGGTCAAAAAGATATTTGACTTGAAATACAGGAGTGTGGAAAACATAACAGTAGTCTGGTTAAAACCATCATGCTCACATGACCAGATGGGTTACCAGGCTAAAGATAAAGCACCCTCAAATCAAACCTCAAAACTGCACAAAAGTACAAGACTTGAGTCAAACTGCTTAGCCTGCACCTCCTCATACCTTCAACTGCTTAGCCTGCACCTCCTTATACCTTCAACTGCTTAGCCTGCACCTCCTCATACCTTCAACTGCTTAGCCTGCACCTCCTCATACCTTCAACTGCTTAGCCTGCACCTCCTTATACCTTCAACTGCTTAGCCTGCACCTCCTTATACCTTCAACTGCTTAGCCTGCACCTCCTCATACCTTCAACTGCTTAGCCTGCACCTCCTCATACCTTCAACTGCTTAGCCTGCACCTCCTCATACCTTCAACTGCTTAGCCTGCACCTCCTCATACCTTCAACTGCTTAGCCTGCACCTCCTCATACCTTCAACTGCTTAGCCTGCACCTCCTCATACCTTCAACTGCTTAGCCTGCATCTCCTCATACCTTCAACTGCTTAGCCTGCACCTCCTCATACCTTCAACTGCTTAGCCTGCACCTCCTTATACCTTCAACTGCTTAGCCTGCACCTCCTCATACCTTCAACTGCTTAGCCTGCATCTCCTCATACCTTCAACAGCTTAGCCTGCACCTCCTCATACCTTCAACTGCTTAGCCTGCACCTCCTCATACCTTCAACTGCTTAGCCTGCACCTCCTCATGCCTTCAATGAGAAACCACGTGTGTGTCACCTCTCTGGAAATATCCACAGCATGGTGATCCCTCTGGAATCCCCTGTACTGCAGCATTATTTAAAACGTAGTTAATTATTAACTGATAGAAAACTAATAGCATTATAAATATGCACCAATTCATATTACCACAAAACACTACTGCTACCAAAGACAGGTATTTTCAAGCTGCAATTTGACATTTCAGCTCTTCTTACTGTATGTTTGAAAGTGAGTAGGCAGGAAATACTTGAATGGTACTTGATCAAACAAAATAATGCAATAAAAAAAGTAACAATTAAATAAATAATGTGGTACAGGCATTAATTTAGCCTCTGGCTCAGATTTGCTATTTGTTTAGTAACAGTTGCTCAAGACATAAGAGTGCAGATTGTTTAAAGGTATCTAATTGAATGTATTTATTTATGGACCTAAATAAGATACTGTGACAAATAACATACAGTGATACAGTTTACTGCATTCTCCCAACTGTTGATCACACTGTCCTTTATAGAGAGCATGTGAACAAATGTTCTCCATGTTCAGAAACCTCCTCATCTCAGAGTCATGTTCAGAAACCTCCTCATCTCAGAGTCTTGTTCAGAAACCTCCATCTCAGAGTCTTGTTCAGAAACCTCCTCATCTCAGAGTCTTGTTCAGAAACCTCCTCATATCCTCATCATGCTGAAAACTGCTGGGGTTTTAGAGGTCAAATCAAAGCACCATCTCTTTTTTTTGCTTTGGTTGACATCTCTAATTCTACATTTGATGCAATATTAGAGGAAAACTGACGCCACAGATCCTTTCTCAGAAATCCAACATTTAATGAGCAGATGGGCCTAGAACTTTCCTTGGAGTCACCTGACACCCTGATGGACTCTCCCTGGACTGCGCTCTATATACACTGGGGAGCGGAGACACTCGCCCTCTTTTTAGTCTGCCTGCCAGGAGAGGGACAGGAGGAGCGCTGCAGTGGGACACAGACGCCGGTGTTGTGTGGTGGGCGAATACCCAACAGAACTTTAACTCAGTAATTCTCAAGTCTTGAACATCTGACAGAGCAAGGTAACCCCTTTTATGAGAAGCATTGCATTCAGTCTGGCTTCATAGTCTGTCTTGCTTGCTGCTTAAGGACTTGAGTGTCAAATGTGAGAGGTGGTTCCAAAATAAAATGAGGCTTGCATGGCTCCTGCCAAATAGAGATATGAACCCCTCTGAACAACCACACAGTTTGTGTCAGTGTCCAGCCAACAAAGTCTGAACTATAGACAGTTCTGTGCTTAATTTCCATGTAACAAGAGTGTCAATTGGATGGGTGTGATCTTGCTTCTGCATGATCCTCTCAACCAGAAAAAATGTTTGACTGTGGGCAAAAAAAAAAGAAGAAAGATACACTTCCTCAATAGATCTCAATTTGTCACAGGCCACAGTTATGTTACCCCCAAACTGTCCCAAAGGCATGCTTCAGACATGAAGGGTGGGAGGAGGAGCAAAAGCATTGTGTCAGCATTTTCTATCATGTGTTACGCAATTGGATAACAAGTGCTAATTCAATAACCTGTACTAGTTCAACCCGCCCAGCGAATCTCTCAGGGACGCTTTATGATGTGGGATCCCATGCACATCTATTACAAGCACATAAGCACACTAATTGGCTGGTAGCACTACTCTGTAATGTTGATATGTATGTTTTTTCTTTTTCTAGGTCTGAGTTTGTTTTTGTTTTTGATGTTCTGAAAAATCGAAAAAGAAAATTTTGAAAAGAAAAATAACCTGTACAGTTTGAGCAGACAGACAGTTTCTGCTTTCAACTGCTAGGAGAGAGCAACACAATAATTAAATTGCACAATATGATTACACATATTAGAAAATGTGATCATCTGAAAAATGTCTCAATGTTCATCAAGATCACTTTTGTGCACTGCGAGTTGGTAGAATATTTCTCAACTTGTTTGTGCAGTTTGCCCTGTCTCTAATAGGCCATTCTTGTAGACTGCCTCACTATAGTGAGACAGACTGACTGTCTCACTAGACTGACTGCCTTACTATAGTGAGACAGACTGACTTCCTCACTATAGTGAAACAGAAGCAGCCTGGTGTTTTATCAGAGCTTAATCTCTACAAATGTGGCTTATTTTGTTAACTGATCTACTGAGGAAATATGACTCCACCTCAAAACTGTACATTGCTGTGGGTCTTTTTTGGTTTCTCTGCCCTTTTATTTCAGTAAAAACCATGATGCATTTTGCCCAGTATTGTTAAATGATCCCTGGCTTTTTAAACCACCTCCCATTCATTTCCATGTAGATACATTGATACTTATTATAGTAACTCTTGGCTATCAGGAGCCAGCTGTCGGAAAATAGCCGCACTGATTACTGTTGCAGGGTTAGTCCATCACATTTGACTCGCCTGTGACACTACAGTGTTACGTTGCTAAGGGAGGAGGGGTTGAGACGGGGATTGGAGGGCAGTGTACTTTGAAGCAGTTTGGCTTCAAGTGACACGTGCTGGTGTCGTGTGAGGCACCCCACCATGGAAGGCACTGCACAGAGCTTTCTCAACAGGCTAGATGGTCACAGATACTTTGGGTTTCACATGGCACTGCATCTGGGCCTATGTGACAGACAGACAGACAGACAGACAGACAGACAGACAGACAGACAGACAGACACACACACACACACACACACACACACACACACACACACACACACACACACACACACACTCACACACACACACACACACACACACACACACACACACACACACACACACACACACACACACACACACACACACACACAGTTATTATAATACAAGAGTGAAGAGTCAGTGCCCAAGCACATAATATTGCTTCTTTTGTTTATGTATAAGATGTCAAAAGGACCAGCAGTGGGCATAGATCTGGGCACCACATATTCTTGTGTGGGCATCTTCCAGCATGGAAAAGTGGAGATTATTGCCAATGACCAAGGAAACAGGACCACGCCCAGCTATGTGGCCTTCACAGACACTGAGAGACTGATTGGAGATGCTGCCAAGAACCAGGTGGCCATGAACCCCACCAACACTGTATTTGGTAATGACTTCCTTCAACATACTGTACCATACTACAACTTACAATACTGTTGATTTCCTGAACTGTTACGAGAACCAATGACAAGGATTTCACTGAAATTCCCTAGTCTTGATGATGATGATGATTATTTTAAGTACAATGAAGAACCAAGTCTGTGAACTTAATAGAGAGCCAAAGTGAAACGTCACTTCCTGCTTGAGCACTGTACCAGAGATTTTCATCCGCCATTTATTTTCCCATAGACATTTCGTAAAATGCTTATAAAAAATAGTTTTACTTGTTCAAACCAAATGGTTCTGATATATTTAGAAACAGGAGAGACCACATAACATTTCACTCGGACCAAAACAAAAAGAACTGCAGATTTAAAGAAAATATTTTGTTTATTGTTGTTGTTTTTAGTTTTGGTCCAAGTGAAATGTTCTATGGTCTCTCCCGATTTTAAATATATCTGAACCATTTGGTTTGACCAAGTAAAACTATTTTTGTAAGCATTTTACGAAACGTGTATGGGAAAATAAATGGTGGATGAAAATCTCTGGTACAGTGCTGAAGCAGGAAGTAGGCGGTCACTTTGCCTCTCTATTTACAACATCTTTGCTTCTTACACTCTATTCCAGATGCTAAGCGCCTGATTGGTCGTAAGTTTGATGATCCTGTGGTGCAGTCAGACATGAAGTACTGGCCCTTCACGGTTGTGAGTGATTCAGGCAAACCCAAGATGGAGGTTGAATACAAGGGTGAGATCAAAACCTTTTACCCTGAGGAAGTTTCCTCCATGGTCCTCACCAAGATGAAGGAGATCTCTGAAGCCTACCTTGGCAAGGTAGTTTATTGGAAACATGCCATCTATGTTTGAATTCTCCTAGGTTGCAGTCACATAAAAGTGCTGACTTTGATTTGATTTGATTTGATTTATTGATTTGATTTATTTATTTTGTTCATGCATCAAAAGGCACATGCAGATTCACAGTTGAATACAGTTACAATGAGGGGCACATGAAAGGGAGACCCCAAAGAAGCAAAAAATGCTTATGGTAGGGCTTCTAGGGTAGATCCAAATGACATTTGGTATATCCAAATGTCAGACACCAGAAACTCCAGCAACACAGCCAATGTGCTCTGATTTGACTCTTCCGAGTAATAGCTACTCACAACTTTCTTCTAGTACCAGGTACTAGAAGAAAGTTGTGAGGCTAGCCTACCCTTTAGCCTGGGGTAGGCTAGCCTACCCTATCTTCATTCTGTTCATCAACTGTCCATTACCCAGGTACTGCGAAACCCATAAGACTTCTTCCTTATATATGCCACGTAAAAAGCCTTAAAGGGACACACCACTTTTTTGGAAGTTTAGCTCATTTGCCACATCCCCCCAACATAACCAAGATACACCATGCCTTACCGGCACTGTCCACTCAGTTTACAGTGAGCTACAGTTTGAAGTTAGTAATTATCGCCATAGAATGGAGGCTAATGGTACAGCTGTTAAAAATCCACCAAAACACACATCTCACTGCGTCAAAATACATGTTGTGCTTCGGGTACTCACCACACGATGAAATGTTAATCCAAAATGCACATAATCTGTCTTTTTAGAAGGAAAAGAGGTCGGCGGCCATGTTTGGAAAGTAGTGCCGGATACCTCTTTTCCTTCCAAAAAGACCAATTATGTGCATTTTGGATTAATATTTCATCGTGTGGTGAGTACCCGAAGCACAACATGTATTTTGGCGCAGTGAGATGTGTGTTTTGGCAGATTTTTAACAGCTGTACCATTAGCCTCCATTCTATGGCGATAATTACTAACTTCACGACTGTAGCTCACTGTAAACTGAGCGGACAGTGCCGGTAAGGCATGGTGTATCTTGGTTAGGTGGGGGGGATGTGGCAAATGAGCTAAACTTTCAAAAAAGTGGAGGAAATAAATAAAATAAAATATTCATGAGCAAAACCCTTTGAAAGCACTTCCTATCTGCCTTGTGACCTCTCACTCTTGTCTTTCATGTTAGAAAGGTGTGTGTGTGTGTGTGTGTGTGTGTGTGTGTGTGTGTGTGTGTGTGTGTGTGTTGTGTGTGTGTGTGTGTGTGTGTGTGTGTGTGTGTGTGTGTGTGTGTGTGTGTGTGTGTGTGTGTGTGTGTGTGTGTGTGTGTGTGTGAACATGCCTTCACTCATTATGATCTTTTGCAGCCCGTGTCTAATGCTGTTGTCACAGTTCCCGCTTACTTCAATGACTCCCAGCGCCAGGCCACCAAAGATGCTGGAATAATCGCTGGCCTCAATGTGCTGCGCATCATCAACGAGCCCACTGCTGCAGCCATTGCATATGGCTTGGACAAAAAGGTACAGAGTCAACTTTTCAAAATTTAACCCAATATATTCTGTTTTATGCACTTATCAGTCATTCTCCATCATTTACGTCAGGTTGGTGGTGAGCGCAATGTCCTTATCTTTGACCTTGGCGGCGGTACCTTTGATGTGTCCATCCTGACCATTGAGGATGGCATTTTTGAGGTCAAGTCCACAGCTGGAGACACTCACTTGGGTGGTGAGGACTTTGACAACCGCATGGTCAACCACTTCATTGCAGAGTTCAAGCGCAAGTTCAAGAAAGACATCATCAGCAATAAGCGAGCTGTACGTCGTCTGCGCACAGCTTGCGAGCGTGCCAAGCGCACCCTCTCCAGCAGCACCCAGGCCAGCATTGAGATCGATTCCCTCTACGAGGGGGCGGACTTCTACACTTCCGTCACTAGAGCCCGTTTTGAAGAACTCAATGCAGACCTGTTCCGTGGAACCCTTGAGCCGGTGGAGAAGGCCCTGAGGGATGCCAAAATGGACAAGGCCCAGGTCCATGACATTGTCCTGGTGGGCGGCTCCACTCGTATCCCCAAGATTCAAAAGCTGCTGCAGGACTTCTTCAATGGCCGGGACCTCAACAAGAGCATCAACCCTGACGAGGCTGTGGCCTATGGTGCAGGTGAAGACCTCTGCTGCATGCACGCTCATCTATACAAAATTAAGTCCGATGTAGAAAGAGTTTTACACAAGAGGTTTCACACTTATTATTCTTTTTAGTTTGTCAGTTTGACTATGGTATTAGTATCACCAACCTGAAATTGTGCTTTTCACAGCTGTGCAGGCAGCCATTTTGGCTGGTGATAAGTCTGAGAATGTACAGGACCTGCTCCTGCTGGATGTCACCCCCCTGTCCCTGGGAATTGAGACCGCTGGAGGAGTAATGACCGTCCTTATCAAAAGGAACACCACCATCCCCACCAAGCAAACCCAGACCTTCACCACCTATTCAGACAACCAGCCTGGTGTGCTCATTCAGGTAGAACAAACGTGAAGTCACTTCAGTAGTTCACTCCCTATGTTGAATGAATGCAAATGGATATAGAGCTTCAACTGTACATAGAAGCAAGATGACACTGCCTCGTTTTTTCCCCCCACACTGATGGATCCAGTGATCATGTGACTTGGTTCATTTTCTTAGGTTTATGAAGGTGAGAGAGCCATGACCAAAGACAATAATATCCTGGGCAAGTTTGAGCTGACCGGTATTCCACCTGCTCCCCGGGGAGTCCCTCAGATTGAGGTGACCTTTGACATTGATGCCAATGGCATTCTCAATGTGTCTGCAGTGGACAAAAGCACTGGCAAGGAGAACAAGATCACCATCACCAATGACAAAGGTACAGTACCATGCAGAATAATTCCCAAGTCAAGTGATTTAAAACGAAAAACTTCCATAATTTGTTTTCAAGGCTTATATTTATCTTTTGCTAGGGCTTTAGGAAATAACTGAGATTAACTAGTATGTAGAATTGCAACCATAAAATCCATTGCAACAACACCATTGCAACACCATTAAAATTGTATGTATTGCTCAAATGTTGAGATGTCTGAGAGGAACTGAAAGAGAATGTAACCAAATAATGCACATGAGTTTAGAGAGCAATTTCAACCTCCCACAGGGCGCCTGAGCAAGGAGGACATTGAGCGCATGGTGCAGGAGGCAGACCAGTACAAGGCGGAGGATGAGGTCCAGAGAGATAAGGTTACATCCAAGAACTCCCTGGAGTCTCTGGCCTTCAACATGAAGAGCACCATGGATGACGAGAAGCTCCAGGACAAGATCAGCCCTGAGGACAAGAAGATCATTGTCGACAAGTGCAATGAAGTCATTGCCTGGCTGGACAGGAACCAGGTCAAACATAGGCCTGAACTGTTTATCTTCATAAAATGCATACGTTCTTCTTTCCTTCACGTTGGGAAAACAATATTCACTACTACCTTTACCGGTCTTTCACACATCATTTATTGAACAGTGCTCTGTAACCATCCACACTGTCTTCTCTCACATGTGTTTCCTTGTTCTTTCCAGACGGCAGAGAAGGATGAGTATGACCACCAGCAGAAGGAGCTAGAGAAGGTGTGCAATCCCATAATGACCAAGCTATACCAAGGGGGCATGCCAGAAGGAATGCCAGGAGGAATGCCAGGAGGAATGCCAGGAGGAATGCCAGGAGGAATGCCAGGTGGCTTCCCTGGTGGAGCTGGAGGTGGCTCCTCCTCTGGCCCAACTATCGAGGAGGTCGACTAAATACCATGCTGACAGCACCATCATCTCAGATCTCAACATAGCCTAATCTTACTGTCTTAATGTCAATATACTGTACACATCCAATACACATTAGATCACTGCCTGCACTTGCCTAAAATGTTTGCTCGTAAATGCAGTCACTGATTTAAATACTTTTAACAGACCTGAACGAAATCTGACACATGCACACAGTTACAACGGTAACACTTTATAATAACGTTCAGTAGTAATTCATTTATGAGCTATTAGTTAATGATGAACTAATCATTTACAAAACATTAATATAGGCTACATTTGTAGATTATTAAGTTATAAGTCATTCAAAATGTTTATATCCCAACCTGTCTCTATGCACATTTGTTAATCACGAACAAATGATGAGCAAATCATTAGTAAATGAAAAAATCATTAACTAATAGCTTATAAATTACGTTATTATAAAGTGTTACCATGATTTCTCATTGATATCACTTCAGCGATTTCTCTTTCACCTCTCATTGAATCAATAAAGAGCAGTAATGAGATGCTGAAGTTTGTTTGTTGTGATTTTTGTGAACTTTGTTCTTTTAAATCCACTACTTTTGTGATTACTCTATCGTGTATTACGTTAACAGCATGACTGCATGTATCTGCTTGAGCAGGCAAACCTCTTCCTGTTTATAAAACAAGTTTAGATCAATATCCTATATGTGGTAACCTTTTTGACAGGAGATATTTTCACACATGATAAAAATGTGCTGATGTTAAAAGAATGTGCACGTTATGTTTTGGTGGTAATCACTTCTTCCTTCTTCAAAGGGTGTAGAGAATGCTGCACGCAAGCGGTTAGGCCTCAAGTAGGCTATTGAATGGAGTGCAAAACATATGCGCAGTATTAACATGAAAACACTGAGCACACATGCAATGGCTGATGCAAAAACCACGATGGCTTGGAGAGTAGATATTTGGGGTACACATATATTTCCCCCTCAGAGTTGCTTGTGTTACCCATGGAAGCCCTGAGCCATGTGTAGCGCAGAGCAGGACACGTGTCTGAGTGTGTCTGTCTGCCTCTCAGCAGTTCTTTCCCCACACCTATCACACCTGGGAGGAAGCTTTATGCAACACATGGGCCGTTTCTCAATAAGGGTTCTTGTGTGTTCTTGTGTCCCTGTGAAACGTCATCAGTCACAGACGCAGCCCAAGTACTGTTCCAATGCAAAGTTCACATTTCGCCAAGAGAGCTTCAAATTCCCGGATGTGTTCTCGACATGCCCACTTTATCGAGGATGCTCTGGTTGGTGACTTGTGTCAACTTGACAAGGCACATATCCCAGCATTCATTTAGGCATAAGCGGAGGCAGAACGCAGCAGAGAAGACGCCATAAGCTCGTGAAGTTTTTTACAATTTAAAGTTTTATTTCATCACTAATTTAATTTCTGATGACTTTTGATGCCTACAAGCAGGGTAGTAGGTTTCAATAAGTGCCACTTTACCAACATTTATGGCGAAAAATGGCAAAAAAGCTCCAGAGCACAATTGGCTGCATCTACATCAGCTGAGCTTTTTATTTGTGTAGTACTGCAGACGGCCTCTGCACTGGTATTGCAAAATACCCTCAAGAACGCATCGTCTCAAACTGCCAACAGCATCATGTGTGCTTGTGACCTAGCAAGTTCATTCTTCCAAGAACGACTAGCAAGAACGTTCTCCCCAAGAACACGTAGAGCAGATAAGTGAAATAATTGTTCAAATGGTGATACAAGCATGAAATTTGGTACATATACTCTTAAAAACCCACTCTTTTCAAAAATACCGATGGCCACGCAAAATTCCAAGATGGCGGCCGCAAAATCCAAGATGTCCGCCCAAAAATGTGGTTTTTCCTTTATAACTCGAAATGCCTTGGTTTTAAACCCCATAAATGTACTAAAGTTGAATATGAAGTTGGGTATTGCGGATCTTTTGGTACCAGGTGCATGTCTGTATCTATTACGGTTCTTGAGATACAGCATATAGTTACTTTTACAGACTCGGGAGAGCAAAACATTTGTACCATTGATTGTTGTTAAGTTAATTTGGTAATATGAAAATGTTATTCATATGCAATAGAGTGAATGTCAACACACAACCAGGGCACACTGGTGACATCACTGCTGTGTAACTCAGCATGGGGTTCAGTGTCAGCTGATCTAGATATACTAACTACTGCTTTATTAGACTTGTAGTTGTAGTAGTTTAGTTTAGTGTCCCAAATGCTGTCTGACAGCCCCATATCCATTAGCTAGTAAACCGTAGTTGGTAGTTAGTAGATATAGTTATATAGCCGCACCTGAATTGACAGGGTGTGCCAGCGCGGGAGAGCCGAGCCAAGGGTAACGGGGCTTCAGTTATCCGGAAGGTGTACAGATCACATGGGACTTAAATGGCATTGGATGAATGATCGGGCTAGGTGTAGGTTAACCAATAATAACTGAACCTAGTTGTATCCCATACAAGAATGTGTGTTATTTGGTTAATGTGGTAAAAGGATAGCCCCTCGGCCTTAATCAAACCCCAAAATGGCAGATTCAAACTCCATGTTTGCGAAAAGACAAACTGACTGGTCTAAATGTTGTCTTTGTCAAAAAGACAGAACAGACGGAGACCTAACATCACCTCGAACTCATTACACCCTTGAACATGATGGCTATGCCATGCTGGCTACCAGAGATGGGCAAAAATACATCAAAAAGTATTTTGATACAAATTACAAATACTTGCTAAAAAATGTATCAAAATGCAAATACAAAATACTGGTCTGAAAAATGTATTTGAAATATAAATACATATTTTGTATTTTGAAAATACATAAAAATACATTTTTATAAAAACTGATAAAGAGCTGCAACGATTAGTAAATTCATCGATTCATTACCAAACATTAAATTAATTGCCTATTTTGATAACCTATTAATCATGTTGAGTCATTTCTTTGAGGAGAAATGTCCTAATTCTCTGATTCCAGCTTCTCAATGTGAAATGTTCTGTTTCTTTAGATGGTAAATCGTCTCTTTAGTCCTCTGTCACAGTATTGTCCTTTAGTAGGGGGAATTAAAGGAACACTCCGCCCATTTTCAACCAGCTTTGTATCATTAGAACATCAGTATATCAGAAAACTGTAAACTGTTTTGAAGTCTGTCATTTAATTTGACAGTTATTGAGTGTTAAAGTGTGGACCAGTGACATCACTGGTCCACACTAACTCAAATTAATAACTCATTAACTCAAATCAACTCTCAATAACTGTCAAAGTAGATGAATGATGAATAGTTTGACAGTTATTGAGAGTTGATTTGAGTTAATGAGTTATTAATTTGAGTTAGTGTGGACCAGTGATGTCACTGGTCCACACTTTAACACTCAATAACTGTCAAATTAAATGACAGACTTCAAAACCATTTACAGTTTTCTGATATACTACTGATGTTCTAATGATACAAAGCTGGTTGAAAATGGGCGGAGTGTTCCTTTAAGGGGAAAAAATGGCCAAATCGTTACGCGGTGGATACAAGCACCAGATTTGGTACACACATTCTTTAGGGTGTATCTCACCATCTCAGAAGGGGTGCCCAAAAATTCGGACCCATTAAATGCTTTTTAAAAGGGGAAATCCAAAATGGCCACCAGAAATGATGCATGATTCCTAAGAGGTGATATAATTCTGACATTTTGGCTTAATGTGCTAATTATAGATTTTACATTCATAGTAAATAGACTAATAATAAAGGATTTGGCCAAAGCCACCAAAGAAACATGTGTTAAATATGTTTTAAACGCCTTTAAACACAAAAAATAGGCTTAAAATGTACTCCGAAAGACATGACCTTCCACATTAATCCTTCTCTGAGTGATATATTGTTAACTCATTGGCTGCCAGCCATTTCTGGAAAACGGACGCTCCCAGTGCCAGCCCTTTCAGAAAGTTTTCAGTGATTTCTCAAGACCCACAGAATATTGTGTGATATTACTATGTAAACACCGAACACGCCCAAAAAATGATGAGACTCTCTTGTATCATCAGCAAAAAAAAGTTTATTTATATCATTTTCCGTTCTTTAGTTATCAGCAGTAGAAGATAGGTTGGTTTCACCAAAAACAGATGTTTCAAACTAGAACCTGAGATAATGAGCCTTTTGTGAAATGAAGCATTTCAAGCACATCACTGACTCTGAAGCTAATATTTTCTGATGTAGTGACACCTCAAATATCTGAAAAGTAATTTCCTTCAATAAAACAGCAAAAACAAAGGAATTTTGATGGCAAAATAATATTTTTTAGCTGCAACCAGCAGCGCTGGCCCCTGCGTGCGCAGACCCTACACCTTCTTGCTGGTCTTGATTTACTGCTGGTGGGCATCAGGTATTCCAGCTTGTGTTTGCCAATCTGTCCATCTGGGTAAGAAACATGGACTGGAGTGTGTGTGTTATTTGTTCAGAGGGAGGAGGGGATTTGAGGTGTCCAGCAGATTCTCTACAAAAAACAGTGCAGAAGTGTACCATACTTTCTTTAATTTAGTTAAAGAATTTACAGAATTGGATGGGATGCCTGTAGAGATAGATTTCAAGGGTTGTGGTACGGTTGAGGCTTTTGATGAAAATAAAGCCAAATGGCACAAGGCATGCCGTCTGAAATTTTCTTCTTCAAAGTTGGAGAAATTAAAAATGCGTCAGAGTCAGAAAAGGCAACAAGACTCTGTTGATGAGGAATTGCGCCAATCCAAGCGCCAGTCCACTTCAAATACATGTATTAGTGAGTGCCTGTTCTGTAATTTGAATACAGGTAAACTTTGTCAATGCTCAACAATGGAGCTTGATGACAGTCTGCGGAAAATGGCCACTGAAATGCAGGACAGAGCTCTATTAGCAAAAATTTCAGCAGGGGACCTAATTGCAATATAAGCTAAATACCATCTGGAATGTCTTTTGTTAAGTACAAAAACACATACAGGAGCATCCAGAGGTCTGAGAAAAACATGGAGTCAAAAGAAACTGGAAAATGTGTTGAAGCTTTGGTCTTTACTGAATTGGTCTCATACATAAAAAGTAATTTGGAAGAGGGGACCTACATTTTTAAAATCTCAGAACTCCATGGTTTCTATGAAAGTCGGCTATGTCAGCTTGGTGTCAACAAAACAATAAACAAAACTAGACTTAATTCACAAATTATCAGTCATTTTGATGACCAATGTCAGGACCAATCTTGTGGAAAAACATCATTGATTGTTTTCAAAGATGGATTGCAGGCCGTACTGAAAGCATGTACACTAGATCAAAACTATGATAAAGAGGCACTTGCTATGGCAAAAGTAGTCAAATGAATTCGCAATGATGTGTTTGACTATACAGGTTTTGAATTTGATGGTCACTTCCCACAGAAATGTCAGACTGATTCCGTCCTACCCAGCTTGAAGGCACTGGTTTCCATGCTACTGAATGGCCCTAATGTCTCTAATCAAGACAGCAATGTTTCTCAAGCATGCCTAACCATTTCTCAGCTGATACTTTTCAATATGAAGAAAAAATCTGCTAATGCAGCAGGGCCATCAAGGTCTTCCAAACTTCATGAGCCACCTCTTCCTCTTTATATTGGTCTTAAAGTTCACACTGAAACAAGAAGCGAGTGCTGTCCATGATCTCAACGCATTAGGAATGAGTGTGTCAATAATTCCCTTCCTGTATAAGATTTGTTTGGGCACCCCTTCTAGGCTATCTTAGGATGACCCAAGGGACATGTGTTCCAAATTTTATGCTTTTTGGAGATTATTTTGGTGTCTCTTGAGTCAACGGTCAACAGTTTAGGTGGCCATTTTGAATTTTGTCAATAACTCACTTCCTGTTTAAGATTTTTTTGGGCACCCCTTCTAGGATGTTTTAGGATGACCCAAGGGACATATGTGCCAAATTTTATGCCTTTATGAGATTCTTTAGCCTTTTTGAGTCAATCGCCAACACTGTAGGCGGCCATTTTCAATTTTGCCAATAATTCACTTCCTGTTTAATATTTTTCGGGCACCCCTTCTAGGATGTATTAGGATGACCCAAGGGACATGTGTTCCAAATTTTATGCTTTTTGGAGATTCTTTTGGTGTCTTTTGAGTCAACGGTCAACAGTTTAGGTGGCCATTTTGAATTTTGTACATAACTCACTTCCTGTTTAAGATTTTTTTGGGCACCCCTTCTAGGATGTTTTAGGATGACCTAAGGGACATATGTGCCAAATTTCATGCTTGTATCCATCGCGTAACGATTTTTCCCTTAATTCCCCCTACTACTTTGTGTAGCCTATACTCTCTAACACAGTTCTTCCATTTCAGTTTTTGGCCGGTGTGTGCGCATGCCCCATGGCGGCCTGTCATCTCCACTCGTCCACACAATTTGCGTGCCTGACCTGGGGACCGACCTGGGGACCACCTGCGTGCCCATCCTGTTTGGTCGTCCCACTGGTCACCGCTGTACGGCGCTGTACTTTGCTTTCAAAAAGACATACGGTGGAGGAGTGACTATTCTGTGAAAACCATCTATGAGGGTTTTACAGCAGAGCCATTCTGCTCTACAGCCGTTAAGGGTTAATACATCACTTTTATAAGTTTAGAAAAAAATGTAGATGGTCAAAGTAACCATTTAGATGACCCTTGTGTGCTCAGTTTAGCAAAATAACCGCTATTTATTTTTGCTGGGATAACGTAATGCAGGGGTTCCAAACCTTTTTTGTGCCGCGGCCCGGTAGATAGATGGAAAGAAAAGTCGTGGACCGGTTGTCAATTAAAAAAAAAAAAAAAAAATGTTTTAAATAAACATAGGCTATAATATTATAGGCTGTGTGGTAGTTGAAACATAGTTTCAAGTTGACGTTTATTTATGTTTGTAGTTTGTAAAAAAATGTTTGTAGGCCTACTTTTTTTTTTTTTTTTGACCAGGCTCGTGGCCCGGTACCAAATGTGTTGCGGCCCGGTACCGGTCCGCAGCCCGGTGGTTGGGGACCACTGACGTAATGCATTATGGGTAGTCGGCTACTGTGGCTAACGCTAGCGGCTAACGTTAGTTACTTTATGGCAGTAAAATGCCACTGAATGACCAAATTGATTTAACTTTTAACCATTTTGAGTAACACTGTTTCCATATGGACCCCCAGTGTTGGTTAGTTGTTTATAACGTAACTATATTTATAATGTACTCCGGTTTCCGGTTTATAATTTGAGTATAACAAACGGAAGTGCTGAGGGGTTGTAGCAACACACAGGTGAAAACCGTCTATAGAGAAAGTTGTGAGCGTTAGAGAAAGTTGTTCACTTGTGCGCCAAGGTAGCGCTGGCGTCCCACAGCTGCTGAGCTAATGTTGTTTTCAATCAGCTTAGTTGCATATTGCGGCTGGACCAGCATGTTAACTTGTTAGCTGGTAGCTATCAAGCTAGCTCCAGCTGCTGAGCTAACGTTGTTTTCAATCTGCTTAATTGCATATTGCGGGCGGACCGTTGTTCTTCCAGCATTTGCTTTCTGTCTGCTCCTTGTGTTTGAAGCGTAGCCACAACGATGATTATGATGCTGATAAGAATACAATTAGATTAGTGATATATGATTCCGTTTCAGTTGTTCTAGCCTCATAGTCTCGTAGCCTATATGGGCAACTGAAGTTTATGTATCCACCTTTTCTTTAGATAACAGCACGATGTGAGAAAACTGCCTCAGAAATTAGTTTATCCACTTTTTTGACCAGTGACCACTACAGCACTGCTCCACAGAAAATAAAGAGCTGCATGAGGTTTATAATTTAACACAAGCCAAGTAATGTTAAACTTCATTTTTTTAGGCTACATTTTCCCCTCCAGATAACATCCAATTCCGCAATCATCCTATGAGAAACATATGTGCACGCTTTACCACACCGGCCATATGCTAGGTTTCGACCTAGCCTTGTTTCAACACTATTTCTCCCTCAGTCCAGCTGTTAATAGCCTTCTGTGAGGGCTTTTTGACTTACAGGCAGCATTTATACATGTTAACCTCACGTTTTGGAACTTTGACCCATGTTTAGCAGATATCACATCATAACAGTATATACTGTAAATAACTGAAATCCAGAAAAAGAATAGTATAGGTACCCTTTAAACAACTTCACATCCATCACGTCAGTAAATTGTCACATAATAGTCTTTATTTAACACGCTGTGCACACAGAAGCAATATACAGCAACATTAATTATTCCACCACAAAAGCTTACTTTTCAGGAATGTAACCGTGATGGCACTGAGGGGAACTTGCTATGGAAACGGGGAGGTTGTCAGCTTTGTAGCAGTGTATTTATTCATGCATTTTGTAGAGCTGAGCTGTGCAATTGTTTTTTTTAATGTATATATACAGTAGTATTGTAACGGCACAGGTGAGGCCGGTATCGAACCCGGGTCTGTCATTTAAAAGCGCAACACGTTAACCATCAGACCAAAGGGACAATCCTGTTGGCCAAGGACCAACGTGCTCGCTTTATACATCGAGACACCGGATTGCTACAGTATATTAGTTGTGTTGCTCTAATAGGATACACTGCTTTGCATGTGCAGTAAGCAGTTTCACTTGCAGATAGGCCAGTGCTTGATTGAACCATCTTCACATGGTGACTATATGACTATGACTATTTTGCCTAGTATTAGGCAAAATAGTCATAGTCAATAGTCATCAATAGTCACCTTCATCTTTTGATTCTTTTGTAAAGACGAACTGATAAAAAAAATATGATTAAATCCAGACAGTGTATCAATTTGATCTTACAATTCACCAGCCTTTTTCACTTAACACTCTGCTCTTTTGACAGCTCTTTTGTTGAACCAAAATATTCACTTCCCTAAGAAATTGTTTTGGATTTTTTCCCCCCAAGTAATACAAACCAGTCAGATTGAGCTGCTGAGTGATGTTGAGGGTGAAAAGCCTGTGCCAGCTGAGGTTTCAGTTCAGTTCTAGTTGTTTTTCAGTATCAACATGTTGTGCTTTCCCACATTCACTTCCATGTTTCCATCCTGCCCGCAACCTCCCACTTCCGCTCATGTCTCACGCTAACGTTAATCACATTCACTACCGCATTTGCAGTTTAAATTTGTCCTGTTGTATTTTAGTGTCATTCAGTATAGTTTGCCTTAGCATACAATATTTAATCATATTCACCTTATGTAGCCCCGCCCACTTGACCCAGTTGTGTTATGACTTCCTGTTCATAACACCGTCTATAGAGAAAGTTGTACCAAAAGATCCGCAATACCCAACTTTATATTCAACTTTAGTACATTTATGGGGTTTAAAATCAATGCATTTCGAGTTATAAAGGAAAAACCACATTTTTGGGCGGACATCTTGGATTTTGGGGCCGGCATCTTGGAATTTTGCGTGGCCAGCGGTATTTTTGAAAAGAGTGGGATTTGAAGAGTATATGTACCAAATTTCATGCTTGTATCACTATTTGAACGATTCTTGCTATATTTGCAATTATCTGCTCTACTAAAGAACAAGAACACATTCTTGGTATTGAGAAACGGCCATGGAGTTCAGGGTCAAGTGTGTGCTCCATGTATAAAAGTAGGCGTCCAAAAGAGCTGAGGCTCAGGGACGAGAATCAGTCTAAACCACACATGGGCAAAATGCGGCCCCAAGGCCGGCCCCGGCCCCCGGACCATCTCAATCCGGCCCCCAACGTCCTCAAAGGAAAACAAAACAACCCCCAAAAAGTCAATAAAAGAGAACATTATGTTAAGAAATCTCATCCGCTAAAGCCATTTGATTTGTATCACTATGATATCAGGAGATTAACAGGAGAAATTACCAATCACAGTGGGAGAGAGGGTTAAAAATAGAGAGACCCCCACGAAAATCAGGAGTGTTGGCCGTTATCAGTCCAAAGTGTGGCCCTTCGCTTACTTTATTTAAGGCCCTAAATGGACGCCTAAATGAAACTTGTGGGTTCAGCGTATAGGCACAGCTTCCATTGAGCGTTGCTTCGGCGTCCTGTGTGAACGGGGGCTAAAGCTCTATCTTCTATCTGAGGCTCTTGCTGCAAATATGTTTCCCTGGAACTGATTTGAGTGAAACAAATACTGTCAACCAGCCGCATCCTGTGTAAAAAGCAGCAGAGTAATAAAGTTCAAGCCGTATGAAAGGCTTTATCTTGTTCAGGTATCCTGTTACTCAACACCAAAGCATGTCTCTGTTCTAGGGTGACTCTGGTGGCCCTCTGGTCTGTGATAATGGTGGAGTGTGGTCCCAGGTGGGTATTGTGTCCTGGGGTACCAGCGACTGCAATGTGCGCGCCCCTGCAGTGTACGCCCGTGTGTCCTATCTGCACCGCTGGATCGACCAGACTGTTGCTTCCAACTAAGTGAATAAGTGCCTACTGCCCAGGTGGGCTATCTCGTCGAAAGTGCCTTTCTGTGTGGAGTTTGCATGTTCTCCCCGTACCCCCCAGGGGGTTCCTCCGTACATAGCCCCCCACTAAAAAGATGCAGAAGATCGTCATCCGACCAGTGACGACAACATCTGAAGTTGGTCCAATGATGGTCCAATGAAGGTCCCAGAGAAATAGCGACCACTGCTCCCGGCCTGTCCCCTGGAGGAAAGGACAAGCCTGGATGGGTCAAATGCAGAGGACAAATTTCACTGGCCACCGTCAGCATGAGTGTGTGTAGTGGCCGCATGCATGTGTTGTAGTGTTCGTGTGACAATAAAGACGGGCTGCCGTCTGAAAGCGTGTTTTAATCGTGTTTTTAAGTGACAATACACAACATCTGCAACATCCACATGCGCTGCTTACCTGCCTCGCCATGCATCCTCATCCTGCTCCTCACTGCTTGCCTGCCTCGTCCTGCTCCTCACTGGACCCAACGGACGTCAGCTTTATAGGTTCCATTCAGCTTCAACATTACCTGTCACAAGGATGCTGCTATTTCTATTGACTTGTAATGGTATAATATCATATTCCACTCACTGCTGCTGTTTGATGCAATTGTAACAAATCATGCATAAAGTAAAACTGTTGAGACCACTATTGTTCCTTTTTATGTTCTGCATTCATGCCAACCTGACAGCAGCGAAAGGGCTATTAATTGACAAAGTATTTTGGTTCAAATCAACAATTATTTTCCAGTCAAAAATACAATATTTGCTTAACCTCATATCGAATAAGAAAATGTTATTAAACATTAACATTTAAACTGGTTTAAATTTAAATGGGATCCCATTATAAAGGTTGAAAAAAGTGTCAAAGAGAGAGAGAGAGAGAGAGAGAGAGAGAGAGAGAGAGAGAGAGAGAGAGAGAGAGAGAGAGAGAGAGAGAGAGAGAGAGAGAGAGAGAGAGAGAGAGGCTTAAAATTGTCTTTTTGGTAGGATCACAGGTGATTTTAGGTGATTTTAAAAAGTTCCCCTTACAATTCATTAGGACTTTTTTGTCATGCAGAACACGAAATCCATTGGATTCGTTTTTGTCACAATTTGCAAGAGGTCAAGTTACATTACTGGGCTATTGTAGACATTTGCAGAACTGTCTAATGAACCAGGGAGGAGGAGGAAGAGAGTGAATGTAGGCTGCTCCATGCAGAGGAGGAGGAGGAAGAGAGTGAATGTAGGCTGCAGCAGGCAGAGGAGGAGGAAGAGAGTGAATATAGCCTGCACCAGGCAGAGGGGCAGAGATTAAAATCACTTTGGACAGAAAGACAATCATTGTCATCACAGCATGAATATGGGGACAGGTAAGATGCTCCAAATCCGCACTTAAAGTATAGGGGCATAATGCAATAATATGCTTTGACTTAACATATCATTTGACTTCAAACATATAATTTACAAATATATAAGTATTGCATAAGCTTATTGAGATGCATCAAAAGCAAGGTTGTGTATATCATGATTTGTTGCAGTCTTGCAGAACTGATCTGAAAAGAATTATTTCCTGCACAAACATATTTAGGTAGGCTCCAAAGCTGGTATCTGGATTATCTGTGATAGTAACACCTGCATTTGGTGAAATGAGTGAAAAAACACATCTTGCAATTTAGTACAAAGTATTCTGTGACTTTTTCTTTCAATTCAGCACTGTGAAATTGAATGTTGCATGCTTTTAGTCCAGGAGGAATAGTTGTCTTGTGTGCATCATTGTAGTTATGAACAGTGTTGGGGAGTAGTGAACTACATGGAATTAAACTAACTAGTTTAACTACATTTTGCAGTAGCTCCCTGGTAGTTCAACTACATTTGTATGCCTCCACCGGCGATAGCTGTGGCAGGAGGCATTATGTTTTCGGGTTGTCTGTTCAATGCTCTGTAACGTGATATCTCAGGAACGCCTTGAAGTTTTTTTTTTTGGCCACTTGGACTCAAGCCTGAACTGATTAGATTTTGGTCATCAAAGGTTCAAGGTCATTGTGACCTCACGACCACCCGTTGCATGCGTCTCAGAGACGCCTTGAGGAAATTACTTCAAATTTGGCTCAAAGATCCACTTTTTTTTAAATATATATACAGTATTTTATTTTTGAATTTTTCTGAACAATGCACAAATAAAACAAACAAACACGCTCAGACACAGGAAAGGAAACAAAAAACATACTTATATCATCAACATTCAATATTACAAGGTGATTACCAGCCGCATAAGGTGCCACGCCCGGGATCCCACGCAAGGGGTCCATGAGAAAGCAGTCAGGCAAGTCACCCGTCCCTAACCTCGTCGAGGTAGGCTAGAAACGGGTCCCAAATGGTGGAAAACATTTTGAGTTTGAGTTTTTTATTCACACATATGCATAAAATAACAACATTGGAACTAATGAGTAATGCATAATATGTGAACATGGTCCCCATAGAAGCTATTTAAAGCTTATGGTTGGGGCCATAACAAAAAACAAGGAACAAAAAACAAGGAACAAGGAGGGGATGTGGCCTACATATATTACAGACATCTCATTCATACTACAGATAAGAGATCCCAGATCAATTTGTGGACAAAACAATTATTACTTGGGGTTACACATTCGAGTACAAATATAATTATGGAGTTAATTGAGGTTGCAGTTCAAGGTGAGTATAAACATTTCAAATACAAATATGAATATGGGCTCCACAGTTGTTACTTGGCATTGGGATTCAAGATGAAAGTATGTTACGAAAACAGGTAAGAGCATAGCAGTTGTTTCTTGAGGTTGTGTTTAAATGTGTAGATGGAGCGTGAGGTTTTCAAACTTTCATCGAGCTCGTTCCAGATCTGCGGTCCCCGGCACACCACACTCATGCTAGTGCATTTTAGCCTCCTCCTTTTAAGTGAGTTGGTCCTCAGAAACCTAAGTCTCTCCATCCGTATAACAGAGGTCATGTCCGTCAACCACAGGTCTTCATGTGAAGAGGAGGACTTCCATTCCTTCAAAATGAGCTTTTTTGCTAAAATTGTCCCCCGTGTCAGAGACTGTTGCACAGCCGTGGGGAAGTTCAGAGAGGACTCCGAGCAGCCGAAGATGGCGAGTTCTGCCTCCGGCTGTAGGGTTATTTTGTAGGCCTTAGAGTACCAGTCAAATATTTTGGCCCAGAACCCCATTAGTGAAGGGCAGAACCAGAAGGCATGAGATAGTGTGCCCTCTGACACTTGACACCTGTCACACAGTGGTGAGACAGAAAAGAAGATTCTGTGCAATCTGTGCTTGGAATGGCTCAAAGATCCACTTGGACTCAATGATCAACTAATTAGATTTTGGTTCAAGGTCACTGTGACCATACATCCGTCCATTCCATCAAGGAAGGGGGCGGGGCTAGGTAAAAGGGCCATAGCTAGGGATAGGAAGGTTGTAGAGTCGGGATTGGAGGGGTGGGTAGGGGGAGTGGTTACAGGGTTGTGGGTGGTGGGAGGGGTGTGGGGCAGCGAAAGGGGCATGGCTAGGGAAAGGGGGCCATAGCTAGCATACAAAGGTGATAGGCGTAGAGAGTCGGGATTCGAGGGGTGGGCAGGAGGAATGGCCCCTAGTACCCACCCTTCGAACCATGACTCTGGACCTTCCTATCCCTAATTACGAACTCTTTCCCCTGGCCGCACCCCTTCCCTCACTATGCCCCTCCCACCACCCACATCCCCCCCAGCCACTCCCCTTACCCGTCCCTCGAACCCCGACTCTCTGCGAGCTTGCTATGCTATCCCTAGCTACGGCCCCTTCTCCCCAGCCCCGTCCCCCTTCCTACCACCCACTTCCCCCTAGCAACTCCCTCTACCCAACCCTTGAACCCTGACTCTCTACGACCTTCCTATCCCTAGCTATGGCACCTTTTCCCTAGCCCAGCCCCTTTCCCTCACCACGCCCCCTCCCACCACCTACACCCTCTACTCACCCCTCGAATCGCAACTCTCTATGACCTTCCTATCCATAGCTATGTCCCCTTACCTAGCACCGCCCCCCTTCCTTGATGGATTGGACATGCGTGAGGTCACAGTGACCTTGAACTTTGACCACCAAAATCTACTCAGTTCATCGTTGAGTAAAAACAGACGTTTGAGCTCAATTTGAAAATTCAGGCAAGGCATTCCGGAGACATCGCGTTAATGAGCATCGGGCGTATACGACAACCCGAAAACATAATGCCTCCGGCCATGGCTAATACTTTTCTAAGCTTTAGTTAACAAAACTAGATTTCTCCCTATGCTAGTTTGGCTGTAGTTCAACTACTTCCAGTGTGAAGTAATTGGTGGTTTGCAAAGCTATGTGTATGTGCATTGTGCAACCAACCAATACAGATTTCCTTTTAAGAGGTTCAAATGATACCTTAACTCATTGAGTGCCATTGACGTCTAAAGACGTCAATTCAAATAGTAACGTAGAGTGCCATTGACGTCTAAAGACGTCAATTGCGTTTTTTGACGGTGGGACGTGGATCAAAGCCTGATGCATCTCCTGTAAAAGTATGGGGGATTTTGAAGGTGTATAAGCTATTTTACGGACCCATTAGGTGGCGACAGTGCTCTCCGGATTAGAGAAAGGTGAGGAAAAAGAGTAGAAGAAGCCATGGGGAAACGGAAACCGATGCATGCTGTAACCTTAGCTGTGAACAGCAGCCAATCTGCTGCCACAATTGAGCCTTTCTGTCTCTGTTGCGATAGTTTCTCCATATGATTAGTTGCCAGAAAAGGAGCACCCGACACCAGCGTCTTTCTGAAAAGTTAAATTATTCTCAGCTGGAAGCGCTGGGAGCCGGCGCACAAAAACGGCGGAGCGCTGTGAAAATAGACCTGGGTGCAGCGCACTTTGAAACGTGCAGCAGAAAATTCGTGCAGCAGAGAGCCACCACAGACACTCCCACGGAGGAGGAGTTTGCAGTTGAGGGGGGTGGGGCACGCAGGGCACCATACAGCACCGACCCAGACAGCAGGCTCGATGGACAGATTGGCAAACACAAGCTAGAATACCTGATGCCCACCAGCAGTAAATCAAGACGAGCAAGAAGGTGTAGGGTCTGCGCACGCAGGGGCCAGCGCTGCTGGTTGCAGCTAAAAAATATTATTTTGCCATCAAAATTCCTTTGTTTTTGCTGTTATATTGAAGGAAATTACTCTTCAGATATTTGAGGTGTCACTACATCAGAAAATATTAGCTTCAGAGTCAGTGATGTGCTTGAAATGCAAAAGGCTCATTATCTCAGGTTCTAGTTTGAAACATCTGTTTTTGGTGAAACCAACCTATCTTCTACTGCTGGTAACTAAAGAACGGAAAATTATATAAATAAACTTTTTTTTGCTGATGATACAAGAGAGTCTCATCGTTCTTTGGGCGTGTTCGGTGTTTACATAGTAATATCACACAATATTATGTGGGTCTTGAGAAATCACTGAAAACGCTCTGAAAGGGCTGGCACTGGGAGCGTCCGTTTTCCAGAAATGGCTGGCAGCCAATGAGTTAAAAATGCAATAGCCTAATTCTGTCAAAGATTACAGTAGCCTACTCCCAGTCCCAGCTTTCACATGTTCAATGTCAAAATAACTACAAATAACTAGATTATCATCAAGTGTTCAGGGCATGTTGTGTAACACTTGTGTCATCTTTCTTAGATTCCTATGAAGGCTTCCGGGCCACTGTAGCACCAATGCAGCGTGCTGCAGCTCCATCTAAGCCACCTGGTCTCGGCAACAAGGAGATCTTCTTCATCGTCATCTACTGTGTGGTATTTGTGCTTGGGACTATAGGCAATGGTCTGGTCATCTATGTGACGGGGTTCAGGATGAAGAGAACCGTCAACTCAGTTTGGTTTCTCAACTTGGCCCTGGCTGACTTCATCTTCACTGCCTTCCTGATTCTGCAGATCGTTTACATCTCCCAATCTTACAACTGGCCTTTTGGAGATTTAATGTGCAAGCTCAACAGCTTAGTGATGGTAGTCAACATGTTTGCCAGTATCTTCCTCCTGATGGGCATAAGTCTGGATCGCTGCCTGTCCACCTGGGTGGTGGCGTGGGCCAAAAACAAGCCCACCCCGCGCAAAGCTCAGCTGATATGCGTTGTTATCTGGCTGGCTGCTGTGGCCTGCAGCTTACCCTACGCCATTTTTCGGGAGGTTCGGGTGGGTTGGTTAGGCAAAACTCTATGTGTTTATTCTGTGTCATTTCAAAAATGGCGCACCACCGCCATCACGTTCCGCTTTGTTGTGGGCTTCCTCATCCCCCTCCTAGTCATGACTCTCTGTTATGTTGCCATCACCGTACGGGCAAGGCGCCTCCATAGAGGAAGGAAAGGGAGAACCTTCCGAATCATCGTTGCGATCATCCTTTCATTCCTTCTCTGCTGGTTGCCCTTCCATGTGTTTCAGTTTTTAGAATTGCAGGCTAATGGCAACAGAGTCATTCAGCGTGTTTTGATGAATGGAGGTAACCTGGTTGTATGCCTGGCCTTTTTCAACAGCTGCCTGAACCCCATCCTCTATGTCTTCTTGTACGATGAATTCCAGAGAAGGCTCAAGCAGTCTATATGCTTGGTGTTCGAGTCTGGCTTGGCATAGGACCACTTGTCATTTGCGTCATCTCGCTCTCTGGCTTCGCAACTCTCACGGATTTCCCGGAAGTCAGACTCTGATCCACCTACAGAGAGGAAGGTCGCATTCACGCCCTTAACCAAAACCATCACAGACAACGTCACTTCCACAGAGGAGAATGAACACTGAATGTAGACAAGAAGACCCCAACATCCAGCAGCCAGGGTCATGCCTTTCTGTAATGAAACCATGAGCAAATAACTCAGCCTCAGTACAAAATCATGGCATTGGAGCCCTTTTCTATTCTCAAGGTGAACCGTGTGCAGAGTGATGAGTATAGGCATATGTATAGGCAGACATGTGAATGGGCTTGTGTTGATAATGTAAGATAGCTTACTGTGTTATAAATTCTCTGTAAACAAATGTAATGGTACTTTGAGTACCAATAATAGGTCGAAAGTCTATTTTACATCTTCAGAGCCTAGCCTTACAAGGCTCCAGATAAGGCATTACATAAAATCTATCCAATCAAATCATTTTCACCTGACAGCGAGGCGTTTCCCCGGCAGGACGTAGTGTGTGGGAGGATCACGCTATTGCCTCCAGTTCCCCTCCCCCCGAACAGGTGCCCCGACCGGCCAGAAGAGGCACTACTGCACCGACTAGGCAAGGCCAGATTAGCACCCCCAGGGGCCCCTGGGCACTGAAGATTTCTTCCAAGTTCTGAAGTGTCTTTGTCATGGCAAATTATTGATCAAGTGTGTATTGATTGATTAATTATTAATTATGACAATTCTAAGATGTATTTTGTGAACTGTGTTCTTCACCACATTGCAGAAGATTGCTGTACAGAATTTTCCTGTGAGAACCTGTGTCTTGTTTTGGGAAGTGTCTGTGGGAATAGACATTTGTTATGTATTCTAGTGAACATCAGATTAACTATGGACGTCATGGAGAAGTACTGAGTTGGAGGGAGGTTGAATGAACTGCCCTCCAAGGTGGAGGGCGGGTGCGATAGTTTCAGTATATGATGTGATGTAAACAATAATTTGGGGCTCTTTCAGACAATGTAGTGCTGAGGAGACCTCTCTGCAGAGAGATGATTGTGAATAAAACCTCCTATGAACATTTAAAACGGATATCTAATTATTGATGAATCAGCAGGACATTGCAGTGAATTTTTCCTCCACAACTTGGGGGCTCGTCCGGGATCTCACCTGTGGGATGCGGACCTCTGGCATGTCGACTGGTGATAACCTCCTGCTAGAGTTGGACCTGAAACCTCGCTTAATGCTAAGAGAGCAGGAGTCGACATGCGGAGGAATGTAGCCCAGCGCTGTGATCTGCGGAACCTGGTGAGGCAAATACACACTGAGTGCAATGTTGATTGATCAATTTTATGTCAAATTGAGTAGCTGTGAAATTTAGAATAATGTTATACAATTGGTTCTAAAAATAGACAATTGTAACTACTGTTAAAAGCTGCAGGTCTGGGGGATTGTGTAGTGGAGAACGGATGTAACTTCTGCCTGGGCAATCTTTTGCCTTTGAGGGGAGTGCGATGTATCCTGGGGATGCTCGCGTGAGATAATATTAGATAAAACTCACTATCGCCGTTTCGGATATACTCACTGCCGAGAGGGTGAGGCGTTGCGTTAGTAGGAGGCGCACGCGTAAGGTAACTTACTAGAGCCGACTCGTTTTGGGCAAGATTTAGAGAAAAAAATCGGCCTGTTTGTCGACGGGCAAATAGTAAGACGCGGGTTGAAAGGTATTACTTAGCGTCGACGCGGGTTGAAAGGTATACTTGGCGTCTAAAAACTGCAGTATAAAGTGGAAAAAAACACATACCCAGACCTGAGCGTTGCGAAAGGAGGTATAAATTATATGTAGTTATAATAGAAGGGATACAATTACAAATTTAAAGCATTGGGAAAATTCTTACCATTCATTTGCAAAAAGAGAAAAAAAGAAAGGTTGTTTTCAAGAGGTCTTTTTCCTTTGAACAAAAAAAAAGAAAACCAAAAAAAAAGGGAAAGTGTGGGTGAAACTGAGCAGTGAGGCTCATTGAGGAAGAAAAAAAAATGAGAAAAATGAATGGGAAATGAATGGGAAATGACTGAGATATGAATGAGAAATTTCTGAATGAGAAAAATTAGAGGAAGAAAAATCACAAACTAAACTTTTTGTTTTGGGGCTAAATGCTCAAGCTAAACTTTTTGTTTTGGGGCTAAACGTTCAAATTAAACTTTTTGTTTTGGGGCTAAACGTTCAAATTAAACTTTTTGTTTTGGGGCTTAAACGTTCATATGTGTGTAGATAAGCCGGCCGGCAGGGGACAAGCGGGGCTGTTTATTTTGTTATGTGGATCCACAGTGTGTTTTATTTTAACCTATACCTGCCTACAAAAGAGGGATTGGTTGTTGTTTTGTTTTTATTGGTAATACCACAAGGTATTGGTTTTGATTTCGCACACACAAACAAAACCACAGCTGTTTAGAGAAAGCTCACAAGGAGCTATGGGTTTGTATTTGCAACGGTCTAAATACACACCAGGAGAGCACATTTATCTCAAGCAGACCTACACGCCACATTTAGAGGGAAATATAGACTGTATAAAAGTTATGGTCTAGGTGGTTTTGAAAAACCACAGAAAACAACACTAACACATTTATTATGAAGGGGAAGAGAAAGGACAGTATTCTCCTATATTGCTGTCTGTAAGAAGCAATACATACATACCATACATACATACACTTATCATGTGAGGAGTTTAATCTTTCGCTAGTGTCTCTTAATGTGTCTTAACACATTGACTGCCAGCCCTTTTTTCAATGCTGTAGGTAGGTTCTGCCAGTTTTTTTTTTGAGGATTCTGGCTCATTTTACAAGAGCCGAGGATTCTTTTCTGTTAAAGGAGAATTTCGGTTTTTTCGAACCTGGAGCCATCTCCTGCCATTAATTATGATTTGTCCACTCACCAGGCGATCCCCGCGGCATATCTGGGCGTCCTAGCGGTGTTTTGATATCAATAGCGTCCAAGTCAGTCGTAAAGTGGAGTTGATTTGGGGCCAAGTGTGAGCCTGTATTTCCTGCATCTAAATAGCTATTTTTCTTCCCTTTTTCGCCAAATATCGCCATAATCTGATCCGTCAACATCCAGCCGAGTGTTATTTCACCCCAGGCTGTTTCCTGGAGTGCACAGGGATCAAATTACCTCAAACGTGATCTAGGTCACCAAGTCTCGTGAAGTCCCGCGATACTTTCCTGTCGACTGGCCAAATACAGGCAGGACGCTTTGCGGTCGTGGTTTTAGCGTAACCTATGTGGGGTTTGGCGTAACCTATGTGGGGTTTGGCATAACCTTCGTTATTTCGAATCCCACATAGGTTACGCCAGACCCCACATAGGTTACGCTAAAACCACGACCGCAAAGCGTCCTGCCTGTATTTGGCCAGTCGACAGGAAAGTATCGCGGGACTTCACGAGACTTGGTGACCTAGATCACGTTTGAGGTAATTTGATCCCTGTGCACTCCAGGAAACAGCCTGGGGTGAAATAACACTTGGCTGGATGTTGACGGATCAGATTACGGCGATATGTGGCGAAAACGGGAAGAAAAATAGCTATTTAGATGCAGGAAATACAGGCTACCACTTGGCCCCAAATCAACTCCATTTTACGACTGACTTGGACGATATTGATCTCAAAACAACGCTAGGACGCCCAGAAACGTTGCAGACATCGCTAGGTGAGTGGCCAAATCATTTGGCATAACCTTCGTTATTTCGAATCCCACATAGGTTACGCCAAACCCCACATAGGTTACGCTAAAACCACGACCGCAAAGCGTCCTGCCTGTATTTGGCCAGTCGACAGGAAAGTATCGCGGGACTTCACGAGACTTGGTGACCTAGATCACGTTTGAGGTAATTTGATCCCTGTGCACTCCAGGAAACAGCCTGGGGTGAAATAACACTTGGCTGGATGTTGACGGATCAGATTACGGCGATATGTGGCGAAAACGGGAAGAAAAATAGCTATTTAGATGCAGGAAATACAGGCTACCACTTGGCCCCAAATCAACTCCATTTTACGACTGACTTGGACGATATTGATCTCAAAACAACGCTAGGACGCCCAGAAACGCTGCAGACATCGCTAGGTGAGTGGCCAAATCATAATTAATGCCAGGAAATGGCTCCAGGTTAAAAAAAACCGAAATTCTCCTTTAAGACTTCGTGAACACCAATCATCTAAAAAGAACTAATAGAATGTGTGCTTTCTCTGTCTAAAAGAGTTAGTTTGTAGAGTTAGTAGTTATGTAAGCATTAGCAGTTGAATACAGCATGGTTTCAGCGTCAGAAAAATTATTCAGAGATAAACGGCTTTTTGTGAAATTCGATAGAACAGTCACTTTAACCATTCATTTTTGGCATCAGTAAGAGTCAGACATCTAAACAATAGTTTTGAACAGTAATTTCCTCCATAACAGCAGGAAACCCCCCTCTGCTTCCAACTCCTCCCTCCGTGTGTGTTCTCCTCCTGCCTCACTGGCTCTCCAGCGGGCGTGTCACAACGAAGTTGCTGCTGCCTGGCTGCTGCCTGTTTGCGCGGCCGCTGTTTGAGGAAGTCTGGGTGGACTCGCTCGTTTCGTGGAGTTTTGGTTGAGAGCTTTGATGCGATTCTGGTCATATTTATGCTGCGTGTTTCAAAGTGTGCATCCAATCTATTCTTGGAACCCCCCACCGTTGCCACCGCTGTGCATCAGCGCGAAAGTGAAAGCGTTTTCGCCATCAATTTTACAGTATGAGAACGGCTTCCTCGCGCTTTTCCGTCCAGTTTTGGGTCGCCTCTTTCTACTGTGGAGAGACATGTCGACACTCAGTGGGTCGGTAAAATAGATTATACACATTCAATACCTCCAATTCTGGTGTAGGAGACGTAAAAGGGGTTGATCGATGTCCCACCGTCAAAAAAAAAAAATGTTTATGTAAGCCGAGATATCTCGTCCTTGGCACTCAACGGTTGGATTATGTAAGCCGAGATATCTCGTCCTTGGCACTCAACGTGTTAAAAAGGTCTCGACCTGGAGTTGGCCGCGCCTCACCACCATCATGTAGCAGACTGAGAGTCAGCGCCAGGCTCAACTACACTGAAGACCACCAGCAGTCCAGGCTCAAGCGCAGACCATCACCACTCAGGGCAGGCTTCAGCCAGGGAACCGACGGCAGCAACATCCGCAGCCACTACAGCTCTGAACACCGCAGCTAGCGGCCAGCAATGGGAGAGATTTATCTCTCCCTCCCGTGTAAGTGTTTGACCACACCGGTGTGACGGCCTAAAGAAATGCATCATTGAGTGGTTTGCTTGCTGTAAAAGAATATATAACTGCCGTTGAGTTTCCCATTCATAGCTTGGCCCGGAGGTTGACGCCAGCAGGATAGCATCTGCCCTTGGATATGAACAATGCGCTGTGTTTACCGACCTGGACAGTTTAACAGCGGAGAGGACTCAACAAAGCGAATCAAGACGGAGCGGAGAAGGTGTGAGGCGCTGGTCAATAACAGGGGAGAGACTGACACGGCCGGAGACGCAAGCCAGTTGAGGGTGGAGGGTTCACAGCAGAACTTCCTCCAAAGACACCAATTATGAGCAGATAAGTAATGACACACATGAACATTTGCATGTTACAGCTGTTTGAGAAACCATTGTTTTAGCAAGAGAATCACACACTGCACACATTATGTATATGCAATGCACACAGAGCAAAAGTACTTTTTTTTGCATTACTACAGTGCTGTTAAATAAAAGTTATGTTTTTTTTTAGGAAAAGTGATTATTTAGCCTGGAAAACCCTTATTTGCCAAGTGAAAAGGTAAATGTTTGTGAACAGACACTGAGATTTCTCTTTCCCCCCCCCCCCTCCTCGGCCTGCCTTGAAACGGTGCAGTATGTTCCAGATAAGCAAGTGCCAGCACACACACATTTTCTCAAGAGGACTGTGAGAAGGCCTCAGATAGTATTGGTCTCTGTAGAATGGCTCTTTAGCACACTGCTAAATTAATTGACACATGCGTTAAATAACGCATCTGTCAAAGGGGGTATGCAGCCTTTGTTTTTGTTTCTGCTTTTTGTTTGTTTTTAAATTTTGTGTTGTTGTGAATGAATGTGTTTGGGTGTCTGTGTGACTGAGACAATCAGATTGGACAGCAGATTGGGACATCGGATGCTGAGATCCAACCTACCTGCTCCCCCGCCCCCCCCCCCCCCCCACGGTCCCCTCCCTCACGCCCCCCCCAACCTGCCTGCATCCTCCACCAGCACAATTAGCTTAGTACACACACACACACACATACATATGTGTGTGCTTGAGGACAAACGGGATGATGGCGGAGGACGGACAGTGTGGTGCACTCAGGCGAGTGCATCCTTCGGGACGGTTTCCCCCTGGCGAGTAAGACACTGGAGTCGTACTTATGTGGTTTGTGTAAAAACTGTGATCATGTGTATTAAAAAGCGTTTTGGAACCACAGGAGACAGGGGAAGTGTGAACACAGTGTGAATGAGTGATGTTTGGAACGGTGAAAGGTGTGGGATTGTGAAGGGAATGTTAATGGACTCCAGTGTGACTAGAGAGCGGAGATGAGGAAGACTTGAGACATGACTTGGACTTGTAAGATGACTTGTGAGCTGATAGGTCGCGGGTTCATTTCCCGGCTTTTGGGCAGAGTACATGCCAAAGTCGACTTGGGATGTATGTCTGCCGGATGCTTGGAAAGGAACCCAAAACATAGAGGTTAATCTGACTAATGTGCTCTGTAGGTTGTGCAAATTGTGTATTAAGCAGGGTTGGGGGTAATTAATCAAATTGTGTGTTAAATGAATATAAACATATTCTAAACTACCGAGTAGGGCTTAATTTGAATGTAACCTGCAACAAGTAAAAGGCAAACAGGAGCCCATTTACCAGAAATGTGATATAAGTGTGGAACAATAAAAAGGCCATCTTGCCTCTGACACACTTTGCTTATGCTATGAAATCCTGGGTAAATAATCATGCTTGATTTGATATTTAGCATCGCCAAGAGTTTGATTTGAGCAAGCGATACATTGTAATACAAGTAAAAGTGAAATTTGAGTTCCAGTGGTTTTACTTAGCCATAAACCGAAATGCAGTTAAGTGAGGATTTATTAATTGTAATTGTGAACACAGAGGGAAATTTTGATCTATGCAGAAAGGCAAACAGCCTATCATTTGATGTTTCACAGGTTGTTTTCTTATTGTTAATTGCACAGCAGTATATTCATTTTATCGTGATAAAAGTTTGTTAGCAAAGTAATGATTCATTTTAGTAAGTAAGGACTAATGACAACATTTTGCTAAAAGTTTGAACAGGAAGATGTTGGATGTAACACCATTTACTGAAATTGATGAAGTCGTTTTTATTAATCATTTTCTTCTAACGAGTTAAGGATGATAGTTATTTTAGTTTTCTTTGACTGTGTTTGAACTGATAGTTTCTTATCAATAATTTATTTTTAATATTGATAATAATGATTTATTCTTATCAAAAGTGTGGAATTGTCATGGCAAATTATTGATCAAGTGTGTATTGATTGATTAATTATTAATTATGACAATTCTAAGATGTATTTTGTGAACTGTGTTCTTCACCACATTGCAGAAGATTGCTGTACAGAATTTTCCTGTGAGAACCTGTGTGTTGTTTTGGGAAGTGTCTGTGGGAATAGACATTTGTTATGTATTCTAGTGAACATCAGATTAACTATGGACGTCATGGAGAAGTACTGAGTTGGAGGGAGGTTGAATGAACTGCCCTCCAAGGTGGAGGGCGGGTGCGATAGTTTCAGTATATGATGTGATGTAAACAATAATTCGGGGCTCTTTCAGACAATGTAGTGCTGAGGAGACCTCTCTGCAGAGAGATGATTGTGAATAAAACCTCCTATGAACATTTAAAACGGATATCTAATTATTGATGAATCAGCAGGACATTGCAGTGAATTTTTCCTCCACATCTTGAATGCAGTAAAAAACAGCTTGTGTGAGCTTATCAAACCTGGACTGTGCCAGTGAGTGGGTTTGTCGAGTTTATTATTTAGGGATGCTGAGATGAAATTTAGGTGTGCTTGAGCACCCCTAAAAACAGTGTAAAATCACCAATGTTGTCAATTATTTTTCCATTTCATTCTGATTGGTCTTAGATTTGTGTCATAGTTCTGTGATAGAGATATATATATATATATATATATATATATATATATATATATATATATATATATATATATATATATATACACACACACACACACACACACACACACACACACACACACACACACACACACACACACACACATATATATTATATATATATACATACATACATACATACATACATACATACAAAACGCAGCAATATATATATCAGTGTTTTGATCATTTTCATTGCATAGCCTGATCATGAATGCTTATGTAATCCCAAGTGTGTTTTCTAACAGAACTTAAAGCAGGTCTGTATGAAAGCCATTCCCTAACAATAATAAATAAGTAAAATAAAATAAAATATGATTGATCACAACTAATGACTGTCTGTAGGCTCAGTTTTGTGAATAGCTACAAAATGATAAGAAAAAAGAAAAAAAGCAAACATTGAAGAATGTGTGAAATTAAGGAAGCAATTAAGCAATTCTGGATTTGGGAGGAAAAAAGACCTTGGACTTTAATCAAACTCTTGAATGTTCAAATACACAAATCACAGTGTGTCTAGAGAAAGGCATCCAGTTAGTGAGTTAATGGGTCAAACATCTATACACAAACTATCAACACAAAAGATAGACAAAAGAGATTTTGCACATTTTAAAAGTAAAATGCATCAATCTGGTGCACTTTGAGATCAAAATGTAGATGCTAGTACTGTAGATCTATGAAGAACTACACACATCACATTTATCCTCTTTACTGTACTGTGATGAAAAAAAAAGTGATATATTCTGCATATATATATACTGTATATATACAGTATATGGTAGAAATGGTAGTATTCTAAGATTACTGCTGGCTTAAATACAATGGCCCATTTATACCAAAATCACTTCAATCATGAGAGGCCAGTTGGTAGGATTTAACGAACTTTATTTAGCAATCGGCATGCATGGCAAATACTTTGGCACATGACTCCATTAGCCGGTGGCGCTGCTCTTGAGGCAAGAGGAGGGCATCTGCATAGGCTAGGAGATCCCCCATGACTCCATTAGCCGGTGGCGCTGCTCTTGAGGCAAGAGGAGGGCATCTGCATAGGCTAGGAGATCCCCCCCCAGTGGGGGATCAGGAGTCACGACTCGTTGGTGGCGGACTGGGGAGGTGGGTGGGGCAAAACAACGCTTCGGAGGACGGCTCAGGGGAGATGGACTGCCGTGAAGCTGCTGCTGCTATGATCGGCCAGAGAGAGAGAGGTGACGTAGAACCCTTGCTATATATATGAGAATTAACTGACGTCATATCTGACGTCATTACAGGCGTCATACTAAGACTTTGACTGACCACGTCATACTAGAACTTGACTGACGTCAGGGGGTGATCGGATTAGATTATGCACGAATGGCCTTCAGCTTGAAATATGGTCTAGAGACCTCACTTCAATCATGAGAGGCCAGTTGGTAGGATTTAACGAACTTTATTTAGCAATCGGCATGCATGGCAAATACTTTGGCGCATGACTCCATTAGCCGGTGGCGCTGCTCTTGAGGCAAGAGGAGGGCATCTGCATAGGCTAGGAGATCCCCCAAAAGGAAGATCTGATTACCGGCGGTTAATTGAGATCTACGGGCACCGGTAGTTGATTGAACTTTTCTGGCCTTCGACCTTTTAGCGACTTACAGCTATTTGCGGCTGGCGCTTCCCAACTCGGTCGGGCCTTCGATCTTGATCCCCCTACTTGCGTTGCGGCTGGCGCTTCCCAGCTCGGTCGGGCCTTGCGCGCCGCACGACTTGGCCCTCTGACTGACCCTGACTCTCTCTCTCTCGACTCTCTCTCTCTCCCAAAAATGATCCGGGAGATTTACTGCGCCTACTGGGCGCTGTGCTTTTCGGGGAGCCACCACCAACAAGACATTTTGGCACGGAGCCCGGGACACTGTTTGTTGCCATGCTCGCCGATTGAGGAAGGAGGGTTCTTTGGGCCACGGTATGGCCGCCTGCTCCGGGCGGGTGTAGCTGGAGAGCTGATGAAGACCAGCGCATGAGGTGCTGGATGACTTAGGGGTTGGTGACTTAGTGACTTAGGGGTTCCCAACTTGGCCTGGGTGACTTAGTGATTTCCCGACTGGTGACTTAGTGACTTAGGGGTTCCCAACTTGGCCTGGGTGACTTAGTCGGAGGGCACTCCTTGCACGGCGGCTGAGGTGGCCGCCCCGATCCCGAAGGAGTGGCTGGAGTAGTTCTTCATCGGGAGGTTGCCATTCTGGAGCGTCCGCTTGAGGTACAGGATGAACCAGGATCTTGACGTGTGGTGACGAGGTGCGATGAGGAACAGGGGAGCCGGGGCCAGTCTGAGGCCTCAGCCTGATGTAGCGAGCCATGGGGAGTAGATTGTTTCCAGGAGTTAGGATGACTTAGGGGTTGGTGACTTAGTGACTTAGGGTTTGGTGACTTAGTGACTTAGGGGATGACTTAGTGGTTGGTGACTTAGTGACTTAGGGGATGACTTAGGGGTTGGTGACTTAGTGGCTTAGGGGATGACTTAGGGGTTGGTGACTTAGTGGCTTAGGGGATGACTTAGGGGTTGGTGACTTAGTGGCTTAGGGGATGACTTAGGGGTTGGTGACTTAGTGGCTTAGGGGATGACTTAGGGGTTGGTGACTTAGTGGCTTAGGGGATGACTTAGGGGTTGGTGACTTAGTGGCTTAGGGGATGGCTTAGGGGTTGGTGACTTGGTGGCTTAGGGGATGGCTTAGGGGTTGGTGACTTAGTGGCTTAGGGGATGACTTAGGGGTTGGTGACTTAGTGGCTTAGGGGATGACTTAGGGGTTGGTGACTTGGTGGCTTAGGGGATGGCTTAGGGGTTGGTGACTTAGTGGCTTAGGGGTTCCCAGCTTGGCCTCGGTGACTTAGTGACTTCCCGACTTGGCGCTGGACTTGGATGACTTAGGGTTGGTGACTTAGTGGCTTAGGGGATGACTTAGGGGTTGGTGACTTAGTGGCTTAGGGGATGACTTAGGGGTTGGTGACTTAGTGGCTTAGGGGATGACTTAGGGGTTGGTGACTTGGTGGCTTAGGGGATGGCTTAGGGGTTGGTGACTTAGTGGCTTAGGGGTTCCCAGCTTGGCCTCGGTGACTTAGTGACTTCCCGACTTGGCGCTGGACTTGGATGACTTAGGGTTGGTGACTTAGTGGCTTAGGGGATGACTTAGGGGTTGGTGACTTAGTGGCTTAGGGGATGACTTAGGGGTTGGTGACTTGGTGGCTTAGGGGATGGCTTAGGGGTTGGTGACTTAGTGGCTTAGGGGTTCCCAGCTTGGCCTCAGTGACTTAGTGACTTCCCGACTTGGCGCTGGACTTGGATGACTTGTGGCCTGGGTGACTTAATGACTTGACTTGGCGCTGGACTTGGATTACTTAGTGGTTTGTCTGGTGAACCGAATTGTGCGATGAGGAGTCCAGAATCCGAATCCGGAGCAGTCATCACATGATGAGATTGATGAGCTGAAAATAAATATGACACATGGACAGGATCGCTAGGTGGAGAGGCAGACATGATTCACCCGATGCGAGATTCTTATAATAGTAGCTTCAACACTTTTTTTTTTTTTTTTAACCCTTTCAAGGACAAATTATTTCAAGATTACATGATGCCAATAATTCATGGGAATGCAAGCATTATTAGTAGCTATTGCATGAAAAAGATACGGTGACGGCCGGTGATGATGTCATCAGATAGCGACCATCTTTTTTCCCAACAACCACCTGTTTGCTACGGACTGCTCATAGCCTTGCTGGCGCAGCTGAGGCCAGACCATGGGGAAGTCTGGGCAGATTCACGGTGGTTGACGGGACCCGGCCTGCAGCACTGATGCGGGAGTGCCATATCGTCTCGGACGCTCTGGGCAGACCAAGAGATCCATGGGGCAAACTGTTCATTCTGGCACAACCCTAGAGCTGAAATGAAATGCTTAATGCATGAGATATAAAGAAACTGGTTAACAAACGAATAAAATAGTTTCACCCCCTTGCAAATGCACCATATACTGCTAGTTTGCAACTCGCAGTGATATGTTATGGTTGGTTATATGGTTATATAGCGGTGGGTTTCGCAGCCTCTTGTTACATGACTAGCATGTCACTGTATTAACTGTTTTAGCTTTTGGTATTATTTATGGTCAACAGGAACGCCAAAGGCGTTTTACCTTGAAATTCGTTAACAGGAAGTGGTGAGTTAGGATTGGGTAGCTTGACGCGGAAAAAACGTGAAATGAGACAGCCAGCGTGAATGTAAACGACGACGCTGTTACTGTCAGAGTGGTGATAAACAACACGGCCTCAATGCAAACGTTTCAAGCTTTGCTGTTAAGAAAAATGATGATGATCTGTCAACATCCCCTGGGCCGTCTGACTTCGGTCTTAAGGTTATGACACTCAAACTGATGCCCAGACGTGCTCCATGAGCCAAGTTTTTTTTTTTTTTTTTTTTTTTTTTTTTTGATGATCTCAACAACATGCTGACAGGATTATGGATGAAATATACAATGTGCGGTGATAACGTCACCGTCATCAGGCAGCGACGTGACATCTTTTACTCACGCAACCTCCCGTTTATTTACGGTTAAAGTAAAGACTTAACTGCCCGGTGAGAGGGATCCGCGCCTGCCGTGCAACTGACCACAAGCGACGTGGAATGGAACGGCCTGTGATGCCTGCTTGGAGGAGCCTGGGTGCGGACGCAGCTGAACACCCGGGACAGGATCGGCTGAGCTGTGGCGCGGCCCGTCGCAGTGGCGCGCCCCGTGCCTTCTCGTCGTGGCATACGTCGGCGGCCTGTGGCACGGCCGCTTCGCCGGTGTCGTCAGGCGTCTCGGAGGGCAAATACTCCGTGGCTGATCCGGAACAGGCAGGGTATCGTTGTTTAAGCTGTTGTCTGTCCATGGACTGCTCTGGCTCGGGATCCGACATGCCAGGAGTGGGGTGGGGAAGCGTTGAGAGATCCGCAGGGATGAAAGAGGACTTGGGGGTGCTGATTCGGTCTGCAGATGTGGTGCAAAACAGCTGCAAAACAACGCTTCGGAGGACGGCTCAGGGGAGATGGACTGCCGTGAAGCTGCTGCTATGATCGGCCAGAGAGAGAGAGGTGACGTAGAACCCTTGCTATATATATGAGAATTAACTGACGTCATATCTGACGTCATTACAGGCGTCATACTAAGACTTTGACTGACCACATCATACTAGAACTTGACTGACGTCAGGGGGTGATCGGATTAGATTATGCACGAATGGCCTTCAGCTTGAAATATGGTCTAGAGACCTCACTTGCAGGGGAGAACTCATGTACAAAGTAACATTTGCTTTGTAGGCATAAACAAAAGTAAAATAAAAAGGGAATTCCTTAACATTGATTGGAATCATGTTCAGCCAAGACAATACTTAGGCCAGGGGTGGCCAAACTACGGCCCGTGGGCCAACTGCGGCCCGCTGCCTGTTTTTAAGTGGCCCGCCATGAATTTAGCAAAAAAAAAAAAATGTAAAAAAAAAAAAAAAAAAAAAATTGCTAAAAACGTTTTTCCGTTTTTCTGTTTCAAAGTTTAAAACGGAAAACGAAAACGAAAACGAAAACGGGGGAAAAAACGGAAAAACAAAAACATTAAGAAAAAGAAACTGAAAAACAAAAACAAAAAAACCCTAACCCTTCCCCCCATTTCGTTTTTTCAATTTAAAACCATTGAAAATGGGTTATAATTGGGCACCCTGACATGGTCTATTTATTAAAAAAAAAAAAAAAAATGAATTAATGTTTAATACTAATGTTATGTTAAATTATCTCTGTCTTAACCTGTTGGCACAGGAAAAGAAAATTTGATAACATACAGAAATACCCATTGTAATAGGTGAGCGCATCAATAAACTATGTGTCATATATATATTTAGGTAGAAATTCAATTTTTGATGGCACAAGGGTTTTCTGGTCCAATTTTTTTGCCGCGAAAACTGCCGCGCTTAATATTGTTTGGCCCGCGACTCCTTATATTTTTCTGTATGCGGCCCACAACCAAAAAAGTTTGGCCACCCCTGACTTAGGCTATATAAGCCCCAAAGCAGGAGTTTGCCCGGCAGCAAAACAAAATTAGAATAACTACCCCCCCCCCTAATTTTGATTATTTATTACACATAATATGTACAACAGTGACGTCCCCTTTAGATATGGTTGTTTTCCTTTAATTATGCATAAGTAATGTTACACAAACATACAAAATAGGCACATAATTTGTATCAGTAAATGAATGTGGCAAATGCAATGTTTTTCCATATTTTGTGTAAAGCCACACGGAATACATGATGGGGAGAAGAGAACAGAATTGATGATCACATTTCACTCGGACCATATATATATATATATATATATATATATATATACACACACACATATATATATATATATATATATATATATACACACACACACACACACAGGGGCGGACTGAGATTCTAATTCAGGCCGGGCATTAGATAGCAAGCAGGCCAGGCCGATACGGGCTGACGCGCGTGCCGGCGTCCGTAGGGCCGTTTGAAGCCAGATTTGGGCCGAGTCCAATTTTACAATGAGATGCACCCACTTTAACCCTGAATAAAGTAATAAAACCACTAGTAAACCAGTAGGCAGCGCCTGGCCTGCTGTTCAGTGAGTGGCCTGACTGGGGGCACCAAATTTTTTTTTTTTTTTTTGCAGGCCAGGCCAGGCCAGGCCACCGGGCATTTGCCCGACGTGCCCGATTATGCAGTCCGCGCCAGCACACACACACACACACACATATATCACTCCACTGCAGCGTTTTGATGCCTACAAGCAGGGTAGTAGGTTTCAATAAGTGCCACTTTACCAACATTTATGGCGAAAAATGGCAAAAAAGCTCCAGAGCACAATTGGCTGCATCTACATCAGCTGAGCTTTTTATTTGTGTAGTACTGCAGGCGGCCTCTGCACTGGTATTGCGCAATACCGTCAAGAACGCATTGTCTCAAACTGCCAACAGCGTCATGTGTGCTTGTGACCTAGCAAGTTCATTCTTCCAAGAACGACTAGCAAGAACGTTCTCCCCAAGAACACAAGAACAAGAACACATTCTTGGTATTGAGAAATGGCCATGGAGTTCAGGGTCAAGTGTGTGCTCCATGTATAAAAGTAGGCGTCCAAAAGAGATGAGGCTCAGGGACGAGAATCAGTCTAAACCACACATGGGCAAAATGCGGCCCCAAGGCCGGCCCCGGCCCCCGGACCATCTCAATCCGGCCCCCAACGTCCTCAGAGGAAAACAAAACAACCCCCAAAAAGTCAATAAAAGACAACATTATGTTAAAAAATCTCATCCGCTACAGCCATTTGATTTGTATCACTATGATATCAGGAGATTAACAGGAGAAATTACCAATCACATGGGAGAGAGGGTTAAAAATAGAGAGACCCCCACGAAAATCAGGAGTGTTGGCCGTTATCAGTCCAACGTGTGGCCCTTCGCTTACTTTATTTAAGTCAGTATGGCCCTAAATGGACGCCTAAATGAAACTTGTGGGTTCAGCGTATAGGCACAGCTTCCATTGAGCGTTGCTTCGGCGTCCTGTGTGAACGGGGGCTAAAGCTCTATCTTCTATCTGAGGCTCTTGCTGCAAATATGTTTCCCTGGAACTGATTTGAGTGAAACAAATACTGTCAACCAGCCGCATCCTGTGTAAAAAGCAGCAGAGTAATAAAGTTCAAGCCGTATGAAAGGCTTTATCTTGTTCAGGTATCCTGTTACTCAACACCAAAGCATGTCTCTGTTCTAGGGTGACTCTGGTGGCCCTCTGGTCTGTGAGAATGGTGGAGTGTGGTCCCAGGTGGGTATTGTGTCCTGGGGTACCAGCGACTGCAATGTGCGCGCCCCTGCAGTGTACGCCCGTGTGCCTTTCTGTGTGGAGTTTGCATGTTCTCCCCGTACCCCCCAGGGGGTTCCTCCGTACATAGCCCCCCACTAAAAAGATGCAGAAGATCGTCATCCGACCAGTGACGACAACATCTGAAGTTGGTCCAATGATGGTCCAATGAAGGCCCCCGAGAAATAGCGACCACTGCTCCCGGCCTGTCCCCTGGAGGAAAGGACAAGCCTGGATGGGTCAAATGCAGAGGACAAATTTCACTGGCCACCGTCAGCATGAGTGTGTGTAGTGGCCGCATGCATGTGTTGTAGTGTGTTTGTGTGACAATAAAGACGGGCTGCCGTCTGAAAGCGTGTTTTAATCGTGTTTTTAAGTGACAATACACAACATCTGCAACATCCACATGCGCTGCTTACCTTCCTCGCCATGCATCCTCATCCTGCTCCTCACTGGTTGCCTGCCTCGTCCTGCTCCTCACTGGACCCAACGGACGTCAGCTTTATAGGTTCCATTCAGCTTCAACATTACCTGTCACAAGGATGTTGCTATTTCTATTGACTTGTAATGGTATAATATCATATTCCACTCACTGCTGCTGTTTGATGCAATTGTAACAAATCATGCATAAAGTAAAACTGTACGTTGATACCACTATTGTTCCTTTTCATGTTCTGCATTCATACCTGACAGCAGCGAAAGGGCTATTAATTGACAAAGTATTTTGGTTCAAATCAACAATTATTTTCCAGTCAAAAATACAATATTTGCTTAACCTCATATCGAATAAGAAAATGTTATTAAACATTAACATTTAAACTGGTTTAAATTTAAATGGGATTCCATTATAAAGGTTGAAAAAAGTGTAAAACTTAAACTGAGATTTCTAAAAAGTACAAAGGGTGTCAATGAATAGAGTACTAAAAGTGATTAACCATTTAAAGTTTGAATGGAGTTTCTAGCTTAAAGTATGAAAGAGTGGTTAGTTCAAAGAGGGCATGGTTTGAACAGCCCTCCCATAGACTTATATTGTAAGAGGAAAGAGAGAGAGAGAGAGAGAGAGAGAGAGAGAGAGAGAGAGAGAGAGAGAGAGAGAGAGAGGGGGGCTTAAAATTGTAGACATTTGCAGAACTGTCTAATGAACCAGGGAGGAGGAGGAAGAGAGTGAATGTAGGCTGCACCAGGCAGAGGAGGAGGAAGAGAGTGAATGTAGGCTGCACCAGGCAGAGGAGGAGGAAGAGAGTGAATGTAGGCTGCACCAGGCAGAGGGGCATAGTTTAAAATCACTTTGGACAGAAAGACGATCATTGTCATCACAGCATGAATATGGGGACAGGTAAGATGCTCCAAATCCGCACTTAAAGTATAGGAGCATAATGCAATAATATGCTTTGACTTAACATATCATTTGACTTCAAACATATAATTTACAAATATATAAGTATTGCATAAGCTTATTGAGATGCATCAAAAGCAAGGTTGTGTATATCATGATTTGTTGCAGTCTTGCAGAACTGCTGATCTGAAAATAATTATTTCATGCACAAACATATTTAGGTAGGCTCCAAAGCTTGTATCTGCAGTATCTGTGATAGTAACACCTGCATTTGGTGAAATGAGTGAAAAAACACATCTTGCAATTTAGTACAAAGTATTCTGTGACTTTTTCTTTCAATTCAGCACTCTGAAATTGAATGTTGCATGCTTTTAGTCCAGGAGGAATAGTTGTCTTGTGTGCATCATTGTAGTTATGAACAGTGTTGGGGAGTAGTGAACTACATGGAATTAAACTAACTAGTTGAACTACATTTTGCAGTAGCTCCCTGGTAGTTCAACTACATTTTTATGCCTCCACTGGCAATAGCTGTGGCAGGAGGCATTATGTTTTCGGGTTGTCTGTTCGATGCTCGCTAACGTGATATCTCAGGAACGCCTTGAAGATTTTTTTTGGCCACTTGGACTCAAGCATGAACTGATTAGATTTTGGTCATCAAAGGTTCAAGGTCATTGTGACCTCACGACCACCCGTTGCATGCGTCTCAGAGACGCCTTGAGGAAATTACTTCAAATTTGGCTCAAAGATCCACTTTTTTTTATACAGTATTTTATTTTTGAATTTTTCTGAACAATGCACAAATAAAACAAACACGCTCAGACACAGGAAAGGAAACAAAAAACATACTTATATCATCAACATTCAATATTACAAGGTGATTACCAGCCACATAAGGTGCCGCGCCCGGGATCCCACGCAACGGGTCAATGAGAAACCAGCCAGGCAAGTCACCCGTCCCTAACCACGTCGAGGTAGGCTAGAAACGGGTCCCAAATGGTGGAAAACATTTTAAGTGAGTTGGTCCTCAGAAACCTAAGTCTCTCCATCCGTATAACAGAGGTCATGTCCGTCAACCACAGTTGGTCTTCATGTGAAGAGGAGGACTTCCATTCCTTCAAAATGAGCTTTTTTGCTAAAATTGTCCCCTGTGTCAGAGACTGTTGCACAGCCATGGGGAAGTTCAGAGAGGACTCCGAGCAGCCGAAGATGGCGAGTTCTGCCTCCGGCTGTAGGGTTACTTTGTAGGCTTTAGAGTACCAGTCAAATATTTTGGCCCAGAACCCCATTAGTGAAGGGCAGAACCAGAAGGCATGAGATAGTGTGCCCTCTGACACTTGACACCTGTCACACAGTGGTGAGACAGAAAAGAAGATTCTGTGCAATCTGTGCTTGGAATGGCTCAAAGATCCACTTGGACTCAATGATCGACTAATTAGATTTTGGTTCAAGGTCACTGTGACCATACATCCGTCCATTCCATCAAGGAAGGGGGCGGGGCTAGGTAAAAGGGGCCATAGCTAGGGATAGGAAGGTTGTAGAGTCGGGATTCGAGGGGTGGGTAGGGGGAGTGGTTACAGGGTTGTGGGTGGTGGGAGGGGTGTGGGGCAGGGAAAGGGGCGTGGCTAGGGAAAAGGGGCCATAGCTAGCATACAAAGGTGATAGGCATAGAGAGTCGGGATTCGAGGGGTGGGCAGGAGGAATGGCCCCTAGTACCCACCCTTCGAACCATGACTCTCGACCTTCCTTTCCCTAATTACGAACTCTTTCCCCTGACCGCACCCCTTCCCTCACTATGCCCCTCCCACCACCCACATCCCCCCCAGCCACTCCCCTTACCCGTCCCTCGAACCCCCGACTCTCTGCGAGCATGCTATGCTATCCCTAGCTACGGCCCCTTCTCCCCAGCCCCGTCCCCCTTCCTACCACCCACATCCCCCTAGCAACTCCCTCTACCCAACCCTTGAACCCTGACTCTCTACGACCTTCCTATCCCTAGCTATGACACCTTTTCCCTAGCCCAGCCCCTTTCCCTCACCACGCCCCCTCCCACCACCTACACCCTCTACTCACCCCTCGAATCGCAACTCTCTATGACCTTCCTATCCATAGCTATGTCCCCTTACCTAGCACCGCCCCCCTTCCTTGATGGATTGGACATGCGTGAGGTCACAGTGACCTTGAACTTTGACCACCAAAATCTACTCAGTTCATCGTTGACTAAAAACAGACGTTTGAGCTCAATTTGAAAATTCAGGCAAGGCATTCCGGAGATATCGCGTTAATGAGCATCGGGCGTGTACGACAACCCGAAAACATAATGCCTCCGGCCATGGCTAATACTTTTCTAAGCTTTAGTTAACAAAACTAGATTTCTCCCTATGCTAGTTTTGCTGTAGTTCAACCACTTCCAGTGTGAAGTAATTGGTGGTTTGCAAAGCTATGTGTATGTGCATTGTGCAACCAACCAATACAGATTTCCTTTTAAGAGGTTCAAATGATACCTTAAAAATGCAATAGCCTAATTCTGTCAAAGATTACAGTAGCCTACTCCCAGTCCCAGCTTTCACATGTTCAATGTCAAAATAACTACAAATAACTAGATTATCATCAAGTGTTCAGGGCATGTTGTGTAACACTTGTGTCATCTTTCTTAGATTCCTATGAAGGCTTCCGGGCCACTGTAGCACCAACGCAGCGTGCTGCAGCTCCATCTAAGCCACCTGGTCTCGGCAACATGGATATCTTCTACATCGTCATCTACTGTGTGGTAGTTGTGCTTGGGACTATAGGCAATGGTCTGGTCATCTATGTGACGGGGTTCAGGATGAAGAGAACCGTCAACTCAGTTTGGTTTCTCAACTTGGCCCTGGCTGACTTCATCTTCACTGCCTTCCTGATTCTGCAGATCGTTTACGTCTCCCAATCTCACTACTGGCCTTTTGGAGATTTAATGTGCAAGCTCAACAGCTTAGTGATGGTAGTCAACATGTTTGCCAGTATCTTCCTCCTGATGGGCATAAGTCTGGATCGCTGCCTGTCCACCTGGGTGGTGGCGTGGGCCCAAAACAAGCGCACCCCGCGCAAAGCTCAGCTGATATGCGTTGTCATCTGGCTGGCTGCTGTGGCCTGCAGCTTACCCTACGCCATTATTCGGGAGGTTCGGGTGGGTCGGTCAGGCAAAACTATATGTGCTTATTCTGTGTCATCATGGCAAAAATGGCACACCACCGCCACCACGTTCCGCTTTGTTGTGGGCTTCCTCATCCCCCTCCTAGTCATGACTCTCTGTTATGTTGCCATCACCGTACGGGCAAGGCGTCTCCATAGAGGAAGGAAACGGAGAAGCTTCCGAATCATCGTTGCGATCATCCTTTCATTCTTTCTCTGCTGGTTGCCCTTCCATGTGTTTCAGTTTTTAGAATTGCAGGCTGAGGGCAACGCAGTCATTCAGCGTGTTTTGAGGTTTGGAGGTAAACCGGTTGTATGCCTGGCCTTTTTCAACAGCTGCCTGAACCCCATCCTCTATGTCTTCATGTGCGATGAATTCCAGAGGAAGCTCAAGCAGTCTATATGCTTGGTGTTCGAGTCTGCCTTGGCAGAGGACCACTTGTCATTTGCGTCATCTCGCTCTCTGGCTTCGCAACTCTCACGGATTTCCCGGAAGTCAGACTCTGATCCACCTACAGAGAGGAAGGTCGCATTCACGCCCTTAACCAAAACCATCACAGACAACGTCACTTCCACAGAGGAGAATGAACACTGAATGCAGACAAGAAGACCCCAACATCCAGCAGCCAGTGTCATGCCTTTCTGTAATGAAACCATGAGCAAAGAACTCAGCCTCAGTACAAAATCATGGCATTGGAGCCCTTTTCTATTCTCAAGGTGAACCATGTGCAGAGTGATGAGTATAGGCTTATGTATAGGCAGACATGTGAATGGGCTTGTGTTGATAATGTAAGATAGCCTACTGTGTTATAAATTCTCTCTAAACAAATGTAATGGTACTTTGAGTACCAATAATAGGTTGAAAGTCTATTTTACATCTTCAGAGCCTAGCCTTACAAGGCTCCAGATAAGGCATTACATAAAATCTATCCAATCAAATCATTTTCACCTGACAGCGAGGCGTTTCCCCGGCAGGACGTAGTGTGTGGGAGGATCACGCTATTGCCTCCAGTTCCCCTCCCCCCAAACAGGTGCCCCGACCGACCAGAAGAGGCACTACTGCAGCGACTAGGCAAGGCCAGATTAGCACCCCCAGGGGCCCCTGGGCACTGAAGATTTCTTCCAAGTTCTGAAGTGTCTTGAATGCAGTAAAAAACAGCTTGTGTGAGCTTATCAAACCTGGACTGTGCCAGTGAGTGGGTTTGTGGAGTTTATTATTTAGGGGTGCTGAGATGAAATTTAGGGGTGCTTGAGCACCCCTAAAAACAGTGTAAAATCGCCAATGTTGTCAATTATTTTTCCATTTCATTCTGATTGGTCTTAGATTTGTGTCATAGTTCTGTGATATATACTGTATATACACACATATATATATATATTATATATATATATACACACATACAAAACGCAGCCACCCGTCTCCTCACCCACACCAAATCCTGGCACCACATCACCCCAGTCCTTCAACAACTCCACTGGCTTCCCATCTCCTCCCGGATCACCTACAAAATCCTCGTCATCACATACAAAGCTCTCCACCAACTGCCCCCCCCCATATCTCACCAACCTCCTCTCCCCTATACCAACCCTCCCGTTCCCTCTGCCGGCCTTCTCTCCACCCCTAAATCCAACCTCCGCAGTTTTGGCGACAGAGCCTTCTCCAGGGCAGCTCCCAAGCTCTGGAACTCTCTCACCCCGGACATTAGAGAATCAGACTCCCTCACTGTCTTCCAATCCCGTCTCAAAACCCATCTCTTCTCCTCTGCCTTCTCCTAGCTCCCCCTGCCTATCCCTGTGTGTTTTGTACCTTCATTGTTAATTCTAGATGCGTTTATATATATCAGTGCTTTCGTCATTTAAGTTTGTATTGAGTTTGTCTTTTTTAAGAACATTAATCAATAAAATATATATATATCAGTGTTTTGATCATTTTCATTGCATAGCCTGATCATGAATGCTTATGTAATCCCAAGTGTGTTTTCTAACAGAATTTAAAGCAGGTCTAACCTAACAATAATAAATAAGTAAAATAAAATAAAATATGATTGATCACAACTAATGACTGTCAAACACTGAAGAATGTGTGAAATTAAGGAAGCAATTAAGCAATTCTGGATTTGGGGGGAAAAAAGACCTTGGACTTTAATCAAACTCTTGAATGTTCAAATATATAAATCACAGTGTGTCTAGAGAAAGGCATCCAATTAGTGAGTTAATGGGTCAAACATCTACAGTATACACAAACTATCAACACAAAAACAGTCCCGCAGCACACTGAAAGGAATTGATCAAAAGTAAAACAATGACCTTGAATGTGTGTCTTCAGTGTTTCCCACAGGATTTGGAGTTGTTGTGGTGGGCGGACCGCAGAGGGTGGGGGGGGGGGGGGGGGGTGGGTGCTATTGGGGGGGGGGGGGGGGGGGGTGATTTTGCACATTTTAAAAGTAAAATGCATCAATCTGGTGCACTTTGAGATCAAAATGTAGATGCTAGTACTGTAGATCTATGAAGAACTACACACATCACATTTATCCTCTTTACTGTGCTGTGGCTTTGCAATGATGAAAAGAAACGTGATATATTCTGCATATATATATATATGGTAGAAATGGTAGTATTCTAAGATTACTGCTGGCTTAAATACAATGGCCCATTTATACCAAAATCACTTGCAGGGGAGAACTCATGTACAAAGTAACATTTGCTTTGTAGGCATAAACAAAAGTAAAATAAAAAGGGAATTCCTTAACATTGATTGGAATCATGTTCAGCCAAGACAATACTTAGGCTATATAAGCCCCAAAGCAGGAGTTTGGCCGGCAGCAAAACAAAATTAGAATAACTACCCGCCCCCCCCCCTAATTTTGATTATTTATTACACATATGTACAACAGTGACGTCCACTTTAGATATGGTTGTTTCCCTTTAATTATGCATAAGTAATGTTACACAAACATACAAAATAGGCACATAATTTGGATCAGTAAATGAATGTGGCAAATGCAATGTTTTTCCATATTTTGTGTAAAGCCACACGGAATACATGATGGGGAGAAGAGAACAGAATTTATGATCACATTTCACTCGGACCATATATATATATACAGTATATATATATATATATATATATACATACACATATATATATACATACATATATATTTATATATATACCGGTATATAATTTGTTTTTGGAGAATGAGATGTTATGTGGTCTCTTCTGATTCTAAATATAGCTGAATCGTTTGGTTTGACCAAGTAAAACGGTAACGTAGATGGGAAAGGAAAGTGAATAGCAGATGAAATCCTTTGGTTCGTTTGCTTCATATGCCTGAAGAGGGAGTGACCTTGGCCCTCTATTCATTGGGATGGCATCATTGCACGTTGTTCTTGTTGAAAACAAAAGGGCGGACGTGGTTTCATATGCAGTGAAGGGCTGCTCAGTCTTGACAGTGTGGTATGGCTGTTAAAAGTTAAAATACTTTCAAATGTTCAGCACAACTCTCGCTCATGGCCAGTCAAAGCAACCCGGCAAACACTTTCACGTAGAACGACCGTCTTCTGCACGTCAAACCAATACGTTGATTCAGGGTCTAATTATAGTATATCCGGAATGGAAATCCCAGCGACATCAATCCTGTCCCTCCCCACGTCGAAACGCCGCTCCCACAATGGCTATATTTAGCTATTCTGCTAAAAAATATGTGCAGTGTGCATTCAGCAGCGTTACATATAGCCTATGGTATGTCCAGATTTAACGATGTTTGATACATAAAAAAGAAGAAAATGTTTTCTAATTTTGTTCTCTTAATTTTTAGAGCATTGTTTGTTATACTTTGTCCCATGCTTTCTTTTAAGTGTAAAGTGTATTGGGACCATGCTTCATGGTGACTTTGCACTTTAAATAAAAATGTATTGATTGATCGAAATGTCGTTTTCAACAACAACAAAGACATGGATTTGCTGTTTTCAAAGGAAATATATTTCTTGTTTTGTAAAGTGACCGTCTTGAGGGTAGTGTGTACTGACGTGGAGACGTCACCTTGCGGCCGGCTGCCGCCTAACTTTCTGGGTAGTGTGGTAGTCGACCACGCAAATTAGTCAGGTGACGCCGCGGTCTTGACTATGTTTGCTGGGAAGCAGATGGCGGACTTGGTTGATGCCGTTTGATGTAACGTTAGTGAGCGGGGTGGCTGGCTGATATTAGCGGACGTGTAGTGATCGGGGGCTGGTTGGTATTGGCGGTCTTTAACCTGGCCACACACGCAGCCCTGCTCCTCACTGCTTCACAGACTCTGCAAGCGGTTTTGTCCAAGCAGTCTGCTGAGGTGTTTTTGAAACAGATGCGACGGTGCCCAATACTTCTCCCTGTGATTATGCTGCAGACATATTTTTTCCCCCCCGAGTGGAGGCGTGTCTTCTTGAAACATGTCTTTTGTGTGTGTGTGTGTGTGTGTGTGTGTGTGAGCAAGAGAAAGAGAGTATGATGTGGCAGTCACAATCCTGTCATGGCGGTGCACCACAGAGGATCAATGGTTTTAGCTGCAATGCATAGGAAATATGGATTATTTATGGAGTAATGTTCTGACAATGCAGTCTTATATCAGTCTGTTTGTGTTGACGGCAAGTGTGTTCAAACTTCCACTGCTCCGTTCCACTGCATGGGTTCCATTCTAGGTGGAGAAATGCAAAGTGGCCAGCTAGCGGTCATACAACTCCTTCATCTCCTTAAGGATCTTAATGCTCTCGCTGTATCTTAACTGATTCTTGTTGGAGGACTCCTTCCATCTGGAGGGGGGGAGAAAAAAAAGAGTTCAACAGGATTGCATACTTCAAATACTTTTAATGGCACTGCTCAGCTTGACTGACCTGGAATACCCATCTGTACATCATGACAATTCATAAATACCTTGTTTCTTTTGTCATGCATAATATGTACATATGTATACATATTAGGGGTGAAAAAAATAATCGATTATAAGATGCATCGCGATGCGGACGTGCACGATTCTGCATCGATTCACACATTTCAGAAATCGATTATTAATTAATTTTTTTTTTAATAATCAAATAAAATATAATGGAAGTACATGCAGTTGTTTATTTTAATTATGGATCATAATACAATGCAATTCCAAATGCACTTTTATTTTAAAAGTAGCCACACAGTGAGAAAAAAGAAAGTGAGAAAAAATAAATCATGTATTGCGGAAAAAAGTGATGCATCGATTTAAGATGCATCGATAATCGTAATCGAATCGAAGCCCTCTGAATCGTAATCGAATCGAATCGTGAGGCCAGTGAAGATTCACAGCCCTAATACACATATATACACACACACACACACACATATATATATATACATATATATATACACACACACACAAGCATATTACATATATTTATAGGTGCATTTTCAATCTTTTACAGCCCATTTAAGCCGTGCTAAATTACATATACGGTATATATATGCATATATAAACTAAAAATTATTATTTCACTTCATCACATATCAGATGTGCTATAAACAACCAAAATTACATTGTGTGACACCAATGCGGAAACGATTATGTCGTGACAATACCAGAGATGTACACTACCAGAGATGTACACTCACTGAGCACTTTTTTTTTTAGTAACAACTGTACACTGCTTATTCATGCAATTCTCCATTCAGACAATCATGTGGGAGCTATGCATAACATCATGCCGATACAGTTCAGCAGCTTCACATCATGTTCACAAACATGAGGAAGGGGAAAAATGTAATCTCAGTGACTTGCTGCCAGATGGGCTGCTTTGAGTATTTCTAAAGCGTCTTCCTGTGTGATGAAACATCTTGCGGTGATGATGGTCAGACACACTACTCTGTAGAGTAGAGTTCACCACATATTCACATAATGGTGTGAAAAACAACCGTGCTAAAGAGAGCTGCACAATATTGTTTCAGCATCGCAATAGTCACATTGCAGGACACGCAACGTCAAGTAATAAAGCAAATTAACTCAAACACGTCAGGCTATAACTGTTTTGCTGGTTGATACTTAGCACACTAGCATCCTGCCAATCACTCTGGCTGCCGCTAAAACACTTGCTACTATGTCACCCACGCAGAGATTACCCACTACCTTCTCAAGGGGCAAGGCTTGATGAGCTATTCAACCCATTTGGTGAAAATTCCTGTATTTTTTCACATCGCAATATATATTGCAGAAACCAAATATATGGCAATGTCCGTTTTTTCCAATATTGTGCAGCCCTAGTGGTGAAGGGATTGTGCATATCGCAGAAGTAGGTCACGCAGCCCTCACACTACTATGCTTCTAAACAAAACACTCTGGGGAAAGGGACTTGGGCACCGGCTTTGAAGGAGGAGACAGGAGAGTGGAATCAAATAATTAGGACCACCCAACCTGTCTCTAGGTAAATCAGAATAAGACTAATGCAGTTCAAAAATGTCCATGGCTTTTACTGGTACCCTAGCAACTTATTAGACTGGGTTTGAAAGATACAACAGATTGTTGGAGATGGGACGGGGACGTAGGCGATTTGGTCCAAGCATTGTGGTCATGCAAGGTCATCACAGTGACCTTAACCTTTGTCCTTTGACCACCAAAATCAAATGAGTTCATCCTTGAGTCCAAGTCGACGTTTGAGCCAAATTGGAAGAAATTCCATCACGGCGTTCTTGAGATATCGTGTTAAAGAGCTTGGAAATGGGGTTTGTGAGGTCACAGTGACCTTGAAGTTTGAAGTTTGACCTTTAACCAACACAAATCTACGGTAATCAGTTCATCCTCGAGTCCAAGTGGACGTTTGAGGAAAATTGGATGAAATTCATTTGGATGAAAGCATTTAAGTATGCAAATCTTAGATGTTTACTAAGATCATTCTGTTATCTATTGTAACCCCAAATAATATTTCAGATAGCAGTAGTAAACAAACATGGGCCATATATGTTGTGCGAGTATGTGTGTGTTTAGAAATAAAGCCGTGATCAGACCTGTGTGAGACTGCTTCACGAGTTTCTGGACTCGTTGGAGATTCTCTTGGTAAAATATCCTGTAAACTGTGTGCCCTGTCGCGTGCAGTCATATAGTGTGAAAACCACCATGACTTCAAGACTCCTGATTACAAGACAGCTTGTACATCAGCTTGTACAAGACAAGTTGTGTAATCTGAACAGAACAGCGATCTGACGACTTTGACCATCGGGCAGTGTGTCCGTGCTATTACGTGAAAACCATTCTTAAAATAACATACTTTTGCCTGATCTTTTTCCAGCGTTCCATGTGGTCACATATGAGGGAACCGGTCACAGGAGCGGAGTCTGTTAGCTGGAGAAAAGAAACAAAACTTACTTTTCTTTAGATAACAGTATCCATGGCTAATGGTTGATAATACTGGCATGCTTACATTCTAAGCAAGGAATATATATGAATGAAAACATGGCATGTAGTGGTGTGTGTCTTAAGCCGCATTTCCACCGCATAGTACCGGCTCAACTCGCTTTTTTGGTTTTCTATTGGGCGCTGAGGCGATACTTTTTGTGTATGTGTATATATGTGTGTATATATATATATATATATATATATATATATATACATATATATATACCGTAATTTCCGCACTATAAGGTGCACCTGAGTATAAGCCGCAGCAGCAAAATTGCCTGTTTGTTACATATATAAGCCGCACCGGACTATAAGCCGCGGGTGTTTTGATGTTTAATTACCATATGTAAGGGTTCGTGCACAGAGGGGATTGTCGGGAAAGAGATGGCTGTTTGGGGAAGCTCCCATTTATTAACATTTCAACAAAACAAAACAAAAGTCAGGTCACTAATCCCCAGACAAAATCACACAACACACAACAATATATAACACAATAATAACTACGATAATAAAACAATAATAATATAATAATAATAATAATAATAAAACAATCCTCAAAAGGAAAAAGGAACAGTACCGTCTTTTAGGCTAAGGTGCAGTACACGGCTCTTCATCTTTTAGGCTAAGGTGCAGCAAACGGCTGTAACCAGAGAAGTCAAGTCACTAATCCTCGTCTTCGTCTTCTTCCTGCGTACTGAAACCACCAAAGTCCTCATCTTCAGTGTCGGAAACGAACAGGTTCAGGGTGGCTTCGTCAGCCACTCTCCTCTCTCCTTCGTTGTCACTCTCAAAACCAACGAACTCCTCTTCGTCACTGTCGGTGTCGGAATCGAACAGCCTCTGAAGGGCCTCAGCTGTGGCGGCGTCCTCCTCTTCATCACGCAGCAGTCCAGCCTTTCGGAACCCGTTGGTGATCGTGGATGTTTTGACACTCCTCCACGCTGTCAGGATCCACTGGCAAACTTGAGCGAAAGTTGCTTTTCGCATGCGACCAGTTTTGGTGAATGATTTATCGCCGCTATTCATCTTTCTTTGTGTGAATTCGCCGAAGTTTGTAATTTTCTCCTGGTAGTCGGGAGGGAGTTGCTGACACACAGTTGTCCGCGCCCTGACGGACAGTCCCTTTCGTCTCATAAATCTGAAACACCAGGATGGTCCACCTCTAAAATGTTCAATTTTCATTTCGGTGGCGACTGTTTTGGCCTTCAGTCGGATCTGAAAGGTGGACACACCTCGGCCGTCTGCTCTCTGTGTCAACACCCAATCTTCAAGAAAATCTTCAAGTTCGGGCCATCTGCTTTTATTCCCTCTGAAAGCTTTTTTGGTCTTTCTGCATTGAGACAGTTCTTCCTGCTGGCGTTTCCATCGTCTCACCATTGACTCGTTGATGCCAAGGTTACGTGCTGCTGCTCGATTTCCTTCTTTTACTGCTAGATTGACTGCCTTTAACTTAAAAGCTGCATCGTGTGCATTTCTCCGTTTCTTTTCCATGATGAGGGTTTGTGCATGATCCTTTGCTGCTGCTGCTCTTGTTGTTGTTCCTGTCTCGCTACTGTCTCGCTCTCGTAATGAACTTTGAACCGGTAGGATTAACAGTTCCCAGCTCTCGTTCCCTCTCGTACCACTCTCGGTTCCGGTTCGGCTTTCACTTTTGATGTTAGATTACAACGAGCTAGTTGTGTGGCTTAGCCTTCCAAAATGTTGCCGTTAGTTTTTTAGAATGTAATACATAGAATTGGGAATGTTACATTCAATTTCATTCAGACTGTCTTTCAGGCTCAATCGCTGCCATTTTCCCCCCGGAGCGAGGGTGTTTTACAGTTGTGGCTGAGAGAGCGTAGTGGCACAGTGCTCCAATCAGGTCGCGAGGCACATTTTTTGCAACATCATCCAATCAGGGTCTCGCTCTCGTTCTGCCTCATACCAACATCCATAGATTTTGGAGGTCCCCGAGCGGCCGTTAGCTGATAAAATCCATAGATAAGCCGTACCGTTATATAAGCCGCAGGGCCAAAAAACGGGGGAAAAGCCGCGGCTTATAGTCCGAAATTTACGGTACATATATGTTGGGTTAGGGTTAACCCTAACCCATAACATATACGGTATATATATATACATGTACCGTATACATGTACCGCTGATAAGCTGTTATCCCACGAGGCCTGCGGCCTCGTGGGATAACAGCTTATCAGCTATATGTTGATATAGCTGACACAACATATAGCAACATATAGCACTCGAGCAGCGTGTGTTGTGGAATATATCCCCCTGCTCAGTTGTTATCACACTCGGCCTGCGGCCTCGTGGGATAACAACTGATCAGGGGGATATATTCACCACAACACACTTGCTCTCGTGATATATTGCTTAAATATATCCATGTGAAAATATAAACAATTTCAATGTTCTATGCATGTTCTATGCATGTGCGATTCGCAAAATTCCACCTCAGTCACTGTCCTGTCTCTCAAGCTCTTTGGAACTGCAAATTCTTTGTATTTTCAACAGTTGACTATTAGGGCAAGCTCTTTTTCAGGCTGTGTGGATGATAACTTGAATAATGTAAGAAAATCTTTTTGAGAAAATCTGTAGTTCGTAGTAATTCTGATGCATTTACTCCTACATACACGAAAGACACCGATTCACTACTCTCCTCAATTACTCAATTACTATAAACTCTTTCACAAAAAGACAAGATTTAAGTTTAGCTATCTCACACAGCCCAAAAAAGATCTTGCCTTACAGTCAACTGCTGAGAATAATAAAAATAATTTGCAGCTCTGAGAAGGAGTTTGGAGAGACAGGCCAGTGACCCCTGTTCTCAGTTCCGAGAAAAGAAATATGATTTTTTTTTTAAATAATTGCTCATCTAAAGTTGGTGAACTCAATAGGGATAGACTCCTAGTGCAGAATCCTCCCCCTTGTAAACAACAGTCTCTTATCTTGTCTTCTACATTTTCATATATTTCTCCATCGGTCAAAAACATTTGTCAGGAAATATGTCAGCATATTTTGTCTAGTGACCCTTATGTTGAGTTTGTTAACCCTCCTATATTTGCGACTAAGCAATCTAATAAATCGAGGGACTCTTCCTCCGGGAAATGTTCCTTGTTTAAAGTTGAGCTGAACGCAATTTTTTTTTTTTTTTTCATTTGAGTTAAAATACCTGAGTATTCAGTGCACCTATTTATCAATGTATGCAAAAGAAAATCACAAAAATCAAATTTATTTCATTTTTCACACTTTTTCACATCAAAAGTAAATTTTTCGAGATTTCATTCATAACCGTAATCTACAGTTTGTTGACGTCACATTGCACTATCAAATTTCAACCAATCATATCACGACATGGCAGCTGTCAATCTTTAATTCAGGAGAATTTTCTCCTCCAAATGAAGGAGAAAATGGCGCCTAGTGTCTGTAACCTGGCAGAATGTCTAGCCCAGTGAATTGCAAAAAAAAAAAAAAAATTATAGTGCACCTGAACACAACATGCAAGACACCCGCTGAATAAGTGTCCAAATGTTCATGTCATTCTGGCCAATACTCCACTTCTGTTATAGCATTTCAGCCTGGAATATGGAATATCTTTCAATAATCTATGATTTAGCTGCTAGATTGTCAAATACTGCCGTCTGCTCGCTACCCAGGCACCTATGTATGTACTTAACCTAACTAACTATCCGGTGTGTAACATTGTCAGACTAAACTTCGGCTGACACCCCAAAAACCTACAATCCGCTACAGAAAAATGTATATTGATTGTTTATTAACGGCCCCTGGCCTTCTATCATTTCACGAAAGTGGCCCCCGGGCAAAGCAAGTTGAGTATCCCTGGTCTAGCCCATAAACTAACTAATAACTTAGCCAATTATATGTAACATACAAAATACAGCAAACAGGAATTCAAAGAAATGCAACTGGCTCATTAAAATTGCATTCCAGGATAACGTTAGTTAACGTAGTTATGGCTGAATTCAGACGCGGGCCCCTCGGAGATTCCAGGCCAACAGGCTGCACTCTCCGCTCTGCTCCACACAACCCTGCGGCTCTCTCATGTAGCGCCACAACACGCTGAATCCCACTCGATTTGGGGGCGGAAAACACGCCAGGATTGGCCAAAACCAAATCCAGTCCCCGGAATTGTTAAATCAAATCATCGACACTATGGCCCGCCTCTCAACCCGTCATCTCAGACAATTGTTTTTCAGTCTTAAACGTGACTCCGACCCCCTTGGGCTCCGTTGGGTTCATTTCGTCTTTAAACTGTGTCAATTGTAATGCTCTGATTAAACGGTGACCATTTTACATCCTCACACAGGTAGAAAATGTATTCAGGGACCAGGGCTCAGTCTAACTTTTTACACTAGGTGCACCGGCGTGCCTTACTTTTTAATTTAGGTGCACCAGCACATCCTTTAGGTGCACCCACATTTTTCACCACGCCTTTTGACACCGCAATAATACATTTCAAGTGTTACCTTCTTTGTAATTTTGTATAAATATTGGTAATTTCTTAAAAGTGATGCGCTGAAAGATTTTCATGTAAATAAAGGTCTGTTAAGTCTATCAGCAACTGAGTTAACACAATAGGGATTGAGCCTGTGGCCCATTGATGGAAGCCTTTGCATTTGACATATTGCAGCATTTATGAACTGGGTGTCTGTGGTGTGAATTTCAAGGCCCAATTCCCCAAATTCCAGGAGCCAACACAGCATAGTTTGAGACATGGACCAAGGTTCATTACTGTTACAAGTGAAAAAGTAGAGTGCGCACACTGCGTAGAGTTGATTGTATGAATTATGTTTCGGTCATGGTGACCTTCATCGTGAAGGTCGCCATAACCAAAACATAATTCATACAATCAAGCTACTGGGAGTAAGTCTCTACGCAGTGTGTGCACTCTTTTTTACTTGTTGCTGATCATTTGTTTGTCCTGCACCTGCTAATTGAGTGGATGTGCGAGCTCTACATTTTATTTGTAATAACCGTTACAACACAGAATTTTTATAATGAAAACTAAAAGAAGCTCACTGGAGAATTAAAGAGAGAGGCATGAATGTGTGAACAATTCTCAACTGTGTTAGTTCCAATTACAAATGACTCTCTGGCTGCAACACTTTTTGGAAAAATATTTTGTTTTCACTTGCTGAAAGCTAAAAAGGCAGACCTCCTTGTAATTCTCTATGCAGGAAAAACCCTCAATTTAAAGGGATACACCACTTTTTTTTTCAAGTTTAGCTCATTTGCCACATCCCCCCCACATAGCCAAGATACCCTCTGCCTTTACCGGCATTGTCCAAGCAGTATACAGTGAGATACAGTCGTGAAGTTACCGTAGTCATTATCGCCATAGAATGGAGGCCAATGGTATCGCTGTTAAAAATCCACTAAAACACACATCTCACGGCGCTGAAATACATGTTGTGCTTCGGGAACTCACCACACAATGAAATATCAATCCAAAAATGCACATAGCGGTGTCTTTGGAAGGAAAATAGACAGCCGGCACTACTTTCCAAACATGGCCGCCGGGCGCCTGTGCACTGATCTCACACAGCGCCTCAAAGCACCATGGAAACCAATGTAACCAAAACAAAGGACAACTACGATAACTACTAATCATGGCGGACTTCGTGAGAGAGGATGATGACGATTACTACTGGACAAACCAAGACCCCGAACCTTATTTATTTGAACCAGAATATACTGAGGAAGAACTACAGGCTTTAGAAGCAGAGCGGGCAAGACGAGAGGCTGAGGCAGCCGAACAGCCGGGCGGCCGAGGGCAGAGAACGAACCGGGATGGACTGGTGGTGTAGATGTGGAGCATGCCGGCTGTCTGTTTTCCTTCCAAAAACACCGCTATGTGCATTTTGGATTGATATTTCATCGTGTGGTGAGCCCCCAAAGCACAACATGTATTTCAGCGCCGTGAGATGTGTGTTTTAGTGGATTTTTAACAGCGATACCATTGGCCTCCATTCTATGGCGATAATGACTAACTTCACGACTGTAGCTCACTGTATACTGCTTGGACAATGCCGGTAAAGGCAGAGGGTATCTTGGCTATGTGGGGGGGATGTGGCAAATGAGCTAAACTTTAAAAAAAAAAGTGGTGTATCCCTTTAGGCACTTTTAATAATCCATGTCTATATTCAAAAACTTTTAATGCCTTGATTTTTTTTTCTCCCCAATTCACAAACTTTCAATGATTTCAACACGTGGGAGCCCTGGAATATTTCATACCTGCAAACATTGGGCTGTGAAAAAGAGGGAGATTTTCTGGGGTATCGGTGAATGGCTTATCCTCAAAGTACCCCCCCCCCCCCACAACCATATAACCCTACACCACAAATTAATAGAGTAAATACAAGGATGTACAGTCAATTCCTTTTTTAGTCTGAAATTCATAACTCACAGTAAAATTAATACTGCGAATGATGAAATAAGATAAAATAAACATCCATGTACAAAAGATGTGATCAGAAGTGAGCAAATTTACATCACAAAAATTATCAAGTGCAAACATTGAGTGTCAGCGAATACGGAATATGGTAGAAGTTTGCGTTCCCCTCTGTGCTTCCAGACATAGCTTGTAAAACGCATAGCTTGCAAAATGCATGGTATTTGCTCATGTGGCTAGTGGTTAGAAGCTGAAATCTCGCACTGATATTTGGCAACGCATGTCTGCTTCTTGGGACGTGTTTGACTGTGGTCCTCTTTCTTATTTTTTTTTTTACTGCGGTCCTCCACCGAGAGCTTGAAGGAGGGCAGTGATGTCACTCGTCACTGCCGCGCCAACTACAAATCGGCAGATTAGCGGGAGAAATGACCAATCGGGAGCACAGCGGGAGAAAGGGTTAAAAATCGGGAGACTCCCGCGTAGGCGGGTATGGCACTACTACTCGGCACATACACACCTCTTTACATTGGATTTTAGAGTCACTGCATCACATTACATGCCATGGAGGCTATTCAAATAAAACATGGATTTTCCATAAAAACCCCACCATAGTTCATCCTATCAAAAATGTGGAGTGGACAGATCCTGAGAGTAGAGTTTAAGTTGAGCCGGTACCATACGGTCAAAAACGCATCTTTTATTTACTCTTGGAATAGCAATGATATGTAAAATACTATTATGCTCCTGCAAATATTGTACATTACCTTGGTAACAGCGGGTTTCTCAGTCTGTGGGATCCTCAGGTTGACGGGCTCTCCAGAAGGGCTGACTGGGCAGGAGGTTGGAGGAGGGAGTCTGTACACTATTTGACCCTTACCATTGAGCATGTCTGTAACCTGGCAACAGATGGTAAAAACAAAGTAGGGGCTGGGTTAGGGCACTGTCAGTTACAGAAAATCAGCCCTAGACTCCCCCCCCCCCCTCCAATATTTCATTTTCAACTTTTTTAACAACATATGAACAAGACAAACAGGCTCAGACACAAGAAACAAAAGGAAAACGGGGAAAACAAACATACAAGAGGGAAAAACAACAACAACAAAACATGATCAACATTCAGTATTACGTCATGCTACCAGTCGTGTAAGGTGCTAATGTGTTTGCAAGAGGTATTGTGCCCGGAATCCCACACATGGGGTCCATGAGAAACCAGCCCAGCGAATCACCCGTCACCCCTAACCTCAACGAGATAGGCTAGAAATGGGTCCCAAATAACAGAATTTCTTAAGTGAGTCGGTCCTCAGGAACCTAAGTCTCTCCATCCGTATAACTGAGGTCATATCCGTCAGCCACAGTTTAAAAGAGAGTGAGGAGGGGGATTTTGATTCCTTCAGGATGAGTTTCTTGGCAACAGTTGTCCCCTGTGTCAGAGACTTCTGCACAGCTGTAGGAAAGTTCAGAGAGGACTCCGAGCAGCCGAAGATGGAGAGTTCTGCCTCCGGCTGAAGGGCTAATCCATAGGCCTTTAGAGTACCAGTCAAATATTTTGGCCCAGAATCCCGTCAGTGAAGGGCAGAACCAAAAGGCATGGGATAGTGTGCCTTTTGACACTTGCCAGCCCTAGATATTGTTAATTATATATAAAGGAAGATATAACACCACATTTGTTGCCAAGAAATCACAATTTGCTTTGTTTAAGGTTATTTCATTTGATAGAATATGTTTTTTATGCTCACAAATACAGACATGATAACAAACGTGATGGTTTTTGAAGCTGTAAAATAAATGGTTTACGTTTGGATTATTTAGGTGACTCTGGAATCAAATGCATGAGCTGAAGGGAACTGGAGGGAGGCTGTAGCGTCCCTGTGGGAGTGTTGTTTTATTTAAAGTCCAGCTGAACCCAAAAATTACTTTTCTTTTCTTTTAGTTCAAAATACCTGGGTATACAGTGCACCTATTTAATAATGTATGCAAAACAAATCACAACAATCTAATTTCTTTAGTTTTTCACACTTTCACATCAAAAGTTCATTTTTCAAGATTTCATTGGTAACAGTAATGTACAGTTTGCTGACGTCACCTAGTACTATCAAATTTCTACCCCATTTCAACCAATCATATCACGACATGCAGCTGTCAATCAAATCTTCATTTCAGGATAATTTTCTCTTCCAAATGAAGTAGAAAATGGCGCCTAGTGCCTGTCATCTTGCAGAATTCCTATCCCATAAACTAACTACTAACTTGGCCAATTGTTAGAAACATGAACAAAAAACAAAAACTATAATCTCTAAGAATGCAAAGGAATGTAACTGGCTTGTTAAAACGCGCATTCCAGCAGCGATAATGGCGCGCGCATCTGAGAGCTTGGTTGTCAGGGGTCGCACCTCGGAGATTCCAGGCCGACGTGCTGCACTCTCCGCTCGGCAACACGAAGGCAGCTGGCTGCCTGCGGCTCGCTGAGCTCCACTCAGCCAGTAACCTCGCGTCACCAGGCTCTTCCCGAGGGGAGTGCCACAACATGCTGAATCCCACTCGATTTGGACGCGGAACACACCAGGATTGGCCAAAGCCCAATCCAGTCCCCAGAATTGTCAAATAAAATCATCGACATGATACTATGACCCGCCTCTCAACCTGTCATCTTAGACAAACTATGTTTTCAGTCTGAAACGGACTCATATGCACGTGACGAACAGGTTCAGTTCGACTTTAAGGTAAAGTATTGGTGCTCTAAATTACCAGTATGTATTCTCTTCACTTTATGCTTATTTTTCTCTTTTAAATTTTAGGTTGAATGTGTGAATCGCATGTGAGGGGGATTGTTTGTCTTCATGTCCTGTTGTGTTCCGTGTGAGCTCACTAAACCAAATTCCTATCAACAATGTTGAATGGCAATAAACAGATCACATCCCTGGTCATAGAGTGGACCTATTTAACACGTTCACTGCCGTTGACGAGATATCTCGTCTTAAAAAAAAAACGGTTGACTGCCGTTGACGAGATATCTAGTCTTAAAAAAAAAAAAAAATTTTTTGACGGTGGGACGTCGATCAACCCCTTTTACATCTCATATTAAAATATGGGAGGTATTGAATGTGTATAATCTATTTTACCGACCCACTAAGTGGCGACAGTGCTCTCCAGACGAGAGAAAGCCAAGCAAAAACAGCCGCGTGAGGAAGCCATTCTCATGAAAATGGATTGGCGAAAACGCTTTCGCGCAGGGAGCTGGCGGTGGGGGATTGCAAATTTGCATAATAGATTACGGGTGGAACACACTTTGAAACACGCAGCATAAATAACACCAGAATCGCAAAAGCTTCATCAAAGCTCTCAACCGAAACCCCAAGAAACGAGCGAGCCCATCCAGACTCGCCCAAAGAGCGGCCGCCAGCAGACAGGCAGCAGCAGCAGCAGCAACTCGCTTGTGACACGCCCGCTGCAGAGCCAGGGAGGCAGGAGGAGAACACACACGGAGGGAGGAGTTTGAAGGAGAGGGGGGTTTCCTGCTGTTATGGAGGAAATTACTGTTCAAAACTATTGTTTAGATGTCTGACGTCTTACTGATGCCAAAAATGAATGGTTAAAGTGACTGTTCTATCGAATTTCACAAAAAGGCATTTTTCTCAGCTTAAATTTTCAGACGCTGAAACCATGCTGTATTCAAGTGCTAATGCCTACATAACTACTAACTCTACAAACTAAACTCTTTTAGACAGAGAAAGCACACATTCTATTAGTTCTTTTGAGATATTTTGTGTTCACAAAATCTTAGCAGAAAATAATCCTCGGCTGTTGAAAGATGAGCCAGAATCCTCAAAAAAAAACCTTGGCAGAAGCTACCTACAGTAAAAAAAAACGGCTGGCAGTGAATGTGTTAACGTATGTGTATGCCAAAGAAAAATCCAATATCTTTGGTTTTCCCATGAAAAGTCAACCTTGTTGTCTTCATTCATAACGATATCTACAGTGTGCTTACGCGTCAGCTAGTATTATCAAAATTTCAACCCAATTTCAACCAATAATATCATAACATGACAGCTGTCAATCACTCTTCATGGCTAGGAGAAAATTCCGAGCAGGCAACATGGCTGCCTACATGGGCAGACTTTTCTAGGCCATAAATGTTAATATACTTAGCCAATAAGTATGAACGGTAACGTCTTCATTTCATGTAGAATGCAAAGGGCATGTAACAAACAGGCTCATTAACTCACGTCCTAGGAATATCGCTATTTCCCGCAGCTCATCACACGCTTAAAAGGCAGGCAGTCAGCTCTCTTCCTCGGGAAGGAGAAGGCTCTCCGCCTGGGGGGAGCCAACCGTTGGCCATCTGCTCTGGGTGCAGTGAGCCAGCCAGCGAGCACGCAGTGCACAGGGCTGTATTTACATCATATTGTGTTTGTACATACTAGAGTGTTATTGAAACATGCCCGGTAGGTTTCAGACTTGTCTGGTAAAATACATTATTTTGCGGACAGCTGCTGTCTCGCTCTCTGCACCGAGCACTCGACTCACATCGCCCCTCACATTCAGTCAGTCCACTCCAGTCCATCTCAGACACGCCCACTCTTCAACGGTCAAATCAAACTCCTCCACACGCCATGTCCCGCCTCTCTACCCTGTTTCACTCAAAAACCTCACGATAATGAACCACATCACCTGGAATATCATTTCAGCTCGACTTTAAAGGAGCGAAAGATAAATCCATTAATGGGCAGAGCCTGTCGGTTGGAGCCAATGGCAGAGCTTGCAGGGAGCGGAAAGGGATTTTCTTCTGCTGCCAACCGTGCCTCTTGAGTTCCTGTTGCACCAAATTGAAACGGGGCTGCTGCCCCCAGAGGTTAGAGAAAACTTTTTTTTTTTGTTTAACTGATGGGTTCCCAGATTGCATGCATGTCACTCACAAGTATTAAACAAAATATATTTGGTGCATATTTTGCCGTTTGCTGCTGGGCATACTTTTTACATGTTAAAACGTGGTGGCCACTGTGGCAACCAAAGGCCAAGAAATGGTCAACCTTTTTTTTTTTTTGGTTGCCCGGGGCAACCGGGCATCCGTTAATGTCGAGCCCTGCAAAAGAGGTTATTCAGCATTAATTGTTTCATTGGTAAGGTCTCACCTCTTCCTCTCCCATGCTGTGAGGGGGGCTTGGGGATGCTGCTCGTTCTCTCACAGAAGGACTGTTTCTCATCCAGGCGCGACAGATGGGGTACAGGGTGGTGCTGGTGTTGAACTGAGCCAGATCCACACTGCGATCAAACAACTTAATGATGTAGGCATCTGACAAAGGTAGCAGGGAGGAAGAGGGGAGAATAAAAATCCGATAAGAAATGGCAGGACAAAGTGAAAAGCACTGCACTCAAAAGTAACTATATGTGACAAGGCAGAAACATCCGAATTCTCTATGCATCATTTTCACGGGGCAACACTTTTTACTTTGCTTATGCTGGTTGCTCTCAGGTAAGCCCTCGTCCATCTCTTTTCGCTTCTTCCTCCGGTGCTGTGGGAACCGTGTCGACGGCCTAGAAAATCCATCACAAGGGATGAGAGGACATGTCCAGACAAGCCACAAGTCACAACTGCTTGTAATCATTTGGATCAGTACATTAATTCCAGGTGTTGTTGCAGCTCCAATGGGAGAGAACAGAAGGTGCTTTAAATGTTTTTTTCCTGTTACTGTAAGCGTTTAAAAGTTTTCCTCTTACTGTCAGCTCTGGTTGAAAACTACCACTTACCGTTTCCCAGCAGATGATGGAGACAAATCTCTATGGAAGGAAAAGGAGATACACAACCATGTAAAACAAAAAAATACATCAACCTTTACAATATAGCTCAACAGGCACGTGACTTTTCGTGACGTAATTTGCCCCGGAAGTAAGTTCCGCGTCCATTTTCTCCATAGATATTTCGATAAATCCAAATATAACAAGTTAACATTATAGGCTACCTCTCGTATGGCAAATGGAAAGCGATCATCTCATCGGAGCCAGCTTCTTCTGTGATAAGATTGATTGCAGCCTCTTCATTAGGCTATTTATTATTATTTTATTATTTGCATGCGGTCATATGAATCTCCATTATAGCAGCATACTGTGGGCAGAAGTTGTGATGGTTTTCTTTTATTTTTACCAAATTACCGCTTGTTAATGACACATATCAGCCCGATTCTTGCGTTGAGGGTGGCAGTCTTTGATTGACAGGTGATATATAGCATGTTTGGGACATGGAAATGTTGGTTATGGATCTTGTGGATACAGAGCAAGTGGAATGACAGCAATCATCAGATTTGGGGATTTGGGACAGCTCTGTTGACAACTTCAGATGCGCATTCACTGCATGCTGGATGCCTTCCCTTCCTCCGTGTCTCTCATTCACACACAAACACACACTTTTTTTTTTTTTTTTTTTTTACTTAAAAAAAAAAAAAAAAAAAAAACTCTCGTAACGGACAAGCCCGTCTTTTATTGTCACACGAACACCACAATACATGCATGCGGCCACAACACACTCATGCTGACGGTGGCCGGTGAAAAGTGTCCTCTGCATTTAACCCATCCAGGCATGTCCTTTCCTCCGAGGGGCAGGCCAGGAGCAGTGGTCGCTTTCTCGTACAGCGCCCGGGGACCAACTTCGGATGTTGTCGTCACTGGTCGGATGACGATGACGATCTGATCTTCTGCATGTTTTTAGTGGGGGGGTTATATACGGAGGAACCCCCTGGGGGGTACGGGGAGAACATGCAAACTCCACACAGAGAGAAAGGCCCTTACGACGAGATAACCCACCTGGGCAGTAGGCACTGAAGATATGGGGGGAACACAACCACAGCGCTTACAGTGTCCCAGGCGAGAATCGAACTCAGGATCTTCTAACTGTGAGGCGACAGCGCTACCGACTGCGCCACCGTACCGCGGACCCTTTGATATCGATACGCACAATGGTCCCGACCGACCGGGGAAGAGGGGGGGGCGACGACGACGAAATGAAGTATAGGCAACAGCATGTATCATAATTTCAGCCATAATTGGTCCACTTGCTTTTTGACTGGTGTGAAAGCGAAACTAACCAGCTGGAAAACAAAACAATGTATCATTTTTGCGTCTGGTCCGAAACGAGGAAGTGGACTAGGCAGGTGTGAAAACGCCCTAAGACTAGGAATCGAGCATGCCTAGGGTAGAGAGCCTGGAGAATGCGCCATGGCTGCAGTTATGGAAATCACCCGCTCCGCGGCCTCCCAAAATCGTGACTGAAAGACAGACACCGCCCACCCACCTAGGCGCCATCGTGCAACTGTTTCGCCATCAATACTACATCACAATTGCCCGAGTGACATCACTGATGACATCACAACTGCCTGAGTGACATCAGTTGGCAAATCAGTTGCTTGTCGACTGACATCACTGATGACATCACAACAATTGCTTGAGTGACATCAGTGATGGCATCACAATTGCTCATCACTGATGACATCACAATTGTGACAGACACTGCCACCCACTTAGTCAATTTTAACTAAAAAAATATGAAATCAAAATGATGGGTGCCATACTTGTTTAAAGAGTCTGTTGCCATCTTTCCAGTATCGTCTTCATTTTGCTCCCTGCACAAAAACACTCACATTAGTTTCACTTGAAAGTAACCATGATGATCAGATGGGTTTCTACAATTTTATGATGATTATTATTTTTGCAGATTTCACTAACCTTTCACTCTCAGTCTTGTCAACCAGTACCTGCAATACAGCATCTAATCGACTGCGTGCACCACTCCCCTCCGAGTCTGCAGAAACACAACGGTAGTTGATGAAAACAGTGCTGCTTCCCTTGAATTGTTTGCCGAGTTGTTTAAATTAAAACAAGAACAACTTTGACCAACAACCCATTGAACGTTGCAAGCACAGGGCTACATTACTTACTACAGCACTACTGTAATGAAAAGGCGTTTAGTGGCTGCACAATATCAACAATTATCAGTGGATTTGGGTCATCATGACTATGGACCATAACTCGCAAGAAGACACTTGCACAAGATGGATGATACACAATTTAATATTAACGTTAGGGTATTGTTTTTGGACAAGTATTAGGTCAATCTCTCACCTGGCCGTTCGGTCTTGATCTTGACGTGGTGCATGTTCTCTCACTTACTTATCAACTCTTTTTTTGTATTGATCAACTCCTCACTGGAATGGAAAGGACTGAATTTACAACATGCATCAACCGTGCAGTACCTTGTGTGAGTCAGGCTGATGACAGAGCTAACGTTAGCGCTAAGGGTTACCGAGTACTGCTAAACTAGTAAGCTAACGCTAGTTACTTACCATAAGGTTTGCTTGCTAACGTTTACTACCAGCTAAGTTAGCCAGTTTCGCTTTAACTAGCTAGATAACGATAGCTCGTAAACGTAACGTAATCTATTATTATATAGTATTGAGATTGGTGGCTAGCGTTACCTCTGGCGGTTTCAATACATTTGGTAGCGATATATAATCGCTGTTTTATAATTGTTTAGATTGCTGGCTAAAATTAACCGAGCCAAGTTAGCTTTTAGCTTTGTTTTGCCAAGCCTTTTGTAGACTTTCCTCTTCCGCGCGCCGCTGATTTCCTAGTTTCGGATTGGTGCAATTGGGGCGAGGTTCATCTACACGATTGGCTAAATATGATGTCCGTCATACGAAACTCTGTGTCCATTGGCTATATTTCTGAGAGGCAATAACGATCATCATAAACAGAGCGACGCTTGTTTCTGTCCAAAACAAAACAAACCGGAAGTGTTTTTGACTTGTAGGATACACGGGTTTTCAAACTTCCAAACTCCCCTGCAACATCTCAAGCTGATGTCCTATGGAAAACTTTGGAAGCGATTGAACCCCCCGGCTACCGACCTAAATCTACCATCCAGCTCAGTCTTTGGGTTAAAGAGTCTTCTTAGGACCAAGCAAAAGCCGACCCAGACTACAACATGTGTCTTGCCCTGCCTCTGTGATATCCTGAAGCTGTTATGAAGTCCAGGTAAGAACTATAGGACATTGACACGATACCCTAAACAGAAGACACTCATCATCATCATCATCATCATCACTTTATTAACAGACACAGGGACCAGTATAAAAACAGGCAATACATAAAATAATAACGTATACATACCCCAATGCATTACATTAAAGAGTTGTACCAATGTGCCCAAATGCTGGACTGGTACTTAATAGCACTGAGACCAGGTTGAGACAGCAGCATGATAATCAAGTTCTGAGACACATTAAGACGACAGATAATCGTATAGGTCAGATTTCTCAGCGGGGCATGAAAGGTGTAGACTCCTGCACCACAAAACATTTCACTAGCACTGCAACACCTTGGCTTTCTGAGCAGAATCCTCATGCAGTCATTATAAGCAACCTGAAACTTTTGAATGCTAGCCTGCTTAAACTGTTTTGTTGGTCATAATAATGTTGTTTTTACAGTGGTGCTGTGTTCACAAAGCAGAATCCCTTTCCACCAGCTTCTGCAGTGGGAAAGACACACTACCATCCTTCCCGCATCCAGTGCCTGTCAAAGAAAAACAAAAAAACAGTAGGACCCATTTCATTTAGCACCATTACCCACATTTTGCTCTCCTATCTCCTAACATGTTTTTCTCAAACACATTGCTTTCTTCAGACTTTGAGTCCTGTGCCTGCGTACCAGAGAGTCAGTCCGCCATTACCCTCTCTGAGCCAAGGCGACCGGCACCTTCTTGGGAAACCTAACCACCACCGCCATCATCATCCCACCACGGATGGACAACCCAGCTTTCCCGAGTCCTGGCCCTCCACTGACCTTGAAACTTCTCCAGGCAACACCACAGCTTCTCCTTGCATGGAGACACCCAGCCAGTCTGCACCAGCAGTCTCTTTTGACCAAGCTCAACAGGATTCTGTGCTGGCAAAGTACACTTCAGTTTTCATTGCAGTACAGCATACCGTAAACCTTCAGTCAATGTGCAATTGATGTTGAGTAGAGTTTTAATTCAATGTAATATGTCAGTGGCATGTAATGTAGTATACACATGTGTTCCTTTTATATTATGTTTATATATATTTTATTACTTTATTTTTTAGGTGGTCTCTCACAGTCTAAATCACGCCCATAAAGTTGAAAACTTGCACATGATACACTGTAGGATTAGTTCTGATAGGTGACTGTAAGCTGTATGGGTTAGTCAGCAATGTATTTTACTGTTTGAATGACTCCATATTGCTCTCCCAGGTACATAGAACGCTTTCGCCATGGTCGACCGCAGAGTCGAGAAGAGCGCCAGAAAAGGGCGTCTGCCATAGGAGAGGAGCAGCTGCCTTTCTGGTGGATGTCACCCTCATCTTTACCCACCTGTTCAACACCTACTCAAACCACAGACCAAGGTGTGTTCTCACTCAGTTTGGAAACTTATTTCAGTGTAGGGGATATTAACTGTTATCAGCTAGCATACCCTAGGAAGGAGGCGACAATGCATCTTTGATCATGTCTCTCCTTGGATTCCCTTCTTCTCAACAGATGTTATCCTGCCTCTGAAGGATGACCATGCAAATGCCATCCTCAGTCCAGTTGGACAGTGTCGGCGTGGCAGCACTTCCTCCCCACACAGAGGATCTCCTAGTGTCAGTGCATTTGTGAGTCAAGTAATTGGGATGAGCCACAATGTGTCCTGTTACTATACAGTATGTTGTCTTTCTCCACTGAACAGAGATGATAGGTGTATTTGTAGCATACAGGGAAAAATACAGTTCAGATTTGACAACAAAAGTACTAGACTAGAGGGTAACAACAGATGTTAATGTTCCATCTCGTTTTTGTTTTTTTAGATACAAATATGCTGTTAAAATGGATTGTTTGGTCAAGTCTGTGTGACTGCCCAGGAAGTTCCAGGAACAAGAGTGTCTGTCTGCACAGTATTAATATGAAGAAGAGACACCTTATTCAGACTTAAGTGCGCTTCTAAATATTTGCATTCCACCACCACACCACATGTCCATCTTGTAAACCTCCATGTTTATATGAATGCTTGGGAAGCCATCGTTTATGCAACCATGTTGATTCGTCCTCTCGTCCTGCTTATGTCATAACAATTATAAAAGAACCACAGACAACTGTTTGTCGTAGAAATACGAGGTCAGGACTAGGTGATGCACGGTGGCTAGTTTTCAATAAAAAAAAGACTTGCATTTGCAAAACTGCATAGATATGATGATAGGCTCTAGATTTGATTCATTCACACGGAAATGTGAGTCCGCTATAGCAGTGTTTCTCAACAAGGACCACGAGGGGTCCCTGAGGGGCTTCCAGGGGGTCCCCAGGAAATGGATGAATTGTTTAACTTCACCATTATTTCATTTATAAGACGTTACTGCAATTAGAGGATGTAGAAGAATGACAGATTTGATCATAGTTTCACTGTATCCAACAATAAAACATGTTCTCACATGCGACAAAGTCTCGTCAGATGCGATCTGTGGCCCTAATGTGGACTAAATTAGAGGTCCTTAATAGGAAAAAGGTGCTCTATATAGTATGCTTATTATGATTTGAGGGAGCAAAAGAGTTGATTCATTGTTCTGTGTGATGGTCAGGTTCTGTCTGACACGTCCCACGGTGACCTTGATGACACTGAGATACTGCAGCTACAGGAGAGGGCCAGCAGACTTTTGCAGAAAAGGTAGGAAGCCCAGTGAGTCACACTAACGATGCATTTATTCAAGTCCTTCAATTGTATGTAACCTGTTGTCTTTATGTCTGTGAATGCTCTGTGTCAGCGATGAGTCTATCCCCATCAGCTCAGAGGGTCTGGGATGCTCCGATTTCTCCTCCCCAGTCAGTGTAGAAGAGCCAGTGCGAAGACCTTTGATTCCCATTCTAATGGAATCAGCTACTGGTAAGGCAAGAGTTGTGGAGTGGAATACAGTTGAATGAGATGGATTGTTGTTGTCGTGCTCTCCCAACATAAACTTGCTCAAGGTTATGATATGTTACGCAACTTTTTGATACATCCTCTTTTATTGTTACGCAATATTTGAAACTGTACCACAGTGGCAATGTTATTGTGCAATGTGCCTCAGCTTCAGTCCAAGCTGGCCCCTCCCAGAAATCCTCTGTGACTCCTTCCCCGGTGCCCCACATGCACCCAGAAGATGACATCCTGTTCCAGTGGCGTGTGAGGAGGAAGATGGAGCAGGCCAGGGATGGACCCCGGCCCCAGCAATACCCCAGTCTTCACCCATCCACTTTCAGCTGGCAGAGACCCTGTCTCCACCAGCCCTCAGCCAGTGAACAGGCTCACACGGTAGAAGTTGTGCATTGTACCATTGACATTCTGTATGAACAGGTGTCTATTTTGTTATTTGAGATTTATTGAACAACTTTTAATTTCCTTTCCCCTTTGCATCATCTGCAGCAACAACAGAGTATTGTTCCTCCAGAGGCCTCATGTAGAGTGACCCCCTCATTCATCATCACTCCCCAACCAGAACCCAAAGAAGCCCATGGACCATGTCCCCCGGCACCAGGCCCAGCTCCCTCCCCACCCTTTCTTGTCTCCGGCTCCTCTGTCCCCAAACCCCAGACTGATGCTCATGTGCCTGCCCACATGCATCTCCTCTGTGACATCTTGCCCTGCCCCGCCCAGTCACCCCATCACAGCGCTCAACAGAGTTCCAAAAGGTCCGAAGGGTCTGGGACCAAAGTTGCCCCTAAAAAAAACCAACAGCTCCTGGGAAACTCAACAGATACCTCCACTGAAGAGCCCATTAGTAAACATATGTCATCTCCACCACCTGCTTCATCTGGAACTACAGAAGAAGAGTGGCCTTTTCACCACAGGAGAGCCAAGAGGAGGAACAAGGAGAAGGCACAAACAAAGGAGTCAGACAAGAATGAGAAGAGGACAGTGGTGTCCATGAGTAAGCAGAACAAATCATTGAGGTATGTATTGAAACACACACACACACACACACACACACACAACACACACACACACACACACACACACACACACACACACACACACACACACACACACACACACACACACACTTTAAGTATATATGCTTAATATGCATTTTTCTGCAGACATATTCGAGGTGATGACCATGCTGATGGGCCCAGCTATACAAACAGGAGCTCTTTGCGTCACAGGCATAGTAGAAGTCCCAAAAACGTCACACCATGGACAGAGCAGCCGTCCAGCAGAAGTGGAGGCCAAAAGGAGAGATGTCAGGGCTTTTCCAGTGAGAGCTGTACTGGCGACCATGCACCACCACCTTCTCCAATCCACAGTGCCTTAGGACAGGTGGGTCAGAACATGTGCCAACTGCAAAACTGAAATGCCTGGACCAGTTTGCAAGTTGATTAGTTTCATACTCTCTATGTGGGTTGATGCATAAGCTTTGCATGGACATTGGCGGGCTACCTCTGCATTCACATCCATCCAAGACACAAACACCAGAATCAGTCTGTGGTCCCAGTTCCTCTTTGTCAGCCAATCCTTGACAGAGGCATGTCTACGAAACTGGGGCACCATCTGGATTGTTTCATGTTGGGTATTGTGCAAATGATGCCATCTTGACCACACTCTCTCCACTGTGAATGAAGTATTGCCAGGCCTGACAGTGGAACATGCTTTTAACAAGTTGAACATTTTAAAGCGCACATGTGCCAGCCAGGACTGGTTTTGTTTGTAGGTGTGACTTAGGGGACATTCATACCAAAAGAGTTTTTTTTTTTCAGTCAGAACGCTATGAAAATCATGTTGAGAGCGCTTCCATTTTGCACCAAACACAGCGCACGGAGCTGGTTTTGTCTGTTTGATGATGTCAACATGAAAGCCAGATTATTGCCAATTCTGGCAGCAGTGAGGTAGAGGATGCCTCGGGAGGAGAAAATGTAGGAGGAGTGGAAAAGACGAGCAGAGCGCTTTCCCTCTAATGTTCAACTTTTTTCAGCTTTAAAACGCCCACAGCGCTCCTTCAAAAACAAAAGACGCCACCAGCACTAAACGCCAGGTGCGTTCATTAAAAGAGGAGCACGTTTAGCGCGTCCTTACATAGAGAATGAATTGCAGAAAGACGCTGTGTCCCGGCCTGGCATTCTCTCCCACACCTTATGTGTGTGGGGGCGGGGGCCGGGGTGGGGGGCATCAGTGCTCTCCATCACTGGTCGAGGGATGCCGGTAGCTTAGAATAGCTTAGGTTAGGGCCTAACCTAAGCTATTCTAACCTATGCGATAGATTAGCTGCAGCCTAGTCTCTCCCCAGAGACTCAAATATTATGTTGAATCGCTGCGCTCCGCATACTACATAAATTAGTCTGTACCACTTCACGCAGGAACGTAGTGTATCGGTGTAAGAACTCTCATGGGTCTGGCGTCGAGACTAGCTACAGCCTAACTGTAGGCCAGGGCTATTCAACTAAATTGTTCAGGGGGCCACATTGTCAGAAACCTAAGGGGCCGGGGGCCGGACCGTTCCCCGAGCTATTAATACCATTATATGTACACTTGATACAACGTGCCACCACAATTTTCAAAACTTGCATTTCACTACATTGCAAAAGTAGCTTAATTTAAATTTAAAAGTGCTTAATTTCTGTGCAACAAAAGCTGCGTTAAAGCCCCAAAAATAAACACATTTGAAACAAATCTAAGTATTCTACAACACGTCAGCCATTTGAAATATAAATTTGGTCAATTCTGACCTCTCTTAGCTACACCACAGCATTGTAAACATTTATAGTGCATCAGGAAAGGAAAGCAACTGTAAACATTCTTTCTTGTTTAGAACCTAGCACAGTATTAAATACTGAGTATCTCATGAAAAACTATTAATATTGTATCTTTTGTGTTTAGCTACGTCTCACAGCATTGTAACATTGTAGTGCGGCAAGAAAGGAAAACTACTGTAAACATTTTAACCATATTTCTTGTTTAGAACCTAGCTAGCTACAGCAGTAGCACACATCTCCTGAAAAACCATTTATAATGCATCTTTCTTGATTAGCTACATCACAGTGCCATCTCCTGAAAAACATTAATATTGCACCTTTCTTGTGGCTACATCACAGCATCTCCTGAAAAACATTCATAGTGGATCTGACTTGTTTAGCTCACTTTAGCTAGATCACATCTAAAAAACAACCAGTCGGGTGTAATAAGTAAATTAGGTTTAATTGTAAAAAAAAAAATAGAACTCATCCGCCAGTTGAATAGCCCTGCTTGTATGCTGTAGACCTGTTATAGTGTTCAGGCTAAAATCAGACTAGAGCAAAATAGGACAGGGCAGACTAGGCTGTAGATTAGCTAGATTCCCTGTGTTCTAGTTAGTTCCGGTTAATGGCTAGAGTACCGTAAATTCCGGACTATAAGGCGCACCGGTCTATAAGCCGCACCTTCAAAGGTGACTATTTTTTTCTTATATAAGCCGCACCGGTCTATAAGCCGCGGGTGTTTTGATGTTTAATTACCATATGTAAGGCTTCGTGCACAGAGGGGATTGTCGGGAAAGAGATGGCTGTTTGGGGAAGCTCCCATTTATTAACATTTCAACAAAACAAAAGTCAGGTCACTAATCCCCAGACAAAATCACACATTGTGAGATGCTTAAAAATCACCATCGGCGGGAGCTGCTGTGCAGCCAAGAACACAAGTGAAATTCGTTCTCTCGTGACCTGTGGTTCTCAACGTGATGGACGATTCACCTTTCTTGTTAACAGTCCTAGTGAGAGGCAGGTCGAACGTCAAAGGCACTTCATCCATATTTATGATCTGCTCCGGTCCGATGGAATATTCCTTGATCTTTCTTTGTGTGAATTCGCCGAAGTTTGTAATTTTCTCCTGGTAGTCGGGAGGGAGTTGCTGACACAGTCGTCCGCGCCCTGACGGACAGTCCCTTTCGTCTCGGGTTTGTGCATGATCCTTTGCTGCTGCTGCTGTTGTTGTTCCTGTCTCGCTACTGTCTCAGACATGGCTTTCAGGCTCAATCGCCGCCATCGTCGTAACACAGCCAGTTCTCCATCTTTTGAAGCATGATGTTAGATTACAACGAGCTAGTTGTGTGGCTTAGCCTTCCAAAATGTTGCTGTTAGTTTTTTAGAATGTAATACATAGAATTGGGAATGTTACATTCAATTTCATTCAGACTGTCTTTCAGGCTCAATCGCTGCCTTTTTCCCCCCGGAGCGAGGGAGGAGGGAGGGTGTTTTACCGTAGTGGCTGAGAGAGAGTAGTGGCACAGTGCTCCAATCAGGTCGCGAGGCACATTTTTTGCAACATCATCCAATCAGGGTCTCGCTCTCATAATGTCTGTCTTGCTCTCGTTCTGCCTCATACCAACATCCATAGATTTTGGAGGTTCCCGAGTGGCCGTTTGCTGGAAAAATCCATAGATAAGCCGCACCGTTATATAAGCCGCAGGGGGCAAAAAAGGCCAAAAAACGGGAAAAAAGCCGCGGCTTATAGTCCGGAATTTACGGTAGTCAGATTGTCTGAACTGCGCCCCCCTTTTCCTGCCCTCTCCTCTCTCACATTCCCCCTGCTCCCTCCCCACCTCCTCCCTTTCCCGTTCTTTCCTCCCCCACTATTCTAAAGCATGGCACCCATTCTATTCTAAAGCATGGCATTTCCTTTCCCTGTTCTCTCCTCCCCCACAGTATATCCTATCTGTTCAGTATATCCTCCCCCACATTCTCCATTCCCTCCCCACTTCCTTCCTTTTCCTGCTCTCTCCTCTCTCATATTCCCCCTGCTCCCTCCCCACCTCCTCCCCTTCCTGATCTCTCCTCCCCCACTATTCTAATGCATGGCACCCATTCTACCCTAAAGCATGGCACCCATTATATTCTAAAAGCATGGCACCCATTATATTCTAAAGCATCGCATCTCCTCCTTTCTCTGTTCTCTCCTCCCCCACAGTATATCCTATCTGTTCAGTATATCCTTCCCCACATTTCCCATTCCCTCCCCACCTCCTCCCTTTTCCTGCTCTCTCCTCTCTCACATTCCCCCTGCGGTCCCTCCCCACCTCCTCCCTTTCCTGATCTCTCCTCCCCAACTATTCTAAAGCATGGCACCAATTTTATTATAAAACATGGCACTCATTCTATTCTAAAGCATGGCATCGCATCCTTTCCCCGTTCTCTCCCCCACAGTATATCCTATCTGTTCAGTATATCCTCCCCCACATTCTCCATTCCCTCCCCACTTCCTTCCTTTTCCTGCTCTCTCCTCTCTCATATTCCCCCTGCTCCCTCCCCACCTCCTCCCCTTCCTGATCTCTCCTCCCCCACTATTCTAATGCATGGCACCCATTCTACCCTAAAGCATGGCACCCATTATATTCTAAAAGCATGGCACCCATTATATTCTAAAGCATCGCATCTCATCCTTTCCCTGTTCTCTCCCCCACAGTATATCCTATCTGTTCAGTATAACCTCCCCCACATTTCACATTCCCTCCCCACCTCCTCCCTTTTCCTGCTCTCTCCTCTCTCATATTCCCCCTGCTCTCCCTCCCCACCTCCTCCGCTTCCTGATCTTTCCTCCCCCACTATTATAAAGCATGGCACCCATTCTATTCTAAAGCATGGCACCCTTTCTCTTTCCCCCTTCCCCCGCTCCTTCCCCACCTCCCCTTCCCTGCTCTCTCCTCCCACACATTTCCCATTCCCTCCCCACCTCCTCCCTTTCCCTGCTCTCTCATCCCCCGCTCTCCCTCCCTTGCTCTCCCTCCTCCCTTTTCCTGCTCTCCTCTTTCCCACTTCCCCTGCTCCTTCCCTACCTCCTCCCCTTCCCTGCTCTCTCCTCCCCCACATTTCCCATTCCCTCCCCACCTCCTCCCTTTTCCTGCTCTCTCCTCACTCATATTCCCCCTGCTCTCCCCCCCTGCTCCCTCCCCACCTCCTCCCCTTCCTGATCTTTCCTCCCCCACTATTCTAAAGCATGGCACCAATTATCTTTCTCTTTCCCCCTTCCCCTGGCACCCTTTCTCTTTCCCCCTTCCCCTGCTCCTTCCCCACCTCCCCATTCCCTGCTCTCTCCTCCCCCACATTTCCCATTCCCTCCCCACCTCCTCCCTTTCCCTGCTCTCTCCTCCCCCACACCCCCCTGCTCTCCCTCCCTTGCTCCTCCTCCTCCCTTTTCCTGCTCTCTCCTCTTTCCTCTTTTCTGTGAAGCCCTCTGAGACATGCTTGTGAATTAGGGCTATACAAATAAACTTAGATATTCTGACTATAAGATTACATGATACGTTGCCTCTATACTATAGACTTCTTCTGTAGACATAGAGTCTATAGAACCAGAATGGCTCAGTCACCACTAGGCAGACATCATTTTGTATTTAGATGTGATACATCATCATGTGATGAGGATATGTCATTATGGTAGCTTTAATTTGCATTAACAACGTGTGTTCTCATTGGACCTTGGCAGGTCGTTTCGGAGGTTTTGTTTCCTACCTTGGACTCATCCCCTGCACAAAGGACACCTGTCTCTTCAGATTCCCCTCCATACACCCCTCCTGCCCCTCCACAGTCTCCGGTTCCTCCAGGCAATGCACAGAACCCTATGGAGGTCATTTCACAGCTGCTGCGAGAGGCTGAAGGTGAGCGCACTGCAGCAAAGAGCACTGACCTTTACCTTGGAGTTCATTGTGGGGAATATTTTCTCGGCTGTAGATAGCTTTGTCCCAAACATCCCCAAGCGCTTTTTGTCCAAACCTCTAGAACTTAGCCTTTTCCTGTGCAAGATGTTGGTATGGCGAAGCGGTTAAATTTGTGATGCATGCATGCTTTCTGTGGACCACTGTCAGGTAACTTAGTCATATACTACTGTGTACCTCAAAGTGTGGACCACTGTCAGGTAACTTAGTCATATACTACTGTGTACCTCAAAGTGATACTACTGTGTACCTCAAAGTGTGGACCACTGTCAGGTAACTTAGTCATATACTACTGTGTACCTCAAAGTGTGGACCGCTGTCAGGTAACTTAGTCATATACTACTGTGTACCTCAAAGTGTGGACCACTGTCAGGTAACTTAGTCATATACTACTGTGTACCTCAAAGTGTGGACCACTGTCAGGTAACTTAGTCATATACTACTGTGTACCTCAAAGTGTGGACCACTGTCAGGTAACTTAGTCATATACTACTGTGTACCTCAAAGTGTGGACCACTGTCAGGTAACTTAGTCATATACTACTGTGTACCTCAAAGTGTGGACCACTGTCAGGTAACTTAGTCATATACTACTGTGTACCTCAAAGTGTGGACCACTGTCAGGTAACTTAGTCATATACTACTGTGTACCTCAAAGTGATACTACTGTGTACCTCAAAGTGTGGACCACTGTCGGGTAACTTAGTCATATACTACTGTGTACCTCAAAGTGTGGACCACTGTCAGGTAACTTAGTCATATACTACTGTGTACCTCAAAGTGTGGACCACTGTCAGGTAACTTAATCATATACTACTGTGTACCTCAAAGTGATACTACTGTGTACCTCAAAGTGTGGACCACTGTCAGGTAACTTAGTCATATACTACTGTGTACCTCAAAGTGTGGACCACTGTCAGGTAACTTAGTCATATACTACTGTGTACCTCAAAGTGTGGACCACTGTCAGGTAACTTAGTCATATACTACTGTGTACCTCAAAGTGTGGACCACTGTCAGGTAACTTAGTCATATATTCATATAGTCATATCTTTTTTTTTCTTCAGATTCAGATGAAATGGATTTTGAAGATGACCCTCTGCTACAAGTCCTTCGCAAACAGAGAAAATGGGTGAAGGAGCAAATTAGGTAACCTACCAATTAAATTGGCAACTTATCCAACCAATTTCAAATGTTACTTGTTTGTTGCATTTGCTAAGTACAATAGGATTTGTGTGTGTGTGGTATATATAACTTATCCAACCAATTTCAAATGTTACTTGTTTGTTGCATTTGCTAAGTACAATAGGATTTGTGTGTGTATGTATGTATGTATATATATATATATATATATATATATATATATATATATATATATATATATAATACCACTTAGCTTCTAAGGTTGTTTATTTAGCTACATATAACATTGAAAGCTTAAAAATTAAAATGTCTGTCTTTCAGTGAAGTGGACTCTATGTTGGCTGAATTCCAGGATGGGTAACAGAACTTGAAACTTGGCAACAGACACTGACGCAGTAGGATTTGTATTTAATTTAATTGTATATGGAAATAAACAGTGCATTTGTACCTTTTGTTAGAGGAAATATTCCCACATTAAAATGTTTGGAAATATGCCTGTGTGCATCGTTAATCATAATCACATTACAGTTCATTTTACATATCTTGAACAAAATGAAACACTTTGAATTGCGAACACAGAATATTTACAATGGCTGTGTCCTTGAAACGTTAAGATTGATGAGCAAATGAGTGACAGTATATACAAACCTCAGAGAGCAGGGAATAATAAGAACAGTGCCAGGAACATAATAAATGTGTGTTTTGGCACATGGTGAGTGTTGGTGTGATTGGTGGAGTCTAAAGTAGCCTTGTGTTTCTATTTATGCTGGTATGTTCCGGTAAGATGGTGTTTGCTGTTAATGTGTAACGGATCTGGAGGTCTCGGTTTGCAGCATAGGTGCAGATATGAAGAGGATGCCATCTGGAGACACTGCTGACTCCAAAGCCAGGGTGTCCACTCCCTCTGGGATTCGGTAGCGGCGGTTAAATTGGCGCGTTACCAACCCAGGACCATCCGTCTAACAAACAGCATGAAACAGAGAGGAATGCATGTTTAACACACAGTTTAAAGCCATTCTGATGGAGTGAGGCGGGCAGAGCATAGTGCTACTAACAGAATACTAACCTTTTTTTCTTCATGCTTTCCTTGCACTTCCACAAAGTCTCCTGTCACCTTGACCATTAGGTCTTCCGGGTTGAAGAGCTTAACATCAACCTGAACTGTAAAGCCGCTGTGGTCACAATTCACCTGCCAACATGAGGGGAATTATCATTATATATAAATGTGTATATATGTACTGTATATATATATATACATACAGTATATATATATATATACTGTGTGTGTGTATATATATGTGTATGTAGTACAATATGTGTGTGTGTGTGTGTATATATATATATATATATATATACATACATACAGATCCTTTCCCAAAAATTAAAATATCATGGAAATACCATGGATGACCCTGGGCTTCAGCGGTTTGTCAAGCAAAGACAATTCAAAGAATTTGACGGAGATTCAGAGGGAGTGGACTGAGGCTGGAGTCAGTCATAACTGAGAAGTAACTGCTGATTTTCTTCACACTATTCTAATTTCTTGAAATACTGTTTTGAGGGTTTTCTGGAGCTGTAGACCAAAATTATGAAAAATGAAACAAAGGCTAGAAATGTTTCACTTTGTGTGTAATGAATCTATAATCTATGACAGTTTCACTTTTTGAAAGGAATTATGGAAAAAAACTAACTTTTCCATGATATTCAAATTTTTTGGAAAGGGTGTGTGTGTGTGTGTGTGTGTACACACATATATATACTGTATATATACAGTGTTGGAGTAATATGTTACTTTACAATATTACTGTCTGTGTAGACTGTAGAGTAACTCGTTATGTATTACACTACTTTTGCATTACTTTCACCAAAATAACTGCACTAGCAGAATGACATCTCTGCCCCGGAACCATCCGAAAAAGCAGAATAACATCTCTGCCCCGGAACCATCCCGAAAAATAATTTAAACTGTCATGAAGTCATTGTAAAATGTCCAAAATTCTAAATGTTATCCTTTTCCTTTGTTATTGTCATGTATAGTGGTTATTTGCATAAAAACACAATTTGATTAGGAAATTATTGTATCTTTATTTAAATATGTGCTTTGATTAAAAAAATAATAACTAAATTTGTAACTTCTGTTACTTGACAAAGTAACTGGTATAATATAACTGAAATCCTGTTGGTAATAAGTGATATTACTGAGTTACTGCTAAAAGTAATATATTACATGTAATATATTACTTTTGTAATGAGTTACCCCCAACACTGTATAGGGCCATATACACACACACTTGGAGGTTATACACTCAATTAATACAACTTCAATCCAAGGTAAGGGACTCTCAGTCTAGGGTCTTGGCTATTTAAAAGTGAATTGTGAAATAAAAGTATGCTACTGATATGTTGTTGCATAATAAAATAAAGTCAAAATAAATACAATGATGCCGGCAGCAACTGTAGCTCAATGACAATTTCCCAATCAAGTAGGCTATAACTTTAAGAGGCCTTGAGATCAGATCACTGCATGTTTAGAAACAGCTGTTTTATTTCAGTTAACCTACCTTTGCAGAACCGGTATGGTCGGACTCTGAAATGAGTAATTTCGGGGTCCAATTATAGTGTCCATATGTCCCATTCAGCTGAGGAATAAGAGGTGGTAAAACCTTCTCCCATGGGATACCGCTGGCTGGAAGAGTGGCTGGCAGAATGAAGTCCATTTCAGATCTAATTAGGGGAAAGTAAAGATAAGACAATACAATAGACTACACAATAGGAGCAGTTGAGGATACAGCAAGTCTGATACACGCTCCTTTGGTAAGACAATCCTCCTTTAAAATGAGATATATTACCGTGTAGGAGATGTTCGCCAAAGTGCGCCAGTTATGTATTATTGTGGCTGTCAGTGGAAAGGATCGGTGCGCCCGTCTGTCTGACTCCCAGTGCCTCTCTGCTGCTGGACGTTTTATACTGGAGTTACATAATACGTTGGGAATTCACTGCGGGGCACCTTGATTCTCGTAGGCTATGTTCTGGACTAATTATGCGTACCCGTGTGTATTCAGGCATCAGAGCGCATTGTTTTGGCGGCGATGCAGCTGTTGCAGGGGTAGGCTATAACCGGTATAACTCTATTAACGTGAAGAATGAAGGCTTAATCTTCAGTGTTTTACCAATAACGTTATATGGTCAAATTCATTCCTCGCTGTGGGGGCGGTACTGCCTGTTGGTGTATTTTCTTCCAAGATGGATCACCAGTCGGGCCTGTTAAGAATATAGGCTTAAAGCTCTGTCCAAAAATAAGTTCAAAAGATGAAGCGATGTTGACCCTCTGTGAGCCGATGCCAGACAGACAGTGACAGCGGGCACGCTGTAATCACATGGGAGAGCACGTGTGATAACGATTACTTTTTCCTCTGGTACAAAACTTTGTAGGCCTAGTGATACTTATTTAATTCAATCAAGGTGCTTTACTGGTAGGAATAATTGCCAAAGCATCAAGATAGAAATCATTGTTCACACAATTCATTAATATTTGTTCAAGTTATGGATGATCAAGTAATTTCACCTGCCGATCTGATGTCATATCACAGATGAACCTCATATCAAGACTCCTCACTACTCATACAATCAGTGCATGGTTCTCAACATTCAGGGACCACCAGGCCTATATTGTGATGAGTTACACTGTTATAGCTCAACCTACAATACAGATAGGCATGGAATTCTGGACAAAATCATATATACAATGAAAATATTCTGAGATTTGGGCCCAAGAGACAAATTCAAGTGGCGGTCCATGGCACTGAACTAAATGAGGTGTTCTTGGCTTCATATAAAAATGGTTCAGGAATCTGTCATAAATCAGATCTGTAAAGCAGTGGTTCTCAAAGTGGGGTCTGGAGACCCCCAAGGGTCCTTGAGGGGGTCCCCAGCAAAAATAATTTATCATCACTATAATTCCATCCATAAGGAAAATTACAATGTATGATTATTTGGTCATGGGGTTTCTATAATAAAACATCTAAAAGCAAAATCTTTCCGTTTAGGGGTCCCAGATGTGAAAAGTTTGAGAACCACTGCTAGTACATCATGAAGCTACCTGTTGACGTGTGACTTGTTCCTAGCAGGCTCAATAGCAACAGTTTGACAGGGACATGTGCTCCCTGTTTGTTACTCAAGCCTTTACTAAAAATGGCACCATGACCCATAGGGTGGGTGGGTGGCAGGGAAGTGGTGACATTTACAGGGATAGTGTTTCACAATAGGCGCCAAACTGACTGCCCAGTAGCCTTTAGAAGACTTCTGTTGCAATTAAAAATGTCGGGGTCTATACAGACAAAATGCCACACAGACTTACTGCCGCTACACTCACAAGCCCTGAGGGGATAATGATATTCAGAGCTAAGGGCCCACCTGTCATGATTCATTTTTCCAGTGAAGTTTCTTCCTGACATCAGTACACCAAACCACCATGGCAAATAAAGGGATTAAAAACATAACTCAGAAACTAAATGGATCCATTTTATTTGTCATTCATACACAAGTAAAAAATATTTTTACGCAGACCATCATACAGACATTAACATTCACACTAAACTAAATTTTGAGAAAAGGTGCAGCATTTATAACTCTTAAGCCAAGGAAAAAACATGATCATTTGCTGTATCTACTGTTGATGTCCTGTAAAAACCTCAAGCCGATACACCCAGCCTCGCCATTTAAGTTGGATACTATTAAGTTGTTAGCATTGTCTGCTATACAGATGTAATTAATCCAAGACCAACTGAACTAGCACCAATCAGTGCCTTGAAAAATGAAAAAAAAAAAAAGCACAAGTGTGAATTGAAAAATGTACATGTCCTACATCTACTATTTGAAGATACAAGGCATTATTCTGTCAAAATGTGTCAATTTATTTAGTTGTTTAATTTTGCTCCAAAGCCAGACACACCCACCACAATTTTCCTCTAGTTCAAGATGGGACATTCTTTGGTCCTATAGTGGGTCATTAGTTATTTTCGATACATCCGTAGTCAAAAATGTCTCAAGGAATGCCAAGTGGAATCGTGAAGGAGAGGTAATCTGCCACCTCCCCCCACTCTGCTCTGAAGTGCTGGAAAATGGTAATCCAGGTGGTGAGTACTGCTACCCATAGTAGCAACCCCAACGCTGATCGTTTTACATCTGGAAAAAAGAAAGAAAAGAAAAAGATGTGAAACAATAGATATAGGACGAATCAGCATGACGTCACTTGACACCCAGAAATGCGGAACCCCGTGGCAGTTAATAGTATGAGTTGTGCCAAACAAACGTTAATATCTCAAAAAGTATACATCACATCGCTTATATTTTGACATTCTGAGTGAGAGCAGAAGTAGCTCAAGAGTTTGATGTAGGGGGGATGTCCTATCTCATACAGCACCGACGCCCTCTCTCATAAGCAAGAGGAGCGTCACATCATGGAGTCATACGCCATACTCAAACCGTCTATTCTGATTCAATAAAGTTTGTTAAAATTATATTAAGAGTATCTCATGATTGAAATGCATGTTGTGTTAAAGTTGTGTGAACTGTCGCAGTTTTTAAAATGTAAACAGAGTTAACTGGCTAGAGTCAGCCACTCAAGCCTCGCACCACTTGGGCTCCATAGGGGTTCCATTGGCGTTGCCACACAGTGACGCGGCTTGTTTACCAAAATGCTGCTCGGCTGATCCCTCGTATAGAGTTATAAAAAATGCCCACAGCTACCTTGTGCCGTTATCTTCCTAAACAAAACTAAACTAAAGCCTTACAGCCCAAGGCAATACCCACTTACATTAACTCAACTGATATTGGCTGGGTTTCCCAAAAGCTTCTTAGCGCTAAGAAGCTTCTTTAACCCTTCTTAAGGCCCCCTTAAAAAGCAAACACGTTTCCCAATAGAGAGCCGCAGGGATGACGTATTTTTGTAGGCAGAATGCGGAAGTCCCGAACTTCCTGGTTCTTCACTGTTTCTGTCTATGGGATTTTTGAATGGGTTTTTGCCGCGATGCTTCAAATACGGTCTCTGGGCAACGCAAGATTAATCAAACGCGAACCAGAGTTCCGTCGGATAATCTTCAGACATGAGGACCACTTTGATGAGTTTTGTAGCGTAAATGCGAGCCCTAGAAGTAAAATGCTCGAGCTAAGCTAATCCAGAACTACACACTGTCGCATAGGCTTCCACGTCACGTCAGCGCTCAACCTGGACTGTTGTTGATGTGTGCACTGATTACCCCAGGCTGAACGGGCTGAACCAGGTGAGGGAAAGAGAATTTCCATGTTCGCCCTTTGAAGTGGTGACGTTATTGACGTATATATCCCCATCGACTCAAAAGTGTAGTCTCATTTAGCCGTTTGCTAGCTAGCCATCCTTTTAACGGCACGTAAAAGCTTCAAAACTCGTAAAAGTGGTCCTCGTGTGTGAAGATGATATTACTAAACACTGGTTCGCGTTTGATTAAGCCAACGTTGCTCAGAGAGATTATTAGAAGCATCGCGCCAAAAACCCATTCAAAACTCCCATAGGCGAAAACTGTGAAGAACCAGGGCTGTTAGCATCGATGATTTCCGGACTCGTTACTGTGGCTCTCTATTGCTTCTTAGCCTAAGATGATCTTTCGTTACGAAGGCATGCGTTTCCCGAAAGCTTCTTAGCGCTAAGAAGCTTCTTTGACCCTTCTTAAGGCTCCTGTAAGAAGCCAACGAAGCCAACGTGTTTCCCGATTGCTTCTTAGCCTAAAATGATCTTCTGTTAAGAAGGCTGCGTTTCCCAAAAGCTTCTTAGCGCTAAGATGATCTTTCGTTAAGAAGGTTTTGTAAGAAGGGTCTGGGGCATTCTTAACACCTTCTTAATGACGAAACACTGGCAGATCCAGCCGCGTCAGGCAAAAGGAGATGCTTGTGTCCACTGTTCCTCTTGTGTTTTTCCCTTTTTCCTTTCTTTCATGCACCATTTAGTAGGGGTGTCACGATACACTCAGTTCACGATACGATACGTATCACGATACTGGGTTCACGATAACGATACGATACGATACGATTTTAAGAATATTTTTTTAAACTTGAATAATGACAATATATGACTGGAAAAGTAGTATTTTATTTGAAATGCACAAATACAAAACATGCTGTTGTGGGAAATTGTTATTACAATAACAACTAGAAAAAACATGAGATGGGAGATAAGGCTTATCTTGAAATAGAATGAGTTACACCGTCACTTAGATTTACTTTGAACTAAAAGGTTTCTCAGCAGTATAAATTCTCATTATGCATCTTCAGTTTTTCTTCAAACTCAAACAACAAGACTTTTCTTAGTCTATTTTTTACGCATCTTCAGTTTTTCCTGTCAAGTAAACAGTTTTGCCAGAAACTCAATTGAATGGTTTCTCTCCTGTATAACTTCTCATGTGTCTCTTCAGAGACTTGTTCAACTGAACTACTTTCCACACATTGAACTTCAACAAACAAAGACGTTTCTTTGTCTATTTTTGGGGATTTTTTTTTTTTTTTTTTTTCACGATATGAGATTTCATCTCAACGATACATATCGTGACGTTTTACTATCGCAAAATTTCGTGGGACGATATATTGTGACACCCCTACCATTTAGTGTTTAAAATTGGAGAACACTTGAAAATCTCCCCTGTATGTATGGTTACTTGTGTTTTAAATGTTTTACCGTAGGCTATATTCCTCTAATCAGAATGGATTCCTTTTATAATAAGAATCTTGTGGATTTATATAGCACCTTTCACAGAACCCAAGGTCGCTTAAATTCTGTAGTGTTTCTCGCAATTTTGTTGTATGCTGTGTATATAAAGCAATTTGAACTGCAGTCCATGTCTGAAATAAATAATGTTTAATAGAAGAAGTTCTTGTTTAACATGACCACGATTAGGTTATTCTACAACAGTGTTTCTCAACCACTGGGTCGTGGCCCACTGGTGGGCTCAGAGTGCCATCTAGTGGGCCACAGAGGACCTCTCACATCGAGATGGTGGACAGCTCCAGTTAAGATGCTTCTTAACACATTGACTGCCAGCCGTTTTTTTCTTGCTGTAGGTAGCTTCTGCCAAGCCGTTTTTTGAGGATTGTGGCTCATTTTACAAGAGCCGAGGATTATTTTCTGCTTGGAGTTTGTGAACATACAATATCTCAAAAGTACTAATAGAATGTGTACTTTCTCTGTCTAAAAGAGTTAGTTTGTAAAGTTAGTAGTTATGTAAGCATTAGCAGTTGAATACAGCATGGTTTTAGCGTCAGAAAAAATATTCAGAGATAAACGGCTTTTTGTGAAATTCGATAGAACTGTCACTTTAACCATTCATTTTTGGCTCTCTCTCTCTCTCTCTCCCTCCCCCTCTCGCTCTCTCTCTCTCTCTCTCTCCCTTCCCCTCGCTCTCCCTCCCTCTCTCTCTCTCTCTCCCTCCCTCTCGCTCTCCCTCCCTCCCTCTCGGGAGGGAGACGCACTAGGTTTAATCCTAGTGAGAGGGGGAGAGGGAGAGAGAGAGAGAGAGGGAGGGAGGGAGAGAGAGAGAGCGAGAGAGAGAGAGAGGGAGAGAGCGAGAGGGAGAGTTGCTTCAACTCCTCCCTCTTCTTGGCTGCAGCGGCCGTCACAGTCTCAGTGCTTTGCTGCTGTCCTGTGCCTGTCTGCACGGCCGCTGTTTGAGGAAGTCGGCATGGACTCGCTCGCTTCTTGGAGTTTTGGTTGAGAGAAGCTTTTGCGATTCTGGTCATATTTATGCTGCGTGTTTCAAAGTGTGTTCCAACTGTAATCTATTATGTAAATTTGCAATCCCGCATCGCCAGCAATCAGCGCGAAAAAGAAAGCGTTTTCCCCCATCCATTTTCATGAGAATGGCTGGGGTGAGAATGGCGTGACAAGTTAAAAAAAATGCTTTCCTTCCTCTAGTCAGGAGAGCACTGTTGCCACTTAGTGGGTCGGTGGAATGGGTTGTAAACGTTCGGTGGCTCCAATAATTATATAAGAGATGTAAAAGGGTTAGATGCACATCCCACGGGCAAAAAAAAAAAAATCATTTTTTTGACGACTCTACTCGTCGTTGGCAGTGAACAGCTGGATTGTGTTTGACGACTCAACTCGTTCTTGGCAATTAACGTGTTAAGAGCCTTCTATTTTTTCTTCTTCTTCTCTTCTGTTAAGAAGGCGTTTGGGAAACACTTCTTTGGAGCCTTCTTAACTCCTTAAGAAGCTTCTTAACTCTTAAGAAGCTTCTTTGTTGGGAAACTCAGCCATTGTCTTTGTAATCATCCAGTCAGTTTTGCTGCAAATTTACAGTATATGGATGTGGTCCTTTATCTTACTACTAACCATATGAGCATTTCCAATCTTAAAGTCGAACTGAACCCATTCGTCACGTGCGTCGGAGTCAGTTTCAGACTGAAAACATAATTTGTCTGAGATGACAGGTTGAGAGGCGGGTCATAGTAGCATGTTGATGACTTTATTTGACAATTCTGGGGACTGGATTGGGCTTTGGCCAATCCTGCCGTGTTCCGCCTCCAAATCGAGTGGGATTCAGCGTGTCGTGGCGCTCTCCTCACCAGCCACCTCATCTACCTGACATGTAAATGTGACAGGCTTCAGTGTGTGAGTGTGAGGGCTTCCCACTTCCAGAGGTTTACCTCCAGAAGGCTCAACAGTCATTTCCAGCATCATAGAACCACCACCCACTAGTAAAGCTCAAGTCTCCCACACCTGTACCGTCACTTTTAGGCTTATCCCTAATTCTCAACATTAATCAATCATTTCTAAACCTTTCCCCCCGTCTTTTCCTCCCAATTTCTCCCCAATTGTACTTTGCCAATTCCCCCCGCCTGTCCCAGCCATTGGGCCACCCCCTCTGCCGATCTGAGAGCCGTAGACTAGCACATGCTTCCTCCATTACATGTGTAGTCAGTCACCAGTGTTGGGGGTAGTAACTCATTACAAAAGTAACATATTACATGTAATTAGGGACGTAACGATAACTTGTTAAGGATAATCGTGATAAAATTCCTTACGATAACGTACCGTTTCAAATGTTCACTATCATCAAAACCGTGGTACCGTGATTACCATCGCACCGTGATGACAGTGCTTTGAAAAACATGGTAAATACTGTCCATCATCAACCAAAGTTGGCAACCGTCTCCCAGATGCAAACGTGCAGCCTTGGAGAAATGATTTCAGTGAGTGTATCAATCCTTTTTGGGTCTGAGTTTTCAATATAAAACATTGTAAGATGATTTCAATGAGTCTCTCAGTACTTTTTGAAAATTTTCCGCAATTTACGAATACCGTGATAACCGTGATCATTTTGGTCACGATAATCGTGATGTGAAATTTTCATACAGTTACATCTCTACATGTAATATATTACTTTTAGCAGTAACTCAGTAATATAACTTATTACCGGTACTTATAGTATTTCAGTAATATTATACTGTAACTCAAGTTACAAATTGAGTTATTTTTTTTTAAATCAAAGCACACATTTAAATAAAGATACAATCATTTCCTAATCAAACTCTCTGTTTTTATGCAAATAACCACTACAGATGACAATAACAAAGGAAAAGAATAACATTTAGAATTTTGGATTGTTTACACCGACTTCAAGGCGGTTGAAATTATTTTTTGGGATGTTCCGGGGCGGCGATGTCATTCTGCTGCTGCTGTTGTTTTGGTGAAAGTAATGCAAAAGTAGTGTAATAAGTAACGAGTTACTCTACACAGACAGTAATATTGTAAAGTAACTTATTACTTTCAAATGAAATTAGTAATATGTAGTATATTACATTTTGAAAGTAACTTGCCCAACACTGGTAGTCACAAGCCGCTTCTTTTGACAGCGAGGAGTTTCAGGAGTGGGAGTGGGAGGATCACGCCATTGCCCCCAGTTCCCCTGCCCCCCCGAAGAGGCACCCCGACCGACCAGAGGAGGCGCTAGTGCAGCGACCAGGACTCAGACCCCACCGGCTTCCCACCCGCAGACACGGCCAATTGTGTCTGTAGGAACATCTGACCAAGGCAGCCGGAAGTACCGCTGCTTTCACCACTACACTACCGGGTAGTGGTCTGGGTATTCGGTATCCAGTATCCAGGTGTCTGGGTAATAGTACCCAGACACCCGAATCATTTCTGACGGAAAAGTTGAGAATGCTAGCTTGGAACAGCCCACTAGACTGCAAAGCATAATTTTACTTCCTGACAAAGCTGTGTAGCCTATTCCTAGTTAAGTTTGCTATTGCTACTTTATGGCATACCAGCATAGGTACACATTTGCTTTGACTGTGTGGGTGTGTATCAGAGAGCACTCTTTGCTACATAAAACTCTACGACCGGTGTATAAAATCCCCTGCTGGACAGGAATCAATATCATAGCAAGCCGCTCCCACTCTGTATGACAGACTTTGCACATGCGCGCTATACGTTTATAGACTTAATTGGCCGCACTACAGCGCAAGTCAGGCGCAGACGGGTGGATCTCACTCGCACGGACTGTTCTTCTGTTCTGAACCAAGTTAAATCCTTTTGTTACAACAGTGTGCGTCGGTGACGATGTAAGTTGTCATGCCTAATATTTGACGTTACGTTGTCATGGTGATACGATGCTTATTGTTAATCCCGCAGGGCTTAGAAGTTGATGTGGTAATTAGTAGGCTGTATTAAACCACGAGGTGTTCAACTCTGTTAGCGAGCAGATGTAACTCAGGTTAAATGCTACCGTTTAGTTTCTTTTTGCATGTTTATTTGAATGTGAACTGCATTATAAATCAAGGTAGTCTGCCTTTGCCATGTTGCCCATGATAGTGCAAGGATTCATTGAATTCACTAGCCTACCGAAGTATTTGCGACTGTTTAGTCTGGTCACGTGACCAGTGAACCTGTTGACCCAGTGCTATAGTGTTAATGAATGTGAATGCCCTGCCATCTTGTGGTGAATCAGTAATATTGTTTATTATTCACGTTGCTGATATTCTCCATGTTAAATTCTTATTGTGATGTCACTGTGAGATACTTATTATGCTATTCTATTATTATGTGTTCACAGATATCACAAACCACACACACACACATACCGACAACTATTGAACAGACCTACAATGCTCATCACCGCATGTTTGGAATAAACATTCAACTGAAGGAGAGAAGTTGCTGCGTTTTCTCTTATAGGAAAATTAGGTCAGTTGTACACAGCCAGACTATTGTCACCTATACTGTTTTCTACAACCGGTGAAAGAGTGTGTGTGTGTGTGTGTGTGTGTGTGTGTGTGCGTGTGGAGTTAACACAAAATGTAGGAATTTGAATCAGAAATGAAGGCCCTAGTTGAAAATGGCTGCAATTGTCCTTTATGCCCTGTAAACGCTTTCATACCACACTTATATTGTGCCATTTTATGAAGGGCAATTGCTTTGAAATACATTGCCTGTGTCAGGAGGTTTTGCATGTTGAGAAGAATGATGTAGCACTGATGGCACTCACATGTTTTGATGTGGAGTTGTTCAGTGTAGGCTGGCTTTGTGAAGGCCTCCCGGAAAAACCACACAACATTGACTAGCCAGAGGAATGGAAGGAATGCAAAGCCCCCTGAGCCAAAGAGAGAAAAGCATGATCAAAAGAGAACAGTGTCAGTACCCTTGAATGAACATTTAGGCAGATCAACAAGAACACATTGTTAACAGTCTCTAACACAAGGGACTACTTTCGCCAAAAAACTCATTCTGAAGGAATGGAAGTCTTCAAGGTGCTTACCGCCACCTGCTGTACAAGTAGGTTACTTGTACATGCAACGGACATAAATCTATCCGTTCTGTCCATTTTCTGACGGATCAGTGTGGCCAAGGCCTTAGCTTCCTGAGGAGTGAGGACCAACTCACTTAGGAGGTTTTCAGCTGTCTGGGATCCATTTCTGGCCTACCTCGATGAGGTTAGGGGCGACAGCTACCTCGATGAGGTTAGGGGCGACAGCTACCTCGATGAGGTTAGGGGCGACAGGTGACTTGCCTGGCTGGTATCTCATGGACCCATTACATGGGATTCCATGCATAATGTTCCTTACAAGCACATAAACACTTTGTGTGGTTAGTAGCACCACATTGCAATATTGAATGTCTAATATATATGTATGTATCCATTGTTTTGTTTGTTTGTTTGTTGTTTTTTTCCAGTATCTGAGCCTGTTCTGTCCTGTTTGTGTATTGTTCAAAAAATGAAAATAAAATATTGAAAAACACATTGTTCATGCAATATTTGAGTAAATGCTCATCCTAAACCTCCCAGCATGACTATCTCAACATGTCCTCCAACTTATACTACCAATGATGACCATTATCACTTCTGCTAGACTTGCGGCCCTCGGTGGCAGAGAAATGGTACTACGCTACTTCCGCACAAAAGCAAGTTGAAAAAGCGACTTTTATTCCAAAAAACGAGCTGACAAAGAACAACAAAGGGTTAGGGTTAGGGTATTGGTTAGGGTTAGGTACTGGGTTCGGGGTGGGGATAGCAAGGAACAGATAGCCGAATGGTTACGACAGGTGACTTTCAAGCCAGCAGCCCCGGTTCAAATCCCACACAAGGTTATAATTTGACCAAACTCTGAGACTGGGCTGTTATTCACACGGTCGCTTAAAGTTGAAACGTGATTTTAGGTCCTATTCAGCTGCTTGTAAAAACGACGTCTTGGGTCGTATCCATTTGGAGGGCAGGTTCGTTTGTGTGTGCGCGCGCGCGACTTGTCTAATTATCTAACTAACGTTACACATGACGCAACAAGTAAACACACGTTTCTCTGCCATCACCCATCACACTGGACATCAACACTAGCGTGAGACTCCTCCCACTACTGCAAATATACAGTGTTATTATGCATAACATTAACACATAAACATAATATCTTACCGAGAGAGATCAGCCATGATCGCTAACAGCTGCCTAAGCTAAGTAACGAGTCGATCAGAAAAGCATGTAAACAGCCATGTGATTAGTGAGAAAGTCGGTAAAAGAAGGAGAGCGCTGCGGGTCTTATGCAAAACTAGTGCATGTTTAAGTGTACAGCAGGTAATGAGCTGCTGTGATGAAGAATATAGCGAAATTAACCGTGTTGAGAGCAGAGAAGCTACAACCAGTCAGCCTGCATATGACGCCTTCACTGTTTGCATGTAAAGTCTGCAGTCTGCACGTAACCTCAGTGAGTAAAAATATTCTGTAATGTAACTATTAACAGATGACAATAATTGAAAAACTAACATGGTCATTCAGTACTAGAACACGTTACTAGCCCCAACACTGGGTGATATGGACCAAAAATCATATCTCTGTATTTTTAGGCTGAATGGCAAAAGATGATATATCTCTGTATTTTCTACAAAGTGGGCTAGATTTTCAGTTGTAAATTGGGCTGGGCGATATGGACTCTTACAAAATATATTTACACAATGTGATTTTTGATAAATAATCATCAGTGAATAATGATATAATGAATAACGTTAAGTGGGTAAAGGCAAATAATAGAACAGCTAGAACAGTCTGTAAGCTCAGAAAATGACTTCACTTTACTTCAGCCTTTAAAAGCAGGAAAAGAAGACTGCAATATCACGATATTATCATAAAAAAATCTAAGACGAGATCTAGGTCTCATCTAGTCACAATATTGGCCAGACCTAACCTTGAGTGCCATGCAGAAACGCTGAGACACAAGTTGCAGAAAAACATGATTAAAGTTGATTATCTGCTTCTTTAAATGGTATAGTGACGATAAATTACTTTGTTTGAGACACGCGCTCGCACACACACACACACACACACACACACCTCGCTGATTGCTGTGTTGACAGACTGGCATATATTATGGGGTAGACGTTCTGGTTCACTGTGGTTTTATTTAACGCTACCGTAGTTTGACTGTCAGAATCCCTTTACCTTGTCTTCTGTTGAAACGTCGAAACTTGTATATTTCTTTGCTGTGGTAAGGGACGCTAACGTTAGCATTGGTGATGTCAATAAACTCACTGATAGGAATTGTACCCCCAGTTTTAGACAGTGGGGGCAAAAGTTTGCCCCAAAATATTTTTTACATTTCCTACACTGCCATGGGTACACTCGGCGTGAATTACCCACAATTCGATGCAATGAATGAAATTATTGCTGCCAGCTGGGTCTTTTAAAAATGGCAATCAGCAAAATATCGCCAGCTGTGCAAATTCACACATTTAAATGCAATAAGTATCTTCTGTCATTTGTGAATGTTATCACTGTAGTGTGCCACTGCCAGCAAATGTTTTAATGCCCAATTGTTTCTTAAATTTTCTTTCTTCTTAATACATTTATTTATTTATGTTATTAAAAGCACTTGTGACCATGATGCAATCGCACACTCGCTAGCCTGTTCCAAATGTTTGCTCTTCCAATGTGAGGAAGGACTCTTGTCTACAGAGGTAGAGAGTGACTCCTGTCCTGCGGAGGAGATCCTTGACATTATAGAGAAACAGAAACAGCGTACGTCTATGTAGCTAACAGCTACATCCTAAAACAAAGAGGAACAAAGGAAGAAGAAAGACTTGTTTGTATCCAAATTTGCCACAATTACTTCACACTTGCTCTTACCTAAATAATATTTTCTGCATAGGCTGAGTTTCTCCTCATTGGGCAGTCGTTCCAGATTCATCGTGATTCCTGTGGCCTACAGAATAGAAAAACAAGTAAAGTAACTTGTGACATGTGATAAAGAACAACGAGCCACTGTCGCCTTTCATAAAATAATGTTAAATCAAATGTATTTTGGACTGGATAGGGCTAAAGCAAGCCAAAAACATTTGTCTCATATAAAATACCAGCCTATCTACTCTGTAACGTTAGTCATGTTACAATTATGATTAAAACACTACCTATGCTAGCACATTAGCTTAGCAAAATAGCGTTAGCTTTCACTGACTAACTTGACTACCATTCGACAGCCGTAGCATTTTGATAAGGCAATTTGTCCGGTATTATGTGGAATGAGAAGAGACAATTCACCTGATATTTTAAAGCCGATAGTCTGCGTCTGAATCTTACCGTACTCTGAAAATAAATGCAGAGAGAATAAATCAAGACAGCAACAAATTACTATGGTCGAGCTAGCGGTAACATATTAAACACTTCCTGTAGACTACGTGCTTTTCAAAATAGTAGTTCCTTGACAAACAACTTAGCACCCCAGGCTATCCCTTATTATACAGTCTATGGGCTATCCGGACGGACGCACACACCGCTCTCAAATTATAGTAGTGGGATTGTTTATAATTGTGGATGGAAAATATCTGTTGTGCTGGTGTACATCGCCTACCTCTGTCAAATAACATTTTGTGTGCGTTCATTTCCAAGGCTTAAAAAAAACTAAACCGGAACCTGTATTGAACTTAACCCTGCTGACTTGACGCTCTTATCGTCGTCGGGGATCTAACGCTACTTCCCTGTTACTATCGATCCTGTGTAAATAAATAAATAATAACGGGTAGCCTACACGGCATTGCTCCACTGTCAGTGCATTGGTACACGCGGTCATCGTGCTGGTGGCATGCAAAAGTAGACTGCCGAAAGAACGAAGTCTAGCCCTACCTGCTAAATGGGTGTTTCAGTTTCGCGGATGGAGAATGGAAGACAATACCGCTCTCTGGTGGTTGCGCTAGGGTACTGGCCATTAGGATTATTCCCCAACTTTCAATATTGACAAGGATAGACCAGACAGACAGGAATGGTTTAGGCTAGTTTAGTGTTTGTAGGCCTATGCCAGACAAACAAGGGCAAATTCGGCCCAGGACCACGTGCGTCTTTGACACAAATAGCATACCACCATCGATTTACTCTGGAGATTATGCTCCCTTGTCCTCTCCCTACTTATCCCACCACTTATATAGCCTCAGCCAGGGAGGATTTTTTATACATCACTGTTTTATATATTTCTTCTTCTTCTGGCGTGTGTCTTTAGACCTGCAGCTCCGTTGAGGCAAGCCAGGCCAACGTTTCATCGTCCAGTTCCATCAGGCCGCGTTCTCCATGCGGTGGCCGGTGTTTGGGGCAACTGGTGGTTATATGTTCCACAGTCTGTGCAGGGGCTCCACACTCGCATGAGGCACTGTCCTTAAGATATATTTTATATATTTTATAAAGCCTTTTAAATCCGTGTTACTTCAAAACATGAAGACGAACTGCCGACGTCAAGTAGGCTACTTCATTGGCAAAGTTGCATTTATGTTCGTTGTGTGCCTGTTTAACTTCAATATGTCAATAAAGATTAAAAAAGACGAACTTCCGCTGCCGACATGTGAGGTATACAGTATGTCAATAAAGACAAAAAAAAAAGTGAACTTCCGCTGCGGAGGTCACGTGACTTCCTGTCAGTTGCGGAGGCGTGAGGTCCGCCCATTGTCTGCAGCCAGGTACTCTTGAAATAAGCAGCAGTTGTTTTTTAATTCTGATGGTATTTATTCTACTCTATAATAGTAGGACTAATCTTGATTTATTGCACACTTTTAACCCCGTTACAAAGTGCTTTCAAGATCAATATTTAACAACTACATAATGCTCAAAGTGTGTGTGTTTTTAAATGACTGGGGACACTGAGCTGATCTAATGTGTGTCCAGGGCCCTGCGGAGAAAGCTCGGTCCGTTCAGTCTGTGGAAAGAATCCTGCTCACATGAGACCCAAATTGGCCGAAATAGTGGGGCAGCTTAGCTAAAAGTTTTTTTTTCCAGTATTTTATTTTCAAATTTTGTAGAAAATGATTAGCCCCAGGGCCCATGGTACTATTATTCCGGCCCTGCCCATCGTCAGAGATTGCTGCACAGCTATAGGGAAGTTCAGAGAGGACTCCGAGCAGCGAAAGATGGTGAGTTCTGCCTCCGACGGGAGGGTTACTTTGTAGGCCTTAGAGCAGGGGTTCCCAACATTTTTGTGCCAAGGACCGGTAGATACATGGAAAAAAAAGTTGCGGACCGGTTATCAATTTGAATGGTTTTTAGTTAGATATATATTTACTCACCAGGTGGTGACAAAGGGCAAATAACTTTTGTGTTGTACTGTATGTAGCCTACAGTATTTATGTTTTTGTTTAAACTACAAACATAAATAAACGTCAACTTGAAACTATGTTTCAACTACCACACACACCCTATAATATTATAGCCTATGTTTATAATTTATTTTTTTGCACCGGGCTCGCGGCCCGGTACCAAATGCGTTGCGGCGCGGTACCGGTCCGCGGCCTGGTGGTTGGGGACCACTGCCTTAGAGTACCAGTCAAATATTTTGGCCCAGAATCCCGTTAGTGAAGGGCAGAACCAAAAGGCATGAGCTAGTGTGCCCTCTGACATCTGACACTTGTCACACAGTTGCGAGACAGAAGGGAAGATCTTGTGTAATTTATACTTGGAGTAATGATATAATTCTAGATGTAGGACAGAATTATTGAGTCCACTTCTTTGAAAAAAGCCGATGTGAGGAAGATGGGAAGGTTTTGACACAGATAGAGGAACCTGGGAAGTGAAACCATCTTAATTGAGTTTATACGGCCAATCATGGACAAGAGTAGGATTTTCCAGTTTTCTATAAAAAAAATTAAGTCTTAAAACAAAATCACTAAAATTTAATTAGTTTAGGTTTTCTGGGTATGGTCAAGCCAAGATAGGTGAGGCGGTCCTTTGCCAATTTGAATGGGAGTTTTTCCAGGAAACCAGGAAAGGGAGTGAAGACATCAGAGAGAGGCATAAAGTCACTCTTTGTCCAGTTACAGTAATTGTGTATCCGAAGAGGGCCGGCGAGAGAGGGCAACCCTGCGGAACCAAGCGGAGTAATGGAAACAATGGTTGACTTATCACCATTGGTTATAACTGAACATGACGGACTAGCATATGAGCTTTACCCAGGAATCGCCAAACCCAAATCTGTGCAACGACTCGAACATATAAGGCCACTCAACCTGGTCGAATGCCTTCTGTGCGTCAAGTGACAAAATCGCTGCACCACTGGTCTTACTGTGATCTGTGTATATGGTGTTGAGGAGGCGTCTGACATTGAAGAAAGAGAACCTATTTGGGATCAACCCTGTCTGGTCAGGATGAATGATGGATGACAAATGTTTATTTAGCCGGGTAGCCAGCGTTTTAGTGATTACCTTTCTGTCAAAATTGTTGAGTGCTATGGGTCTGTAGCTGGCAGGGTCTACTTCCTCCTTCCGCCTTTTTAAAATGAGGGAGATGTTAGCTTCATATAGTGTCCTCGGCAATAATTTGTCCTTCTTAGAGCTAGATGTCATTCTAAGGAGGAGTGGGGCAAGAATGTCACAGGATTTCTTATAGAATTCAGCACCAAATCCATCTGGCCCAGCTGCTTTGCCTGATGGAAATGATTTTATGGCAGAGGTTATTTCCTCCAATGTGAAATCAGAGTCTAAGGCCGTGTTCAGACTAGGAGGCCAAATCTGATTTGTGAACTTTAGTGACCTATTAATGACTTTATCCAGATTGGTTTTATGAGTCTGGACGCTCAAAGTCTGATTTGTGTCACTTGTCCCAAACCACATATGGAGGTAGTTTCCAATCTGCTTTCGACTGATGTGACTTCAGTGCGGACGCGCAGATCCACCAAATCTGATTTGAACGTCACTCGCAACTCATGATCAAATGCTTCTGCGCAGGAAAACCACGTCACCAACCTACGTAGCTACTGACGCCCACGTCGTTACCATAGCAACCCATGCAGATAGGCTGTTTAGGTCTGGACACAGATCCGACTTGAGAATCAGATTTGTGGCAGTGCGTTTGGGCATTTCTAGAGGGTCAAAAAATTAATTTAAATCAGATTGGGTGGCATCATACTTAGATGAGTAGAGTTCACTGTACAACTCCCTAAAACGGTCATTTATCTCTTTGGGGTCGGTCAGCAGGGCGCCTCTCTTCGATTTGATGGAAAGGATTGACCTGGAAGCCTGAGCGCCGTTGAGCTAGCTAAAAGTTCCTATTGTTTAACATTTTGCGATCAAAGCATATAGTTTGGTCCACTTATAGCCAAAGGCATTCAAAAAGAATTTGATATGGGGGCATCATGAAGGGGGGGTGGGGTTTGCAGCCACAGACTGGCAGCCTATGGAAATTGTAACTGCAATAAGGTTGTGTATTCTTATCTGATATGGATGATCTAGGTGTCAAATCATACATGTTTTTATGATGATTCATTCAAATATGGAACTTTGAATTGCTCAGAAGCTTCCTTCTATCTCAGAATTCAAGTGTTTAGATTTGGGCAGTTATGACAATCACTTATCTTGAGTCTTGATTTTTTTTAGATGAAAGCTTCTGAGCAGTTCTAAAGTTCCAATTTGAATTTCTTGTGAGAAATGTATGATTTGACACCAAGATCATCCATATCAGATTAGTCTACACAGCAACTTTATTGCAGTTACACTTTCCATAGCTGTCGTCAGTCTGTGGCCAATTTTTTTTTCCATCTCCTAAATTCATGATGCCCGCATATCAAAATCTTTCTGGAAGGCCTTTGGCAATGAGTGTACCAAATTATATGCTTTTATCACAAAATGTACAATATTGTTATGCTTAACTGCCCCACTACTAGCCTGGTAAATCAGCCATTCACGTGAACTCACATTTCATTTTGTTGTAGTAGGTAGAACGAATTGTGAGTTCACGTGACTGGCTGGTTTACCAGGCTACCACTATACTAGGTGATGGCTCAATTTCTGTAGCATTGTGCACCCAAGTGGGTGTTCTGTGGAACTGATTCAATATTGGTCATTTATTTGAGCCATGCTGAAATTCAAACCAACCAAAGATATCAATTTAGTCTACTGGAAAGCTCTATGGCCTATACTAGTGAACCCAGCAATATTGTTTCCTATGAGGTTTTATGATTAAAATGTCATATAGGTTTAGCAGATGAGATTAAGCTTGGTTGCTAAGAGTTGCGTGTTGGGCAATTTGAGTAGCGGTAATTGCCATAATGAGCGAATTAATTGCCAAAACAAAACAGGAATAGTATGAGCAAAAATGTAGCTTTTTTCCCCTGGTTTCAGCCTAATCGTAATTTATGCAAATCATGCTCATGAAGAAAGGTTGCATTAGTTTAGTATGGCAAGAGATTAATTTCTGGTCATCAAAACACAGAGACTAAACTCGATCATCCTTCTAAGTTCACTAAAAGGGAAAAAATATAGCCATTTCCTGATTTTGACCTCATTTCTACATCGTTTATGCAAATTATGCTAACGAGGAAAGGTTGCATGACTGCACCATGGTAATGTGGATTTCTAGACAACACCATGCATGGACTTCCCATGCATGAAAATAAACCAAACTTTGCACAATGGTCCAGTCCCATCCCAAACTTCGTTGACACGAATTTGGAGCCAATAGTCCTAATGGTGGTGCTACAGCAACCGTCTAAAGTTTCAAACTTTGAAAATTCATACAAATCAGGCATACCTGCTACGGCTTTGCAACCTTCAATGAAATGTGGGCCCAAGTGAGGAGAAACCTTTGTACACTGCAACCTATGGCCAATTATGAAGTCCAAAGACCGCAAAATTGCAAAAACTGTAAAACTAATGAAACCCTACTCCTCCCACAATTTTTCTTCAAACGACACCAAACTTCAGCATCTGCATCGGTAGACTGTCCTACACAAAAAATTCAGACAGGTTTTCGATTGATCAAAAATTGAGCCCACAGTGCATCAAAATGTTTTACTGTAAACGGTACTGTAAACAGCTACTGCAAATTCTTGCTATATAAAGCTTGAAACTTCACGGGGAAAAAATACAAAATTTTGCTGTTACAGTAGTTGAAGTGTGTAAAATCTCAGAATTTTATCTCAAAAACTGATTTTTTTTACAATATTTTGAATTCTGCCCTCATGTATAGCCTAGACTCTAGGCTATTCATGTTCTACGGCTACGCCCTAGACTGAGCATCGATGGGAAAACACACACACACACACACACACACACACACACACACACACACACACACACACACACACACACACACACACACACACACACACACACACGTATGATGATGTCATCAGTGATGTCACTTGAGCAATTGTGCATTGTGACACCACTGATGATGTCATCAGTGTTGTGACATCACTGATGATGTCATCAGCACCCAGAGTTGGGGACTTGGACTTGAGACTTTACTTTACTTTACTTTACTGTATTTGTTTATTTGATCAGGACAGTACACATTGATGAACAGTTACCTACATTGCACACCTACATATGCCAAATGGAATATAATAATGTTGCATTAAAAGCTAAAGTGTGCGGGATAAAAGTGCAAAATTACAAAAGAAAAACTTGGATGTGAGTCGCACTTAAGTCACACACAGTGACTTGAGACTAGACTTGAGACTTTTCCTCAAAGACTTGAGACTTGACTTGGACTTGGGATTTGGGACTTGTGAACAATCTTTATTTTTGTGTGTATTAACATTAAGGTATATTAATAATAATGTCAACTAATCAATGCTGATGCTGTATGCTAATAGATAGTGTGGATAATACAGTAGCCTACATGCTTTGAATCCCTTAGTTTTAGCTATGCAGTGTTCTAAGCAGACTGGATGGCATGCAGCAGATGATAGAACGCTCATCCATAAGAGACTTGAGACTTGACTTGGACTTGTGACCAAAGACGTGAGACTTGACATGGACTATAGCTAAAAGACTTGAGACTTGACTTGGACTCTAGCTCAAAGACTTGACTTGCCCGGCCATGACCCATTGCTGCGCAGCAGCTATAATTATTATGCTATTATTACAACCATCATGCTAATGATCAGTGAATGGACGTGCACAATGGAAATAATAATAGTAGTAATAATACAATAATAATACATTATTCTCAATCTCTGATTTTAAGAAGAGAGGTCAGTCAGGGGCAAGAATGTGGAGGACTTGAAGATGAGCAGGAGGATATTGCGTCTGGAGATATTTCTGAGATTGAAGAAAGTGTTTTGGTGATGTGTTTGATGTGTGTGTCAAAGGAGTGTATATCCAGGATGACTCTGAGATGTGTTACCACTTACCAGTGGGGTTACCAGTAGTGGGGGATGTGATGATAAGCCAGGGATAGACTGTGGGATGTGGGAAACTTTGAGGGTGGCTGTGGTGGAACTAAGCATTGTCTCAGTTATTTTTTTGGAGTCTCACATAATTCTCAGTCATCAAAGTATTGATGTCAGAGACAGTCAATAAGAGCAGGGGTGTAGATTGAGGGGGATCTGGTGTGAATGTACAGTAGCTCTGTGTCGTCAGTATAACAGCAGAAATGTAAGCCATGTTGATGGATGATTATGGCCAAGAGGGAGCATCTAACTGATGAAGAGCAGTGGGCCCAGAACAGAACTCTGAGGAACACCTTGGGAGTAGGGGGACAGGGCAGAGCTGCAGCCTTCTCCACTGGAGGCAGTCAAATAAGCTCATCCAAAATGTCGCTTAGACAGCAGTGGCCATGAGCCCCATAGGTCAGCAGGAAAGACTCATTAAGCCTCCTCCTTTGAGCTGGTTGACTCACCAATTAGAACACCTTTTTTTTTTACAGCAAGATCACTTTTCCAGATTGATGTAGCTACGCTAGTTTATATTACACATGTATTAGCTACTTTAAATAATCATGTAAAAGCAATTTATGTTTGAATAAAAATTGCACGACTCCCCCACATATATCTGATTGATAGCCTATAAAAAATAATACTATTTTTTTTTACAACATTTTTTTTTTACTACATTGGAAAAACTCACTTTCCCGTGAAGCATTGCGGTTCCCCCTCCCATCTCGCGCCTTCCCTCTTGTCTCTCCTCGAACTGCTAGCTATCGGTGTGTGTTGTTGTTGAAGCAATGATGGCGGCAGCGGGATGCGGATCAGCAACCGCGGCTGCCGTAGGAGGCCAAGGTGGTACCGCTACGGCCAGGGGTCGTTTCCCCGGTCGGCCTTGGTCGTCTCGCAGTCGTTTGCGCTCTGAGAAGCGGTGGCAACTCGGGCGATCAGGGGCAGAAGCTGATGATGTGACTAACGGAGGCCCAAGGCCCACAAACCTGGTTCTTTCGTTAAACGAAGACCAGTCTCACTTGCGCTTACTTGGGATAGAGGCGAACCACAAGAGCCTTGGCCAGGTTGGATACAGCTCAAGTGGGAGTGAAGAGGTGAGGTCCCAAACCGACTCAGGAGTTAGTATCTTTATTTCATTTTCTTACATTTGTGTGCCAGAGAAATGTGTATGAATGAGTGCTGTCCATAATATTGTGACTCGTTAGTGCCATGGAGAAATGTCAACATTGCTCGTTAAGCTAACGCGTTAACTTGAGCGTCAAGCCCATTGACTGGCTACCATTACATGCTAACTAAGGTTAGCACAGGACAGCTTTCGCTGTTCCATTTCAAATCAACGCATTTAATGAACGATCGTAAGAAACACATGCATTCAACATACTAGTAGGGGATCATATAAAGTAACTATAACGTATTTTGGCAGCTGCTAGTTTGAAGCTTTATAGTAATATAATACATTAACATTAAAATGGTGCTAAATCAGACAGTCTGTGAGGACGCCAATTTGTAAACAGGGGTCGTAATTATTACATCTATGGCCCGTTGGTTATCATGACATGAGCTAGAGTAGAAGCTAACACAAAGAAGGAGAAGGCTAGCGATTCTGTGTATCCTGTGGAGCGGCTAACGCTAACTGTTCTTTAGCGTTATATCCTGCCCAGATGCTAGAAGTGCTATTTGCATAGCTAGACTATAACATTGAACACGCATATCTTTCACGTTACGACTACTACTTTTAAATGTAATGTTAATGCGACGTCAGCACTCTAGCTAACTAAAGTTTTGAGTTTAGCTAGCGCTGGCTTGTCTTCAGACAGAAGTGAGTTTAAATTGATTCAGGAGGAGGGGGAAGGGCTAAGTGCTAGCTAATATTACCTAGCAGGACAGGTTTAAATTGTGGTGCACAAGTGTACCAACGCTATTAGCATTGTCTGTTGTTAGATTTAATAGCTCCCTACAAATATACAGAGTCGTTAATGTCTAATCTGTATTCACCGAAATGCAACATTAGCTAGAATAGGCTTCCAGGTCGTATCTGCAAGCACAAGGAACTATAGCACAATTGGAGGGAATTGTCCAGAGACTCACCTTTAGTTGCTGATATTGTAGGGACAGTAGTAACAAATCTAATATATAATAATATAATCTCAGTTTTGGGTGGTCCATGGCCCTAATGTGTAGTACTACATTAAGGTTTTAGAGACTTGTGTTTGCATGATCTAGTGAATAATTGTAATAACATTTAGCATAACAAAACTTTCAGAAAGAGTGAGGCTACCTTAACTAGCTGTATTGGCTGACCTAGAATATTTTGTTTGAATGAGGAGAGAATGAAAATAATTGTGCATGGTCTGTCATTGATATAGCAATAAAATAACTTGTTTTATGTTACACCTAGCCATTTTGCCCAATATAAGACAAACATGTACCCTACTGTTTTGCTGAATAATAGGATAGTGATTATGGTTGATCTGAATCCATCCCTCACTATGAGCATGCTGAGAATGAGAAATTAATTAGTTGTTTAATTTTAGATGAGTCATAGTTGAGGTCTGGTTACTTTGAATTTCTTAGTCTGCAGAGTAGACATATTTGATGTTTCACTCTACAATTTGACACAAATGCTATAGATTAAATATTATCTTTAAAGAATAGTAGCCTCCAGCACAGGGGGTGTTCAGTTTCTTCATGTGTTTATTACTTGTTTTCTAGGGAGATGATTTCAGAGGATTTGTAGGTGAGAAAAAAGGCTACAAAGGACCTTTACGTTCCCGGCAACATCCTTCCAAAGGTAAAAATTGACTGCATACATCATATTACATGTAATTTGTGAACAACCCATGTTTGTACTAGAGATGGGCATTTTAAGCAATTTAAATACTCGAGTACTCTCCTTCTATTATGAACGAGTAACCGGGTACTCGCGCGCACGCGGGTGGGGGGTCTGTGTGATTACTATGGTAATGACGGAACAGGGGTAATCTGCTGTCTATGGGGCTGTTCACACAACGTTTTCATTTTTGCATGGAAAAGCGCTACCTGGAGAGGGACTGACTGTGATATTAGGTGATGCTAAGCGAATGTCTAAAGCCTACCTCAGACAGCATCTCTGATGGTTGGATGGATGGCATTAGCGCTTCGGAGCAGACACTAGTGTTGTGAATCGAGCGGAGGCTCATTTCCAATACATGTCCATTGTCCAGTATCATCTATTTTACTTTATGATCACTGTTACACTAACGTAAATCCACGGATTACAAGGTCCGGTGTTCTGCTAAAAAGTGAAAACTGACCAGTGTGATTAACGTTACAGCTGCAGCTAAATAGTGATCACCATGAAGCGATTGTCTCCCAAAAAGTGATTCTTTCTCCCCATTTCTTGTGACTAACGTTATTGGAAACGACAGTGTAGTCAGTAAACTAGTGCAAAGTTTTGAATGAGTGTTATCGTGCGCTATGAAGAAGCGTGCATCTGTCTCCTTCGGGAGCATATCTCCAGCCACCATTTGGATGAGCTGGAAAACTTCCGGTTAAAACTTTCAAAATAATGTTACTTAAACAAAAGTAAATAGCTTATTGATGCACGTTGGAGGAGAAAAGGGTATTTTAATGAACGAAGCAGCAAACCTTATATCAAAATACTTGTTGTGATCTTATATGGCGTGAAACTGTGGCTGTAACGCATTACTCAAAATAAATAAGGTTACGTTACAATAAGCGTTTTATTTTGAAAGTAACAAAGCGAATGATGTACTTGTACATTCTGGCTTGACGCCTGTGCAGTTCATGCTGTCAGATCCACATGACAATGCGTGTGTAGATTTAGACCATTTTTAAAGGGGTGGGGAGTGGGGCGAGTACCCGAACAGCGGAAACGTTACTAAAGTATTGACGTTATGAATGAGTACTCGAGTACCCGAGTACTCCCGCACATCCCTAGTTTGTACTAAGCTTGAAAGATCTTGCAAAGAGGTATTTCCATCCTAGTTCTGCATTCAGAGGAGGAGTTGGGGGTTTTGTAATGTTATTTCTTGTTTTGTGTTTTGTAGGTGATCCTGTCAACGCAAAATCTAAGCGACAAAGCGAGAAGCTACCACTGAAGATTGCGACTGTGGAGACGGCGCTTACCTCTCCCGATCCTGAAAAAGATGTAAAATTCATGTCTGATTTTCACATTTTATCTCCAGAAGCAGAGCCTGCAAAGGATGGCAGGAAGAGTTCAAAAGGAAAAGACACCATGGAGAGACAGTCCACTAAAAGCGGAGCCTCTTCAACAGCACCACGGATTACTATTAAGTTGGTCGCCAAAAAGAAAGTGAAAAAGGTAAAGGAGGCTCATAAAACATCTGTGAAGAAGTTGAAGATAAAAGGATTTCAGGATCAGCCTAAAGCTGAGGAAATTCAAGGTGACCAGATTTCCAGTGCTCATGTCAAATTAAAAACTGAACCATATGATGATGGACATGACACAGAGGATAAAGGAGGGGGAGCTGTACCTGCAAGAAGGCGTGGAAGATCGGCCTCAAAGACAACAGAACCTGACTGGCAGACAAGCAGCAAAGTTGAGGTTGATGACCAAAAACCAACAGGCAAAGTTGACATTGTGCAGGAGAGTGGGAATATAGAGCCAAAAACAAATGGAAAGACGTTAAAGCAAAAAGGCATAGTGACAGAGCAAGATTCTGAAGTTAATCAACTGATGACCCGTAGGAGCAGTAGAGTCAATAACCCACTGTCTAAAAAAGTCTCAGATCTTGCAACTGAACCAGAAAATCAGAGTCCAAATGAAGTCGGTCCAGCAGAGTCAACGTTAGAAGTTTCAAGAATAGAGGAGGCCAAACCACTGACAAGAAATGATAGACGTAGACAAAGCAGGAGGTTGAATAAGGATGTTACAGTGCCAGAAATCCATAATCCAGTATCCATAGAGCCTGATAAACTAGCTGTTGAATCCAGTGAGAGTTTGCCTATGAGAAGTGACGACACAAAGATCCCAGGTTTAAAGTTGATTCGGATCAGAAACCCAAAATACGATGCTCAGTCTGGCGGGAAGAATTCTTCTCGAAAGAAAAAGCGGAGGAAATTTGTGTGGTCTTTAACATTAGTGAAGGGAGGAGGCCAAACAAACGCTGCAGAAAACACTGTCAAAGTAACAGAGAGGAGCATCAGTGAAGTGGATCAGTCCACTCTTTCTGACACCAGTGTCACTAAGTGTTTGGAGGCGATAGATAAAAAAGCAGCCATAGCTAAAAAAGCAAGGATAGTTAAAAAAACAGGGATCGATAAAAAAGCAGGGATAGATCAAAATGTATTGATAAATAAAAAAGCAGGGAAAGATAAACAAGCAGGGATAGATAAAAAAGCAGCGATGGATAAAAAAGCAGCGATAGATAAGAAAGCAGCGATGGATAAACAAGCAGGGATAGATAAAAAAGCAGCGATGGATAAACAAGCAGGGATAGATGAAAAAGCAGCGATGGATAAACAAGCCGGGATAGATAAACAAGCAGGGATAGATAAAAAAGCAGCGATGGATAAACAAGCAGGGAAAGATAAACAAGCAGGGATAGATAAAAAAGCAGCGATGGATAAACAAGCAGCGATGGATAAACAAGCAGCGATGGATAAACAAGCAGCGATAGATAAAAAAGCAGCGATGGATAAACAAGCCGGGATAGATAAAAAAGCAGTGATAGATAAAAAAGCAGGGAAGGATAAACAAGCCGGGATAGATAAAAAAGCAGCGATAGATAAAAAAGCAGGGATAGGGAAAAAAGCAGGGATAGGGAAAAAAGCAGAGAGAGATAAAAAAGTAGGGAAAATTAAAAAAGCAAGGATAGATAAAAAAGCAAGAATAGGTAGTTCAGCCCCACAACAGACTTACAACACTGACAATAATGAGAAGTCTTCCCAAAACAAGACTGATGTGTCATTTGAGGACAAGTCCACTTTACAGGTGGAAGTTGAAGTGGAACATGGAACGGAACCCCGCCCACAAGAAACCACTAAAACAGATTGTGGGAAAGTTCCACCTCTTCAGATAAAAAAGGTCTCCTCACCTGGCAAACATAAAAGCTCAAAGCCATCGTTTTTAATTCAGCAAGTTAGTCCTACACCTGAAAAGAAAGAGGATGCCATTCAAGATTTAAGTGGACTTTCTGAGGATAAAACATCTAGTGTAGATACACATGTCATGCCAACAACTAGACTACGGAGAAGAGCATCCAACTCTGCTGTACCACAAACAAAGTGTGATAGTCATAAGCAATTGACGCCATCAAAACGGAGGCTTAGAAAAAGTCCAGAGACTAAAGCTACTGCACAGGTGCACGTTGAAGATTCTGCCCAGGTATTGCCTGACGATACCACCCCACGTGTCCTTCCTGAAGACTCCTCGCAGTTAACCAATACAAACTCCTCTCAAGTTCCTGATAAAGATGCCTCCGAGATTTCTGACGATTCCTCGCTGACGCCTGCTAAAGTTCCTCGAAAGAAGCAGAAAATTGAGGTAGAACCACAGACAAAAGAGGCCAAACCATTGCCCGTGCCTTCCAAACCTAGAAGATTGAGAATGAATCGTTCAGTAAAAAAGAGGTCTGTTCCAAGGAAGAAGTCAGTTCTCTTTCCTGAAACTACTCCGAACACAGAGTTGGCTGCAGCTGAACCTACTGGCACACAATCTGTGGTAAATGAAGACACTTGGCCTGTGGTAAGAGAAGTCATTCGGACAGAAGCGAAAGACTGCACCCAAACAGTGGCAAAAGAGGACACAGTATCAGTGGGAGAGGAGGACCTTCAACCAGTGGTTAAAGAGGAAACAGACATTCTGTTAATAGACAGTCAAGAGTCTTTGGTATCATCAGAACATCAAGCATGTGATCAGAAAAAATCATCATTACAAAGGAGATCCAAACATGGGAAAAAGAGACGGAAAAGTTTGATTGGACAGCGACAGAAACACAAACGGAAGGATAGGACCAGAAATAGAGATGGGAAGTCTGTTTCGGGTAAATTACCTGCAAGTCAGAAGACTCAAAGTGTTGAGACTCGACGTGTTGAGGCGGAGAATGACATTTCCACCCCAGAGGCAGCGTCCACACCGGCCCACAGCTCTAAACTTATTGGAGTACATAAAAAGTACAAAAGAAGAAAGACAGGCCTTCAATTCATTTCCTCTAAAAGACGAAGAGCACAACCTAAAAGCATATCTAAGCTGGTAGGAATAGGGCTTGACAAGAAGTGTTTAAAGCAGGAAGAAACGGACACATTAGTTGATGAAGCACAAGGAGACGTGCTGGATGTCCAACCTAGTGGTAAATCAAAGTTTGTCAAAAACATCAAACACTTCATCATGCCTGTGGTAAGTGCCAGGTCCTCACGCGTGATCAAGACCCCGCAAAGGTTTATGGATGATGCTGGCATGTCCGTTTTGCCTCGAAGAAACTCCCCAAAGAAGGGTCTCCAACTGGGCTTGCAAATACGCCCAGGAAAGAGACGAGATGATGACACTGACAGTGCAATGTCCCCTGTTCTGCCAGGCGAAGATGAGGATGTATTGAGTGACGGTCAATTGGATGTCGATCTGTTTTCAACTCAGGAACTAGATGACAACACTGATGTGACTGACGGCCTATTCTCAGAGAGAAAATGTGGGAAAATTGAAAAGAGGAAGTCTCTTCTGAGGAACCCCAGTTTCAAGTGGCATGTTCCAGGAGAATCTAGCAAGGAGGTATATACACTGGACAAAACCCCTGAGAACAAGTATGAGAATATATTTTTATCTAAACCATTGGATATTCCCTCTGACCCATCTACTGACCCCCAGATTGTTCACAAAAAGAGAAAGTCCTCCAAGTTGAATAAACAAGTGGCTCAACTCAAGATTTACGAAAGACTGAAGAAGGTTCAGTCAGGACTTCCCAGAAGCAGGACGACAACAGAGATGGATAGTGTTAGTAAACCTATTCAGTCCCCCGTTGATTTAGCAGAAGGGCTTGATGATGAGGTGATGAGCATTAGCCTTAGGCAACGGAATACAAACGCAGAGAAGGGCAAATCCAAGCTGAAGATAGAAGACCTTGATGCCCCTGGAGTGGTGAGGAAAGTTTCTGTGTGTGTCAGGACTATGAACTCCAAGTTTCTTGCATTGCAATATGGTGAAGAGGCGGACTTGACGCAGAAAGAGAAGACAAAGGCTACCAAATTGGCCTCGGGTAAGCAAAATAATTCAGAATCATCAGGTTAATTTTCTAGCCGACACAGTATGTACATACATTATTTACACAAACTTGATGGCAAGAACACAAAATGGAACATGGAGTTGGCATGCATGATGACTTTCTATTATTTAATATGTGGAGGTACAGTGATTAGCAGCACTGTCTCCTCACAGCAAGAATAGAAATTTCTGGGTTTGAATCTTAGCCCTGGTCCTTAGTGTGTGTGGAGTATGCATGCTCTTTCCTCCCACAGGCTAAAGACATGCAGGTCAGGTGAATTGGGGACTCAAAATTGCCCAAAGGCATGTGAGCGTGAATGTGTTTAAAGTAGTATTATGGTATGTATGTGTGTAGTATAGTATATGACATTTATATATGAAATGTATATGCTATGGTAGGATGTGTAAAACAGACATGCTTGTGATAAAGGTCTATATAAATCAACTTGACATCTAACAGGAAAGCTGCAGTCAGGACATGAGAAGCGTCCAAGTGTTGAAGCTGACCCTCCTGAGTCTGTGGAGAGGGGAGCCTCACAGAGAGTACGCCTCACTGGTGCAAATAAGAGAATGTTCAACCTCCTCAAGAAAGCCAAGGTCCAGCTCATTAAAATTGACCAGCAGAAACAACTCAAGTCATCCGGGGTAAGGTCATTCTCAGTCACTCAAGTCATTATAGTCTTTCATGTTCATCATTAATTGAATAAGCTTGTCTGTCATACTGGCAAAATGTGACAAACTTTTTATTTATTTATTTTTGACTATTGCATTGTATTGCATTGGTATTTTGCTGAAGCTCATAGTGATGCCTTGTTTTGTCCATAACTCCTTTAGCTTTTATCGGGCCCGCCTGGCCCCAGGTCAAGAGATGTGACCTCTAAGAGAAAGAGGAGGAAACAGAAGGTGCAGCTTGATTCCAATGTCTCAGTCAAGACAGAACCGCCTCAAGTAAGAGTACAAATCGATAAGGCTGAAGGAAAATCAATCAAACTAAAAAATCCTGGTGCTGTCTCTCCGGGATTTACTAATATGTTATGGCGTTTATTTGAAGCACTTAATTATTTGAAAATGATTACCGGTACATGAATGTTTTCCACATTCTTAAAAAATAAAAACTATAGTACCTGTGTTTATACATGTGTAATGATTGTATACTTGCAGTTTTGCCATAGTCAAAAGTCGCAAAGTTTAGGAATTGAAGCCAATCAAATGTAATGCATTGAATGGTGCTAATAATTAATAATGCTAATAATTAATACATTATTATTTGAATCGAATTGAGGCAGTTGTTAATTCCGACTTACTCAAATCAATACCTCAGTCGTTTTTATCTATATGATATATTTTTATTTTTCCATATTATGAAACAACCATAGATTTGTTGTATCTAAGAGGCCATTTACACCTGGCGTTAACATGCGTTTTCTGTGATCAGATTGCAATCAGATTGTGTTTTATCACTTGAAAGTACAGGTGAAAGTACAGGTGTAAACACCCCCAAAACGCATTGAAGAAGGATTGCAATCTGATCGGCCAAACCACCTCCGGAGGTGGTCAGGGATGCATTGTTGCATGCATTGTTGAACACAAGTGTAAATGCAATGTGTCCTCTCAATCTGGATACAGCAACTTTATGCGGATTGAGAAGACAACCATTTCTGCAATCTGATTGCAATCAGATTGCGGAAAATGCATGTTAACGCCAGGTGTAAATGGAATCAGGCTGAAGTGATAAAATACAATCTGATTGCAATCTGATGGCAGAAAATGCATGTTAACGCCAAGTGTAAATGGCCTCTATGTTCTGAATGCTCTCTTTCAGCCGCAGCTTGTCTCCCCCCTGTGCCAGGAGTTCCGTCGAGCAGGAGGCCCACGTATAAAGCATGTGTGCCGTGCTGCAGCTGTGGTCCTGGGACAGCCTCGTGCCGTCGTGCCAGATGACATCCCCAGACTTAGTGCCCTGCCGTTGCATGAAAGAACTGGAATCTCCCCCTCAGCCATTACTAAAGGTAGAATGCGAGCTGAATAGCAATCTTCTCCACTGGATCGAGTGGCTGATAGATCCCCAAATTCATTGTCAACTTCCCATGGCTCCAGTTTGAGCAATCACATTTACAGCCATTTCCCCCCCCATAGTGCCACTGACTTTTGATCCTTTCCATAAAAACACAAAAGTAATGAATGGTGTTTTCTAAGGCTATCGAAGAATAGCCTAGAGCTAATTTCTGATAAAGGCTAGTCAGCAGAGCTCATCGGGCTCTGCTCAGAACTGCTGCCACTCCCCTTGCCTGACACTCATTGGTTTCTGTTGTTAGGTGTTCAAGTTCTTTAGAAAATGATGAATGCAATTTGCCCGGGTCATGCCTTCAGATTAGCCCAGTTTAAAATGACAGAAAGTGACTAACCTACACACAATCCAAAGCAGAAAATGATTGTATTAAGTTACGTGTTCCACTTTGTCAGTGTTCAAACAGTAGCCTGAAGCAATAAATGTAAAGTAGGCGGCTTTCATGGGGGTGGGGGGGGGGGGGGGGGGTGGGGGGCACGATTTAATCTTGGGAAAAGATTTGAAAATTCTCTGAATCAGCTATGGAGTGTTTGCTCTGGGATTGGTGGAGAAACATTACCTGAATCAAATGCTATAGTCAAGTGCTGTATTCAACGGCATATTGTAATTACCAGTTGATGTACATTTATGACCTAAAGTAGTAAATGTGCCTGGGAAAGTGAGAGTTCTCTATGATACCCATCTTGCTGCCTGATATGTTAATCAAATTTAGCTGGTGTGATTTTACTTGGTAGTCTAGTCTGTGAAACGTTTTTTCCAGTCTGTCATAACGAAGACCACCAATTTGTTTGTCTGGGATTGACCCTTTGGAGAAAAACAAATGAGAATTCCCGATGAACGGCAAACCAAAATTTGGTATAAAGAGGATATAAATAGAACTGTCAAAAAATGTTCCCTTGCTTTATTATCTACTGTAGCATTTTTATTAACATGTATCCAATTGATACAGCACAATGATACATTTGAGGCACATCAACATTTTCATTACTTTGTACTATGTGAAGCCAAATGCCACCAAATGATGTGGTGGTACCACCGACTAGAAATGTTAGTGGCACTCTGGCCACCAGTGAAAAAGTTTGGCTCCATGCCAAAATCACACATGATCCTGAAAGATGATGATTAACTCATTGAGTGCCAGCCACTTTTGGAGAACGGACGCTCCCAGTGCCAGAGTTTCAGAGCTTTTTTCAGTGATTTCTCGAGGCCCACAGAATATTGTGTGATATTACTATGTAAACAATGAACACGCAAAAAGAACGATGAGACTCTTTTCTATCATCAGCAAAAACAGGTTTATTGATATCATTTTCCGTTCTTTCGTTATCAGCCGGAGAAGATAGCTTGATTTAACAAAAAAGAGCAGTTTTTTTCTAGAAGCTGAGATAATGGCCCTTTTGTGAAATTAAACATTTCAAACACATCACTGACTCTGAAGTTAATTTTCTGATGTAGTCACACCTCAAAAATAATTTCCTTCAATAAAACAGTGAAGGCCAGGGAATTTTGTTTGGCAGAATAATATTTTTAGCTGCAACCAGCAGCGCTGGCCCCTGCGTGCGCTGCTGGTTGCAGCTTCTTGCTGGTCTTTGCTGCTGGTGGGCATCGGATATTCTGGCTTGCGTTTGCCAACCCTGTCCTGCTGCCTGGGTCTGTCTGGGTCAGTGTTGTGTGCTGCTCTGCAGCACACAACCCGCCCCCCCCCGCCCCGCCTCAACTGCACACTCCTCCTTATGGGAGGTGGCTCTCTGCTGAGTTTGCTCTGCACTGTGAAGGGTGCGCGACCATATATATCTATGTGCGCGACATCCAGCTTTTTTACAGCGTTTCCGCGTGCGTTTGTCACCGGCTCCTATGCTTCCAGTTGAGAATAATAAACAACTCCACGGCTGATCATGCGAATGGGCTGTCGCAGCGGGCATGGAGGAGCTCAATTGTGGGAGCAGATTGGCTGCTGCAGGCGCATCTAACGTTAAAACGCTTCATGCATATCGATGCATACGGATGCGATGCGATTTCCGTTTCCCCAACGACTTATTCTCTGTTTTTCTCTGCCTTTCTGTTAACCTGGAGAGCACTGTCGCCACCTAAGGGTTCTGTAAAATAGGTTATAGACCTCCAATAGCTACAATAGTTGTACCAGAGATGTATCAGGGATTGATCCACGTCCCACCGTCAAAAAACGCAATTGACGACAATCGTCGTCTTTGGCACTCTACGTCAGTATTTGAATTGACGACAGCTGTCGTCATTGGCACTCAATGAGTTAATGAGCTGTCAAAGTAACCGGTAGAGGAGACAAGCTTACTGGCCATAGCCAAAATTGAGCAACATTTAGCTGGTATTATTTATTTAATTCCCCCCTCTTTTTGTATTATCTGTTGATGTTGCAGACATCGGGTCACCCTCAGAGTCGGACAGTCCTGGGCTGTCGGATCAAAAGGTCATCAAGGTCAAGAAGCCGGCTAGTTTTGGGAAAAGGAAGGGACTTGGGCCATTTGGGTACCGCTCTCGGAGGTGTGGAGTTTGCAAAGGCTGCAACCATGAGGATGATTGTGGCGAGTGCATCAACTGCCTTGACAAACCCAAGTTTGGTGGTCCCAATACAAAACGGCAGTGTTGTGTGTAAGTTCACTTTGTCTGGTTTGGTTAATTTATAACAATGGTCTATTTAACAACATTAATTGTAGATGGGCCGGGCACAATATGGATTTTCGATTTATTTACGTTTTCTCCAAAGTGAAAATAAAGTTACTTTTCTTTTTTCATATGAAGGTATAAGCGTTGCGATCAGATTGAAGAGAGGAAAGCACGCCGCCTCAGTGGCAGAACAGTCCCTAAAGGTGATTCCTCACATATGTAACCTTCATATTACCATAATATTGGCTTAACCTCCAGTGTGTCAGCTACATTGCTGTTGTTTTCTCTTTAAGGTCCCTCTAAGCGTAGGAGGTCTTCTCTCAGTGCGGGCCATTCAAGTAATGAGGATGGGAACGAGGGTGCTGCGGATTCACCATCTGGCCTCCAGGGTGACAGTCAGAGTCCTTCTGTAAGGAAACAGCCAAAGCGTGTTGTGAAACCCCGTGTCTACTTTGATCTGGTGGACTACGACTCGGATCTAGACGTCAAAGCTCTCTCAAGCTCAGCCTCTCCAGCCAGAAGAAGGGGCCCTGGACCACGTTTCAGTCAAGGTAGATTAATACTCAGGAACATGGATGATGAGTAGATAGACATTTATTAGTCTTGCAGATACAAGAGGGCGCCACTTGTGTAACTGCTATTCCTTTGATAACTCTCAAATGTGGGTAGGTCAGGTGTGCTGCTTCCTGAAGCACTTGTATTAAAATAATGACATCAACAAAGTGTCAGCTTACCTACCGTAGTTTCATATTCTTACTCTTTGAGAAAATAACCATCTATTTATGTTTTTGTTTTGTTTTTCACATCTATGAAAACCTTTGTTTTTTGTGGGAGTTTCCATTGGGCTTGGTTAAAAAAAAAAATATAAGACCAATCAGCCAAGTGCTTAAGTCTTGTGATGATGATGATGATCCATCCCTGCTTTTTCCCCTCCTCAGACTTTGTGTCACTGGATGGATTCCTGGGAGACATTTCAGATGAGGAGGTCAGACATCGAAGGTCCAGCTCGCACCGTGTGAGCGGCTCTGTGCGTCGTAAAACTGAGAAGGTAATTATGACTTTGAATAGCGGCAAGGCCTCGGTTCAGCCTATTCAACGTGCGTTTGTGGCAATTGTCATCAATTCAATTCAATTCAATTAATTTTGTTTATACCAGTCGTGTTACCAAAAGTCTTGTTTGCCAGTCTGGTGCAACATAATCATAATAAAATACAATAAAACACAGAGCGAACACTGACACAGTAAGAGACACACTTTCAAGACAGTTTTAGACAAAAATATAAAAACAAAATAAGTAAATAAAAAAAAGAATAGAAAAGAGTTAGAATTAAATCCATGTATAAGGAGTGCAAGTGGTCATTGGTAGAATTATGTCATGGGTAATATTCCATATTCATCATGAAAAGTATTGCACACTGTGCCATTAAAGATTCCCATTGCACAACCCATGCCCATAGTCAGGCTTAGTAATCAGTGTGTGGGGTGGGTGGGGGTCAATAGCTTAGTAATCAGTGTGTGGGGTGGGTGGGGGTCAATAGCTTAGTAATCAGTGTGTGGGGTGGGTGGGGGTCAATAGCTTAGTAATCAGTAGCCACTTTCACAGAGAGATTGCGCAATATTGCCGTTCAGAAGGCCCGCAAAGCCGGCAGCCTTACCACAGAAATTGTTTGCACACTAGGGATGGGAATTTCATGCATTTTCCTTAACCGTTAGTTGTGCACCTTAACAATCAGTTAAGGTGCATATGAAGAAAAATCTTCATGTTCCACCTGCATTATTACGAGAGGACGTACTGCAGATGCATGAATATATCCTGGGGAGTTGAAGATAATTTTGAGGTGCATAAAGCAGGATGAATTTCTCTGTGGGCACCTATTGCAAGAGAGATTATTATTATATCCGAGGAGTCTAACGCACAACAGGCGAGACAGACTGCAGATATGCTTTGGTTATCTTATTTCTGATAGAACTTCAATCTGGTTTTGCCTCAGTCCTGCTGTAATTATGCCTCCGCCGACGATAGCCAGGCCGGAGGCATTATGGATCCGGGTTGTCCGTCCGTCAGATGTTCGTTAACGCCATATCTGAGGAACGCCTTGACGGGATTTCATCAAATTTGCGTCAAACATCGGCTTAGACTCAAGGATGATCTGATTAGATTTTGGTGGTCAAAGGTCAATGGTCAAGGTCACTGTGACCTCTCGAACGCCATATTTCAAGCTTGTTAACGCGATATCTCAGGAATGCCTTGACGGAATTTCATCAAATTTGCCTCAAACATCGACTTGGACTCAAGGATGAACTGATTAGATTTTCATGGTTAAAGGTCAAGGTCACTGTGACCTCACGAATGCCATTCCCAAGTTCAACTTGTCTTCTCGTTTTGTTAATGTGTTTTTTTCTGCTTGTAGATGTAAAAATAAAGGCTTTATAATGAAAAAAATCAAGCATTTGTTGTGGTAATGGTTTAATGGGGCACAGACTGTCAAACAGCGCATTTTAATCTTCTCGGTTAACCGACCAATTGTTGGCTAATGAGGGTCGGTTGTCGGTCAAGAAGAATTATGATTTTCGACATCCCTATGTAGTAGTACTGACTATAGATGACTGCAGTGGCTGGCTGTATCAAACAAAACAGTGTGCTGAAAAACATCAATGTTGACAATTTTGTATGAAGCCCTATCATTTTACTTCCAAGGGAGTGCCGTTTTCTAGACTGCAGGACATGCAGGCTGAGAGACGGTCTCAGTCTTTCATATGCCTTTTTTGCAAAATCCGGGTCATGCTGTCTTTTTCAGGAGTGGGCTCCCAATTTCCCTATAGGAAAATTCAGCCATTCAAGTCACACCAACGGGGGAAAAAATCCTGCACTGTGTAGGCATGGGTCGGTGTGGAAATTTTTAAATCGGTTTGATATTGCTCTTCAAACCGAATCTAACCGGTATACCGCATTTTACCACTATAGGTGTCGCACTTTGAGCAGTGCTTCCCCAGTTTAGGCGATAAATGACTAGTGTGACTCCAGTCCAATTGGTGGCGATAATGCACCTCTAAACTGGTTTGCCAACCACCAATAACTAAAAAAGAAGAAGAAGAACGAGTGTTTTGTTTATTAAATGACCATCTGCGAGATATAGTGTAATGAATTAATTATCATACTTGCCCCCATGTCCGTCAGCGCGAAGTTATGGCCCTCTGAGATCAAAATTTTAACCGTGTTTTTCTCAGTTTGTTTGTTGTTCTCACTTTAGAGCAGCGATCCTCAAAGTCCGGACTCCGGTCCGCATCCGGACCCAGACGCCATCCTATCCGGACCGAGCCCTATAACCTACAAATCACTGAATAGTTACATTTTCACGGAGCATTTCTATTTTAACCGGCACATGCTTTTCTAGCCTTTACGGTACTGGTTTATCTGTCAGGAAGCTCACAGACCAATGCATGCGCTGTAAATCATCACACGTGATGCTACTCAGCCAATCAACAAGCGAATCGATTCTGCCTGCTGCTGCTGCGACATGCTGCTGCGGGAGAGTTGACACACGGACGTAGGAGAGGCGAGACTCGGAGAAATGCGAGAGAAGTATTTCACATCGCGTGCTCAAAAGAAACGAGTAGACCGCGAAAACAAAGCTTTAGTTTTAATCCAGAGCAGGCAGACTCATGTTCATTCATTGGTCTGACGAGCAGTTCAAAACCAGTATGTCTCGTGAAGTGTGATGCGATCCTGACCAGCTGTCTATGGAAGCGCCACACATGAGCACACACACACTCAAATCCAGGGCGCACACACATTCACTGCCCAACGGCATGCAAAGTTTGCATTGCGAGCGACCGATAGATAGAAAGACAGACAGGCAGGCAGGCAGGCAGGCAGGCACAGACAAACAGAGTGGGAGCTCACTTCTATCAAGAGAAAAGGAGGTTTGTTGGCTGAGAGCCTGACTGATAAAATGTGAAATGGAGTTAAGAAAAGGAAGAAAAGGGGGAACTTATTTTTCTAAAATTAAAGCACTTTATTTTAAGATGCAAATTTTCCCAAAGCACTCTGTTGTGTTATTTCTAAATGCAGCCATTATTTTACTTGAAATGAGAAAAGAACATGTATTTATTATTAGTATAGGCTACCGGTAGTTATTTATAATTAATCCAGTTAAATATGAAAACTGTAAATAAACATTATTGATGTTTATTTTGATTTAACAGTCAGTCATTGACTACATACAGACGTTGTACCATTAGGCTACTGCAATCATTGAAGTACCGTAAATTCCGGACTATAAGCCGCGGCTTTTTTCCCGTTTTTTGGCCCCTGCGGCTTATATAACGGTGCGTCTTATCTATGGATTTTTTCAGAAAAAAAAAAAAAAAATACAAATAAAATCTCTCTTTTTTAGCACTCTTTCTAACTATAAATCCACTTCTGTTTTAATTTCCTCTCTTGCCCTCTTTTCACCACACCGCGGACACTGTGTGCACTGTAAAAATAAACAACGGTGGTGTTGTGTTATGTTGTTTTGTTGAAATGTTACGGTAATACGGTAAATGGGAGCTTCCTCAAACAGCCATCTCTTTCCCGACAATCCCCTCTGTGCGTGACCACTTACATATGGTAATTACGGTAAGCAAACGGCCACTCGGCCATCAACTCCCTCCCCCGACTACCAGGAGAAAATCACAAACTTCGGCGAATTCACACAAAGGAAGATCAAGGAATATTCACAACAAGACGAGCAGTAGAAGCAACACTCTCACTTACCATGGGGAAGGTACGCAGAAATTCACACGACGCAGCTTTCAAGTTGAAAGCAGTCAATCTCGCATTAAAAGAGGGAAACAGAGCAGCCGCGCGTAACCTGGGCATCGATGAGTCAATGGTGAGGCGTTGGACGGTGCAGCAGGAGGACAAACACAAAGGAAGATCACGGAATATTATAGGAGTGTGAAAACATGCACAATCACCAACGGGTTCCAAAACGCTGGACTGCTGCGGGATGAAGAGGATGACGCCGCCACAGCTGGCGCTGAGGGCCGTCAGAGGCTTCAGAGGCTGTTCGATGCCGACAGTGATGAAGAGGAGTTCGTTGGTTTTGAGTGACAATGAAGGAGAGAGGAGAGTGGTTGACGAAGCCACCCTGAACCTGTTCGTTTCCGACACTGAAGATGAGGACTTTGGTGGTTTCAGTACGCAGGAAGAAGAGGAAGACGAGGATTAGTGACTTGACTTCTCTGGTTACAGGTTTGCTGCACATATAGCCTATTGTTGTGTGATTTTGTCTGGGGATTAGTGACCTGACTTTTGTTTTGTTTTGTTGAAATGTTAATAAATGGGAGCTTCCCCAAACAGCCATCTCTTTCCCGACATTCCTCTCTGTGCACGAACCCTTTCATATGGTAATTAAACATCAAAACACCCGCGGCTTATAGACCGGTGCGGCTTATAGAAGAAAAAAATAGTCAATTTTGGTCCCGCGGCTTATAGACCGGTGCGTCTTATAGTCCGGAATTTACGGTAGCCTAAGTTCAATGGCACTGAATCATAACGCAAGCTCAATGTTCCGGACCTTTGCTTGAGGACATTTTCTCTATCTGGACCTCTTAGAATTTTAATTGAGTGCCCCTGCTTTAGAGAAATAGCCTACTTTTAACTACCGGTAGTGCTGCACGATTGATCCAATCGCAATCGCGATGTCAGCACGTGCGATTACATAACCGCAAAAGTGTGCGATTATTATTATTTTTTCACATCTTTTTGAGTGTGTGTGTGTATGAGAGCCTCCTCTAAACTAACGTTACACGCGACGCAGCAAACACACGTTTCTCTGCCATCACACTGGGCATCAACACTAGTGGGAGACTTCTCCCATGCACTCCTGCAAATAAGTAATGTTATGTGCAGCAAGGTTACATATTATCTTACCGAGAGGGAGAGAGAGAACATCCATGATCGCTAACAGCAAGCTATGCTAATAACTAGCTAGCCGTTCAGAAACGCATGTAAACAGCCGTGTGATGAGTGAGAACGTCAGTAAAATAAGGAGAGAGCTGCAGGTGCTTATGCAGAACTAGTGCACAGTGGGGATGACCCGCTGTGATGAAGAATATAACGAGATTAACCAGGTTGATAGCAGCAAAACACTGTTGCAGCTGCCGCACTGGCAGCAGCACCTCCAGGCTAGCTAACTAGCCTGTCACATGATGCCTTCACGGTCCCTCGATAAAGTCTGCAGATGCACGTTACCTCACCTCTCTCTCAAGAAGCGTCACGTGAGTGTGGCGTTTAAGGCCAACTGTCGCTACAAAAGAAATAAACGGAGTGTATCATTGTATTACTGGACTGACATGTAACTAACTTTGCAACTTTGCTGAGCCATCTTCTATGTGCTGTAACACAGTGCAGTTTCTGTTTGTCTGGTGTTTCTTTTTTACATGTTTGGGACAGGCAAATGTCTCAAAATGTTTTATTTTTTTGTCAAGATAATTTTATTTCAAATTGTTTAATTTTTTTTGTTTTAATATATTTTAAATTGTAACATATTTCATGTATTTTAGTCTGTGATATGTGAACCCGTGGTATTTGTGTCCAAGGTTATCATACCGTCAAATACTCATGCCCGCACATCCCTAGATACCATTTGTTTATTATATCGCAATCACAATCGCAAATCGCAATATTGTCCACCTTTCCCCCAAATCGTGCAGCACTAATTTTAACCTGGTGGATTATATTTATTGGTTGATCATCAGAGGCAGGGATTTAAGACTCCTTTAAGACGACTGTGTTTCAAATTTTGGGTAGTTCACAACCTACAGTGTGATTCTCAAACGCAGCCAGCTAGCGTGCCAGGTTGTTTTCGGCCATAATCACATCTTTTTTTACCCTTTGCACTCACGTTTGTTTCTGCATGAAGCGTGTACCAGACTAAAGGGGGTTTATTGCTGCCTAGTGCCTACATTCAAAGTCATGGGTCTCTCTTTCTCTCAGGGTCCTTTGGAGGAGACTCCTCCTAGTGTCCTGGCTGCCTTGGCTCATGGGTTTGAGCAGAGAGAAACGGAGTCTTCTGAACCTACTCACAAGATCAGAGTAGACTTCAAGGTTGGATACTATTTACATTACATTGTTACTATATTGTTATATTGAGTTCTTGTCCCACATAGTTCAGTGGGTACAACTTGAAAATGACACTGTCAGGCTTATGGGTTCAATTCTGACCTACACGGTGCCACCTTTTCTCAAAATGTAAATGGTGGTACTGTAATGGCCAAGCTAGGCTTCCGTACAACCCCCGCCCCTCCTCCTACTACTGTTATTTACTGTACCTCAGTGACAGGCAGCACAAGCTAGCGGGCCACCTAGTTCACTCATGTTTTTTCCAAGTACATTAATAACATGCCAGACAATCAACAGTGTTGTTGAGATAGCAAATGGGCATCTTTAACTGTGATTGGGGGGCACGGTGGCGCAGTGGTAAGCCCTGTCGCCTCACAGCTAGAAGGTCCTGGGTTCGATTCCCACCTGGGACACTGTGAGCGCTGAAGGAGTGCGTGCCCGTCCGCATGTCCTCGAGTGCCCACCGGCCGGGTAGGGTCGTCAAAAGGGCCTTTCTGTGTGGAGTTTGCATGTTCTCCCCGTGATCCCTGGGGGTTTCCCTCATATAGGAACCCCACACCAAAACATGCAATATCCTGGTTGCTGATGTGGTGCCTCCTCTGGTCGTTAGGGGCGCCTGTTCAGAGGGAGGGGAACTCGTTGGAATAGCGTGATTCTCCCACGTGCTATGTCCTACCGGTGAAGCTTCCCCTGTCAGGTGAAAAGAAGCAGCTGGCTATACTGCCCATGTCTCGGAGGAAGCATGGAGCCAGTTTCGGCTCTCCCCAGATCGGCAGAGGGTGGAGCAGCAACCGGGATAAATAAATTCAAATTAGCACTAATGGGGGATAAAAATGGGATACAAAATCTGGGAAAAAATATTGAAAAGAAAAATAAATCTTTAACTGTGATTGTTTATGAACTTTTACAAATAAAATATGCTTGCATAAGAGTCATTGATTGGTCTGTCATGCTACATAGGTGCAGCTAAGGTATCTCCCAACATTTAATAAAATTCCCCTAGAAATTATCCAAAATGCCCCCGAAATATATTTCACAGGGGCAAAAATGGCCCTCGTTTAAAAAAGTTAATTTCCTACCCTGGTACCTATCCACATTTTATTCAACATACTCTGTAACAAATGCTAATCAATTTTTTGTACAATATTATTTGTTCTACAGAATGTATATTAATCTCATATGTCCATAATTCCAAATATCAAGCATGGAAAATTGTAGGTATTGTTAATAGATCACTTAACATAACATCATCATGATTTGTCCACTAGAGGTCAGTGTTTATTTATTTTTATTGTAAAAACAATATGACTTTTCTAGTTGACCTGGGCTCTGTGTCCTTAACTGATCTTAATCTGAGAACAAATTCTTTAGCTGTATAACAATCTTTGACTTGACCTTAAAGCAACAGTTCAACCAAAACAAAAAAATTGATCACTATGTACTCTCCTCCATTGAAATTCCATTGGCGTTTGTATATACAGTATTTAGTAGGTATTGGTCAGCAGGCAAAATGTGATAACTTGTGTGAGCAGTCTTTTCTCAGCTGTTGTTTGTGCTGGTGCGTGGTGTCTTGTTTGCAGGAGGACTGTACTCCGGAGAACGTCTGGAATATGGGTGGCCTAAGTATATTGACCTCTGTGCCCCTCATACCGCCTTGTGTCTGCCTTCTCTGTGCCAGTAAAGGTCAACATGAGGTAACTTAGCCCTGTCACCCCTGAGATAGTTTGTTGTTTTTGCCTTTCCCACCACCTTAAATATTTTTTTACTGTTGTGAATAGTAAGGTCTTTTGTAATTTTGTTGCGGAATGAAATCTGACCCAGGCTAAGGACTAAGGCAGTGCAGCACAAAAATATTCCCAAATGCAGCAATATTATCCCCTATCATCATATTTTTCACAGTAAAGGAGAGCAGTGTAGTACCAGTATTGCAAAAAAATAGGGATAACTGGGCTGGTATAATAAGGGTGCTTTCTCACTGGGAACGATTGCTTTCGTTCTGTTCCGCACACGGGCATGATTTCCCCCCACCTCCCCTCCCACGCTGGTCAGCTTTCACATTTCACAAAATGTATTCCGTGCTCGGGAATGGAACACTTGCAGAGTACACTTGTGTCATCAACTACGCCTGGAGTGTATCCTTGCCCGTGTGTTGGCGAGATGTCGTTCGGCACGGTTGCCGTTCACATTCGCAAGTGTTCCGTCGCCCGGCACGCCAAAGCGTTCCCCAGACCACCTTTTCAAGTGGACCATGTCACGGTTCCCCGTTCCACGCCCGGTCACGGAATGGAACGCGACGTTCACACTCATCAAACGTTCCAGAACTGGAGTCAATTTGTGCTCGGGAACGGTACCGGGGCGCCAGTGTGAAAGCACCCTGAGAGACAAAATCTGTTAATAAAATAAATCAAAGAAATGTAACAAAACATTGCACTAAACAGAAAGTTAATTCTAGAGCTGGGTATCGCCACGGCACTGGTTTACGAATTTGATACGATTCTGATACACAAGGCAGTGTTTCCCCTACCATTCAACGTAACCGAGAATGGCCCTGCCAGGCCAGAAAAAAAAAGATTTTTTTTTTTCTTTTCTTTTTGCAATGATTTTTTGCAATGATCCCACTGCTCTCCCCAAAATTTCAAGAAACCTTTATGGCATATTATTACAATACAACAATACTGGTGTTGACAGTAATAGAAGATGCCAAATCATTCAAAAAAATAAGCATTTTGCTTTTAGGAGCATCGTGCCAGCATCGCATCTCATAATAGTATGATGATACTTGGGATGCCATTGCGAACATAAATGCGAACAGGTTAGCTAAAGGTTTAGCGTCGCCAGCGAGGGCCCCCACCGTTGACTTGAGGTCAAGGTACGTTTCGAAATCCCTCCAGGCCTGAAATTTTTTCTAGGGGAAACACTGCAAGGTCCTGATTCAATTTCCGATTCGATATGATTTGATATTTCAGTTACAATACCAATTTTGGTTGGATATGAAATTGATTCTCAAAGAAATGATAATCCCCAACATAAATTGGAGCTCGGGCTCTGTGTGTCTGTCCCACTGTGATTGTCCCACTGTGACATCATCCGTGATGTCATGAATCCCACTGTGACATCATCCATGATGTCATAAATCCCACTGTGACATCATCAGTGATGTCATAAATCCTACTGTGACATCATCCGTGATGTCATAAATCCCACTGACATCATCAGTGATGTCATAAATCCCTGATCCCACTGTGACATCATCAGTGATGTCATAAATCCCACTGATGCCATCATCAGTGATGTCATAAATCTGACATCATCAGTGATGCTGGTCTCATTGGCCGCACAGCAGCCGAGTTGCAGGCAAGGCCGCGCAGTGGGCGAGCTGCAGGACGGGCGAGGCCTAGGAATCGATCCTAGTTATATTAAAAGATCCATATTGAGATTTATGAATTGATATCAGTTCCTTCAAATGAATATCGATTCAATATTGATTTTTTTAAACCCAGCCCTAGTTAATTCCTCCATGAACACTAGTGTTATGACAATTCATGTTATAACACTTTGATTTATGATATTGTGCAAATTACATGTTGTCTGTAGAACATAACCCATGTCCGAATGCCAAATAAAAATCTCTTATGATTGTGTACCTCTCTAGCCTCTCTGGCTCTTCTGGAAGAAACGGTATAGACAGATCTAAACCTACAGGATACAGTGGGAGGAGCTTTTACATACTTTTTTGAGCCGTTTCATATCAGCCTAAAGCTACGATTGATTTTGAACCTAATTGTACATAATAAAGGCATGCTTATTGGGAACCCTTTTCACAGATGCTGTATTGCCAAGTTTGCTGTGAACCCTTCCACCGGTTTTGCCTTGAGCCGGCGGAGCGCCCCTCTGAGGACAACAAGGAAAACTGGTGCTGTCGCCGCTGCAAGTTTTGTCATGTGTGCGGCAGGAAAAACAAGCACTCAAAGGTACACACTGTTTTTTTTACACTATGGTTTTACATGGTCATGGACATTATCCCACCAACACAACCCCCCTCCCTCCAGTATACATCACTTAAAGCCCCCCTCCAGTCACTATTTCCCTGCCTGTTTCACCATTGATTTAAGTTTAAACTTAAACGGTGCCGCATTTCATGCAATTTGGACTTATGCATAGTCATAGTGCCACCTACTGGCAACACAAAAAGTGGTTTATCTCGAGAACCATTCGTCCGATCGTTCTTCAAACTTGGCAGGTGCGTTGCTGGGAACCCGAGAAATTGCAGTGGTAAACTTTGTGCAATTCAACCAATAAGATCACAGCGTTCACGTATCTCGAAGACTGTCTGTCTGATCGACTTCTGTATGTCTGTCCTTCGCGTATCTCAAGAACCGTCAGATCGACTTCAAACTTGGGGAGTGCACTTAGGGGGACCTGACTGAATGCAATGCGCGGGGGGGGGGGGGGGCACGGGGCCCATGGGGTGGTGCATGGGGGAATGGGCATTGCACTAGTATCTTAAAAATGACAAAATACACTGGAGTGGGGCTTTAAGGACTTACTGGACATTTTACATGGACTCCACTATATGTCACTTTAAATGTCTTTTGCTTTGCACTTATTCATTTATAATTTGAAGATTGTCCATATTTTGCTATTGCTGTGATCGCTGCGCTGCATTCTGCACAAAGACAAATTCCTCGTTTGTAACATGTTTACTCACTGTGGCTATTAAAATAATGAATGTTGAATCCCACTTCTCAGTAGTAATAGAGAGCCAAAGTGAAACCTGCTTTCTCCCTGTACCAGCGCTGCAAAAAATATGGATGGCGGTGGACGGAGAATAAGGTTATTTTTTTTATCCCGTTTGAATTGTGCCAGGGGGTGCCAATGCTAATTTTGTCAATTTAAAACGTAACTTTGCATGTCAAGAAAGTCGCAGTTTGTCACCAAACTGTTGCACTAGAAGTTATAAATCAGAAAGACTACATACACTAAGTGACGTCACTTTCTCTACCGGCAAAGCTGAAGACCGGCGACATGCCACGAGCTTCCACAAGCTATGTAGTTTTGGTTTATACTAAACTAAACGTTTCAGTTTGATGACAAACTGTGACTTTCTTCACATGCAAAGTTATGTTTTAAATGGACAGAATTAGCATTGGCACCCCGTGGCACAATTCAAACGGGATCACAAAAGTAACGTTATTCTCCGTCCACCGCCATTCATATTTTTCGCAGCGCTGGTACAGGGAGAAAGCAGGAAGTGACGTTTGACTTTGGCTCTCTATGTGGTTCAGTCACTAAGCTATGTGTTTCATCTCTCCCCCAGCCTTTGTTGGAGTGTGAGCGCTGCCAGAACTGTTATCATACTTCCTGTTTGGGACCCAACTATCCCAAACAAAACAAGAAGAGGAAGGCCTGGGTAGGTTCAAATGGGTCAAAAGACCACGGTGTAGAAGTTCACTTTAGACATGTTGAGTCAGTTTGCAATACAATGATTGTGTTGCTGATGGTGTCCATGCAGGTGTGTATGACATGCATCCGGTGTAAAAGTTGTGGAGTCACACCAGGCAAGAGTTGGGACACTGACTGGAACCACGATAAAGGACTGTGTCCAGACTGTTCAAACCTCTATGACCAGGGTGAGGAGAGTACTGACCATGACAGTGCATTTGAGTTTCCTTCTGTGAGTCATTGACTCCTGCATTATCTAACATTACAGTTCTATATCGATGCTGATTTTCTCTTGCTGGCTTGTCCCTTTATCTCGCTCTCATAAGGTAACTACTGTCCAATCTGCTTCAAATGCTATGAAGACAATGATTATGACAGTCAGATGATGCAGTGTGGCACCTGTAACCACTGGGTGCATGCCAAGTGTGAGGATCTAACAGGTAATTGTTTTTGTTTTTGATTTTTTGGTTGTGAGTATTTTAATACTTAATAGTATACTTCAATACTAGGGATGTTCATTTTGAACAATTTCCATAATCGAAAATCGGGAAAATTAACGATCAATTATCGATAGCGTATTAATATTAATTATAATATATATATCGTCGCTGTTGTGCCAGGACCTCCAATGTCCCTTTTTTACTTTTTGTCATAAATCAGTGCCATTGGTCACCCTTCACGTCTCTGTGTGCTTTTTAACAAATGCAACCAATGGAAAAGCATTAAAACGAGCTTGTGAGTAAATCTCGTAACGCCATTCGCCTCAATCTGTCAGTCAAACCTCGAAATTCGTCCCCTACCTCCGTCTGTACCCCCCCACGCAGGACAATAAACCCGGAAAAGTCACACGGCAGACGTGCTGTGTAATTCTGATATCGTTTTGACTAATACTGGCTTCCTCTGACGTTAATATATCAATCAAATGTTTTCCAGTTATTCCTAGGCTGCAAACTTGTTTTAACATGCAAATCGGAGTGTTTTCGGACGAGAATAAAGTAACGTTAACGCTACGTTATGTCAGACTATTTCTCACCCCATGCGAAAGCCCCCGCCTCGGCCATGAGAGGCGAGGGGCAATGCTGTTGCTCCTGCGCGCGCCCCCGCGGCCCGGAGCTTGGGGCTCGTGCATGAACATACGACTCTCTCCCGCCTGACTGGCCGGGAGAAAGTGCTTCCAAGTCGGACTGATAATATAAACATCATCATTTGAGCTTATCCAGGTAAGATATTAATAAAGTAATGACACATTCAGCGGGAAACTAACTATAATTAACTCATTGAGTGCCAGCCACTTTTGGAGAACGGACGCTCCCAGTGCCAGAGTTTCAGAGCGTTTTCAGTGATTTCTCGAGGCCCACAGAATATTGTGTGATATTACTATGTAAACACCGAACACAGACAAAGAACGATGAGACTCTCTTCTATCATCTGCAAAAAAAAGTTTATTGATACTATTTTCCGTTCTTTAGTTATGAGCCGGAGAAGATAGGTTGTTTTGAGCAAAAAGACACGTTTCAAATTAGAAGCTGAGTTATTCCGCCTTTTGTGAAATGAAGCATTTCAAGCACATTCACTGAGTCTGAAGCTAATATTTTCTGATGTAGTGACGTGGTGTAGTTGTGGGGTGCCCTGCGTGCCCCACCCCCCTCTCCCCCCCTCAGCTGCAAACTCCTCCCCACACTAACACACAGCCTAACACGCACCCAGTCTATTTTCGGAGCGCTCCGTTTTTGTGCGCCGGCTCCCAGCGCGACACGGAAATGCCAAACCGGACTGCAGGGAAAGGTTTGGCCCTTTGGCGTCGGGTGCTGCCTTTCTGGCGGCTAATCGTGTGGAGAAACTATGCAGACAGACAGACAGAGGCAGAGGGGCTCAGTTGTGGGCGCGGATTGACTGCTGTTCGCAGCCAACGTCAGCTGCAGACAGAGCAATCTATATGGCTCTGGCTGCAGCATGAGCGGTTTCTCTTTCATCACGGGGCTTTTTCCTGCTGTTTTCCGGACCTTTCTCTAATCTGGAGAGCACTGTCGCCACCTAATGAGTCCGTAAAATAGGTTATACACCTTCAATAGCTACAATATTTGTACAGGAGATGCCTGAGGCTTTGATCCACATCCCACCATCAAAAAACGCAATTGACGAACATACTCCTCCTTGGCACTCTACGTTAGTATCTGAATTGACGAACATACTTGTCCTTGGCACTCAATGAGTTAAGACGAGCAACTTTGACAACGTTTGGTTCAGTATTTTAAGAGCAAACAGGTTTTTTTTTACTTCCTGAAAAGTTGCTGTTTTGGAGATTTGAGGTCCTGGAACGACAGCGACGATATATATATATATACTGTATATATAGAGAGATTTTTTTTTAAAACTCTGGTCTGGTAATAACGTTGCGTGTTCTTGGCCAGCTATAATGGCGATGCCGCTGTGTAGTAAGAATGTCAGACACTAGCGCTGTGGCCAGGTAAACAAACATGTTACATGTCAGGTTACATGATGTAAGGCAATCGGTGTCTTCCAGCTTAGCTGACAGCACAAGAGTCAAATCAACAGGCCTGAGCCTCACTGAGGTCCGCAGACCGCTGGATGCGTTTGTTTGTGTCCCCGGCGCATGCCGGTGTGAATTCCCCATGTTTAAAACAGTTTTGTTGGCACAAAGGCCCGTGCCCAGCCAGAAAACTAGAGACTATATGAAGCTCCACCTCACATTAGTCGGCTGTGCAATGGAGTGGGGCGAGGAGGAACGAATTCCACCCAAACCTAGTCCAAAAAAAAAAAAAATAATAATAATAATCAATCAAAATTCCACATGATCGAATCAATTCCTTAACGATCAATTATCGATCTTCGATAATTGATGAACATCCCTATTCAATACACAATATTACTGTGTAGATACTTGATGAAAATCGCTAAAACCTAAAGTACTCCAAATTATACAAACATAATGCATAAGTAAGTACTCAAAAACGTATTCAGGCACCTGACATAACTAGTGCCGAGTGATGTGCCATTTCCCACTCTACAGTTCACTAAGCCTTCTCTCATGTCAAATAATTTCAGATGACCTGTATGAGATACTATCCAGCTTGCCAGAGAGTGTGGTGTACTCATGTCGGCCGTGCAGTCTGACCCAGCCCAGTGCCTGGAGAGAGCTGCTCTATATTGAGCTCAGGGCGGGGGTGGAGAAGGTGCTGGCTTGCTTGCTTTCATCTACCCTCACCCAGCACCTTGTTACATGCTCTAAGGTAGGAGAATCTGCCTCGTTTTTGTGAAATGTGGTTCAAATATTTAATTCATGAATAGCATAATAATAATGAATAATTCATTGCTTGGAACACTTCTCGAAATGTGCCATATCATTAGTTCTTGAGCACAATTACTAGAACTTGTTACTATTACCGGTCCTTATCTGACCTATGTTGTACTGCTCTGATGATTGTAAATGTATGAAATCTGTCTTTGTACTGCAGTGTAAGAACATGGTTGACCCTGACAGTGGAATCGAAGGCCAGCCAGCCTGTGACCTGCGAGCTGTGGGCAAGAAGTTTGACAAAGGCCTTTACACTACGTTGGTCAGTCCACAACTTCTCATCTAATATCTGTTTTAGCCGTTTCTTAAACACTGTTCCATCATTGCTAAAAACAAATGTGAAAATGAATTGGTGTTTAATTCCATGGGGCTGTACGGACATTGCGGGAAAATAAGATTCTACTAAGAAATTACACATGCATGCATTCTGGTTTGTAGCGCATATAACCCAAATATTTCCATTTGTCTTTATAGAAAACATTCCATGAGGATGTGGTTCAAGTGGTGCGGAAGAGACTTGAGCAGGAAGAGAATCTTCCAGAGGCAGAGAGACCAACCGCCCTGGCACGCTCTTACTACTTGAAGGTACTAACTCAGGACACAAGATCAACACAAGTCCTTTCTTTGTGCACCACTTAAAGGGGTCATTTGGGATTACTTGATGTGGGCTTGTATGAGGGACGATAGTCAGTTTGCTCCCGGTTTGGAGAAGCAGAGAGTAGACGCACAAGCAAAGCAATGTACTGCTGTGAATGGGGCCAGCAGCAAAACCTATTTGAACCACCTAAAAGAAGGCCCATCTACACAAATCAATATCAGTTTAAGTGTGTATATTTTAACATTTTCAGTGCTTTACCTTGCCGTCAAACAGCCTTTTCCTTTGGTCAGTGTTTCTGTTATCCTGTAATTGCCAGACTTTTACCGTTAAAAAGGAATTGAAGTCCGACAAATCAAAATCTCCCGGTGACCAAGCGCGTGTATTTATATATGTATGTATGTATATATATACCGTATGTATGTATGTATATATACTTGTATATGTATATCATCGCTGTCGCGGCAGGACCTCGAATCTCCACAACAGCAACTTTTCAGGAAGTTAAAAAAACCTGTTTGCTCTTAAAATACTGAACCAAACGTCGTCAAAGTTGGCACATGTCTTAATTATAGTCAGTTTCCCGCTGAATGTGTCATTACATTATTAATATCTTACCTGGATAAGCTCAAATGATGTTGTTTATATTATCAGTCCGACTTGGAAGCACTCTCTCCCGGCCAGTCAGGCGCTGATGGCCACCTCCCCTCTGGTATGCACATGCACGAGCCGCAAGCTCCGTGCCGCGGGGGCACGTGCAGCAGTGCAGCAGTGCTCCCCAGCCTCTAATGGCCGAGGCGAAGGCTTTGGGATGGGGATGAGAACAGTCTGACATAATGTAACGTTAACGTTACTTTATTCTCATCAGAACCCACTCCGATGTGCATGTTAAAACAAGTTTGCAGCCTAGGAATAACTGGAAAACATTTTATTGATCTATTCACATCAGAGGAAGCCAGGATTAAACAAAACGATATCAGAAATATACAGCGCGTCTGCCGTGTGTCTTTTCCGGGTTTAGTCAAGTCAAGTCAACTTTATTTATAGAGCACGTTTACAATGACAAAGCCGACCAAAGTGCTTCACAGATAAAACAATAAATATGGAAGAAAATAACAAGTACAGAATACACTGCTACAGGACAAAGTGCAGTGCAATGTAGCCGATACAAGTAATAAAAACAAATAACGAGGTAGGTTGCCAAGGGGCAAGGCTCAACTCAGGTCGAAGGCCTGGGAGAAAAGGTGCGTTTTGAGCAGGGATTTAAATGCCTCAAGGCTCTGAGCAGATCGAATACGGAGGGGGAGGTTGTTCCAGAGCCTGCTGTGGCGAAGGCTCTATCCCCTCGGGTCTTGAGCCTGGTCCTAGGCACCACCAGGAGCAGCTGGTCGACTGACCTTAGGGCTCTAGATGGGGTATGGTAGTGCAGGAGCTCAGTGAGGTATGGTGGTGCCAACCCATGTAGTGCTTTATAAACATTCAATAATTATTTAAAATCGATGCGGAAGCGGACGGGGAGCCAGTGGAGTGAGGCTAGGATTGGCGTGATGTGGTCTCGCTTCTTGTTGCCCGTTAGGAGACGGGCGGCCGCGTAGTGTCCTGCGTGGGGGGGTACAGACGGAGGTAGGGGATAAATTTCGAGGTTTGACTGACAGATTGAGGGCGAATGGCGTTACGAGACTTAAGCTTCTGGCATACTCTTCGCGCACGGGCTGGAGGCGGGGCTCCACGGAGGGCGCGCGCACTCTGCGCGGGCCAAAACAGAACATAGTGAGTGCTCCAGAAATGGCGGCGATCAGTGCCAGGCAGTCTGAATGAAATTGAATGTAACGTTCCCAATTCTATATATTAAATTCTAAAAAACGACCCTCAACATTTGGGAAGGCTAAGCCACACAACTAGTTTGTTATAATCGAACAGCATGCTTTGAAGGCGACTTTACGACGGTGAGGACTCAATCACAGCAGATATCCGCTGATAGCCTACCACGGAGATCTCACAGGCACAGGCAGCAAAACCTGACGCGCTGATAGAAAAATCTCCATGGACGCGCCGCGCTGCGCTCAGGCCTCGCCCCCCGACACGCCCCGTGCAACGACGTCATAATCACCGCGCGCCCTATGCGCTTGGCTGGGCGCAAAGAGTATGCCAGAAGCTTTACTCACAAGCTCGTTTGAATGCTTTTCCATTGGTTGCATTTGGTAAAACCCACACAGACGTGAAGGCTGACCAATGTCATTGATTCATGACAAAAAATAAAAATCTGAAAAAATTGATATTCGGGGCCCTGCTGCGACAGCGACGATATATAATAAGTTATGTTATATAGCCTACCACCTTATGCGGTGAACAAACAATAGATTTACAATTAGGATGCGCATTGCACACGCTCTGATTGAGTCTGCGCTGCGCCTTGGTCAGCAGCTCTCAATGGTGGACACTGGACAGGCTACCTGCATACTGACATGCTAAGATGAGAGAGAGATGAGACATGAATCAAACCCTCAAAAGTATTTTCTGAAACCAACGTTATTGTCAATGACGATGATAATGTTATTAAAAGCAGACTACAGCTCATTAACGCGCGGTGGTCCAACTCGCTTTCAGAATGGACAATAGGCTAATGAAACATTTTAAATCCAAGTTTGCATGTTCTCCCCGTGTTCATGTGGGTTTCCTCGGGTGCTCCGGTTTCCTCCCACCATCAGACATGTATGTTAGGGTTATTACTCCTGTCAGTGTGTGTGAGCCACTGCCAATTCTAACTGGAGTTCCACAGGGACAGCATTTCAAAATGAGCCATCTGGCTAACACTGCTGCATTTACAGTAATGTTCAGTAATGTGCATTGTCCCCCCCCCCAGGTTAGTTACCTGTGGCCTTCATCTGAGAACTGAAAGCACTTGCTAGTGTTGAGCACTATCTATATCCACGTATTATTTTTATGCCTCCGCCACCGATAGCCAGGCCGGAGGCATTATGGATCCGGGTTGTCCGTCCGTCCGTACGTATGTCCGTCCGTCCGATGTTCGTTAGCGCGATATCTGAGGAACGCCTTGACGGAATTTCATCAAATTTTCCTCAAACATCGACTTAGACTCAAGGATGATCTACCGTAATTAGATTTTGGTGGTCAAAGGCCAAGGTCACTATGACCTCTCGAACGCCATTTTCAACCTCGTTAACGCAATATCTCAGGAATGCCTTGACGGAATTTCATCAAATTTGCCTCAGACATCGCCTTGGACTCGAGCATGAACTGATTAGATTTTGGTGGTCAAAGGCCAACTGTGAATTTGCCTCAAATGGCGATTTGGACTTAAGAATGAACTAATGGCGGAGGTATAAATCCGCGGTGCGGTCGTTCTAGTTTTAGGCGGTGACTCTTGTTTTTCTGACTCATCTTCTCAAGACAACTCCCTGCGAATTACACTGCGGACTCCAAATTGGATGGAATTTGCAGGCTGTTGGCTGTTGATTTGATTTGTAGATCCACAAGTATGTTCCCACCCACACAATCATTTACCCCCCCCAGTTTAATTGAATTTGATTCAATACAATTTGCACACACCCGTTGTCGACTTTGGCAGTTATGGCACATTTCATAGGGGGCTAGCTTGTGGTGGATCCGAGTCTGAGAAACTTGGAAGGGACTCCATGTAACAAGGGGAGAATGTGGGTGTCTAAGAATTCATTATTGTTTTTTCAGCTTCTCGAAGAAGTATTCAATTGGTTCAACAGCCAAGACCCAAAAGTGTGGGACCCTTGCACCAAAGACTTGCCTATGTGAGTAATGGCCTCCAGTGTATCTTGAATGCATTTTACTCTACTACTTTACATTTCACCTTAAATCTACTCTTGTTCAAATGTAAAATGAACCAATCCTGGGGCCGGTTGCACCAACTGGTCTTAACTATGCCTGGTCGTAACTCCTACGTCGGTCTTAGTTAAGACCAGTCTTTAGAGGGGACTTACGCCTGTTGCACCAACAGGGCTTACGTCTGGTCTTAACTACGCCGGTCGTAGCGATGCGCGTCCATGTGAAAGCATGGGAATGCCCACTGGAATGCGGCACGCGACCTGTTTAGAAGAGTGTGCTGACGTCAAATGACGCTCCGCTGATGGGTAATCGGCTGTAATAGTGTGGCTAATGTTAGCGGCTAACTGTTACTTGTCGTTACTTTACATGGCAGTAAAACGCCACTGAATGACCAAATTGATTTAACTTTTAACCATTTCGATTTCCACTTTCCATACGGACCCCCAGCATTGGTTAGTTGTTTATAACGTGGCTATATTTATAACGTTTATAGCGTACTCCGGTTTGCGGTTTATAATTGAGGGCTGAATGCAGCCGAGCTGAGGGGTTGTAGCTATTGCGCAACACACAGGTGAAAACCGTCTATACTGCACCTTACGCCTGCTCTGGACTAGGCGTAATATTTACGACCGGTCTTAGTGAGAAAAAGGCTTACCTTGGTGCAACCGGCGTAGCTGTTAGGTCGTAAAGTTACGACCGACTTAGCTTAAGACCAGTCGTAAGACCAGTTGGTGCAACCGGCCCCTGAGGACAAAGGGGGGGTAGCATCTATCATCATAATCAGTATATAAATGGGAGCTAGGGCTCTGTTTGTTTCTCGGTCTGTCCCACATCAGTGATGTCATAAATGACATCATCAGTGAATTACTCACACACACACATGGCTATAGTTCAGTGATGATGTCACTAATGACATCAGTGACTGATGTGATCAGTGATGTCATACATAGGCATTGTGACATCATCAGCGATGTCATAAATTGAAATTCCCTCACACACGAGGCTATAGTTCAGTGATGATGTCACTGATGAAAGGCTATAGTTCAGTGATGATGTAACTGATGACATCATCAGAAGAGAGGGGGGAGAACCTGAGGGAGAGAGAGAGGCAGACATTGTGCGCGCACCAATAGGGCAGGCAAGGCCGCACAGCAGCCGAGCTCCGAATGCGAGCCGCAGGGCCAGCTCGGCGAGCTGCAGGAATCGAGTGCGCTTATGCCTAGTCTTCTCTATATAAAAGGGAGCTGTGGCTCTGTTTTTCTGTCTGTCCCACTGATGACATCATCAGTGATGTCATAAATTCACTCACACACACACAAAGTAAGTCCCAATGATGATGTCATCAGTGATGTCATACATTTTGACATCATCACTCATCAGGGATGTCAGAGGCATTGTGACATCATCAGTGAAGCACACATACATACACACACACACACGCACACACACAAGAGACACACACACATACACACAAGAGACAGACAGGCACACAAACACACACAAGAGACGGAGACACAATGATGACATCACTCAGTCTGAGTCTCACGAGAGACTGAGGAGGCTCACGAGATTATAAATAATGTTGTAGACTGAGGGAGAGAGAAGAAGGGGAGAAAGAGGAGAGGAAGGAGAGAGAGACTGAGGGAGAGAGAGAGAGGGAGACATTGTGTGCGCGCCAATAGGGCAGGCAAAGCCGCGCAGCGGCCGAGCTGGGAATGCGAGCTGCAGGGCCAGCTCGACGAGCTGCAGGACGGGCGAGCGTAGGAATCGAGCGCACGTAGCGCAAGAGATGGCTAGTGATTTAAAGGTACAATGTGAAAACTGACATGTAGCATAATGATGCATCACATAATTTTGCATACTGTGTTATATGTCTTACTGTCCAGACTACTTTTCTACAAAAGGCATAAGCACTAAATTTAATTAATTAATTAATTATTTAAATTGTGAATATTGAATATTTATGATTGCAACTATATATATATATACAGTATATCGTAAAACTTCCAATAATAGCCCGGGCGTTTATTATGCTAAATTGACTCAGACCCCAGGCGGTTTTAGGAGACCAGGCAGCAATTGGATAGCCTGGTAAACCAGCCCGCCATCACGTGAACTCACATTTTATTTGGTTCTGTGAGACGGTCTGGCCCCAAGGCCTGGGAGGGTGTTAAGCAGAAGCTGCAAAGCGGAAGAGCCAATCAGCGACTGCGCTCAGTGCCCTGTGATTGACAGCGCAAGTTGGCCAATCAGGGTCGGACTGACGTAGTTGATGACGTGAATACAGGCCGACGCTGTAGCAAACATGGCGGCTTCCGAAGTAACTAGCAGTAACGTGAACGTTAGCATAAACACAGCCATAAGTGAAGTTATTGCAGAAACTCAATAACAACAATTAAACAAGAGCAAGAGTATGCGCTTGCTAAGGACTGTGTGAAGAGTTGGGGCCAGAACCAAATGAAATGTGAGTTGGCGTGACGGGCTGGTTTACCAGGCTAGCAATTGGAGGCAGGCGTTTATTTATTTTTTGCATGAAATTGACCCAGCCGATTATTTTTTGGGGTACAGAATTCCTGCTCAGCAAAAACAAAGTATCAAATTGCTTATTTAAAGCAGTGAGATAGTACTTAGTACACACAAGAGGGTAGGTACAGGCCGTTTTGAACATGCCTAGTATTGTACAACGGACTGGAATGAATAAAAACAACTGATAACCTTCATCATCATCATCATCATCCAACCACGTTACGGTATCAGTTCATTGCTCTCCTCTTCTCCCTCTGCCAAACAGCCATACCTATTTTAAACAGTAACATTAGCCTACCGCTCAGCGCTCACACATTCAGTTGTTTGTGTTTCATTGGAAAGAAGTCATAGCGATAGCAACATTATTGTAGAACGCAAGCTAACGTTAGCTACCAAGCTAACGTTAACCAAACAGCACTGCAGCACTAGACAAACAAGCAGACTTACCAAATACGTGAATGCCAAGTTTCCAATACATATCCGGTATAATGGGTATAATCCATACTGCATGTATGATCGCTGTTCCACTGAGATATATATATATATATATATATATATATATATATATATTTAGAACACGGCTCTCTTGAATACTCGATTCTGATTGGTCAATCAACAAGATTCACCGGTCATTATTTCTCGCCATCGACCGCTGCTCTGCCACACCTGGATTAATCAGTTGATAAGAGCCTTTTGTCAGCAAGACACTACTAATTAGGCCAACCAGTTGCAGCTGTGGTGTCTTGTGTTCCAATTATGAATGAAACCGCTTTGTCGTTGAAAACGCTATTAAAAAATCTATTTGAATAACTATTTTTGTCAGATTATTGAATGATTTAGTTGTAGGCCGTGTTCTAAGCAGGATAATGGATAGTGAGCCGGTGATTACTGGAAATAATGACCTTCAGATGAATGATTAAGCCCTCCGCTGCGCGTCGGGCTCAATCATTCATCTGTCGGTCATTATTTCGCCAGTAATCACCGGCTCACTATCCATTATCCCTTACATATATATATATATATATATATATGCTTCATGAAAAAGTACTGACCTGCTCACGTTCTGTCACAGGGGGATGCTATCCCAAGCTGTTCACCCTCCTACAACTGAGCATTTTTATGCCCAGTGGCGGGAGAGGGAGGCACAGCAGTCCAGGGCTCCACTAGGGGTTCTGCAGGAGCACAATGTGCAAAGCTTAAACATCAAGGAAGAAGAGGCGGCCTCCCCAATGTCTGGCGAGCCAACTATTAGGAACAACTTCAAGACCAGCAAGGCTGCCAGACACAAATTCAAAGGTAATGCAGTCAAATTAGGAGAGAAGTCAATAAATTGGGCTACTGCGATTGATTCATTTGGTTCAGTTGCCTTTTATATTGTAGCCTGTTACTGTATTAAGGCCTTGCTTTTATATATTCACATAGGGAAAAGGGGTCGGCTTTCAAAAGCTGATCTGGACACTGGATGGTCCAAGGATGATGAGAGGCAGTGCTGTTTGTGCCAAAAATATGGAGACCTCAAACCTAACGTAAGTAACCGCATTGAACATTAAAGCAGCTATGGGGAACTTTCATTTTGTCTTGATTGCTGTGGCGCCTGTGGAGAAAAGTGGTACCGTTCGCCCCCCGAATGAAAACTGCATTTCCTGAACTCCCGAGGCTCCTCCCATCATCTCCACCGGGCTGTCTGAGCCGCGGCAGGTCAGGCAGGACTTCTCTGAGTCAGCGAGCCGCCCCGCTGTTTTATTCACTGCATAAGGTTGACCTCACTGCTTCACCCGCCGGCCAGAACAAAAAATGACAAGCAGGTTCACAGAGACGTGCAGGATGGACTTGCACCTGGACCCCCGAGCAGGATCCTGGACCCCCGAGCATAGGGCTGCCAACATTCCATCCCAGCAATACGGGACGGTCGGACCAACGGGGGGGGGGGTGGGGGGGGGGGGGCTATGATATAAAAAAGAATTACATTCAACTCTAAAAAATGTGTTATGTTCCACATGAGTGATTGTGGCACACCACACGCTGTCAGATAATATAGCCGCGCCCACCTGAGAGTCTCACACACACTGGGAAACCCTTCGCATGTGTATGTGGTTCTCTCCTACCCCCCCCCCCCCACACACACACACACACACACACACACAGCCCCGCTCTGTGCAGCTGTGCCTGCCCCCTGTCATCAACTGAGCGGCTGCGGCACGCCGGCACCCCCAGGGTCCTAGCGCCCTTCCGGTTATCTCATACAGCACACAAACACACAGGCAAGGAGACAGACAGGTCGCAATATACTGTATATGCCTCTTCCCTTAAAAACGGGACAAGTGGCGTCCCGTACGGGACACGTCTCTTTTGACCCAAATACGGGATGTCCCGGCTAATACGGGACTGTTGGCAACCCTACCCGAGCAGGATGGACTTGCACCTGGACCCCCGAGCAGGATGGACTTGCACCTGGACCCCCGAGCAGGATGGACTTGCACCTGGACCCCCGAGCAGGGGCATAAAAAAAACTATAGAGATCGCCCATCTCCTCGCTGATGGTCTCATTTACTGTTGTAGGTAAGATGTTTCGTAACCAGTTAAGTGTTCCCCGTAGCTGCTTTAACATGAACAAGGGTCTGGGCAATGCCCATTGTAAATAACCAATGTGGAGGTAGGAAACTGCTGTAAATACATACTATGCTTGGTCTCAACGTTTTGCTCTTTGTGTCTACCCCATAGGAAGCAGGCAGGTTGCTATACCTGGGCCAGAATGAGTGGGCCCATATCAACTGCTGTTTGTGGTCAGCTGAGGTGTTTGAAGAGGACAATGGCTCTCTGCTACATGTACACAGTGCTGTCGCTAGGGGGCGCTTGATGGTCAGTTGTTAGTTCACATTATAAATGACTGCCAGTTTGATCATCATCATTCAATCATCTCTAATCTTTAATTTTATGATGATGATTATGAATGTGTTTTTTTTTTTACATGCAAACTACCCACGTGGTGTCTTTATGGCTGAATTCATGGGTTCCCTTTAGTTCTGTCTGTACTTAAATATTATGATTTATCCCCTCTCCCTTCAGCGATGTGAACGTTGCAACCAAACCGGTGCCACAGTGGGTTGCTGCCTCACTTCCTGTCAAAGCAACTATCACTTTATGTGTGCGCGCTCCCGCCAGTGTGTGTTCCAGGATGATAAGAAGGTCTATTGCCACAAACACAGACACCTCATCAGTGGCAAGGTAAATACTGTTCTACCATTTAAGAAGTTTGATTTTTGATCCTGATCAATGCTATACTAATAATAATCAACTTTATTTATATAGCACTTTTCAAAACAGTTACAAAGTGCTTTACAATAAACACAGAACATAACTAAAATGCACAAAGATGAAAACAGAATAAAAGCCATAGAACCAAATGCATTATAAAAGCAAGATAAATGGAAGGTAGAAGCCATAAACAAATCACATTACGAACAGAAATAAAATGAACTAAAATGCCATAAAAATCACAGAAAAACGGTTTTAAACAAGTGGGTTTTTAACAGTGATTTAAAAGACGAGACAGGGTTGGCAGCCCTGATCTCCTCTGCCAAGTTGTTCCAGAGTCTGGGATAGGGATGTTCATCAATAATCGAAAATCGGTAATTGATCGTTAAGGAATTGATTCGATCATGTGGAATTTTTATATATTTTTTTCATCAAATCAAATAGGCCTAAATGTGCTGAAACTACAGTATAAGATTGGTGAGGGCGCAATGGGACTATGAGACAGAGAAAAATAGAACAGAACACCTCTGGGTGGGGCTATGGGCGTGGTCTCACTGGGCTTGCTGCGGTGAGAACAGCAACAGCACATTATTGTCAGCACTCAGCCAGATGAGGAAATGAAGCGAGCGAAGCGAAGTTTTGTGTGTGGGACCATTTCGAGTTAAAAGACGACATTGTTCATTGCAAGAACTGTGATGCCGTTTATAAGTACAACACGGCTAAGACGCCAATAATTCACCACTTGAACAGCGTACACCCGAGCCTGGTTAAGGAGGAAGGCGCCTCGTCCTCGGCCGGCATGCAGGAAAGATCACCCAGGCTGTCTGCAACCTCATCGAGACGGATATGCTGCCCATACGTATCGTTGAGGGTTTTCAACACCTGATCAACGTGATTGAGCGAGCGTATACTATATACTATGCGCTTCCCTCACGGAGCACCATTACCAGGCGGATTGAAAAGCGCTTCATAGCGTTTCGCACATAGGCATTTTGTAAAAAAAATAAATATATATATATATATATTTATTTTGTAATGTATTATTAATATTATCGATAATTGATCGTTAATTTTCCCGATTTTCGATTGTGGAAATTGATTCGAAATGCCCATCCCTAGTCTGGAAGCCCTGACTGCAAAGGCTCTGTCCCCTTTGTGGACCTCAGAACAAGTTATGACGCATCCGATGATCTCCGGGAGCAGGAGGTGGCATAGAGCAATAAAAGCTCGGATAGATATCTTGGGGCAAGGCCTCTCTGGGCTTTGTAAGCAATCAATAAAATCTTAAAATCAACTCTAAAAGCAACACGTAGCCAGTGTAGGGAAACCAGAACCGGTGAAATGTAATCATGTTTCCTGGTCCGAGTTGAGATCCTGGCAGCAGAGTTATGTTATAACTTTTCCTTTGTTCTACAGATGATAAGCGGTCAAGGATTCGAGGTAAACCGGAGGGTGTATGTGGATTTTGAGGGGATCAGTCTCCGCAGAAAGTTCTTGACAGGGCTTGAGCCAGAATCCATCAATGTGATGATTGGTGAGTGCCGTTAGTTTAGTTTGTTGCCTATGTCACTACTTAACATTGACTGACATTAACTTTTATTAGACTGATAATTGGCTTATAGTTCATAATCTAATTTTTACCCTCTTATACAGGCTCTTTGCACATTGACAAGCTAGGTGTGCTCACAGAGCTTTCAGCTGGCAAAGGAAAACTGTTTCCTGTGGGTTTTCAGTAAGTTGCTTTTTTTTTTTTACCACAAAAAACATGTATGGGTATGTTGAATGAGAAGTACAGTTAAAATTGTGTCTTTTTCCCTCTTGAGGTGTTCTCGGTGGTATTGGAGTACAGTTAACCCATTGCACCGGTGCAAATATACATGCACAGTTCGGGAAGTTCGGCCCCTTGTCCCTGAGAAGCCTGTTGAGGAGATGCCTGACCAAGGAGGCAATCACACCATAGTTCACAGCCCCTGTCCCCAACCTGGTGAGTGGTTTGCTGCTAAGGAAATCCAAACATTAGGAATTGTGCCAGCACCGAGTCAACACAGTAAAATTAAGGTTACAGATACTAATACTTATACAAACTTATTTTTCTGTCAGATTCTGAAGCCCAAGAGAATGACACAGCAGAATCCCAAGCCCCAACTGAGCTAACGTTCAACCACCCAGGTCTACCCCCCAAACCTGATCATGGAGCAAAGCCAAAGATTCCCAGTTATCCCCAAACCAGGAGGCCAGCTGGAGGAATGTCCCGGCCTTTGCCATCACCCGGTAAATTAGTAATTAATGATTGCACTCCTTTTTAGAAAAACGTTTGGATTGAATTCTCTTGCAAAGGATACATTGGTTGTCTATTCAGTCAAGAGCACATAAGTCCTAGGATGTTGATCGGCTCTATTTTCTTCTTTTAGGAGTACTTCAGTCAAAACCCCACCACATATTAACCATAAGTGATCTGGAGGAGACTCGAAGGCCTCGTCGCCACAGCCCACACTCACAGACAGCAGTTCTGCGTAGTCACATAGCCCCGCCTCCCCTGGGCCCTCTCACTGGACCGATCACCCTCCGTGCTGGAAAGTCCTCCCTGCCCACTTCCCCTCTCTTCCCACTTGGTGCTACTGACAACCTACTAACCTCTCCGTCACCCCGCCCAGCTGGAGGTAGAAGTGCTTCTTCTGTCCGATGCCCTGGAAATACAATGACCCATTCTACCTCAGCTCTGTTTCCTCATCCTCCATGGCAAGAGAGTGTGGGGAGCTTTCCCTCTTCAAGCATGTCTTTCTCTTCAGCTATACAACATTCACCCAGACCCCGATTAGCATTTGACCTGAGCCAACCAGATTCTGTGGAGGTGCCACACAACTTCTTGGCTTCACCAGAGCCTGAAGATGTTTCTACAACAAATGGTACATCACCCCTAAGGGACTCGGGCCAACAGAAGGACCAAGAATTCTCCTATGGGTCATTCCACAAGGACCCTGACATGGCTCTGGGCTCTGAACTGAAGAGGGAGCTGGAGATTGAAGAGACACTCGTAAATGAAGGAGTGGCAATGGAGTGTGGGGGGCAGATAGTGGTGGAGGGCGATGACCAGGAGGAATTCTGGGGAAGAGCCCGAGAGGTACACAAGAGAAAGTCTCTTGTTACCTCTGTGCCGCGGTCAGCATCTTCGGCCAGGGATGAGTTGGGGAACACATCCTCTGATGATGACATGGAGCACTATTTTGACTTTTCCCGGACAATCGTCAGCTGTCCTGGCTCAAGAGATCATTCCAAGTCTCCATCCTCCCCTTCCTCCCGGCCTATTACTCAGCTGGATGGTGTAGATGATGGTACAGAGAGTGATGCCAGTATAGCTACCAACGAAGATACTCTGAAAATTGGGGGTTCCAGTCAAGCTCAGATACCAGCCAAAAACCTTAATAATAAGCTCCCTGAATCAGAAACTACAAGCCACAAGCGAAATGTTGACGTGCAGAGTCACATCCCTAAAGCATCGTCCACTGATAAGCTCACAGCACCTTCATCAGTTGCCGTCTCAGCTACCAGCCAAGCCCATATGGATAGTTTACTGCAAGATCCGCCTACAGCCCATGCCACCACTCAATCAAACGAGGCTGATATGAGCTTGGTCCCTCTGCAAATGTCCACAGTCCAACAGCAAATCTCTGTAACTCCTTTAGAAGAACACATTTGCCGCCAGGAGACTGCCCATGCTGCTCCCGTTCAAGAAGCTCTGCCTAACTTGATCAATACAACGGTGCCTGAATCCTCATACGCAGAAGAGTTATTCCAGGCTTCCGGTTTAGAATTGGCCTCTGGGACACCCCTTGTCCTGGAAATGTGTGACCCCCCCTCCCCCGGCGCCCGTTTAACCGAGTTGGTTCCTATCCTAGAAGACCCACCCATTGAGGCCCAACAGTCTGAATTCCCTAAACCTCTCTTCTTCGAGCATGACAGCAGCCACTTTGTATCAGCCACTGAGGGATCTACTGTGTACATGAACCACTTAGCAGCTAACACAAAGGAGCCCTCATTGGCAGACTCTGCTGACAGTAATCCGGGCTCCCTGTTGGATCTTCTTCAGCCCTCGTCTCTAATGTCCACAGACCTGCATAACCCTTCTCAAGTGCTTGTGGACTCTTTGCAGATGAATCTCTCATTGCCAGGTTTCAACCAGGCTCCTCTGACAAGTATTACACTTCAGCCAATCACATGCTCACAAGACACAACTTTGCCACTTATGGAGTCTTTTTGTACAAAAATGACTACCCTCAGTCCAGTTGGGGACATGACACAAACGCCAATGAACGTAGGCTCTCAGAATGATCCAATGTTGTCGGCTACATCCAGCACCTGTCACCCGGTAGGAACCTACGGAGCTGTCTCTGTACCAATGTACTCCACACAAGCACAGTCATTAGGTTCTACAGCAATTACCATTGTTTCCTCCTCCCCCTCAATATTCTCTGCTCCTACTGGACTGTCGACACACGGTCCATCTGTTCCGTCATCAGTCCAGACCACCTCGGGCCCTGTGATGTTAAACGGATACAGCGCTTCATCTTTGCAGAAGGAAGCTTCATGTGGTCACACAATCTCCATCAACTTCACTGCACCCAGGCCAGCATTAGAGCACCAACTGCCAATGGTACCCCAGGCTTTACCCGGTCATGCCATCCTTACTGTGAAGGAGGTGGGAGGCCCAAACGTAGACCCGACACCACATGTCCTATTGGTGAACCGCCTCGGCCAGATCTTTGTGAAGAACCCAGAGAGCAACACTTTCCAGCTGCCCACTCCCAATTCCTCCTCCTATAACTGTGTCACTCAGATAGCCAGCCTCTTGCAAAGCAATGCTCTGTCAGCCACACTGGCAGCAGCTGGTCACATGACGGCTCCAGCTCCTGGGCCCAACTTGGCAACAGCAGTTCCTCAGGCGCTAACACCTGTTGTGCAGACTCCAACCACTATCACACAGCTGCTCACTCACAATAGCAATGGAGCAATGGCATCAGTTAATGTCAAGAAGCCAAGAAAAAGTGCAAAAACATCAACAGATGATGCTATTCCAGAGATGAAGAAACCAAAGAAGAAGAAGGAACCCACTGCATCAAAAAAATCCAAGTCAGCCAAGGCTTTAGGGCTTCCTACTCCGAGGACCGAGAGTCCTCCCATGACTCCTGCTGAAAGTGCCCAAGCTATTATCAACCAAGCAATGGCAAGTAACTACACCCCCAAGTGGAGTGTGCTCAACACACTTAGCCCTTCCACACTGGTCTTGCCTCCTGGCCTGCTAATCGAACCCGAGCCTCCAACGTCACCACCACCATTACCAACTCCTACATCCCGGCCTCGCACCCATGTCCGCATGAAGAGGGTGTCCTCGCTTTTAGACCGCATTGTCACAAAGAAGTCCAAAGTTGACTTCCTAGAACCAGAGCTCCCCAGTGATGATGATCATCACAGACCCAACCTTCCAAGCATCTCCAACAGAGCTTCAGGAGTTCGCATCAAGACTCCAACTGTGAAAGGAGTGTTGAACCTGGACCAGCTGAAGGAGGAGCATTTCAGCGCCTCCGACAGTTCAGGGTAAGTATTTAATATCTATTTGGTTTTAACCTACCTATCCATTAGGGCTGGGTATTGGCAAGGACCCCACGATATGATGCATATCACGATACGATTGTATCACGATACATTGCGATATGATACATATTGTGATATATTGCAATACTCTACATAATTTACTGCAAATTTAAAAATAGCCCTGAAAATACAACTTGCTGTATACCACCCAGGTAGTATAATAATATGTACATCACATTATATTGATAACTCAGTCGACAAAACCCCAATTTATTAGAACAGCATGCAAATTTGCAGTTGCACACTGTGCTACTAAACACACTGAAATAAAAAATAAAGTGCATAAAGTCAATATTGCGTCACTGAACAGAGGGCTGTGCAAAAAATCAATACGGCGATATATATAAAAAAAAATCTAAAATATCAGTATTGTGGAAGAAAATATCACAATATATTGCTGTATCGATTTTATTGCACAGCCCTACTATCCATGTGAATTTGAAAGACAACACGGTGTTTGAGACTGAATATTTGTAATTATGGACTATGTGTGGAGTAGTGATTTGCGGGTCAGGGTTTTTTAAGGCCCGCACCAACCCAACCCGTCATTAGAGCCAGTCCGCACCGTCTGCCCCATTTAAATATGTGAAAATGCTGAACCCAACCCAACCCAGCATCCCGCACACTGCCAATTTAATGTAATATGTCTCCGGACTCAGGATGAGCGCCGCGGAGCTCTTCAAGGTGTCCAAACTCCTTTTGAACTCCTAACTTTTGTCTTATCAAAAATTATAAGCAAGTTTTGCCACCTTGAGTGGTACCGGAATCTGGTCTGGCCCATGGACTAATAGTTATTATCGGTCTTTCTTCAATTAATCCAAGGTCTTCAAAAGGAGGTAGCAGGTAGGCCTAGGCTACAGAAACAGTTCATATTCTTTCCCATTTCTTTTGATTACCTCATGTGCTCTCAATTGGTCACGTTGCAGTAAAGTTGACAAATAGTTCAGAGTCCATTAACAGAAAATCTGCAGTGAATTCGTTTTGGACACTTAAAATAATAATTACAGCGAATAATCCCTAAATGTCTGTTAAGGACACACAGGCTACTTCATTGAAGCGCTTCTTTACTCCAGGCTATAGTAGAGAGTGCAGCAGGTGCAGTCTGCTTCAGACTCGCCTTGTCTGTGTGTGTACGTGTGAGTGCGTGAAAGAGAGTTCACGTCTTTAATAAATGGTTAGTCTGCGTGTTTTACTGCTGTAAGTTATTTAATAATCCTGCTTTCTCATGTTCTGAGCCTGCCCCGCCCGCACCCGCCATAATTTCCTAATTTGCCAACCCAGACCGCCTGCGGGGCCGGCCAGCCCGTGGGACACGGCCGGTTTTGGGTGTGTAGGCTTCATTTTTAGTTGCATTAAAGGAATAGTTCAACTAAAAATTCAAATCTTGTCAAATCTCACCCTTCTGGCAGTCGAAACACACATAAAGTTTGTATATCACTATAAGAACTTATAGCAAGTAGCTGAAGCAGGTAATTTAATCTTTCTCCAAAACATCGGGAATGAGACTGTGACACATCCATGATCCAACGATTCTATTTTAATTTTTTTCCATTTGGCCTTCATATTTAACTTGCTCTCTCAACACCCATGAGTGACACCTTCCTGGAATTAATAATAAACATCATTTTTTTCCATTGGGGGCTTTTATAAAGCTAACATAGTAGGCTTATCCTTGCATTGACAGCATAGATTTGCATGACAAACAGAACGTATTTTTTTTCTCATGAAGCAAATTCAAATGTCAGTGTGCCTAAAGTAACAAGACAACAAACATATCACATGAAATGTATATTTTGTTTTGTGTTTAGCCAGCCTTGGCAGGTTTTGTGTTGCTTTGCTTACAGTATGTTAACACTGCCATTGTCTTGTCAGTTACAGTTTAGTCACTGTTGTCTCACACAGGGCAGAGTCATGGGACTGTTCGGGCAAACAACAGGCTTGGGAAGCCGTGGGACACAGCACCCTGACAGACTGGAAGAAGTACTCAGGTATTCCTCATTAAAGTGTTTCACTTCATCACTAAAGCCGCTTTCAGACATGCCTTGGAATTCTGCAGTTACCCTGAGTAGACCCGGGTGGCGGTATATGTATGAACACAATTTGGAGAGCTATGAGCGCTCCCGAGACCCTCCGACGACCCGCCTCTGATACCACATCCTAGCCTAGTGACGGGTGAGTCGGTCCCCCTCCCCTCGAGAGTGCTGTACTAGCTGAGCTAAGCGAGTGGGAGGAGGCGGGGGAGCCAGAGAGAGACACTCAGGCAGCGTGACAGATTATTATTATATAAATAGTTGATGTGAATGAGCGAGTGAGCAAACATCACGCAGTTTCCGTTTTTCTAAATGAAGCTCGAACCTGCTCCGTGTGTCAGCCAACACGCTGTACGCTGGCTTTGCTCTGCAAAGCTTTGCGCAGCACACCACCTTCAAAATATACTCAAGCATTTTTAGACGTGAGGGTCATCCTGCTTCCCAGTATTGGACATCGCTAGGTAGGATATCTGGATCTGGTTGCATTCATGCCTTTGATTTCACGTTTATTATACACAGCGTTTGTGAACGATTCACGTGCAGCAGGACCGCAAAATGTCAACACAAAATCCAAGCAGTGTCAAGTCAGTCAGTATAAAACGGAAACTTCTGTGTACAACCTTCGCAATAATGGCAATTAAATAAAGTACGGTAAATGCACGTGCAATGTTTTTTGTGTCTATGATCCGAAAGATACAGAACAGAGATAAACTGGAAGAATATCTGCTGCCTTCAATTTTAACCCGTAGTGAGTCGACTGATCTGTTTTTTGTTTACCAAGTAATAAGTTATTGCCTTTATTTTGAAGGTAAAAACGTCTAGCTTCCTGTATTCTGTATATTTCTTGCAGACTTGTTTTCTTTGCAGCACTTTTTTCTTTGAGACTTGAGGAAATCGATGCATCTGGGCGTAAGCTATAGGGTTGTTTAATTAGCGTTATGCGCAAACGATTATAACGTTAGCGGGCAGTTATCGCCCATTATGTATTTTTAGCAACTTGTTATCAGACTCTGCATGTCGTGCTAGTTTGTTGACCAGGCTGTAGCAGACTGCTGTCTTCCATGCATGAAGTGCAGCTGTGTGGTCAGTTTTACAACGCCCAATTGTGTCGTCATGCCCCAATTCCCCCCACCCCCGCCCCCTCTCTACTTTACACCCGGAGGTGCTCCACATGTATGAAAGCAACATGCCTCATCAGGGCTCGATTTTAACTTTTAAAAGTGGTTGCCAGAGTGGCAACCTGGCAGGAGCTTGTGGTTGCCCGAATAAAAATAGGGTTGCCATTTTTAGTCTCCTTATATTTTGAGTAATTAAGATACTATGCAGTCATAAGCCGGCTTAATAATGAAGATGTGACAGAAAAGTAAGTATAATAGTCTATAGTATAATAGGCCTATTCAGTGCAGTATTTCCCCTAGAAAAAATTTCAGGCCTGGAGGGATTTCGAAACGCACCCCGACCGCAACAGTGGGGGCCGTCGCTGACGTCGCTAAACTTTTAGCTAACCTGTTCGCAATGGCATCCCAAGTATCATCATACTATTATGGGATGCGTTTTGGAACAGCCCCGCACACTGGCACAATACTCCTAAAAGCAAAATGCTTATTGTTTTGAATGATTTGGCATCTTCTATTACTAGCAACATTGTCAACACCAGCATTGTTGTATTGTAATAATATGCCATAAAGGTTTATTGAGAGCAGGAAAAAAAACAACATTCATTTTTCTTTCTGGCCTGGCGGGGGCGTTGTTGGCCTGGCGTGCCTGCCGTGACAAATAATTTCCTCGTCCTTTGTTTCTGTGCGGGCGGTTCTTGTTCATTGTCGCTTGAATTATCATCTTGCAGCTCGATTTGTGATGTCGATGCTGACGCAAGGTTAGCGTTATTAGTCTGTGATTGTGTGCGAGCAGCCACCTGTCCGAGTCAGTACTCGTTAAACACACCGCACGTGCAGCATGCATCACGTAGGTTCAGACTTAGTAACATCGTTCCGATTGTAACAGCAATAAAATGTCACATATGTCACTCACAAGTATTGAAAAGCATTTATTTGGTGTATATTTTGCTGGTTGCTCCTTTACATGTTAAAACCATGGTTAAAACATGGTTGCCACTGTGGCAACCAAAGGCCAAGAAATGGTTGATGTTTTTTTTTTGTTTTTTTTGCCCGGGGCATCCGTTAATGTCGAGCCCTGCTCATGTCTGAAAGGGTACACTTCACGTAACCCTGAGCTGACCTGGAGTTCAGATCTGAAAGTGGCATAAGAGTATAATGTTTTCAACCAAGTTCATACGAAAATGTTAGAATAACTGTTGCACTCTTGGGTTCAGCCTTCACAATACTTATTAGCAGGTGTGTTAAGTCCCAAAAATAGAAACTGAAGAGATTATGTTTAAGAGACGGAGATAAAAAAAAGGTTCAGAGAAAGTCTAGTGTAAATTCTTTCTTCGTTTCAATATGACATTACATCAGTATATTATCATCATCAGTGTCTCACACTTAAATGCAGACAAACAACATGCTTGTCTGACACTTCTGCACCACCACCCCACCCCCCACCCACCCACCCACCCACGCCCCCCCCCCCCCACCCCCCACGAGCTTGGTTAAATACGTTCCATGAAAGTAATTTCCCTCAGACTTTCTCTGTGAATGTTATCTCAGCAGAGTGTGCATCTCTCCTATGCATTACAAATCCAACTATGTTCAACAATGTCCACTTAGAAGGGTATGTCACTAACTAATGGATGGTACTTTTGTCTTTGTAACTTTGGGGGGGGGGGGGGGGGACGCATGGCTCCAAGAATAAAGAATATATAAGGATTGTTCTTGTCTTCTTGTTAGGCGCTGCTTCTACATCAGATGATGAACCGCTGTCTGACGAGGATGAGGAGTGCCCCGCTAACAGAGATCAGCCGCACCTACGGTTCCAGATAACCAGTGATGATGGTTTCAGTGTGGAGGCAGACAGCATCGAGGGTAAGGCCCTTAATAAAAGAGGAGCTGTCTGAAATCACTAATCTCTCCCTCAAAAGCCACCAAATTCCACAACTTTGATGTGAAACAGAGTTTCCTGACAGCCGGTTATGTTCATTACATTCACTTGGCAATGCTTGATTTCTCAACTCCCCCTTCAGTGGCTTGGAGAGCAGTGATAGATGGCGTGCAGGAGGCGCGAGCAGTTGCGAGGCTGAGACAGCTGACTTTCCTTGGGATGACCGGTGCCCGGATGCTGGGTCTGCTCCATGATGCAGTGGTGTTCTTGGTGGAGCAGCTCCAAGGGGCCCGCCGCTGTCAGCGCCACACCTTCCGTTTCTTTAAACAGTTCACCCAGGAGGAGGACCTGCCTGTCAATCCCAGTGGCTGTGCCCGCTCTGAGATCTACCTGAGGTCTGTATGCTGCTTTGGCCTTTATTATAGTCCAATTGTCTTTCATAAATGCATCATACTGAAAGTCAGTTCAACTAAGACTAGCCACTGGAAAATTGTTGGAAGATTTAGAATGTTGGTAAGTTTGACTGCTCAACCAGCCTCTTGGCCTTTGTTCAGAGGTCCCTTTTCCTAAAAAGACATTTGGCTGGCTTGGCTTACCAACAAGCATATAGACTCTATATTATAGAGTATTCACCTTATTCACCACGCCCACTTTTTCTCTCTTCCGCGTTCAACGCAAACGTATTTGTTCTTCCGGTTCAGTGCTAGTTGCGAAGGCCACTAGTGGCTAATAATATTAGCCACTAGTTAGTTATGTTATATGGCAGTAAAATGCCACTGAATGACCAAATTGATATAACCGTTAACCATTTCGAGTAACACTGATTCCATACGGATCACCAGCGTTAGTTTGTTATTTATAACGTGGCTATATTCATAACGTTTCTATCTCGGATGCGTTATTTCGAATCCCACATAGGTTACGCAACCTAACATAGGTGCGCAACCTAACGTCCACTCCACTAACGTCACCTTAAGAGCACAATATTCCTGGAATGCAAGTTTAACTAAACAGTTACATGTCCTCTGCATTCTACATAAAATTAAGATATTACGGGTTGTTTTATTTTGTATGTGACATACGTATTGGCCAAGATATGTTAGTTTATGGGGGAGTAATTTTGCCACTTTAAAGCGGAGTGTGCGCGGCCATTTTGCCTGCAGGGTTTTTGGCAAGTCTAAAACGGAAATACTATTACAAAATGACGTAATGCGGAAGCATCCATGTGTGGGCAAAGAATAAGGTGAATAGAGTAGGAATGAGTCCGGAAAACATGGATGCTAACACTTCCGGGTTCTTCACTGTTTCTGCCTATGGGATTTTTGAATGGGTTTTTGGCGCAATGCTTCAAATAAGGTCTGTGGTGAACGCAAGCTTATTCAAATGCTAACCAGTGTTCAGCAGGATAATCTTCACACACGAGGACCACTTTTATGATGACAGGGATATTATACAGCATCACGCCAAAGGGCGAACATGCAAATTCTCTTTCCCTCGCCTTGCCATTCAGTCCATGATTCAGTCACACAGATATTGCCCACTCGCTCTTTCAAACTAGATTTATTCGTATTTTCCAATTGTAGTATTTTCTAAATCTAATTGTAGTATTTTCCAATTGTAGTTGCCATAGTCGTATACATTCTAGGTATGAAAAAATTGATACCGCTCAAGCCTATTAGCCGTACAAATACACTTACTACAAATGAGTCAGGCTAATTGTAGAGTAGGCCTACTAGAAGATAGTAGACTTGGCTTGCTTTGGGTAGCTAGCGCTATGTTAAGATGAAAACACCCGCGCTATATCAGTGCACAGCAGCGCACACACTGACTGTACTGTACTCACTGTATGGTCAAAACCTAACTTCGCGTCACCAGGCTCTCTCAGAGGAGAGAGACCCCAACACTCATTCCCGCCCAACCGCCCCATTAGCCAATAGCATTTTAAAGAAATGGGATGTCCCTCTAAACTGACCAATCAGAAGCAGTTAAAGACGAGCAATACTAGCAACTTAGTTTGTCACACCACATGTGGAGCTGTTTGACAGTGTTACCAAACTATAAAGTGACAGGTCAATTAACGTATGCCCCTTATAACTCTGGGGATTTAACCCTACAATTAATTGCGTCGGGAGATAATTTACAGGACAGTGTCGTGCAGATTTTAATTTGCAGGTTTTTGATGAATAATAGGTTATGTTTAATAAACGTATTTATTTTATTTGTGTGTGTGTCTCTAAGTGATTGCTAACTAATTGGATGCATGTTCCCCGTCCCACACATCCACATATACAATTATTTTTCATATTTATATATCTCAATGGTCCCACACACTGCTCTCTGTCAGCTGACAGTCGAATTTGGCTGTGGTGAGGTGACCTGGAAGCCTATGCGACACTGTGTGTACTGTAGTTCTGGAATAGCTTAGCATGAGCTTTTTACTTCTAGGGCTCGCATTTCCACTTCAAAACTCATGAAAGTGGTCCTCATGTGTGAAGATGATCTCGCTGAACACTGGTTCGCGTTTGATTAAGCTTGCGTTGCCCACAGACCTTATTTTAAGCATCGCGCCAAAAACCCATTCAAAAATCCCATAGGCAGAAACAGTGAAGAACCCGGAAGTCCGGGACTTCCGCGTTGCAACTACAAAAATACGTCATCCCTGCGGTACTCTATTGCAAACATGTTGTCCCCCACTAGTGATGTAGTTCCACCCATGGGTCAGTCAGTAATTCCTGCTTTTACCACCTCATTCATTGCCAATACCGCCCCCTAGCGGCACAAATTCAACATTACAGTGTGACTAACAAACAAACTAACGGACAGAGACTGATCCACAGTCGCCCGTTTGGTGGAGAACAATGAGGCTGGTTGAAGACAGACACACCTGACCTTTGAAAAACAAGTGAAAAGGGTAATAAGTACAGAAATTTTAAATTAATCAGGAACCAAATGTCAACAGATGCTGCCAAGTTGTACATGCACTCTATGATTTTTCCACACTTATCATACTGTATTACCACTTGGTCTCAGGCGGGAAAAACCTAGCCTGACTCCACCAAACGGGGGCGGCATTGTTCCACAAATTCACAATCCACCTCAGTCTGGCCCTGGCCTCAGAGAGGCGTTCAAACCGGCCGCCACCCAGGCGCACCAATCAGCGTGAGCTACGGGCGGGCTTTAGGGAGACCGGGTGTGACGCCACCGAGAGGCGCCGGTGCGTTTGTAGTTCTTTCACTATTCAACATGGCGGCGGCTACCGAGGCTAGCTCCAGTGAGCTAGTCAAACATTCTATTCAAAACAATAAGCTAACATAAACGTTAAACACTTGATCTTACAGTGAGTACGAAACCGTAACTGTATTGCTGTAACGTTATCAACTATGAACGTTGGTAAACAAGACATTGTTGTAGAATTTGGGGAGATAGCCTTCAGACCGTTGCTAGGCTGGGATAACTTATTAGCAGCTGTAAGGCGTCAGGTAAGGTTAGGAAAAACCACCATCAAGCCAATGCACAGTCTATACAAATACACCCTGAACGTCCTGGATAAGTCATTGTGTTTGGACATTCCAGCTCATCAGCATGATGCACAAATTAATTAATGCTTTGATCCACATCACGTGTCTGTGCCTCGGCTCGCATCGCACTGTTGTTCTCTCACATGTGGAATAACTTTACACGTTTTGATGGCACTGAATTGATCGATGAGAAAAGGAGAGAGTGAGAGAAAGACTTCATCTCTCAGCTGCTGCCTGCTGGAGCCATTCTGCTCGTGTAAATTGCAGGTGTGTGTTTCAGGTAGGCAAAAAAAAGTGCAAACATGCATTTTACAACCCTCGTGTGTTAGAATTCTGAAAACGTGAGCTTTTAAAACGTAAGGGTTGCGCAACAACCCAGGTTTTACGAGTGAAAGCGAGAGCTCTCACTAGTGCTTTAGCACGCATAGTGCACAGACTTGAATGCTCTTTACCTTTTATTCCATAAAAGTGAACCTTTCGAACCACCCAGGTGACGTGACGGTGACGTGGAACACCGCAGCCGCACCTGAAGGCACCTGGCCCATCCTGGCTGTGATTGGACGCGACCATCAGCCATTTTGTAGCGGTCCCGCCAGACAGGGAACCTCACTCCAAGCATTCAACATTGGAGCCAAGTATAAAACCTGGCAGCAAGGCTGAATAGTGAGAGCTCTCGCTTTCACTCGTAAAACCCGGGTTGTTGCACAACCCTTACGTTTTACTTCGCTTCAGCTCCAGCTCTCACTAGTGCTACCTACAACCGTCCTTGCTGCAACGAAGCACCGCGGTGCGACCTTCGGACGAAAAGGGGCCATCATGGCATAGCGCACGGGAACCCAGTAGGTTTAATGAGGCATCTAACTCGTGGAGGCTGATAAGACGTATGAGCGAACGTCGTGCCTACCACGTCCAGGCTATAATACCTCACAAAGGTGTGGTGGGTTGACCATGATGCCGCAGCACACATGTCCTCTACCGATACACCGCGCAATAGCGCCCAAGATGAAGAAACACCTCGTGTAGAGTGAGCTTTAATGCCCTCCGGGGGAATCTTCCCAACGGCAGTGTAGGCCAGTGTAATGGCCTCAACTATCCAATGCCAAAAAGAGTTTGGGAAAAGGGCCTTCATGTTTTCTGCTCCCTCTGCCTGGAATGAACTGCAAAAAACCCTAAAACTAGCTAACCTCATCACCTTTCCTGATTTTAAAACTCAAGTCGCGGACTTTTTAAAGAATGTGATGGGTCAATGTCACTGCTTTTCTGTATAAAGTGTTTTTAATATCTTGTATACAACCCCTCCCCACCCAACCCCCTTTTCCTCATTCGTACCTTTTACCCTAACCCCCTCTTGCCCCCCCCCATCTCATCTCCCCTTTTTCTTAACTGCTCCAACCCACATTCAATTCTCCTCATGACTGTATTGCCTTTTATGTTCTTGTTGTGCTTGCATCCTGTTGTTTTTTGTTTTTATGGATGTTGCCATTTTGGCCAGGTCTTACTCAAAAAAGATATCTTGGATCTCAAGTAATTTTCCTGGTAAAATAAAGAAAAAAGAAAAAAAAGAGGCTTACCTAAAGCCTGAGCTCCATGGCATACCAAGAGCTGGTTAGAAGTGCGCAATGTGCGCGTCCTATTCACATAGGCTAGAAGCGCCCGTACGGGGCAAAGCGCCTGGAGTCTCCTCTCCTCCAACGGATCCAAGGAAGGAGGGTTAAACGCCACCAGGTCTATGGTCATAGACCTGAACCCGGCCCTAATGTTCTTGGGCTGGTAAGCGGGGTTGGGGCGAAGCGTGACCCTGCGCTCATCATCAGAGAACACCATGCATGACTGTTGCACCGACAGGGCAATCAAGTCACCAACTCTCTTGCCGGAAGACAAAGCAGCAATGTCGTCTTCAGTGAAAGGTGTTTCAGACTGATTGTGTCAATCGGTTCGAAGGGAGGGCCCGAGAGACCCTCCAACACCGTAACCAAGTCCCATTTAGGGAAGACGCTCCTCGTATGGGGGCGAAGCTTGCGGACGCCCTTCATAAAGCGGGAAACCAAAGACAGGCTTCCCACCGTCTTGCCCTCAATCTCCATGTGGCAGGCAGAGATTGCGGCCACATATACTTTGAGGGACTGTGGCGACTGGCCCGCTTCGTACAGGCCTTGGAGGAAGCAGAGAATGGGCTGGACGCCACAATACACTGGATCCAGGTCCCTTTCCGCACACCAGCGTGCGAAGGACCGCCCCTTGTGAGCATACTGCGCACGAGTGGAGCTAGCTCTAGCGCTCTGTATGGTCTGTACCACGTTTGTCGGTAGGCCCTGGGCTAACAGCCGTTCCCGTTCAGGAACCAGGCTGCCAACTTCCACTTGTGTGGGGAAGGGTGGAGAATCTCCCCACCCGCCTGCGACAGTAGGTCCACTCGACGTGGCAACAGCCACGGAGCCTCCTGCGTCAGAGCAATCAGGTCCGCGAACCAGATCTGCGACGGCCAATGTGGGGCTACCAGAATGAGCTGCAGGCCCTGCTGCCTCACCCTGGCCAGCACCTGTGGGATCAGGGGGATTGGGGGGAACGCGCAGAGGGCCTCCCTTGGCCAGACGTGCGGCAGCGCTTCGTGGCCCAACGGTGGGTTGTCCCCGAGGACAGAGAACCACTGGGGGCAATGGTGTGCGAAGAGATCGACGCCGGCTCGACCGAACTTGGCCCAAATTTGTTCCACCACCTGTGGGTGGAGAACCCATTCCGAGTTGTGCAGGTTGCCCCGCGACAACAGGTCTGCGCCCAGATTGAGGTGGCCCCGAATGTGGGCCGCCGACAGGGATAGCAGGTGAGCACGAGCCCACTCGTGGATGTCCCTCGCTAGTCCGTTCAAGGCCTGCGATCGGACACCGCCCTGGCGATTGATATACGCCACCGTGGCCGTGTTGTCCGAGCGTATCAGTATATGGTGACCCAATATCTGATGCTGGAAGTGGTGGAGGGCTAGGCGAACCGCCTCCAACTCTAACACGTTTATGTGGCGAAGCTCGTGGGCTTGCCACTGCCCGTTTGTTGCCTGGCCTTCAAACACTGCACCTGGCTGGCGAAATCCGCCATAGAGCCGAAGAGACCGGTTGGTGAGACCGGCGCATTCAGCATCTCACTCCTCTCAGCGCCCTCCAGGCTAGTGAGCTGTAGCCAAAGGTGACGGTGGGTGACCACCAAGAACCCCATGACCCTTCCAGCGTTATCCGCCACACATTCCAGCATTTTGAACATGTAGTCAGAGACCTTACGCAGTTTAGTGAATGTGCCAGCGTCAGGGGCTGTCTGAAGCTGGTCGATGAGGACCGCCTGGTAGCCCTGTAAGATCGCTACAGTATTTGCCATGGCGGCCGACTGGCCTGCCGCCCTGTAGGATTTCAAAAGAGACTTTTCAGGGCCCGGGGGTGCGGACCATTCAATGCCGAGCTCGGCGACGCCCTGGATAATACTTCCCTGAACTCCTTCTGGTACGACTCGGCCAAGATGTTGTCAGGGGTAGTAACCCCCGAGGGGTGAATCCCCGACCGATCCGGGCCCTCCAACAGAGAGGGTGCGTCATCCTGCGGATGGATGTTGAGGACGTCGTCCTCATGGTAGACAGACCCAGACCCCCTGGAGATGCCCTCCATCGACTCACTCCATAGTTGGGTGTGAAAGTCAACCAAGCTACGAGCCTCCTCCCACCTAGTGGAGGGAGGGGGGGGAGAATGGTGGGACCCGTGCTGAGAACCCTCCCGAGAATCCTGCCGGGGACCCTGCTGGGCTCCGAGAGGCAGCGGGTCGGAGTCAGAGGTAGGCGGATCACCAGATGCCGCCTGTTGCAGCACGGCCTCACCCTGTGGGGCGGTAGCGTTTTTTGGGCTGCTCGGGTCTGAAGAGAGAGGCCCTATATAGCCGTGCCTGCGGGGTCATCAAGGCACATGGAGAACAAAAGTCTGGGTCCCCCAGGCAGCATCAGCGTGAGAGCGGCCCAAGCAGGTCACACACACAGTGTGTGTATCATTAGGGGACAGCCAAGCGTCGCAGCGAGGGCAGTGCATCTCTGCACTGAGCTTCGGTGCCATGGCCAAGAAGAAGCTAGCGACTGACTGGCAGCCGAGCTAAGAAGCGAGCGTGTGGGCGAGAAGCACACGTGCCTCGTGAGCTATCTCGGTATCAACCACTGAGAGACTAACGGCTAACAGCACGTTAATCGGCCGGGAAACGTGCGCGAAACGTTCTCAACCTAGCAGCCGGTCAATCTCAAGGCAAGCTATATAAGTGCTAAGTAACACAGAGTTAGCAACGAAGCTTTTACTAAGCTACGGAGCACGTTAAAGCCTAAGCACGAAGCTGTCAGAACAGCTAACTGTGCTAAGGAGGGAACCTCCGACTCACGTGAGGATAGCTTAGCGGACCAACACGTTAACGCTATCTAACGTAGCATACAATTAGCCGGTCACGTGCAAAATACTACTTAGCTGTCCCAGCCAAAGTTCGTCGTCCGGGCGAAGGAAGCCGTCAGGCAGGAGCAACTCGACAGCCGAGGACTCCCCCTCCGCTACTCCGTGACACGGGGGACAGTTTAGACGAACGTTCGTATAGGCGAGGAAGCTAATTAGCAATGGTCTCGAGAGCAAAATAATATACGTAGGTCTGGCTTCGATGTTGAATGCAGCAGAAGTGAGGTTCCCTGTCTGGCGGGACCGCTACAAAATGGCTGATGGTCGCGTCCAATCACAGACAGGGATGGGCCAGGTGCCTTCAGGTGCGGCTGCGGTGTTCCACGTCACCGTCACGTCACCTGGGTGGTTCGAAAGGTTAACTTTTATGGAATAAAAGGTAAAGAGCATTCAAGTCTGTGCACTATGCGTGCTAAAGCACTAGTGCGAGCTCGAGCTGAAGCAAAGTAAAACCTAAATTAGGAAAGACTCACGGGATGATGAGATCAGTGGCGTAGCTACGGGTGTGCCTGGGCACACCCAAAGAAAAGGGGGGGGGGTATTTTTGTTGAGTTTGTTTGTCTGCAAAACACATCAGCTGTCATGCACAGCCTGCCATGCGTAAGTGTCCGCTATGCCTCTGTGCCCCAGAGCATCATGGGAAACTAGCTGAGTTGTCTAGTAAAGTAAACAAATGCAGCCGCAGCGCCAAATCAAGAAGACATGAAACAGAGCTCGCTTTTAAGCTTTTTCGACAAAGGCAAGAAACGTCGCATTGACGAGGAAAAAGATGACTCGTCGTCCTCCCCCTCAACAAGTGCGGCTTGTAGTGCACCCGTTGCCGCACCTGTATTGGTGGTGGACAGTGGAGAGACAGACGATGATGAAGATGATGCAGCCGAAACAATGACGTTAATAACAGCGGGGGACGCAGCCAAAAACACACTGGTGGTTTGTGCAGCAGCAGCGGGGGACGCAGCCAAAAACACACCGGTGGTTTGTGCAGCAGCAGAGTCAGAGGACACTTAACGCCACAGATCTCTCTGCAGTAGACGAACCTGTGTGGTGGAATTTTGCTAGACGCACAGGCATGGAACAGTGAAATCGTTTCTCTGAAGGAAGTTGTGAACAGGTTTTATCTCGGGAAGCAGAGGGCCGCCTCAGAGCAACAGGGTGGTCCCTGTGACTTCCTGAATGAGACTTGCGTGCCAGGAGGCCTATATAAGAGTTGTGAACTTACAATAAAGCAGACCAACTATCTATTCCAGGACTGTGTGACTGTCTCTTTCTTCTAGATTAGGTTTTTAGCTTCCACAAATTGGCGCCCAACGTAGCTTCCACACCTGCATGCCAACCAAACTTGCGTTCTTTCCCGACTAGAACACTCTTTGGAAAAAGTAGGTGAGACTTTTTTGAGATACCAAAGTGGTTTTACATGTCAAAAAATACAATTTAAGTAACTGCTTCTATCTGCTAATAATGAGTATGAAAAGGAGCAAACATTGATGGTTATGGTCATATGGTCCTATCTTAATATTCCTCTAAATCTGGCTTGAAAAGGCCCCAAAAAAATGTGGTGGCGGCCGCAAATGGTTCGCCCCCTGGCACACCCTGTCTTTCTGTGGCACACCCAATGTGCCAAGTCTGGCTAGTGGCTACGTCAGTGGATGAGATCATCGCATGTCCCGACCAGCAGGCAGCAGTGTTTGAGAAGTGAAACTCCAGCCAGTGTGTAAAAGTTCAGCCTTGCTCTCTGAATGAACCACTGCACAGTGTGCAGGCAGGCGGTCCTTCAGTCAGTGTTTAGAGTGGCCTACATGTAACGTTAGATATTATGATGATTTATTTAGAACTATTAACGTTTGCAGTGTTTCCCATACATAAAGGAATTTGTGGCGGGCCGCCACAATAATATTTTGACCGCCACAATAAGATGTTGTTTTTACAGTGCACCTGAACGCAACATGCAAGATATCCGCTGAATAAGTGTCCAATAAATGTTCATGTCATTCTGGCCAATACTTCTGTTATAGCATTTCAGTCTGGAATATGGAATATCTTTCAATAATCTATGATTTAGCTGCTAAATTGTCAAATACCGCCATCTGCTCGCTACCCAGGCACTTATGTATGTACTTAACCTAACTAACTTAACCTAACTAACTATCCGGTGTGCACAACACTGTCAGCCTAAACGCCGGCTGACACCCCAAAAACCTACAATCCGCTACAGAAAAATGTATATTGTTTGTTTATTAACTGGCCCCTCGCCTTCTATCATTTCACGAAAGTGGCAAAGCAAGTTGAGTATCCCTGACCTATAGGGAGAAATTTAGTTTGTCATTGTAAACCCACAGCACAGTAATGATGACATGTTCTTCATAGATCTAGCCTTTTAATTTTGCTCTTAAGCTTTCTCAAAGTACACCAAATTCATGCATTTTACTTTAAAATGTTTAAAAAAATCTCATGGGGGGGCATGCCCACGCACCCCCCTAGGGGGTCTGCGGTCCCCCACTACAAATTCTCAAAATCCTGTGGGAAACACTGCGGTTTGTGAAGATTATCCTGCTGAGCCCAAATAACCTTTTGTTAACCACAGACCTTTGATGCATTCAAGCGAAATCCCCATTCTAAAACGGCATTCACTTTTCCAATGACGAACTACGTCTACTACTTCTGGACTCCTTCCTGCGGTTGCCACTAAAGCTGCAAGCCAGATGCATTGTGTGACTCAACGTTTATTTGGATTGCATGGCACGGGATTTTCAAACTATTTTGGTGAAACAACAGATCTGGGCTCTATACCACGAATGTTCTATAAGCAGGGTTTGGTAGGTTACTTTTAAATAGGAATCCCTTAAAGTTACTTGTTACTTGTTAAAAATTGTACTTAGTAACGTAATCCGATTACCACTATTTAAAAGTAAAGTAGGGATTAGTTTCAGTTGCTTTTGGATTACTTTTTTTTTTTAATCCAGGAATGTCCCATTGGGATACAAGATCTCTTCTTCCAGGGAGTCCTGGTCAAGAGTCCTGGCTAAAACCCTTATTTAACTAGATGAAGCATGTTTTACCATTGATAACCAGATAAGAATGTTTATACCAACATGAAGTTAAGGAGAATACAACAAGAGTTATTTTTAAGACCACTTTAATTTAATGTGGCGACTTGGGGTTTTGTCATGTCTGTGGGGATTTACGAGGGTTACCTAAAGGCAGCATGCCAGCCAGTGTGGGTGGTGGGAGTGAGGGGTTCACCTGTGATTGGCTGGGGGGAGGCAAGCTGGGAGGGAGAGCGAGACAGCTCTGGGTTGTTGAGTGTGGGAGTCAAGTGAAACACTAAGTGAAAGTAAAAACCTCTCGCCTGGCAGCTCGTAACGTTCAGCTGACAGCCCCACACACAAGCGCCTTCCACATGGATTCTACTGAAAATATCATTTTCACTAGAATCCATGTGGAAGACGCTTGATCTGTCTAAACACTGAGCGAACGTAAAAGTGAAATGCTTGTTATATTTCCATGACGTGGTGCGTGGGTGCCTCTGTCATCATGAATGCTGCCTGCAGCTGCTGCTGTTGCTCCGCCTCGCTCGTCCTCGTCACAGTCGGTCACCAGCCACAGTAGGCTACACCGTTTTTTGTTGTTATTTTGTAAAATTAATGAAGAGGCAAGGGCGAATGTAATCCAGCCTGTAACGCCGTTACTATACCCCCGTTACTGTAATCTAGATTACACATCTTAAAATGTACTGTGACAGATTACAGTTACCGTTTTTTTGTAATCAGATTACGTAACAGCGTTACATGTAATCCGTTACTCCCCAACCCTGTCTATAAGAAGATCCAAGATCTGTCCCTTGATCTGGTTTGTCTAAACCAGATCTGGTTTGTCTAAACCAGATCAGCTCGATTGTAGTTAACTTCGGTTGCCACTCGTTAACTCGAACCAGGTTTTTCTAATCAAGCTGAGAGCTCGTGCACATGAAAATGCCCGTGCACTTGAGCTCGTGCCCGCAAAAGAGGCGTGGTTTTTAACAACTGCCAATCACAATGCAATATTGACTGCTCCAACTCCAACAGCGCCAGACACGCCTATTTCCTCATTGAATGAAACCGCAAATAAAAATCTGCGTTGGATATTATTAGGCTGTTCCCGAATGACTGTCTAAAGTGACCACTTTTATCCACACCAGTAATTTCTTTGAAGAGCGGTTTCTACCTCCACGTAGGCTATCTACAGCAGCTCAATTCACCCTCTCAATAAACTCAAAACCGGCATGTCTTTTGTGGAAGCAATGTGTAATCTATCTCAGTCCAAAATCCGTATGTATAGACTTCCATTTAGGCTCAATGAATAATAATGATCTCATGATGTGTTTAGTCGCACTGATTGAATAATTCCTATAGGCTAATCCAGGGGTGCCCACACTTTTTCAGCTTGCGAGCTACTTTTAAAATGACCAAGTCAAAGTGAGCTACCAAGCATATTTATTTATATATATATACACTGAGTATACAGTGGAAAACAGTGGAACAGTGGAAAAACAGTGGAAAAACAGTGGAAAAACAGTGGAAAAACAGTGGAAACAGTGGAAAAACAGTAAAAAAAAAAAAAAAAAAAATTTCTTCCTCAATGCCATGCGATCGACCACACTACCTTCGCGATCGACCGGTCGATCGCGATCGACGTATTGGGCACCCCTGGGCTAATCAATAAAAAAAAGAATGATAATAAAATAAAATAAATGCTTCTGAACTAAATCGACGCGGTACGTGCGGGCATAGATTTCATTCATAAAAAATAGCCTATTTTGTGGTCACATATATAGGCTATTGTCAGCAGAGTCGCATATCTCCATATTTCATATAATGATGCTGGAAATATGAAGTTCAATCACATCATACAGACCAAAAGCAACACAGTTGCAGCTGCAAAATGCAGGAGTAGCCTAGATATGAATCATCTTAATATGGGATCGCCTGTGTGCAGGTGATCCCATATTAAATTGCTTAGATGTAGTAGGCTATTCTAGCATGTAGGCTATGACCATTTCAATTCCAACCCAACGTCAGTCTCAGCTCCCTTGCGCACACGGCACCGTGCGCTTTGGAGACGTTTATGTAACCTTTTTATGCCGGTTTAGTGATATTTCTCCACTCACTATTCAGCTGCAATCGATCAGCGGGGTCAAACAACGTATCTAGGCTACTTGAGAGCACAAAAATGAATATATAAAAACATATTCCAAAGTGGTAAGTAGGGCTTAATTAAAATGTAGCCTGCAACAAGTGCAAGGCTTTAGTCCTTGATTAATTCAACATTACAATTCGTGCTCCTTCCTCGATGGGGAACTCGTCCAGAAAGGGGTTGGCCATTTTTCCAAACTGCTGATTCGATTGGTTCGTGGGCGGTGTATTTAAGGTCTAATCTTATCCTTGCAACTTAACCTGCTGCAGACCAGGTTAAGTGTGAAGCATAAGTTCCTATGGAAATATATGTCGGTAAGAAGTTAACTAGCTTTGTAGCACGGCCAAACCAGGGTTAAACCTGAAGTTACCTCGCTAAATGACTAATCGAGCTTCGTGGTACAGGGCTCTGGTCAGCTAGAAAGTGGTCAGAAAGAAAGTTTTTTTTGAATGATGCACACAGTGGAGACAGGAAGATAAATGTTATTTTTATGACTGGTTTCACTTCTAGGTAATATCTAGTTTCTTAAGAACTTTTTCTCCCATGCTGCCCTTTTCTCACCCACAATTGTAACAGTGTGGTTCTTCACTTTTTTGTCTGGCTTGTGACGCACTAATGATTAACCCTCTTAAAAGGATACTTCACCGATAAAGAATGCTGATTTATTTTGCACATGATCTCACACATATCCGAAAACTTTAAACGGTTTTGCAGACGTTTATTTAATTTGACAGTCATGGATAGTTGATTTGAGTTAAGTGTGGACCAGTGATGTCATCAGAAGGCACTGAATCATTGTGTACAGTCTTGTGATGACATCACTGGTCCACACTTTACTCAAGTGTGGACTCCTATTCAGACAGTGGTATCAAAGCTCAAGCTAAATGTCTTGAACTTGTCTTTGTCTTTTTAATGAGAAGATTGATTGATCCATGCCCATCCAAACTTTGTCCTTTTCCCTTTCTTTACAGAAAGTCTACCTTTGACATCTTTAACTTCCTGGCTTCTCAGCACAGACAGCTGCCTGACATAGGGCCTTATGATGATGAGGAAGATGATGTCCTTCTCAAGTCCACAAGGTCAGGCTTCATTCATTTTTTTATCAGTCAAAACAAAACATGTAGTCTATATTTAACAAGTTTTCCTCAATTTGTGGTGATGAGATTTATTCAGTATTTTGGCATTGCCACTGGCATGATAACCTTTTATTTAAAGGGACGATCAGTGGGACAAAAATCTAAACAAACAGTGCCCACTTGCTCCCTTTTTATATAATCCTAGGCTCGGCAGCTGAGTGGCCACGCCCACGCCTGTGCGGGCTCACCTGCTCTTATGGCATCGCTGAGGCTATCACAACTTCACATCACTGATGGCATCACGAATGCTCCTATGACATCATCAGTGATGTCACAATGCAAAATTGCTCAAGTGACATCACTGATGACATCACTTCCGGTTGAGTGACATCACTTCCGGGACAAAAATTGAAACAAACTTTGCCCACTTGCTCCCTTTTAATATACTCGGGATCTCGCTGCGCGGCCTTGCCCGCAGCTCGGCTGCTGTGTGGCCAATGAGACCAGCATCACTGATGATGTCACGTTTATGACATCATCAGTGATGCCAATGAGACCAACATCACTGATGATGTCACAGTGGGATTTATGACATCACTGATGATCTCACAGTGGGATTTATGACATCACGGATGATGTCACAGTGGGATTTATGACATCACGGATGATGTCACAGTGGGACAGAGAAACAGACAGACAGAGCCCCAGCTCCCATTTATATACTGATGATGATGATGATGATAAATATTTGTTTTCTGTTTAGTATTTATTTAATCTATTAGATTTGGCCAATGCTTCTTCCTGCTTGTTTGTCTTTTTGCCTTTTTTTGTGAAATCATCTGTGCTTTCTTCCTTTAGACGGGCTACTAGCTTGGAGCTGCCCATGGCCATGCGCTTCAGACATCTAGAAAGGACATCCAAAGAGGCCGTAGGCGTGTACAGGTCAGCACAGAACTACATTTGCAGCTTCATCTGAATAAAAACAAGTACAAACCTTTAAAGGAACACTCCGCCCATTTTCAACCAGCGTTGTATCATTAGAACATCAGTAGTATATCAGAAAACTGTAAACTGAAATTAATAACTCATTAACTCAAATCAACTCTCAAACTGTAAACGGTTTTGAAGTCATTCATCTAGTTTGACAATTATTGAGAGTTGATTTGAGTTAATGAGTTATTAATTTGAGTTAGTGTGGACCAGTGATGTCACTGGTCCACTGGCCCCTTGTTCCTTGCCATTCCCCCTACCCAGCCCTTGAATCCTAACTCTTGACCACCTTCCTATCCCTAGCTACGGCCCCTGCCCCCCTTCCTTGTCCCCACCACCATATCCCCCTAGCCATTCCCCCTACCCACCCCTCGAATCCCGGACTCTACCACCTTTCAATACCTAGCTGCGGCCCACTTTCCTCACTAAACGGCCATGCATGACTGACTGACTCTCACCCCGTTTACAGATCTCTTTCAACCCATTTACACCTGGTTTTTAAATGCGACCATTATCCAGATAACCTATCCGGATACAGGTCGCATTTAAAAACCAGGTGTGAGTGAGTGTCCTGACTTTTCCTTTGTCTGACCCCGGTGGGGCCACTGGCCCAGCGATGTGGGGGAAACAACACACCAAAACTCTGCCATTTAGATTATAATTTTACCGCAAATAGTCATTAGTGAGAAAGAGTGGAGCCTCACAATCTCTTGAAAATCTGCGTCATGAAAAAAAGGATGCCTTCAATTTCCCTGGTTAATGTAAAAATCAGCCCAGGCTTATAATAATAATAATAATAATAATAATAATAATAATAATAATAATAATAATAATAATAGTAATTCATTTTCTTTATAAAGCGCTTTTCAATGACCCAAAGATGCGGACACAGTATGAGTACATAGAAAACAAGATCACAACAGGCAACAGATACAAGTAACACTTAACACATCAATCGGGATCTATGGAAGCGGAGGGGAGGGAGGGAGAGTGTGAGAGGGACAGGGGCCCAGACAGAAGAGAGAGAAGTGGAAAAGGGGAGGAGGCGAGTTAGGAAGACGAGGAAGAGGCCCACCAAAGGTTAGACAGATGTGTCCCTGGCCTGGGATTTGGGGGATTTTTTGATTTCCTGAAGCAGCAGGGATACACTGCATGTACTGTACTCCCAGACACAGGCGTTTTCATTACAGATCTTGGCACCCCAGATATTTGGTCTGTTGTTCTCACCTTTTTCATGACCCTGTTCTAGGTCCGCTATCCATGGGCGTGGGCTGTTCTGCAAGAGGAATATTGAGGCCGGGGAAATGGTGATTGAATATGCAGGCATTGTCATTCGCTCAGTGCTCACCGACAAGAGGGAGAAGTACTACGATGGAAAGGTTGGTCATCCATCTCTCCTCACATTCCTAAGTTTGATTGATTGATTGATTGATTGATTTACGTGTCATGCACTCTAGGTGCCTAACCTTGCTTGCAAGATGGATAACCTCGCGAGATCAAAAGAGATTCTCTCGACGTAATCCATCTTGTCATGCACAGGCAGTTAGGATGATTGGCCGAACCATGGCCGGCTCGACGAATCAGCGGCAGCCTTAGGTGGGCTTTCTGTGTGTAGTGGGTACATGGTCTTTGTAGTTCTTTTCACTCGTCAACATAGCTGCCGCCGCGGAAGTGACAGGCAGTCTGAATGAAATTGAATGTAACGTTCCCAATTCTATGTATTAAATTCTAAAAAACGACCCTCAACATTTGGGAAGGCTACGCCACACAACTAGTTCGTTATAATCGAACGTCGTGCTTCGAAGGCCACTTTACGATGATGAGGACTCAATCATAGACTACCACGGAGATCTCTTACAGGCACAGGCACCTTCCTCCGGTCGCAAATGTGACGTCAGAGGCATGGCGATCTGATTGGTTGAAGTTAACACGCACCAGCGGTGATAGACAGATGGGTCATCCAATCACCTGCCAAGTAGCTTGGAAAAAGTGCCCGCCTCCGTCAGCGGGTTGGATTACTGCATTGCCAGATGGACTGGTTTAGTGAAACGTAATGTGAAGCTAACCGTCCATCTGGCAGCGTCAGGTTACTAGGTGCCCAACCCCCATGGGTTTACCCTAAGACTTATGCTAAGTGTAGTTTAGTGTCGTCTCAGGTTTCTGCCAAAGCTATCCTAGACTTTGATCAAACTCTTTCATTCTGATATCGCTCAATTATCAAAAATGAAAATGTTCAACACAAGTCAGAGGATGTATTCATGCCAGTGTTTTTTTTTTGCCTTTGTAGGGTATTGGCTGTTACATGTTCCGCATTGATGACTTTGACGTGGTGGATGCAACCATGCATGGCAATGCAGCGCGATTCATCAACCACTCCTGTGAGCCTAACTGCTACTCACGAGTCATCAATGTCGAAGGCCAGAAGCATATCGTGATCTTTGCCCTGAGGAAGATCTATAGGGGAGAGGAGCTCACCTACGACTACAAGTTTCCCATTGAAGACGCCAGCAACAAACTCGGCTGTAACTGTGGGGCTCGGCGATGCCGGCGCTTCCTCAACTGAGAGATCCCTGGTATGAAAAAGAAGAGGATCCTGTTTACGAGTTAAACCTTAAATGAAGGTGTCACTGGATTGGGCTTTGGGGCGGCAGGGCAGTGCAGTCCGCACAGCAGGGGAATTAGCCACTATGAGACTGGGAGAGAAGTTGGCCAATAGCTTTTGGTTGGTCAGAAGCGATAGATGGAGAAAGACATTGGAAAAAAAATAAGAAACCGAGAGGAATCTGCACAGGAAATAGAACTGTCAAGTTTCTTGCCTGCTTTATGCTCACAATGACCTATAGCCTAGATACACCTGCTAGTGAACAGTTTAAATATAGAGCTGGCTGAGCAAGATGGCTAGATGAAAAATATGATGGAGGACGTCATCGAGGTGTGTGTGGGTGTTCATGAGAACAGGATATTCAAAGGTTGGGGGGTTTCCTGGTTCTATATTTATGGCACAGTTTTCTTTTTACACATCAAGCCTTATCCGTTTCAATCGTCGCTAAGAACCTATAGCTCGGCTTTGAGAGAGTCCTTATGTTTTATTCATATTTTGGGGTGGGTAAGTCTGCCTATAGTACACTTGTGTTCATGATGGCTCCATCGTCCAGTGATGGGATCATATAGCTCCTTACCCGCATGGTGGTGAACTCAATTCTTGAGCCATATGCCCACCCTAAGCTAATGCGTCATTTGTGTATTTTATCTTATATTTAACTTTTCTCAATTGGTGGACATTTCTTTTTAGACATATTTCTTTCCTTAATACCAAGACAAACCGTGGTGCTAAGATTTGAAAGGGTCTTTAATCTTTTATGCTTGACTAAGATGTCCAGCAAATCAGAAATCATTTACCCGTTAATTGCACTCGAGCAGTACTTGCAAGTCACGTGGCTAGAAAGTGTCTTAGATTGTAGGTCTGCTGAATTCACTTGGTCTCCCGTCTCGCATTGAAACGATAGTTATCGCATTCTAACAGTTTCAAACGGTGTCATATTTAAAGATAGATAGAACTTGTCTTTATTAGCTTTTCTGTTGATGTACAGTGTATGTAGCATACACTACCCAAGCCAAGAGTGATGAGTTGAGGTGACTATATAATTTCTTTTATTTTTTAAATATATATATTTTATTACTCTCATGGCAAATGCGGATTACCTATTGCAATAACTTTTTGCTGCCGTAGTAGTTGCACGTGTAATCACATCCAAATTCTGCGTATTCTCTGAAACTTCCCCTGCAGTTGAACTCCTATCAGACAGGGAGCACTGTTAAAAAGCATCGCCACTGAGTGTGTACATTCAGCTCCACCAACTAGACTTCTTGTCCTGAGAAAATGGTGCAGAAGTGCGTCGCTATTGCAGCATTTCTCGCAAGAAAACTACTTTTTCAGTCTGTAATCGAGCTGGAAAGAATGCACTCAGCACCTTAATGTTTAATATTGTTCTTTGTCGATGTTCAATGCTGTCTTTCATGAGGGTAATTGAATCCACACACTGTTAAAATCAATAGTTATATTTATTCATGTTTCTATTCAAATTTTGGAGTGGTAAAAGTTGTTTGTGCTTTGTATAAATGGTGGCGGTCTAGCGTATTGGGAGATCTTCCCCATTTGTTTCCTGTTTTTGTTTACAATTGATGTCCTTTTTTCACTATTTTACTTGAATCTTTGTTCGGGACAGTTGTGTGATACATTTAAGCCTTTTTGAGAGAAATTATTCTAAAGCAGGTCTTTTTAAATGATTTTTTTTTTATGTTATGTTTTGTATAGGGTAGATTTCATGGACAGAGTACTGAATGGTCTTAGAATCAGCCACAGGAGTAAAGTGAGCACTGTTTGCCCTCCCTAAGCCCATGCTCTTCATTGGATTTTTCTTTTTTTTCCTTCAACAACCACTTCAGAATCATGTCCAGTAGTTATCAAGTGTTGTCCAGAGCTTAGTCTCCCTACCTTCATGTCCAGAGCTTAGTCTCCTTAACTTCCTGCATGTCCAATCACTGGGATGGAGCCCAGATTATCTTGTGTCAATCATCGAGCTGAAGACGAGAGCAGAGTCACTCCCAACTCCTTGCAAGGATTCTACCTCAGTTGTTTAGACAGATGTTTGGGAATACTAATGCAAAAGGATGAAAATTTAAAGAGTAGCTTGGTTTTAATGTCCTGCAGAACTGGCGCGTGTGGATGGGTGTGTGAGTGAGCGCATGTGTGTATGCAATGAAGGATGCAAAGCACTAGTCAAAACCTGAAGTTACCATGACCATCTCTCCCAGAATCTGTTCAGAAAGCTGTATGTTATATATACATATATATAGTAGGGTTATTTTAAAGTATAAAAAGTGTAAAAGACATAAAAATTAGAAAATGTGTTAACTTTAAACTATACGTCTTTGTTACCATGTACAAATAAACCCTGAGTTTGTAAATAATTGTATACATATTTCTAAACCTGTTTAATTTTCTATGCACTTTTTTTTTTATTTATAATGTTATTTGCTTAATAAAGATGTTAAGATGTTTGAACAAATCAAATCACTCTTGTATGACATCAAATAAAGCCAAATGAGTTTAATGGTTATAACAAATGAATAGGTTAAATGACAAGTTATAAATGGTGAGAACACATGGAAATAAATTTGTAATTTATTTTACATTTGTAATGTGTTGTATGAAATGTTATACTTTTAGTAGTAATGTGTAGAAGCAGCGTTAACCTAACCAGAATGTTGACAGTATAGACTGTTTTAACTTGACAACAAAAACATTCTAAATTGAACCCCAGCTCACTTCCTGTTGCAGTGTTTGCTATGGACAGGAAAAGAAAAAAAAGAAGCAGAGCAGGACTGACAGTTCTGTGAAAACTGTCTATAAGAAACTTTTGATAATGAATTGGTAACTGCATACCCCCTTAAAAAAGGGACGCAACATTTTTTGATTGATTTTGCTCAGGAACTCAGACATCTGAAAACTATAAACAGGTTTGCAGACATTCATTTAGTTTTACATTTATTGAGAGTTGATTTCAGATAAGTTGAAGCCATTGGAAGATTTAGAATTAATTCAACCCAATGATTGAGACAACCAGGGCCAGTTTTAGGATTATACATTTGGGGGCTCAGCCCGCAATGAGATTATCCTGGACCGCAGACCCCCAAGGGGGGTCCAGGGGCTTGGCCCCCCCCCCACCCCGGGAGAAAATTTTGTACATTTTAAAGTATAAAAATGAATCAATCTGGTACACTTTGAGAGCAAAATGAAGAAGCTTGATCTCTGAACTACACACATCACATTAATATTCTCTTTACTCTTCTGTTGACTTACAATGATGAAAAAAATAATAGTCTTGCTATATATTCTGCATACAGGTAGAATGGTAGGTACTAGAATACTGCTTGTTATACACAATGGTGGCCCATCTGTACCAAAATCACTTCCAGGGGAGAACTCAAGTCTACAAAGTAACATTTGCGTTGTAGGCATAAACAAAAGTAAAATAACAAAAGGGGAATTTCCTAACTTTGTTTGGAATGATGTTCGGGATGTGATTATCCTAGAGCTCACAATACATCATTTTATACAGTGTAAGGTCAAGTAAAAAAAAGAATTATCACATTTTGTCTTTGATGATTGTTACTATGAGGCCATATTGCATCACACAATAATGTGATTGGGCTCTTTGGAATCACAGGAGTCTCAGCTTTGTAGTCATACACGAATTATTAAATTCCATGACTTTTTTGGCACCACTGCAGACATGGGGAAGCAAAAAAGGCAAGAATAACATATTTTCACTGCATGCAGCACACTGTCTTTAGGACCCTGGAGCTGACATGTCAGACATGGTTCTAAAGCTAAGACTTTTATGGTTCTAATTAGCCAAATTTCATTCAGATATCTTGATGTGAGAGGTCAAGGGACCCATTTGAGTAGTCATGACCATTTACATTTGTCAAAAACTTTGCAGACTTTGGAGCTATGCTATGCTCCAGCGAGCTAGCATAACATGGCTGGTACCTACGGATTCGTCTAGATGTCTGATATTTTTTGGGTGAGCGCAGATGATTTTGGGGGGGCCCCAGAAAGGGACTAAAACCGCCTATGCAGACAACAAAAAACAATGATTCAGTGATGCACTGGCATCAACTGATCTCAAATCAACTCTCAATAACTGTAAAATCAAACAAATGTCTGCGGTTTACAGTTAACGGATATGTGTGAGAAATTTGCATTGTTTTTCGGTGTGAAGTGTCGCTACACCACAAGTTTGGTGAGAATTGCAATGGCGTCATTGCGTTCCATTTCTCTGAACATTGTGGCCAGGTGGCCTACTGTCCAGTCAGGGTACTTGGTACAGACCACCTCCAGCACGGTTTTCAGCGGGCTCTTGCTGTCCTTCATGGAGTAGGTGTGGGTGATCCAGGTGGCGGAGAAGGAGCAGCGAGATGCCAGGTGTCTGGTGTTCTTCACACCACGGGCCTCTGGATCTAGCACGATCACCAGCTCATCCAAAACATCCAGGTTGTCCAGCACTGTCTGCAAAGGTGCTGACTGAACTTTAGGACCTACAAAGAGATGATAGTGTTAAATTGAATTGTAATAAAATGGTGCAAATACTTTATTGAAGTCCAGAGGGACTTCCATACACAAGACAGCTGAACTGGCCCTCAGCTGCCCCTCCATAGTCAGCTACAGAACAGTGTTCGTGACACAAATTGGGATTTTGTGATTTGCTCAAAGGCACTTCAGCTGGATGAATGCCTTCCAACTTGGGAGCTTGCGCCTACTGTAGGTCCCTCAGTTAAAAAGTGGTCTCCCCAGAGGCGGTTTTACCATTAGGCATAGGTAGACGTGCCTTAGGCCTGGTCCACCAGGGGGCCTCGAGAGGGAGGGAGAGAGAGCAAGCAAGCAGTTCTAGCAGTGCAAACCCTTAACGAGGCAATTGACCGATAGGTTGCAGACAACAGAGAGGCTCTTGAAACAAGGTAGGCCTATCCCAAATGTCTTGTATACCTCCATGCAGGGCTGGACTGGGACAAAAAAAACCTGCCCTGGCATTTTGGCCCCCAGACCGGCCCACCACAATCGACCACACACGACATCACCTATCTTCACGCTCCCTTCAATATACTGTATATCAACCGTGCCACTACCTAAAACACTAAATATACTTGTTTTATAGGCCGGTCAGACAATTATTTTTCCCCTTTTCTTTTTTGCCTCACCAGCCCACAGGGCATCTCAAATGCCCTGCAAATGCCCTGCGTGCCAGATGGCCAGTCCAGCCCTGCCTCCATGATCCACGTTGCTGTAGTTGGTTCAGGTATGAGACTTCTGCATGCACAGATTGGCATAAAATACATCAAGTACAGTATATAATGCAGCTTACCTTCCTATTGGCTGCACAGTCAAGTAAAACAGGTGAGTCAAAAGAGATGCATTCTATAGCAACAGCAAGGAGAAAGTGCCCTGCAGTGGGGACCAGTCTGATTGACAGCCATCAGAAGAGTAGGGGTGCCAGTAGTCTCGCTGGCGCCGCAGGTCTCCATAGTGGGATTGCGATGGGCGGTGCTTAGCGGCAGTGCCCTTGGAAAATTGTTTCAAACAATCCAATTTGCCGTTTTCAGCGTGTAGCAACGAGCTAGCGTGTAGGTTTCTGCCGTTAGCTTGCTAGCTAGTTAGCGTTGTTGTTTTCACTGCGGCGGCAGGGGACTATTTACAGCGACACACAGGGAGGAGGGAGCGGAAGCCGCTCTGATTGACATGATCATTCCGATTTGCTAGTAGTTTCCCTTCAAAGTAGACTGCACAGGGTATTCAGCCATGTTAAGTAATATGGCTGAATACCCTGTGCAGTCCACTTCGCAGGGAACTACTAGCTGATTGGAACGCAGCCCATGGTCGGAGCCGATGACAGAGCTGGTAATAAGCCAGGAGCGGACATCCGGCTGCCACCGAAACAGTCGCTCCAATGGGAGAGCAGAGTAGAGCAGGGGAGGGTTTATCCCAGTTATGGAGACCTGTGGCGCCAGACTCCTCACTCGGACGGAAGGGAGAGGAGGCTGGCCAGCGAGACTAGGGTGCCAGTGCAGTGCATGAAAATATATAGAGCGGCAAAGTGAACGTCACTTCCTGCTTCAGCACTGTACCAGAGATTTTCTTCCCCAATTTATTTTCCCATAGACATTTTGTAAAATGCTTATAAAAAGAGTTTTTTAGAATTGGGAGAAACCATAGAACATTTCACTTGGACCAAAACTTAAAAAAACAAAAACAGAAAAAATATTTTCTTTAAACCCTCATTCTTTTACGTTTTGGTCCGAGTGAAATGTTATGCAATCTCTCCTGTTTCTAAATATATATGTACCGTTTGTTTGAACAAGTAAAACAATTTTTATAAGCATTTTACGAAATGTCTATGGGAAAATAAATGGTGGATGAAAATCTCTGGTACAGTGCTGAAGCAGGAAGTGATGTTCCACTTTGGCTCTCTATAGGACAGGAGAACATCAAGACAGTTAAAGAAATCAAATGTATGATTAAAAAGAGTAGACTGCTTTGAATAGGCTGATAGTCCAAAGATAGACAAAAGGGGTCAAGCATAGGGAGCAAGCAGGTATTCTGCTCTAATGTTGACAGATTTTGACAGAGCTTTTAAAGTATGAACAAGGGCAAGGCTATGTATAAAGCACATACCTAGTCATTATCAATAACACTAATTTCTTGATTTGGGGTTTTAACAATGTGTAGGACACATCACAGCATGTTTTATTCATAAATACGGATCAAACTGAAATCGGATGCTGACTCTTGATTTGGGCTGTTCATTGTACACTTGGTGTCATGTGAACTCACTCAGGATTTCCTCCAGGTCCTTGATCTCAGCTTGCTTAAAGACAGCAAAGTCTTCATTGATGGGTGGCAATTTTTCAATGTCCCTCAAAGTTTTGAATTGATCTGTGTTAGAGCCTATGAGAGGGAGAGAGATATGAAGGGTGGAAATAACAAATAATAAACACTGAATTGATTAAATAGCTATCAAATGAAATGTTGGGTTAAATAAAATACTAGGTTAAATGTTCAAAATAAAACCAAACGTAAATGTTACATTCAATAAAATTGAATTAAATCAAATGTGAAGTATTAAAATACTATCAAGCACAGCGATTAAATTAACAAACACTCTATAGTTGTATTTGCTTGTATTATTTACTTATTCACAAGCAATTTATACAATTAAATTCAACCTATTATGTTGTCTTCTACCCCCACTGATTTCTTCATCTGCTACAACCACTCCCCCTGCTGTGACCAGCTGGCTCCCCTCAAAACCATAAACAGTCTCCTTCACACGCTCCTCCACTGCAGAACTTTCAAGACTGGACGTCAACTGGAAATAATCCGGTCTCACAATACATCCCCAAGCCTACAAAGATCATCTGATGCCCTCTCCATCTACTACTCTCAACTCATACAGTCTGGTTCTGCTCACCCCAAAGTCCAATTTTCCACAACTAGGCACCTCGCACGCTATGCACGCTCAATGCCTGGGCTCGCCCGCTGCGCGGCCTCACCCTTATCTCGGCTGCTGCATGGCCTCGCCTGCACTATTGCCGCGCGCTGGTGTGTGTGTGTGTGTGTGTGTGTGTTGTTGAATAAATGTTATTGCATCAGTGATGTCACAATGCCTCCATGTGTGTGTGTGCCCCATTATGATATCACTGATGACATCATCAGTGTGTGTGTGTGTTTGTGTGTGTGTGTGTGTGTGTGTGTGTGTGTTTGTGTGTGTGTGTGTGTGTGTGTGTGTGTGTGCCCCCCTATGACATCACTGATCAGTCTTGTCACAATGCCTCCTTGTGTGTGACATCACTGATCAGTCTTGTCACAATGCCTCCTCGTGTGTGTGTGTGTGTGTGTGTGTGTGTGTGTGTGTGTGTGTGTGTGTGTGTGTGTGTGCGTGCGTGCGTGCGTGCGTGCATGCGTGCGTGCGTGCCCTTATGAAATCACTTTTGACATCATCACTGATGACATCATCACTGATGACATCACTAATGACATCACATCATTAGCTAATTAGCCTAATTAAAAAATCCAGCTCCGTCAGGTCACCCGCACGGGTGTCCTTTACACACCATGAAGGTTTCAGCCAGATCGTAAGACAGCATAGCTGTGGCCGAATACAGAACTTGAAACAAACAAACAAACAGAGCCCACATACTCGTATATACTGTGTTTCCCAATGTTTCCCAGTCTTTCTCAGTCCACACACACAAACTTCTTCCTGTCATTCTTTCAAACAAAAATAGACTATAACAATTTGGCCACTCCTACATCTGTCCCCTCTTCTCTCAAGTTCCCCCCTCTAACTAGCCAGTCCCTGTCTCAGTTCTCCCCAGTCTCCCATATGGATCTTTCCGACCTCATGCTTGGAATGAAAACTGCCACCTGCACCCTGGACCCCATCCCCTCTAGTCTTGTCAAAGCCCAAATGTCTTACACATAGTGTCCACCAGTCTGCTCAAACTCCCCCCTGAATACTGTCCACCAGTCTGCTCAAACTCCCCCCTGAATACTGTCCACCAGTCTGCTCAAACTCCCCCCTGAATACTGTCCACCAGTCTGCTCAAACTCCCCCCTGAATACTGTCCACCAGTCTGCTCAAACTCCCCCCTGAATACTGTCCACCAGTCTGCTCAAACTCCCCCCTGAATACTGTCCACCAGTCTGCTCAAACTCCCCCCTGAATACTGTCCACCAGTCTGCTCAAACTCCCCCCTGAATACTGTCCACCAGTCTGCTCAAACTCCCCCCTGAATACTGTCCACCAGTCTGCTCAAACTCCCCCCTGAATACTGTCCACCAGTCTGCTCAAACTCCCCCCTGAATACTGTCCACCAGTCTGCTCAAACTCCCCCCTGAATACTGTCCACCAGTCTGCTCAAACTCCCCCCTGAATACTGTCCACCAGTCTGCTCAAACTCCCCCCTGAATACTGTCCACCAGTCTGCTCAAACTCCCCCCTGAATACTGTCCACCAGTCTGCTCAAACTCCCCCCTGAATACTGTCCACCAGTCTGCTCAAACTCCCCCCTGAATACTGTCCACCAGTCTGCTCAAACTCCCCCCTGAATACTGTCCACCAGTCTGATCAAACCCCCCCCTGAATACTGTCCACCAGTCTGCTCAAACTCCCCCCTGAATACTGTCCACCAGTCTGCTCAAACTCCCCCCTGAATACTGTCCACCAGTCTGCTCAAACTCCCCCCTGAATACTGTCCACCAGTCTGCTCAAACTCCCCCCTGAATACTGTCCACCAGTCTGCTCAAACTCCCCCCTGAATACTGTCCACCAGTCTGCTCAAACTCCCCCCTGAATACTGTCCACCAGTCTGCTCAAACTCCCCCCTGAATACTGTCCACCAGTCTGCTCAAACACCTCCCTGAATACTGTCCACCAGTCTGCTCAAACTCCCCCCTGAATACTGTCCACCAGTCTGCTCAAACTCCCCCCTGAATACTGTCCACCAGTCTGCTCAAACTCCCCCCTGAATACTGTCCACCAGTCTGATCAAACCCCCCCCTGAATACTGTCCACCAGTCTGCTCAAACTCCCCCCTGAATACTGTCCACCAGTCTGCTCAAACTCCCCCCTGAATACTGTCCACCAGTCTGCTCAAACTCCCCCCTGAATACTGTCCACCAGTCTGCTCAAACTCCCCCCTGAATACTGTCCACCAGTCTGCTCAAACTCCCCCCTGAATACTGTCCACCAGTCTGCTCAAACTCCCCCCTGAATACTGTCCACCAGTCTGCTCAAACTCCCCCCTGAATACTGTCCACCAGTCTGCTCAAACTCCCCCCTGAATACTGTCCACCAGTCTGCTCAAACTCCCCCCTGAATACTGTCCACCAGTCTGCTCAAACTCCCCCCTGAATACTGTCCACCAGTCTGCTCAAACTCCCCCCTGAATACTGTCCACCAGTCTGCTCAAACTCCCCCCTGAATACTGTCCACCAGTCTGCTCAAACTCCCCCCTGAATACTGTCCACCAGTCTGCTCAAACTCCCCCCTGAATACTGTCCACCAGTCTGCTCAAACTCCCCCCTGAATACTGTCCACCAGTCTGCTCAAACTCCCCCCTGAATACTGTCCACCAGTCTGCTCAAACTCCCCCCTGAATACTGTCCACCAGTCTGCTCAAACTCCCCCCTGAATACTGTCCACCAGTCTGCTCAAACTCCCCCCTGAATACTGTCCACCAGTCTGCTCAAACTCCCCCCTGAATACTGTCCACCAGTCTGCTCAAACTCCCCCCTGAATACTGTCCACCAGTCTGCTCAAACTCCCCCCTGAATACTGTCCACCAGTCTGCTCAAACTCCCCCCTGAATACTGTCCACCAGTCTGCTCAAACTCCCCCCTGAATACTGTCCACCAGTCTGCTCAAACTCCCCCCTGAATACTGTCCACCAGTCTGCTCAAACTCCCCCCTGAATACTGTCCACCAGTCTGCTCAAACTCCCCCCTGAATACTGTCCACCAGTCTGCTCAAACTCCCCCCTGAATACTGTCCACCAGTCTGATCAAACCCCCCCCTGAATACTGTCCACCAGTCTGCTCAAACTCCCCCCTGAATACTGTCCACCAGTCTGCTCAAACTCCCCCCTGAATACTGTCCACCAGTCTGCTCAAACTCCCCCCTGAATACTGTCCACCAGTCTGCTCAAACTCCCCCCTGAATACTGTCCACCAGTCTGCTCAAACTCCCCCCTGAATACTGTCCACCAGTCTGCTCAAACTCCCCCCTGAATACTGTCCACCAGTCTGATCAAACCCCCCCCTGAATACTGTCCACCAGTCTGCTCAAACTCCCCCCTGAATACTGTCCACCAGTCTGCTCAAACTCCCCCCTGAATACTGTCCACCAGTCTGCTCAAACTCCCCCCTGAATACTGTCCACCAGTCTGCTCAAACTCCCCCCTGAATACTGTCCACCAGTCTGCTCAAACTCCCCCCTGAATACTGTCCACCAGTCTGCTCAAACTCCCCCCTGAATACTGTCCACCAGTCTGCTCAAACTCCCCCCTGAATACTGTCCACCAGTCTGCTCAAACTCCCCCCTGAATACTGTCCACCAGTCTGCTCAAACTCCCCCCTGAATACTGTCCACCAGTCTGATCAAACCCCCCCCTGAATACTGTCCACCAGTCTGCTCAAACTCCCCCCTGAATACTGTCCACCAGTCTGATCAAACCCCCCCCTGAATACTGTCCACCAGTCTGATCAAACCCCCCCCTGAATACTGTCCACCAGTCTGCTCAAACTCCCCCCTGAATACTGTCCACCAGTCTGCTCAAACTCCCCCCTGAATACTGTCCACCAGTCTGATCAAACCCCCCCCTGAATACTGTCCACCAGTCTGCTCAAACTCCCCCCTGAATACTGTCCACCAGTCTGCTCAAACTCCCCCCTGAATACTGTCCACCAGTCTGCTCAAACTCCCCCCTGAATACTGTCCACCAGTCTGCTCAAACTCCCCCCTGAATACTGTCCACCAGTCTGCTCAAACTCCCCCCTGAATACTGTCCACCAGTCTGCTCAAACTCCCCCCTGAATACTGTCCACCAGTCTGCTCAAACTCCCCCCTGAATACTGTCCACCAGTCTGCTCAAACTCCCCCCTGAATACTGTCCACCAGTCTGCTCAAACTCCCCCCTGAATACTGTCCACCAGTCTGCTCAAACTCCCCCCTGAATACTGTCCACCAGTCTGCTCAAACTCCCCCTCATTTTTGCAGCCAGTGGAGTCGCCCCCTGCAGGCCATTCGAAAGAATGCAGGTTTAAGAGACTTCCACTTTGGCTTCAATTTTCACAAATGGAGCTACCCCCTTGTAACACATTTATGTGTGATTAATTGTTTACACGATTAGGGGATACAGAAAGCCTTGTAAATGAATTGTAAATGATTTACACATCATTTCAGGTGAGGAATAGCCTACTGCAGTAGTTATAGGCTACTGCAGTGCTTGTAAGTGCTGACTGCTTCTGCCAGCTGAGGAGGGGAGCTGCCTTCTCTGACAGACAGCCTCTGTTCATCAGATTTGTGGAATATCAAATCTTTGAATCACATAGGCTAAATGATTCATAATGTAGGCTATCAACTATAATTAGTAAATCATTTATTGATGATTTGTTTCATTTCATGATTTACTAAAAGTTAATAGATGGCTTACAACACATTTGTAATCTGATAGCACTTATATCACCTACAATGTAGGCTATATTAATGTTTTGTAATGATTAGTTCATCATTAAATAAGGCTTATGACTGAACAGGCTACTGGCCTATAACGTGTTACCAATAACACTTACCATCACATCGGAAGCTTCAGTGGTTGTTATTCTGAGTAGAAAAACATAAATTAGACATGTTTCCCATCTGTACGCAACGTGATATGTCCACTTTTCCAATAAGTGAAAAAGTCAATTATGCGCACATCCAAAAAACGTAGGCTACAGGTGCTGGACAAAAGGTAGGCTATACAAAAAGATAAAGTCCGCACACTGAGGCTCCATCAATGTTTTTTTTTATTTGCGACGTTTCACAGGATCTTTATCAAGCCACTTTTCCAATAACCCAAATAACCATTTAGGCTGTAGTATAAAATTGTTGTTCCCATCATGTGGGGAAACGTCTTAGGTAATAGCCTCAACACGAGACTCATGACTGTCCAAAGGAAGAATGACTGATGAGTCGCGCGTTGAGGCTACGTCAGTAGGCTGAACAGAATCTCTTACCCGGGCTCCTGACGACACTGGCTGTCTGCAGTTGTGGTACAGTTGCTCACGTACCCAGCTGGACAAGATGTGCATTTTTTACACTTGGTGAAGATGCCATTGTTAAAAGTTTTGCCCTTGCAGGTTCTGAAGTACTTTTCACGTCGTCCGCCCTCGTCAGTAAAGCCGCAATTAGGAGAAAATTCAGTTCCTATTGATGATGACGATAATATAACAACAGCAGCAGCAGCAGTAGCAAACAATACAACAACAACAACAACAACAGCAACAACACCAATAATAATGATGATAATAACCTAATAATAATAATAATTAATAACAACAACAACCTGGGTCTAGCTTGTAATCAGTTTCACAAGGTACGCATCTGTCCTCTGTCCTGTCAAAATAGGTTTCCAAATTTCTGCATTTCTTGGAGAAGCCCGCCATAGCGAACAAGATGATCTGCACTTCACAAAAAGAAAGGAGGGGACTGCTGCATCGGTTAACTTTTGTTTGACTGTTAGTAGCCTCCTCCTCCTTCCAGGGGAAGGGGGGGTCCCAGAATGAGTAGTAAAGTGATGCGTGAGGTTTCAGGGTTTTTTAAGGCCCGCCCCAACCCAACCCGTCTTATAATTTTTGATAAGACACATGTCTGTAGATGATATTTTGGTATGATAGCCATTCCTTAGTGGTAGCTGTGACACAGTTACCAGCTTGTGAAGTGAACCACCCCTAAAATAAATTGCATTTTAGACGCTGGTGCATATCCTGGGTTAGGCACATGGTCATGGCATTTTTCAATCTTTTGTCAATCTTTTTCAATCTATTTTAAAGGGGACCTTCATTTAAGGCAACTGCTGCTAACAACAACTGCTGTTTGCTTCAAGAGGAAACCTGCCTATCTGCTGCCAAAAGGGCCTAAACACCTCTGCCCTTTTCACACCTAGAAAACCCCCACTTTGCACTCAACAAGAACAAGAACAGCTTAGAAGTTAACTGAAAATGCATGCTGACATAAGCATGATCACATCATTTTAATAATCTAGTCATATCCTAATTAATATTAGGTCAATAATAGATAAGTGTAATTGTGTTAATATTCCCATGAAATACCTAGGTCTATAGATTCAAATGTTATTTTCTAATGTTAGAAGTAACTGGTCAAGATGAGCTCTGATAATAAGACTGCTGGTTTATTGTTTATTGTTTATTGTGGATCCCCATTAGTCTGCACCAAGGAGACTACTCTTCCTGTGGTCCAAACACATGACATAAAAACATAATACAATAACATTGTCGACAAGTTGAGAATTATAACAAAGACAAAAAGAGAGTGAATCAGCTCACTCTGTTATCATATATTTCATAAAGTGTATGAATTAGTATAATGTAGTGTTATATAATATAACATAGCACAATGCACTACAATACAATACAATTCAACATATGTATACAATAATTAATGACCTAAAGCTATCTCATTATTCATCACTGCATGTTTTAACTTTTTAACAAAAATGTGTTACTTGCCACCGTTATATTACTAGGTAAATTATTCTAATAAGCAACTGCTCTATACATTACCGTCCTTTTCAGAGCATTGTTTTTTGGTAGAGGTTGAGTGAATTGAGCATCTACTGCCTGTCTTGTTGTATAGCCATGTCTACTCTTAGTGGGGTACAGTTGTGAGTGTAAGCCCTGTGGTTTCCCAGTGTTCCAGATGTTAAACAGAAAGGTTACCAAGCTGCATGCTATTCTTGGTTCCACCTTCATCCATGACAGTGCGGCATGCATCCCCTCCACACTGCTCCTCATAGAGCAGCGGAGAGTGAGGCGTGCCGCCCTGTTCTGGGCCAGCTGGAGTTTGGCCAGGTCTTGTTTAGAGGCACTAGACATGTTGGGCAGTAGTCTAGGCGGGATAAGACTAAAGATTGTATTACCAGTTTAGCTGTACTACGAGTCAACATCAGATTAGCACACCTTCTGATCATTGAAGTAGTGCTGCTCATTTTAGATACCATGCCGTTAATTTGTTTCGACCAAGAAAGTAGGGGGGCTCAGCCCCTAATCAAAATGTGACATGCATACAGTGCCTCGCAAAAGCGGTTGAACATGTCCGGGCTTTCAGCTCAGTGTTAACTCTTAACTAGCTACCAAAGTGACAGATGTGTTGCATTCTGAGATAATTTTCTGCTGACCAAAGTTGTTGTTTTTGCGTCAATTCTTGAGACTGTTGTGATATCAGCAGTTTCAGAAGGGTTGCACCAACAACCATGCCGTGCCGCGGTCAAAGTCGCTTATGGTGTGAGTTGCATGTTAGTTAGTTTGTTCAGCCATAGTAACCACACGCAATGCCAGCATTGGTAAAATAGCTGTTGAATTCAACAATTTGATCAGAGTAAAATAAATGATAAACAATAAACACATGTTGCATGCAGGTGTAATTACACCTCAATTAGGTCAACAACAGACATTTGATGTTAAATCCAACAAACCGGAGCTCTGACATGAAACCCACCACATCTTGCCCAGGACAAAATGATCCCTTATTTTGACTAAATGTTCCATATGTTTATAGGCAATTAGAGGGTTATTGTGCTTTTGGCTTTAATTGAGTGTACCACCTGTGCTGTAAATCCTGTGATATTGAGACAGCGTGCAGAATTAGCACCAGCCACCAGCCAAATGCTGGTAAAATGCAAGTGGCTGGTAGATTTGCTTCACTCACCATCCAAAAAAAACACAATGGTAATCTATCTATTGAGTGGCTGGTAAAATTTTAGCATTCACTGGCCATTTGACTGGTGGACAAAAAAGAAAATTTTGGACCCTGTATTGAGATCCAGGTGAATTTATTTCTCGTTATTGTGCTGTTGGCTTTTGAGTGTTCAGGTGGCTGTGCTGTAAATCCTGTTGAGAGTCAGGTGAATGTGTCTTAGTTATTCTGGCTTTAATTCTGCATAGCGGTATGTGTGCTGTGAGGGGGGGCTCTTTATGTGACCATGCCCAGGGGCCCATCATGTCATAATCCACCTGGGCATAAGATGTTGGGAGAAGTACATTCCTCTATACCGGTGGAGAGGAGTGGAACAACATCCCTACAACGTGACCAGGGACCATGTTGGAAATAAGTGTTCACACTTTTAGATGTCCATCCCTTGGATTTTGTCTGCTGTCCATAAAGTCAATCAATCAATCAATCAATCAATCAATCAATCAATCAATAAGAGACTCTGGTACCATAGACCTATGAGCATCCTTATGCTTGACCATGGTGTTTGTTATGGCCAATCCATGTCTAAAGCACAGAAGTCCAATAACAGAACACTCAGGTTCAGATCAGGAAAGCCATCCCAATCATGCCCCTCCGAGTGCTGTGAGCATTCCAGTTTTTGTGTTTTGTGTTTCTGATGTTCCTTGATGCCACAGGGCTAAAAGAAATGATACAATTTAGGCAAAAATTGTGGCAACGTGTGTCATTGATGGTTTGGAGAGCTCAAGTCACTTCTATATTTGTCCGAAAAAAATCACAACTGGCCTTAAATGAAAGCTAAGGTCCCCTTTAAAATATCACACTCCTCGAGTTTGAAGTCGATGGGACGAACGGTTCTCAAGATAAACCACTTTTTGTGTGGCCAGTAGGTGGCGCTGTTCCGAATTGCACAACATTCGGCACTGTTCTATGTCAGGTTCCCAGCAGCACACTCTCCAAGTTTGAAGTCGATCAGATGAATGGCTATGGAGATAAAGCGCTTTTTGTGTTGCCAGTAGGTGGCGCTATGCCAAATTGCACGGAATTCAGCTCCCTGCACTCCCTTGAGTTGAAGTCGATCGGACAAACGGTTCTTGAGATAAACAGCATTTTTATGTTGCCAGTAGGTGGCGCTATGCCGAATTGCACGGAAACAGTTTGTGTAAGTGATCTTACAGCAGATAATAAAATTAGTTAGTTAGTTAGTTGTAATTAGTAGTAGCAACATGCTAATAACGTACATCACTCTGCCAATCGGCTGCTGCAGCAAGTCCATTCCATTCCACCGTTTAATCCACATCACAGCCACTTCTTGCCATTTGTTTCTGGCGTGGTTTAAGGCTAATTTCTCCAGGTATTCCGTTGACAGCCTACCGTTGTAGATATGAGACCTAGTTAGCTAGCTAGTAGAGCTGTCACTTTTTCAAAAAATAAAGTTCGAACGAACTTTAATTGCCCCTCAATTTGTTAATATATCTGAAGTTAATTGGTTAATTACATTACAAAAAAATTACACCAAGTTACATTCGAATTTCGATTAAAAAGTGACAGCTCTACTAGCTAGCATATTAGCCGTTACCATGGTAACGCCTGCCGCCTCGTCTGTTCTTATGCAAAAATCCATCTTCTTTTTAACCTTTCCTCTATAGGAAACCCATGGAACGATAAATAATGCTGTTTCTTCTTTGATTTTGAAAAAAAAAAGCACACTACATCCCTGAGTGCTTTCACACTGTGCGATTGTTATCGGATCATGGCGAATGGATGGAGAAATACAGCAAGCGGAGAAAGCGGAAGTGCGAATAACATCTGCTGGGCCCGCAGCCATGTTTGTGAAATAGGCTTAAATTCAGCATTCGGAAATGAATTCAGCAACATCCCAGAAAAGTGGTCTGAGGTCATCCACACACTTTATTTACAGTAATATGAGCCATATCTCTTCTCTCTTGCCTCTGAACCTGGGCGGTCACAAATCCTCCCTCTCCTGCCTGCACCTTTTTCCCTCTGCTTGCTCACCACGCTGCCGGAGCAAACATGCATTTTTCTATACGAAATGACAAACATGGATTTATTGGATTTACTGGTCTCTCAACGCAAATCAACTAAACTTTGAGGAAAGCGAGGTCCGGGGAGCCCCCACCCTCTGCCCAGATGGATTTTCGCCGCGGGGTACGGGAAGACAGCAGCGATTGACCCAAGGCTGTGACGTCATGAAAATTGAGATGGGCGGTCAGTGAATTTGAACTGTGAAAAATGGATTATACCTGGATTATATCACGGAAATTTCCACTGATCTGCATAAGGAATGAACTTATGTTGGGATTCCAGAGACTTAAGACAGAGACTTAAGACATAAGACCTGTTCTGTTTGGTCTGTGTGACCTGATAGGAATTCAGGCAACCAAAACATTTTCATCCTAATCTGGACTCGGAGCTGCCAAGGACGCAGCCGAAATTCCTCTCCTGATATCTACGAATGCAACTGCGCTCCTCCAGCCTCCACCCTCCCCCTGACACCTGTTGGACTCGAGGCCGTCTCCATAGCGACTCGCTATGTTTCGCTCACCATCCGGGAAGACGACTCGCCCTATAAGGCTCACTAGCACACACAAGGACAATTGGACATTCACAGACTCTCAAACACACACGCACACACACACACACACACACACACCACTGTCCTCCCAACCATGTAACCTGAGTCAACCAGTTTTGAGTTCTCATGATCCTAAAGATGTATGAATAAGTAAGAAATAAAAGCTCAGAAGAGAAGTAGAGGGGATACTTTTATTTCAAGATGGAGCACATTAGAATGAGTAGAGGGAAGATGTGACGTGAGAGCCCCACCCCATCAAATGAGGCAAAAATATGCTGTGTACTGTACAATGATTGAAGATGTATGAAATAAGTTAACATGTATATGTGTGAGAGGGCAATTTACAATTAAATCCCAAATGTACTGCAGATGGCCCTGACGGTTTTTTGAGCCCTTGGGTGTACTCATCCTCTCTCTGGGTGACAATGACATGGAGGAATGAATGGGTCAGAATGTGTCATAAACCAGCAGCTTTGTACTCAACCACCAGACCAGTGTGCTTGACATCTGGCTTACATTTCCTGAAATGATTAATTTTCTTCTCATAGTTATACTAACAAGTTTTGGTTCTTATACGTGGCAAAATAGGTTGTAGGTTTTTTTCCCCAGGCTTGGTTAGCGTGACTCTAGGGTAATTATTCTTTCTACAATTGGCCAGGAAGGAACATGCTGTGATGTAAATGAGATGCTGTGGCCAGACCCAAAGGGCCTGTTCAGACCTTGTACTAACTCGGCCCAGCACCGATGCAGCCCCAAAAGAGTTGGCTGGGAGGATTGTCTATCTATCTATCTATGTCTGTATATATATATATATATATATATATATATATATATATATATATATATATATATATATATATATATATATATATATATATATATATATGTGTATATATAGTATATATATATATTTACACTATATGATGTCTTGGACTATTTTCAATAATGTAGACTACTTAACAGCCAATGCCCAGTTCATCATATCACAGGCACGCCCCCTTTCTTTGAGGATGTATAACCCATTCATTGTTAGGCTCGCCCCCTTTCTCTGATGCTGTCTCCTCACCCATTCACAGTTTACCACACATGTGGCAATAACCAATCAGCCCAAGGTATTCCTCTCCAGCTGATCCCAATCACCTAATCAGCGTAGTATATCAGGGTCCATGTTTTACTCTGTTTGCTATGTGCTGTGTATGTGCCATGTCATTCTCAGTTGCTGATCATCATCGCTGAAGCAGTTGTTTTCGCCCCACCTCCTCCCCTGACCACCACCATCGGTCATGACTCCTGATTGAAGAATTCCCTATGGGGGATTTCCTATCCTATTCTTCACTGACGACGCCCTCTCATCATCTCAGGAGAGCGTCATCATATCATGGAGTCATACGCCAAAATTAATTTGTTGTATCATTAAAGCTTGTTATACTTTCTATTAGTCTCTCATTATTGAAATATATATATGCCGACTGGCATGGCATTCTGATAGAGTCAGTTGAAACACTACTGTAAGGCGGGACCTCTAGCAAGAAGATAGACGTGCGGGTGATTTGATTGGATCGTTCTGGAGACTGAAGTCGACATTGGCCAATCCTGGCGCTTGCTGAGAGCTTTTGCAAAGCCCGACACCAGAGCCGTATGCCGACACCAAGTAACGTTACGTCTTATTTAGAAATGCGGGGTTAAGAGTGAGGGCGCGCGAGAGAGGGGTTAAGACATTAGCCCGCGTCTATTCTTGTACAAAACATCATTTTCTGCGAAGTATTAGTAAAGTTATAAGCGAAGATCGATTCACAAGGATCTGAAAGCTGTCTCCGCCATTTTGTTTTTGAGGTACTTTTAGTAAGAGAGTTGCGCCATCATGCGTCCATAATGACTCATTGTAAGGACTAGTGACCCTCCATACAGCAGATCAGGAGAAAGCTGTTTGGCTCGAGCGCAGCGCTGCCTTTTAGTAAGAGAGTTGCCATGGCAACCAATAACCCATAGCCATGGGTTATTGAACTCGGTTACTGGAATTATACAATGGCTGTGAACCAATCAGATTGCTTGATTTGAGAGAGCCGTTTTATAAATATATATATATATCATATCATCATCATCTCTACTATTGAGGTGACTGCGTTGCATACTTGCACGAAGTCAAATTCCTCATTTGTAATCTAATTATTTACTGTGGCTATGAAAGTGAATCTTGAATAAGCATAGCACTCTGTTGTCTATAGATATTGCCCTGGAGGACACGTGCTATACTGCTGAGGCAGCAGGCTGATGCTGCTTATTGGATCCATGTACTTTACTGTAACTCCAGTCTGGATAGTCTTGCTGCCCCACAATCTCTTCATGCTGCAAGTCTTTGAATACTTGTGGCTGCTGCAATGCTTCATGCTGGAATGTTTCTACCGCAGGTCAGCGTGGACCCAAGGTCAGCTTAACTCAGTGGTTCTCAAACCTTTTCTGTCATGCCCCACTTTGAAGGAGGAAAAATGTTCATGCTCCACCGCCCCAACAAAATTGTAACAAAAGGGTCCAACTTTAACTTTTATTGAAATAACATCAAGATCATGACCATTCCTTTCTATTTTCTTTCAGTAATGTTGTCCAAATAAAAAAACAACTTCCATTTCAATGTTATACAACATTTTGTGACTACATCTATCTGTGCTTTTTTAAATAATAAATTGAAATAATCAAACAGAAATTGCAATCTTTTTTTTTACCTTTATTTATACAGGGGGGAGTCTCACTGAGCGCAATGCTCTCTTTTTCAGGAGCACCCTGTTCACATTCACACATTCATACCTGGAAGCTGACCAGTTACAACCACAGTCTGATCTGCTGGCCACTGATCAGCTCCACTGGAGCGGTTGGGATTGAGGGCCTTGCTCAAGGGCACCTCAGTGGTGGTAATGAGGGGAGGGGCAAGCGCTGTCTTTTCACTTTCCCCACCCAGATTTATCCTGCCGGTCCCGGGGATTGAACCGACGACCTTACGGTCACAAGCTCGCTTCTCAAACCGTTGGGCCACCACTGCCCCACGGCCCCAAATAACTTTGTTTGCTAGAACAAAGTTAACCAGATTGCTCCATCAGATAAAAATCTAATGAAATGTGCAATCACTTTGTTACAATCATACCAATAAAGTTCTATCTGTGCAAAAAATAACAAATATTTGGCAAGAAAATGTTGCATTAAGTCTGATTATCACTGTATTATTAGTGGCTGCAATGAACCTGTTTTGCACTACACATCTTTTCAAAAAGAATAACAATAAAGTGCAACCTGTGCAAAACTAAACAAAATAAGTTCAAATATTTGGCAATATGAATGAACCATCCATGGAATGAATGCAAAGTCACTATAGAAGCGGGGTTCATTTATTGCTCACCGGGAAAGAAGTCAGACGTCAAAACATTGGTTCCGCACTGCATTTCTGCATTTCCGCCTGCGCCCCCCTGTTTTGCCACTGTGCCCCACAGGGGGGGCCCGCCCCACACTTTGAGAAACACTGGCTTAACTCAACATTATTTTAGGTTTCTATTGGGTTAAAATAGATCAAATAAAGGTAATCTGGGAACCATACTGTATTCATCACTGTATACTCATCACTGTGTGTTATACAATAGAGTTGGTTGGTGTTCTCTAGCACAAAGACGAGGGCTACACTGGCATTTGTTTTTATATAAAGCCTTAATTGGAAACTGCCCAAATTACTTTGTTATTAAAGCAGAACTCTGGCCCTTATGGCACACGAGCCAACAATTGGCTCACTTTTAAAATACCAAATGTTCATACTGACCTTGGGAAAACTGCTTTTAACTATTGTGCACCTCAAACATGGAACACCATTCAACAAACACTGAAACTCAGTACTTTTGTATCCTTCGGTCAGTTTAAATCTCTAATCACAACCAATTTCCCCTCCATAATCTGCAGTTGTTTTGATTGACTGTATACACCTTATGTTCAAACACTACTGTTTGCATCTTGTATTTTATTGTATTTACTATGTTTTTTTTACTGTCATACTTGACATCATTGCAAATGAGGCTCGTCCTCAATTAATTTTCGAGTTTAAATAAAGATTGAATGAATGAATGAATGAATGTATTGTTTAGAAGTACAGCAGTGTGCCGTTTCCTGTTATTTGCAATGATGTAATGTCTAAGCTGTTTCTGGTCCATTTAATGAGCTTTAATGGTTTCCTGCTAGGATGTAATACTGTAATGTGTGGAAGCCAGTGGTTTGATTATTTCAAGATCAAACCCAGATAATATATCCATTTTCAAGAGTGACCACTGGATGTTCATAAATGATTGGATCAACTCAATTCGAGTGATCATGCCCATAATCTGCCACAGCTATTTTCTCTGCATTCTAATCTTCAGTAATGTGGTCCCAGAAAAGACAGTTGAGATCAGTGTCCACCGGGACAGCAGTGAGCATGGGGGCTATTAGGAGCCACACAGAATGGGCCAAGGGGACTGGGAACATCCATTCCCAGTCCAAAATTGATCGTGTTATCTAGTCCAGGGGAGCCAACCCGTTCTCACTCCGAGCGCGTAGCATATTGACGCTTTGTCCCGTCCCTTGTGCGTCGCTTGTTACTAACATGGTACCCTTGAGCGACACATGAAACGACTTGGGCTTTCCGACTAAACTCAATGCAAACCCATGGAAGTAATCTTTGACGCTTATGGCAACTGCTCCCCCATTAGCCTAACTGCTCCCCCGTTAGCCTAACTGCTCCCCCATTAGTCAACTGCTGCCCCATTAGGGTCTGGAGGAGCTAACCTCTCCCAGACCCTAACCCTAAACCTAACCTCTCCCACCCCATGCCTAAACCTAACCTAACCTCTCCCAGACCCTAACCCTAACCTCTCCCACCCCATGCCTAAACCTAACCTCCCCCAGACCCTAAACCTAACCTCTCCCACCTCCCACGCCTAAACCTAACCTCCCCCCAGACGCTAATGGGGAGCAGTTGACTAATGGGGGAGCAGTTAGGCTAATGGGGGCGCAGTTGCCATAAGCGTCAAAGTTGACTTCTATGGGTTTGCATTGAGTTTAGTCGGAAAGCCCAAGTCGTTTCATGGGTCGCTCAAGGGTACCATGTTAGTAACAAGTGGCGCATAAGGGACGGGACAAAGCGTCAATATGCTACGTGGTCGGAGTGAGAACGTGTTGCGGGAGCTCTATACGGTACCTTTTGAATTCAAGACCCCACTTCTGATTGTTAAAACATTTCCAAGGACCACCTTTCCAAATAAATGATAGGCTACCATTGTGATTATATTAATTATATTGATGTGAGAGGCCCGCCAGTGGGCCACGGTCCAGTGGTTGAGAAGCACTGGTCTTGTCTACACCTCCTGGGGGGAATATTCAATATGAGAGCCATCTGATAAATGTAAAGGAATGAGATTGTTTTAGAGCAATGTTTATTTCCTTTTGAGTATATATTTGAATATCCTGATTATATTGTTTGATTGTTTAGTGGTTGCACTGATAAATGTTTTGAGTTTGTTTATCATATTCTTTTTTCCTCCATTCAACATTCTTATTTGTTAAATCTCACTGTCTTTGCTACTGCCAATGTAGTCTGCCAAGGATGTGAGGTATTGAGACAGGGCCACAGAGTAACACATTTCCAAAATACCAAAATTTCACAAGTGTCCTTTTGGGAGTTCCACTGAAAACCATGCGTTTATTTTTCTGAAGAGTTTGCCTCTTTCAACGTCATCAGGCAATAAAAACAAAACTAGGATTAGGAGTGTAGTAATTTACTGTATAAAGTCACTTGATAATTTCCCACTGAAGCTTATATGTTTTGTATTTCCCAGACTGATAGAGAAGGCTCCCTGTGAGTGTCCCTTCCTCTTCCCGACATGAGTCCTCCCAGCTTGCAACAGCCGTGAGGCATCACAAGAGCACCACAGATACCAAGGTCCCACAGATACAGAGCTAGCCTGGTTCCGCCGCTGTTCTCTGATAGAGACCAATACTGTAGGGTTAATTCACTCGCCATGCCCTCAGTATATGTGTGTGTATATATATATATATATATATATATATAGAAACTGATGATAAGTGGTTGACTTTTAGCCTCAGCAAGTGGGACACCGATCAGAGTGAAGAGGACCAGAGGAACCGTTTCAAGGGTGTTTATTTAAAGCAGATCCTTGGTGGGTGACTCATGTCGTCAACAGGTATACATGCAGATGTAAACAGATGTACAGGCAGATGATTTAGGCCTATAAGAAAAAAAAGGTATTAACATATGATTCAATTAAGCAAGAAAACAGCTTTCAGTAATCAAATCAACCTAAGCCAAATAAGCATCAAATCAATACACAAAGGAAATAACTTAACAACTTACGTCAAATAATGCATCTGTACATGGCAATCAATAGGGAAGAACGAAAGCAGCCTCCTCCACTGCTGTCTGGAGCACACACTGAGTGTGGAGGCTCTTAGAGCCTCTTAAGTGCAGGTGTGTGTGGTGATCAGTCCAGAATTAGGTGCAGGTGTGCTTAGGGGAGGGAAAATGGCTGGAGGTGAGGGAGTGATGGGTTATGGGAATTGGAGTCCGAGAGTCACTTTTGTACAGCCGCCCCCATATTCACTAGTATATATGGATACTAAGAAAAGTGACTAGGGGCAGAGGAATTGAAGGTAAGGAGAGTAAATGAGGCAAACCGTTCGGCTGTCATGGCCGCCCCATAGCAGGGTGAAATGGGGCAAGCTGCATGGCCGGTGGAAAAAGAGCCAAGATGGCTGAAGGGGCCATCTGGTCCGGAGGGCATCCAGGAGGCAGAGCAGACAGGTCGAGCAACCCCGGATGATGTCCCAGACACTGACGCCACAGACAGCACCTTTCCGGAGGCCGACCTGGATGCTGGTGCGGCTGATGCGGCAGGTATACTCAGGGGGCCGGCCCGGATATTGTCGACTCCGGCTGGACTGTTCTGGAGGGTGGTGCCGAGGGATGGGAGCCACGGAGGATTGGCGGCGGATAGGTCCCACGGTAGGTCGGCGCCAAGGGATGGGAGCCACAGAAGATCGGTGCCAGATAGGTGCCACGGTAGGTCGGCACCAAGGGAGCAGATGGAGGTGCGGGGGCCACCAGAGCAGGGGGTGCAGGGGGCCCACCAGGACTGGCGGTGCGGGGTGCACCGGGACTGGCAGTGCGGGGGGCACTGGGACTGGCGGTGCGGGGGGCACCAGGACTGGGTGAGGCACAGGGAGCGCCTGGACTGGGTGAGGCACAGGGAGCGCCTGGACTGGGTGAGGCACAGGGAGCGCCTGGACTGGAGGAGGCGCCTGGAACACCTGAGGCGGAGGAGGTGACGCAGGGAGCACCTGAGGCTCAGGAGGAGGCGCAGGGAGCACCCGAGGCTGAGGGGGAGGTGCAGGGAGCACCTGAGGCTGAGGAGGAGGCGCCTGGAACACCTGAGGCAGAGGAGGTGCAGGGAGCACCTGAGGTGGAGGAGGTGTAGAGAACACCTGTATTGGAGGTGGTGCATGGAGCACCTGAGGCAGAGAAGGTGCAGGGAGCACCTGAGGCAGAGGAGGTGCAGGGGCCGCTCTTCTTGGGTACACGCTCTGCTCTATCGCATCAAGCCTCATCAAGAGGTGTCTCAAATAGTCCATGGTGTCTCGTGCAGGTTGGCCATGCTGCCGCTCAGGTGTAGGCCCAATCACATGGGGATGGTATCGTTGTGGGGGAGGGGGGTGCGATTGGATGATATCCCCACAACTGATGAAGGTATGGAGGTGCCCACCTTCCCCCTTCTGGCTGCTGGTTCCTCTGGTCCATTCCCACTTGCCGAGGCCAATCCGGCTCGAAGGATCATGTAGAAACTGGTAAGTGCGGTTGACTTTTAGCCTCAGCAAGTGGGACACCGATCAGAGTGAAGAGGACCAGAGGAACCGTTTCAAGGGTGTTTATTTAAAGCAGATCCTTGGTGGGTGACTCATGTCGTCAAAAGGGTACAGTCAGATGGTACATGCAGATGTGAACAGATGTACAAGCAGATGTACAGGCAGATGATTTAGGCCTATAAGACAAACAAGGTATTAACATATGATTCAATTAAGCAAGAAAACAACTTTCAGTAATCAAATCAACCTAAGCCAAATAAGCATCAAATCAATACACAAACGAAATAACTTAACAACTTAATTCAAATAATGCATCTGTACATGGCAATCAATAGGGAAGAACGAAAGCAGCCTCCTCCACTGCTGTCTGGAGCACACACTGAGTGTGGAGGCTCTTAGAGCCTCTTAAGTGCAGGTGTGGTGATCAGTCCAGAATTAGGTGCAGGTGTGCTTAGGGGAGGGAAAATGGCTGGAGGTGAGGGAGTGATGGGTTATGGGAATTGGAGTCCGAGAGTCACTTTTGTACAATATATATATATATATATATATATATATATATATATACACTGTAGGATTCATTCACTCGCCATTGCCACTCAGTAGTTCTCTTCACAGCACCCCATTGTCGCCTGCACACAACACCCTCTGCATGGAGAGGCTGGCCAAGGCCTGTAAAGCTCCTGGCGAGTGAGTGTGCCCAAACACCCACCATTCCTCCAGAAGTCCAGGAGCAGCAACACTGTTTCTCCAGAGACCGAAAGTGCTGTGTCCACCTGTGTCATATTTCTGAGAGGGGCCGCTTTCTGTCTGACATCTTCAGTCCTTTGTAGACCTGCAATAGGCCTACCTCTGCTTTCTCTTTGTGTTCATGATGTGCTATGTCTCCATCTGGGTCTTGTTTGCACTCTCTACATCATCTTGTCTCTACATCATGAATGCCTCCACAGAGATGTGGAGTGGGCTGGAAATGAGTTTGCTTGTTGACAATTCAGTCTGAATATCAGGCTATAAAAGATGTCCTTGGCAAGCAAAATAGTGAACTGCTGGGGAAGACAAACATTGCACCATATTTGGGATATAAATGGCACAAAGACAGTCAACAGAAATAATCCTGCTTACCAGCAGTTATTATGACAGCTCAGCGATGATTCAGATGATGAGTAACACGTGTCTTCGAAGATTCAGGTATAGAGACATGTGGCAGACGATATAAAAAATCTATCTAAACAATGAATCATGTTCACTTAGTTTTAACATTGACATTTGACAGCACACATTTTAAGACAATAAAGCAGTCCTGCGGTTCTTCACCATTTTGCAATTCTATTTTTGGTTTACACTAACATTTAAAAATGAAAGTAGATCTGCTCTCCCAACTCTCCTAAATGGTATCCCTCTGCTATGTTCTCTTCTATTAAAAAGAAAGAAAGAAGAAAAAGCACAGTTTGTTCTTTTGAAGGGACAGAAAAACAGGAAATTCCTCTGTATCCGGTTTTGGCTGTAACTAACGGTCAGCAGATAAGAAGCTATACAAGTCAATGGGGGAAATCCTCCCGTTCTCCCCATTCAGCATAGTCCGCAATGCCGACAGCCCGCAATGCCGGTAGCCCGCTAGTCTGACAACATCTAAAAACGTTAAGGTTGTGCTACAACCCAGCTTTTACTCTAGTGCCATTTCGCTGCGCACCCACAACCCACACATATCCCCCTGTACCAAAACACACCAACCCCATAACATTTTTCCCCCCGTCACCACATCAAATTCTAATTCCCACAAACCCCACAACATTTCAATTCCCCACAATTAGTCCCTTCTTTTTTCCAACACCCCCGTCATAATGTCCAGTTTGCATTAGGCCCTCCATAATGTCTAGCTAGCATTAGGCACTCTTTAATGTCTGGTTTTCCATTATTTCCTTTTTTTTCCTTCCCCTTCATTTCTACCACCCCCGTTTCCATCCCCCCTCTGTGCCCCACAGCCCTCACACTCCCTGCAGTATCTCCGCACATCCTCCTTCTGTTTGCCCCAGTAGCCAAATGCACGAACAAGGCGGAGTGTCTCTTCGGGCCCACGATCACCGTATGGGCTCTCGTGCATCATCTTCAGTGCCATTTCTTGCAGGCAACCAGGTACAACCCACTGGGTCCCGCTTTTCCCATGCCCCTTTCTCTCTAAAACCCCATCTCCATCCAGGTGCAGGTCCGAAAACATGCTCCACAGTCCCTTCGTGGCACCGGAACACAGGTGAATCTCCTCCACAGGGGGCCGGCGTCCGGCCGCCACCCACGCATACACCTGACCGATATCCGCATCCTCCATCTGTAGGCGTCTCCTCTCACGCCTGTTGGCCTCCCGGATGTCCCTGTCGTCCTCCGTCAGGTCCACAGCTTGCACTCGCTCGTCCTCCCGTCCGGCTCCCCCACCGGCGTCGATCTCCACCTCGGCTTTCTGCGCAGCAACCGTGGGGTTTGTGTAGCGGCTTGGTTGGGCCGGCTCCTCCGGCGTTGACCCCTCTCGCTCACCCGGTGACACCAGCGTCGCTCCCCCGACTGTAACAGCTCTGCAGATGATGTTGCCCTCTACCGGCTGGTATACAGAGCAGCTAGGCTTCTCCGGCGTTAGCAACACCCGTCCATCTGGACACACAGTCCACACTCTCCTGACCTGAATGACCGGCTCTGCACTGCTCCGCTGCCTGTTGCTCCGGCTGCTCCCCCGGCTGTGTGTCTCCTCCAGCGTTCACACTCTCAGTGCAGTCTCTGGCTAAGTGCTCAGGCGAACGGCACGTCCAACAAAGTCTCACCTGTCCGCCGCCTGCACGTCTCTCCTCTTCCGCTGTTCTCCAGTCCCCGACAGCTTCTTGACACTCTCTGGCTATGTGCCCCAATGCACCGCATGCCCAGCAGGCTCCCTGCTGTCCCCAGTACCTTTGCTCCACATACCCGGTCCGTCCCCCGGGACCGCTGCGACACCACCTTGCCACGTGGCCCGGTTCTCCGCAGGTCCAACACAGTCTCTTTTGTGGCTCCTCCGGCCGTTCTCCACACTGCGCTCCCTCTGTGCTCAACTCGTCCACACGCTGCCCGACTTCCCGCAGCGCCCGCATCATTTCCACTGCCCAGGCAGGAATCGCCTCCGCCAGCCATCTGACCTCTCTCAACAAACGGGCTTCCATGCCTGCCAGCACCGAGCTGATCGCCGTCGTCAGCTCCTCTTTTCTCCCGTTCACCCACGGCCATTCTCCGCCGCGCACCATCACACGTGGCGCCCCTAGCACACGCAGCTAGCCTGCTACCGGGGTTCCTCTGCCTTTCCGAAGCCCTGCCACTCCGAACGTTAACTTCCATTATTCGGACTGGCGGTCGTTCACCTTAGAAGCCGCAATGCCGACCTTAGGTTTAGGCGTGGGGGTGGGAGAGGTTAGGTTTTGGGTTAGGGTCTGGGGGAGGTTAGGTTTAGGCATGGGGGGAGGTTAGGTTTGGCGTGGGGGCTGGGAGAGGTTAGTGAAAAACGGGGAATATAGACCCCCTTTCTGAGTGCCGATATTTCGGAGTGGCAGAACGTCGGAGTGGCAGCACGTCGGAGTGGCAGCATGTAACCCCTGCTACCGCTAGGTCTTGAGCCCAAAAGCCGCACCACACACAGTCTCTTTTTGCCGTTCCTTCTCTCACCCTCTCCCTTCTCGGCCGTCGCAGAGGGTTATCGATCCCACTTCTGACACCATTGTAACGAATCGAGTATTCGTCCAAGGAACCGGAGACTTGGAGTTGGTACAAGGCTTTTATTCTTGGCTTCACAATAGCTCCTAGCAGCTAGCTTCGCTGCTAGCTCTACACGCAACCACTCTAGCTCCCTCCCATAGCTAGACTGACTTCCGCCCCCGGCCGCTGGTCCCATACACACCCTTCCCCCCAGGAACACACCCACACATATCCGTTCCTAGCTAAACACGGAAACCCCACAATACACGTAATTACCTGGATCGCTACAATACCATCGCCATGTTCCGAGCGTAAACACAGGTTTGGGCGTTGCCCGTGCCAAAATAGGCGTTCCAGCACAATGTGTTAGAAAAAAGGGCCTTCGGTGCTCACAGTTTTAACGCCACCGAATAGCAGGTCTTAGCGCAAAAAACTCCACTACGCCAGGCGTACGCCTGAGCGCAAACAGTATTCTCCACGCAGTGCAGGAAATCCTTGCTTGGATACATTACGCACGGCATGGATGTCACTCTCCAACACCTCGCGCCTGCACACACTCTTCTCTCCTCAGAATGCCACGTTGATTTTCAACTATAGCATACATTGGAGAAAAAACACACCTTGATTTAAAAATGAGAATTAGTTTGTCATGGTTTTATTAGGCTACATAATTCCCGACCATACAGGTCTGTGGTGTGAGGTAACAGATTGATTTTGAGAAAATTGTGACGGTGTTGTGCCAAAAAGTGATTTGCTGCCAGAAACTGATTTCGCTCCGTGGGACCGCACACAGCGCTGCCTCTCCCCACCATGGATGTATTAAAAGAACTGGATAGGGGACCTGCCACGCCCACCCATGCATTCGGACGGAGGTAGCTCATTGGCGCATGAAGCCATCATGGGGGCTTTTTCTTCCTGGTTTTACTTCCTGACTATGCAGCCCAAGGCGAAGTGCGCATGTGTGCCATGACGTGTTCCATGACGTCTCCCACCCCTCCCACCCATGGATTGTATTACAAGAAGAAAATACCCCCGTATACGGCTCAGTGGCTTCTGAAGAAAAAAATGCCCCATAAAAAATTTGTTGATAATTAAAAGAGTCGTTTTATACTTTGAGTGACACCCGGAAAAAATTCCCCTGGGTTTAACAGCTGCCGGAGTCCCCATGCAAGTGGATGGGAATTTTCCTTTCTGGGCTGCATGGCGTCACGTGACTTGCATTACAGAGCTTCGCCAGCATGTTCAAATGGCTTCAAAGCCCAGCGCTATTCCTGGGGGCTTGCTCCCCACCCTGTGAGCCCCATGGCCGGCCCAAAACACCCATGGCACCGACCCACCCCCACCACCCAGCCTGCCTACCCGGCCCAGCTCCCACCTTCTCCGGGGGAGACCCTCCTCCAGGACCCGGCACACTAGCCGAACCTGCACACCCCACACTTAAGCACCCCTCCCCGGGCTACACACAGACTCCCGCCCCGCCAGACCCTCGTTCCCCTAATCAAATTCAAAGCACAAATCACTTTTTGGTACAACACGTGTCCGGCCAGTAGGCTACAGTAATCTCTTTCCCTGCAATTGCACGCATCCAAGACCAGCTTCTCCACAGCGCGGATGGCGTGACCTCAGTCAATAGCTTAACCAGAGAAGACAATTCTGACATGCTATTGAAATAAAATAGAATCTCACACATTCCTACCCTATTAAAGAAAGAAATATTTTTAGATGTGTATGTTATAGCCTATAATATAGGCTATAAGTTACATACATATCTAAAAATATTGTAGCGAATCAGCATTACACATACAGGGGTGAGCATTGGTAGTGTCTCAACTACAGATAGGAACTGATGTGTGGGAGTGTTATATTGGGGAACACTATGCTGTGGGGATACTTCCGGTGGAGACTGAGCATGCGCGGTCAGTCTCCAGACACTGCCTTGAGGAAATGCTGCTAGCTATGAGCGTGACAACCGCTGAGAGTTGTAATATAACTAACTGAGAATAAAGAACCTTGTACCAGCAAGAAGCCTCTGCCTCATGAAATACCAGGAACGTTACACTGGCGTCAAAAGTTTAAACGGTGAATATTGCCTCCAGACTCGGCGAGATGGTTAACAAGTTCCTGAGGAAAGAGCGCAAAAGACTCAAACGGGAGGCGGGAGAAGCAAGAGCCGGGGCAGACTACCAGGCGTCCGAAGAGGAAGATGTCTGGGTAGACGCAGCCGCTACCACAGAGATCCAAGCGGGGAAAGCAGCAGAAAGCCTGGGGTTGGTGAGGATAAAATCCGAACTAGACGGCGCTATCACCGGAGCCACAGAAGCTATCCCGCGGCTCAAGGGAGCTAGCAGGCAAGCTAGCGAGGCGGGAGAAGGAGCGGAAGAACCGGGGCCGGTGAGGGTGAAGATCGAGCGGGTTGACATTGCCGCTGTAGCCATGGAGGCTGTGCCACAGCCCAGCGGAGCTAGCCTGCGGGCTGAGGACAAAGACGGGACACGGGCCGAAGCGACAAAGGACAGCGGGCGGCGAGGAAGAAAGGAAATCCCCCCGCCAAAATTCAACGGTAAAGGCGAGTGGGAGCCATATTGCACAATGTTTAACGTAGCAGCGGACATGAATGGCTGGTCGAGGGAAGAGAGGGCCAGTCACTTGGTGATGTCACTCGAGGGCGAAGCTATAACATGTGTGGCGGCAATGGCAGACACAAAAGACTTAGACGTTGTGATGGCGGCCCTGAGGAGGCGGTTTGGACAGTGCAAAGAGGAAGGCATCCTGGTCGCGGAACTGTGTAACAGGCGTAGACGACCAGGGGAGTCGCTGCGGGCGCTGGCTACAGACATTGAGATCCTCAGCCGGCGCGTATACAGCCGATTGCCGCCAGAAGCACTAGACGAGCTAGCCCGAAATTACTTCATCCAGGCTATCGCGCCGCGAGGACTAAGAGAGCAAGTAATGCTGCAACGGCCAAAGACACTAGAAGTGGCGCTGGAGCTGGCGTTTGAAAGAGAAACAGTAGAGGGCTGGGCCATGAACAGCGAAGAGGGGAGAGCTGTCCCCGTGGTGAGAATGGCAGCAGGAAGCCCGATACAAGAAGAGCCAGCATGGAAGACGGCGTTGACAGAGCAAGGCAACATGGTGAAAGAACTGTCCGAGTCAGTACAACAGCTAACAGAACAACTGCTCCGCAGAGCGACCCTGCAGCCCAACCCCGCTCGGCAGCCCTCCCAGCGGAACAACAGTTGGGCCAGAGGGAGCATGATCTGCTGGGGATGTGGACGCCCCGGGCATCGGGAAGCAGACTGCCGCCGGAGAGCGTGGAACCAGGGAAACGGCACAGGGCCCGTCCAGATGGGGCGAGACGGGTCTACGATGCCACAGTCCCCGTAGCCACGTCGTCGCAGGAAGGAGCCCACCGACAGCAACGGGGAGGTGGGGCTCCGCCGTGCCCCGAAGTAGACGACATCGCCGTAGCTGTCAACATGCAGAGCGGGCCGCGCACGATGAACGGCTGCCATGTTCCAGTCTACCTACAGGGGAGATACTGCGCCGCCCTGGTGGACACGGGGTGTACGGCAACGCTGGTGAACGTCAACATGATGCCCGAGGGGACGCGCCTGGAGCAGCCAACAGCACAGCTGCTAAGAACAGTATCCGGTGAGTTGATGCCAATGAGGGGGAGGGGACACGTAACGATAACAGTGGGGGGACAGACAGTGGACTTTCCAGTGTGGGTGGTAGAAATGGCGGGGCCCTGCATCCTAGGAGAAGACTACTTAACGCTGAACAAATGCACAGTAGACCTAGGAAAAAGCACATTGACATTTGAAGGGGGGCCAGTAGTCCAGATGGGCCACCCTCCCACCGTTCCAGGGGAGCGGCCTAACGTTAACAACATCACCGTGTACCGCGTCACCGTAGAGCAGGAGCCCCACCCAGCAGACCAAGCCCCTCCACAAAGCCACGCCCCTAGCCCACCTCCAAACACTTGCCCTCAGCCAGCACAACAGGCAGAGGGGGAGAGAGAGAGGTTAGAGATGCTCAGGGGATTACACCAACGCCAGAGCGAAGGGTTAGAACCCCAGCAGAGCGATGAACTGTGGAGGGTACTAGAGGAATATAAAGACATTTTCGCAATGTCGGATGATGAGCTAGGCTGTACCCACCTGGTGGAACACGAAATAGACACTGAGGGGGCGCGACCCGTCAGGTCATATCCCCGTCGGGTCCCAGCAGCGAGGAGAGAGATAGCGAACGAAGCTGTAGAGAACAGGCTGCGGGCGGGAATCATTGAGCCATCGGACAGCCCGTGGGCGTCAGGGGTAGTGCTGGTGAGAAAGAAGAATAGCCCCAAAATGCGATTTTGTGTAGACTATAGGGGGCTGAACAAAGTGACAAAAAAAGACGCATACCCGATGCCCATCATCGAGGAACTGTTAGACGCCGCGGGAGAGTCATCCTGGTTCTCATCCCTAGACCTCCGTAGCGGGTACTGGCAGGTGCCCCTCCGCGACGATGCCAAACAAAAGACCGCCTTCCGCACAGAGAAGGGGCTGTGGCAGTTTCGAGTACTCAGTTTCGGGCTGTGCAACGCACCAGCAACGTTCGAGAGGTTAATGGAGAAACTGCTGGGAGACATTCCCCGATCCGAATGCGTCGTGTATTTAGATGACATCTTGACACACGGGAGCACATTCCAGGCAGCAGTGGGGGCGTTACGAAAAGTCCTGCAGAAGATAGCAGAGGCGGGTCTAAAGTTACACCCAGACAAGTGCCACTTCCTGAAGAGGAGGGTGGAGTTCTTAGGGCATGGCATCGGCGCGGGGGGCATTCGCACCCTGGAAGAGAAGACTCAGGCGGTCATGGAGTGGCCCACCCCCAGAAACAAAGGGAAACCATTTCCAGGGGGGGGAGTTGGTCTGGGTGTACACACCCCGGAGAAAAAAAGGGCGTAGCCCTAAACTGGACTGTCACTGGACAGGCCCATGCAGGGTCATGGAGAGAATGGGGGAGGTGGTGTACCGAGTGCAGATGCCACTTGGTGGCAAGAAGGTACTCCACCGAGACAGGTTGGCCCCATACCGGGGGGGGGTGCACCCTTCCCCTAGATCTCGGCCGCCCGGCGGTTTCACCTAGACAGGCTGAAAGAAGGACTCGGTTTCCACAGAGAGGGGCGTCCGGCCATGACCGGACGGCCCCCACTCAGGGACTTGAAGGGCCAGAGACACTGCAGGTGGGATCAGCCCCGCAGGCAGATTCACAGAGACTAACACGGCCACGGAGAGAGCCAAGGGCTCCAGGACACTTTGACAACTTTGAGTTGTATTAAAAAAAAAAAAAAAAAAAAAAAAGGAGGAGATGGTGGTTGGGAAATGTTGTAACAAAAAAAGTAAATGATGTGCATGACATGAGATATTGTGGGGGAGGAGATGTGGGAAAAGCCTGAGATTGAAACATAAAATGTGGTTGGAAAAAAAACAAAGAAGCTGTTAAAAAAGAAAGAAAGATACTGGGTGTGTTTTGGTACAAGGGGATGTGTGATGTGGTATCAACGTGGGCGTTGACCTTATTGTTGGGCGGGGAGTATGTAGCGAATCAGCATTACACATACAGGGGTGAGCATTGGTAGTGTCTCAACTACAGATAGGAACTGATGTGTGGGAGTGTTATATTGGGGAACACTATGCTGTGGGGATACTTCCGGTGGAGACTGAGCATGCGCGGTCAGTCTCCAGACACTGCCTTGAGGAAATGCTGCTAGCTATGAGCGTGACAACCGCTGAGAGTTGTAATATAACTAACTGAGAATAAAGAACCTTGTACCAGCAAGAAGCCTCTGCCTCATGAAATACCAGGAACGTTACAATATGTTGTTATTTTGTATTATTTTGTTTTTTGTTATTTTGTTAAAAGACCCGGCCTCTGCCAGGCCGGTGTTATGCCGAGAAATGCCCCCCCGGCGAGAATGCCCCCCCTGCTCTATAACGAGTGAGAGCGAGCGGAGGGGGGTGGGGGGAGGGGTGGGGGGGTTTGAGTTGTGAGACACAGCTCCCAACGTAGGTCAACATTAGGCTACTGTTTAAAGACTAATCTTACATAGGCTATAAGTACAGGGTACCAGATTTGGTACCCTGCACAACAACACAACACTTGCCCTGTACACAACACTTGCCCTAAGTACAGATTTGGTACAAGTAGGCTTCTTACAGGGTAAATTCACACCATACCCTCTACTTAGCCTGTAAGTACAGAGAAATGACATGTTTTTGGAGTGTGTAACCCTCTGAAATTCTCAATGTCACTCACAAACAGCCATAAATATCAGCTGGTGACATTGAGAAGAAACGAGGCTTCATAGATTTACTCAACCCCCCCCTTCCCCCCCGCTCGCTCTCACTCGTTATAGAGCAGGGGGGGCATTCTCGCCGGGGGGGCATTTCTCGGCATAACACCGGGTCTCCACCCTACTGGCCTCCTCCACAGCCAAGCTCTGCTGTGTGTCCTCGCCTGCCCTCTCTGCTGCTCAGTTCCTGCTCACAATCGCCTCAGTGACCCCTTCGTCAGTAAACGCCCTGTCTGCTCATGACACCACTGCACGCATACCATTGCCCCACACCCATTTCCAGCACTGGTTCTGACTCAGTCTTGTTTTTTGTTTGTTTTCCTCTCTCCCGGGAGGAGGAGAGCTAAACTGATGCATGGAGAGATCCCCAACCAGGGCATGTTGTGTGCCTGTCAAGCAGGCTAGTTTTAGTGCTGCAATAAGGGGCTCAACAACAGCGGGTTTGATTTATTTTGGAATGAAGAATGGTAAATGGACTGCATTTATATAGCGCTTTTATCCAAAGCGCTTTACAATGTGCCTACATTCACACATTCATACACCGAAGGCGGCCAGCTGCCACGCAGGGTGCTGGCACAGCCATCGGGAGCAATTTGGGGTTCAGTGTCTTGCCCAAGGACACTTGAACCATTTTCAAAGATTGAACCACCAATCTTTTGATTAGTGGACGGCCTGCTCTACCTCCTGAGCCACAGCCGCCCCACAGAAGAACTGGCGCCGCTAGTCGCAGACTATCAGAATGCTACAAACTCATCCAGCTGCAGCCGATCTTGGTGACAAGTTTATTTATAGTCTGGCTGTTATGGTTTTCAAGTGCCAAATAACCCCATCTTAAGGGGCGGTTTTAGACCCTTCTTGGGTGGGCTGAAGCCCACCCAAAAATAATCTCAGCCCACCCTAGAAATTGTTTATTTTACAGTAGGCTACAGTTTTTACATCCACATTACTGATGTGGATTGATCTATACCTCTTATTATAAAATGGCTCTCTCAAATCAAGCAATCTGATTGGTTCACAGCCATTGTATAATTCCAGTAACCGAGTTCAATAACCCATGGCCATGGGTTATTGGTTGCCATGGCAACTCTCTTACTAAAAGGCAGCGCTGCACTCGAGCCAAACAGCTTTCTCCTGATCTGCTGTATGGAGGGTCACTAGTCGGACGCATGATGGCGCAACTCTCTTACTAAAAGTACCTCAAAAACAAAATGGCGGAGACAGCTTTTCAGATCCTTGTGAATCGATCTTCGCTTATAACTTTACTAATACTTCGCAGAAAATGATGTTTTGTACAAGAATAGACGCGGGCTAATGTCTTAACCCCTCTCTCGCGCGCCCTCACTCTTAACCCCGCATTTCTAAATAAGAAATGCACTTCCGGTCAACTTCCCCTCTACTCTCCTGTCCTCTCTCATCACTGCATTGGCTCCCCCTGCTGGCCAAATAATCTCACTGCGCCTCCTTCTCCCTCCCTCCCGCTCATCACTATCACTTCTGTTAATTTCACTGGCACTACACACCACCTAAGCCCCGCCATTAATTCTACCCCCTGCATTCCCACCATTAGCAGCCCTGCTGCACTTTCAATTCCAATTTTATCCTACCCTCGCCGCCCTGTCATTTCATATCACCATGCCAATACTTTTTCTTCCAACAAGGGTATAAATAAAAACAATCACATTCACATTAAACCGACTCCCACACCCCCTCAGTCCTGTAATGTTTCTAATTTTGCAGGAGGGCTCTGGAACTGCCAGTCAGCAGTTAACAAAACGGAAATAATCTCAGCGCACGCCCTCTCCCAATCCCTTCACTTCCTTTCCCTCACTGAAACATGGATCATACCTGGCAACACCGTCACCCCCGCAGCTCTCTCCTCCGCCTTTTCTTTCTCCCACACCCCCCGAGCCGTAGGACGCGGAGGGGGGACAGGACTCCTCATCTGCTCGGACTGGACCTACACTGTTACACCTCCCCCCCATTTATCCACTTCCAGTTTCGAATTCCATGCAGTCACTGTCTCCTTACCTGTCAAACTCTTCATTATCACCATCTACCGCCCCCCCGGACCCCTTGGCCTATTTCTCGAACAACTTGACCCCCTCCTCTCCTTCTTCCCAGAAAATAACACACCACTGATTCTCATGGGAGATTTCAACATACAGACATCCACTCTTCACTCCTCCCACTTCCTTAACTTCTTTTCCTCCTTCGACCTCGCCCTTTCAGTCTCCCCCCCCACTCACAAAGCTGGAAACCTACTTGACCTCATTTTCACCCGCTCCTGCTCCACCACCAACCTCACTGTCACCCCTCTCCCTATATCTGACCATTATTTCATTTCCTTCTCCCTTCCGATCTCCAGCCCCCCCACCCAGCCAACCCCCACCCACTCTATCACCACCCGTCGCAACCTCCGATCCCTTTCTCCGACGACCCTTTCCTCTGCGGCCCTCTCCCTCCTCCCCTCAGCCCAGCAATTTTCTCTTCTTTCAACTGACATAGCCTCCACTTTGCTCCTATCCTCTCTCTCCACTGCCCTCGACTCCCTCTGCCCCCTCATCACCAAACCCGCCCGATCCTCACCCCCCGCCCCCTGGCTAACTGAACCCCTCCGAATTCACCGCACCAAACTCCGAGCAGCTGAACGAACCTGGCTCAAATCTCACAACCCCACCGACCTCACAGCCTACCACCTCATCCTCTCCAATTTCACTGCCGCTGTCTCCCAGGCTAAAACCTCCTTCTTCACCTCCCTAATCCAGTCTTCTGCCTCCAACCCCAGCAAACTGTTCTCCATCTTCTCTTCCCTCCTCGACCCCCCGTCCCCCCCTCCCTCCTCCTCCCTCTCTGCTGACGACTTTTCAAACTTCTTCACCAAAAAGATTCAAGACATTAGTTCATCCTTCCCACCCCCAGTCCTTCCCATCATCAACCAAATCTCTCCACCCCCTACTTCCTGTCTCTCTTCTTTCTCTCCCCTCTCCTCCGAAGAAGTTCTGAAACTCATCTCATCAAACCGTGCCACCTCCTGCCCTCTTGACCCCATCCCTTCCTCCCTGCTTCAATCCATCTCCCCTGACATCTCCCCCTTTCTCACTTCCCTCATTAATTCCTCTCTATCCTCTGGTGTCTTTCCGACTGCACTTAAGACTGCACGGGTGAAACCCCTACTGAAAAAACCATCCCTCGACCCCACTGTCATTCAGAACTACCGTCCCGTCTCTCTCCTGTCATTCATTTCCAAAACACTCGAACGTGCAGTATCAAATCAACTTTCCACTCATCTCTTTCAGAACAACCTATCCGATCCTCTCCAATCTGGTTTCAAACCCGCCCACTCCACCGAAACTGCACTCCTCTCCGTCACTCAGTCTCTTCTTTCCGCCAAAGCTGCCTCCCTCTCCTCAGTTCTCATTCTTCTCGACCTATCTGCTGCATTCGACACCGTCAACCACCAAATTCTCCTCACTACTCTCTCCGACCTGGGTATCACTGGCTCTGCACTCTCTTGGTTCTCTTCCTATCTCTCCCACCGCTCCTATCAGGTCTCCTGGAGAGGATCCCTTTCGACCCCCTGCACTCTTTCCACGGGTGTCCCTCAGGGTTCTGTCCTTGGTCCTTTTCTCTTCCTTCTTTACATGACTTCACTCCGCCACGTAATCACATCCCATGGTTTTTCATATCACTCATATGCCGACGACACCCAACTGTTCCTTTCCTTCCCCCCCTCTGACACTCAAATTCAATCACGGATCTCGGCTTGCCTCACAGACATTAGCACTTGGATGTCCAACCACCACCTCAAACTCAACATTGCAAAAACCGAGCTTCTCCTTTTCCCTGCCAAAGACTGTCCTGTAACTGACCTCTCCATCTCCTTCAACAACACTACTGTCTTCCCCTCACAAACAGCTAGAAACCTCGGAGTCACTCTTGATAACCAACTGTCCTTCACTTCCCACATCGCAGCAATAGCCCGGTCCTGCAGATTCGCACTTTATAACATTCGTAAAATTCGCCCGTTCCTCTCCAGACAAGCAGCTCAACTCCTCATTCAGTCACTCATTCTGTCACGTCTGGACTACTGCAACGTTTTACTGGCCGGTCTCCCTATTTCTGCCACTCAACCACTCCAACTTATACAAAATGCTGCAGCCCGTCTAGTCTTCAACCTACCAAAATTCTCCCACATCACCCCGCTTTTCCATGAACTTCACTGGCTTCCCATCACTGCACGGATCAAATTCAAAACACTTGTTCTGGCATACTCATCAGTTCACCTCACAGCTCCACCATACCTACAACCTATGGTCAAGTTCCAGAGCCCTCATCGCACACTCCGACCCTCTACCAGCTCAGCACGCCTTGCCCCTCCCCCCCCACGTGGTTTTAACAGCTCCCGATCACGACTTTTTCCCCATCTTGCACCAAAATGGTGGAACGAGCTCCCCTCCGCAATAAGAACGGCCAAATCACTACTCATTTTCAAAAAACAGTTAAAAACACATCTTTTCAGTCTTCATGTTGCCCCCCTGTAAACCCTCTCTAGCTCCACCCTCTATTGTCCTATGCTCTTTTGTTTGTAAATATATTTTAATTTAAATTGCTGTTTTTACATTTTTGCTGTACTGTGTTGTAATCCTGTTGTATGTCGCTTTGGATAAAGGCGTCTGCTAAATATCAATAAAGTAAAGTAAAGTAAAGTAAAAGTACCTCAAAAACAAAATGGCGGAGACAGCTTTTCAGATCCTTGTGAATCGATCTTCGCTTATAACTTTACTAATACTTCGCAGAAAATGATGTTTTGTACAAGAATAGACGCGGGCTAATGTCTTAACCCCTCTCTCGCGCGCCCTCACTCTTAACCCCGCATTTCTAAATAAGACGTAACGTTACTTGGTGTGGGCATATGGCTCTGGTGTCGGGCTTTGTAAAAAGTCCAGGCAAGCGCCAGGATTGGCCAATGTCGACTTCAGTCTCCAGAACGATCCAATCAAATCACCCGCACGTCTATCTTCTTGCTAGAGGTCCCGCCTTACAGTAGTGTTTCAACTGACTCTCAGAATACCATGCCAGTCGGACTTATAGTGTTATTATTATTATATTATTATACTTGGAACCCTTTTATAAAAGCAATATAGCACTCGAGCAGCGTGTGTTGTGGAATATATCCCCCTGATCAGTTGTTATCCCACTCGGCCTGCGGCCTCGTGGGATAACAACTGATCAGGGGGATATATTCACCACAACACACTTGCTCTCGTGATATATTGCTTAATTAGACTATAAATACTTGGGAGAATTGTAAGCCAATGAAATATCTATGCATTGGTCATGGGATGTGCAGACAGTGGGATCCAACCTCATGACATTTTATTGATTTATCATGTTTATGTGAGGACTCATATCCAGCTTCACATGCCCCTCACACACACACACACACACACACACACACACACACACACACACACACACACACACACACACACACACACACACACACACACACACACACACACACACACACACAAAGCTGTTTAACACTGAACTATGGGAGGAGAAAAAAACAAAAAATCATGTAATAATGCAGTATACAAATTCTTATCTAACCCGTATCAGGGCAAGTTGTAAAGCATTGCAAAGGTGTTGTGTACATTACAAGCTTGTTTATTCAAGATTACATTACATTACATTCATAGTCTAAAACCAGGTAGGCTGAATTCATTTATTTTCTGCCACATGCATGTTATTCATCTGAACTGCCATATAGCCTACATCTTAACTCAAAAAAGTAATGCTACGGTACACTAGTTTCTTGTGAGACAGGCCTGAGGCTCCCTCTAGTGGAGGTAATGTGCTTCAAGAATCAAAGTACATGTTTGGATACATGTGAGGACTGCTGGAATAACTTCACACAATAATATGACCAAGAAGACCAAAGGCTCTTCAATCACCAGTCATTTGGAATATGAACAAGTATTTATGCACTGCTCTGCTTTTGTGCCTAGTTACCCATGTGGAGAATATATATATTCCTTTATTTTGGTGACAGACCTGTAACAACATTGCCAGGCCTGTTAACTACAGCAAATGAGTGGTCCAGTGTGTAAAGGACCAATGGAAAGTGAATGGGTGCTGGGGTGCCTGTCACCAACATCTGACAGAAGCCCATGGGATTAAGGAAGAACTTTTTAAGAATTCCTCTGAAGTTACATCCTGATATTAAGAACAAACTGTTTTCAGTCCTAATTCACTCTTACACAACCAAATCTGTATTATTCCCAATTTCAACCCCTCGTGTTACAATTTTGATGAGACTTTTAGGGGATGAAGCATCGTGTTAGCTGATTGGTCCAATGTTTTTTTTCTCTGACATGTCACAGAGGATCAGCCTAATGGAATAGCCTAATAGCTGTGAATTTAAAGAAACCGCAGTCTCAGTCTCAATTGCTTTATGGCTTTGAGATGTTTGGGGTATAGACATGGGTGCTTGGCTGCAAGGTGTGAGTCATGGTTCAGATGTGTGAGGTGTACAGGTAGGTGCTGCTGATGCTCCAGTCGGGGGGGAAGTCCTGGACGGGGTGGCTCTTCACATGCCTCTGCATGGCCACCAGGCTGCTGCAGGACTCCAGGCACAGCGTGCAGCGGTAGGGCAACGCCCCACCGTGAGTCCGCAGGTGCTTGATCATGGCGGAGTAGTCCCGTGAGCGCTGGCCACACAGGCGACACTCAAAAGGCTTTTCCCCTTGGAGGAGAGGGAGGAGAGGGAGGAGAGGGAGGAGAGGGAAGGGGCAGCAGGAGAAGGGAGGGAGAAGAGAGGCTCTCATACATGTTGGATTGTAAGACTATATGGAAATGGTTACATTCCCTAGGCCTGGTGTCCCCACATTGACAATTTTGGTCACACATTAGTCTCTTATAGGGATAGTTCTGTTTTTTTGTTGTTGTTTTGAAGTGGGGTTATATAAAGTACTTGTCGACAGTCAGTGTACTACATGCAGTAGAATGCAGCTGGCGGGGTCCCAGTTTGGAGAAATGGAGACCAGCCGCATCAGGCAAGTAGAGCTGTCTGCTGAGTGCTGAGTCCGCATCAACAAATCCAAACTATCCCATTAAAGGAACAGTTCACCCAAAAAAGAAAATTCCGTCATCATCTACTCACCTTCATGCCAGTTGAGGCACAAGTGAAGTTTGTTCATATATAGTCTCAACGCCAGACCCATGAGAGTTATTACGCTGATACACTACGTCACTGCATGCTGCAGAGCTCTCTCTGGGTCTGGGACACTTTCCCTCAGAGGGCTGGTTATGGGAGGGAACCGTTCACTTGGCCAGTCATATGCCAGTGATGGATTCAGTCCTCTCCAATCAGTAACGACTTTGCGATCAGACAACACGGGAGGCGCAGCCCATTTTTCGAACCGCTCTCTCATCGGTGCTACGACCTGTCACTCATTCAATTTCAACCCGCCAATTCAAAACCAGCAGTGGCTGTGAACTGGCACAGACTCACCTATGTAGTATGCAGAGCACGATTCAATGTAATATTTGAGTCTGGGGAGAGACTACTCCATATATAACACACAGGGAGGTTGAAAACCCGTCACCTGAAGTCAAAGGTGGCTGGTTTTCTCTCGAGTTGTGCTGGCAACCTCCTGTTAACTTATGGATACACTTCAGCAGTGTTTCAACATGAGGGTAAGAGTAGAATCTTTTTTTTTGGGTGAGCTGTTCCTTTAAGAGATAGCATTCTGCCAAAGCTTGAACAAATACACATGTATAGAGAGGCAAAGTAGAACGTCACTTCCTGCTTCAGCACTGTACCAGAGATTTTCATCCGCCATTTATTTTCCCATAGACATTTCGTAAAAGGCTTATAAAATAGTTGTACTTCGTTCAACCAAATGGTTCAGCTAACGCTATAATCGGGAGAGACCATAGAACATTTCACTCAGACCAAAACTTAAAAAAGACATCGAAAAAATATTTTCTTTAAACATTTCTTTAAACGTTTTGGTCCCAGTGAAATGTTATGCGATCTCCCCTGTTTCTAAATATATCTGTACCGTTTGGTTAGAACCAGTAAAACTATTTTTATACGCATTTTACGAAATGTGTATGGGAAAATAAATGGCGGATGAAAATCTCTGGTACAGTGCTGAAGCAGGAAGTAGGCGGTCACTTTGCCTCTCTATTCCTGCTCAGTCTCCTAGAAAGGAATCTGTTGTGAGTCCTTCTAATCTCATGCTTTTTCAAAATTGTTTTGGTTCATAACTAAGTGCATTCTTTGTAATTGGACATTTAGATATGTAGAGTTCAGGGCAAAGGATTTTTACTATGGTATTACTGTTTGTTGTGTATGTGAGGTGCTGTGTAAATCAGGAATTGACAATCAGTCAGTCTGTCTGTCTGTCTGTCTGTCTGTCTGTCTGTCTGTCTGTCTGTCTGTCTGTCTGTCTGCCTGCCTATCTTTATTTCTTTCTTTCTTTCAAATTATGGAACATTGGAATTCTATTGTTGATTCGTACTTGAATCTATGCATTCTGTGCCCAAAGGCTCCTCAATACAAAATAATAATAAAAAGGCTCTTATAGGCATCATGCTGAGGAGGTCTAGTTTCAGATGCTAATATGTGCTCTTATTCAAACACGACTACATGTACAGATACATAGTTGTAAATACTGCCCTATGTCAAATATCAAAGGTCTGTGGATTACGTTAGCACAAGTGCTGCTTCACTATAGATATACAGTTTACTTCTCTATCAAAAATACCTTGGCTCTTTCTTTTTTACGCGGCATAGTTTACCTACCAGTGTGAACTCGATGGTGTGTGTCCAGCTGATGCTTCAGACTGAACCTCTTGGGGCAGTGTTGGTATTGGCATTGGTAGGGCTTTTCCACACAGTGTTCTTGTCGACGGGATCGTAGGATTTGCTGCACCCCATCTCCTCTTCCACAAAACCTGCAGCCAACACAGGCGTCACCTGAGCACAGAAGCAGAGACAGGAAACAGAACAGGTGGAGGTGTTCATGTTGTGTATGTTTAAACGTGAAAGAGAGGCATCACCATTGGGAAATCAATGCACACATGGTTTTAATATCTGGCATCAGATTAAAAGAGTGCGTTTCCATTTTCTGTCACATATAGAAAACCCTGAGATCTAACAGGCCACTGAGATGACCTGCTACTTGCAACACTAATAAGTTAAAGCCTGATACAACAGCAGGTTGTGGTCATAGGATAGGCATGAACTTTACCACCATATTGGTAGAATACAGTACATTGAAGTCACCATTCTGAGGTGCAAGTGTATTTCTGGTGAGCATCCTGTTGCAACCCTATTTTCCTGTTAGTCTGAACAGGTACTCCCCCCCCCCATCCCCCATCCCCCACTCCCCGAATGTAGCTTATAGTGATGCTTTTGAAATGACATGAAGGTGCAATTTTGAGGTTTTAGTGAGCAACTCTGTAGCCTTTCAACAGCTTTTTTCTCTCTCACTCAAGTGAAAAAACTTGGGGCCCGTATAGTATAGACAGGATGCTGAAGTATAAGGGGGTGGATGTAGCAGGGGAAATAAAGAGACTCAACCACAACAATAGAACAGTCACCACTCTAAACCAATCTGACTAAGGCCTGTTGTTATTCGCATGTTTCCTGTCCAATATTTCTCTCCTTCTCTCACTTCATTACACCTCAGATCTGACCTTCGTGACTCGTTAATTATCAGTCCAGGTTCACCTTTACAAAATAATTGTAAGTGCTTAAAATATTGTTGGCACTTCATGAAAATCTACCAAACACATACACAAACACATACACAAACACATACACATACACAAACACATACACATACACATACACATACACATACACAAACACATACACATACACATACACAAACACATACATAAACACATACACAAACACATACACAAACACAAACACAAACACAAACACATACACAAACACATACATAAACACATACATAAAGGCGTAATTACACAATTGTTACAAAGTGTACAAATGCATTGTGTTGAAATAAATATAGAGTCCTACTGTAGCAGCTGACAAGGTATTTGCAAGTCATTTTGTGGGAAACCAGCTGGTTACTGCAGATAATTGAATCATGATTTAACAGACCTCAGGGAACAAAATGACGGAAACACTCGCTAAAATGTATTTCCTGCTGGGGGGGGGGGGGATCAATATATCACTTTGTATATATAGCCTACAGTTTCATCACCTTAGCATTCAATGCACAGCATAATAGTAGATGCTTGAACTATTATTATTTTTTGTAAGTATTTATTGCAAAACATTACATATACAATTTTGTCGACATTTTGTTATGTTTAAGTAGATAATGTATTCGAGATATTTTCAATAACTACTTGAGTATTATATTATTACTTATAAAACGTTGTTACTTCATCCCTTCATAACTGTGTACTTAAATAACTTCATAAGTTTGTTAATACACTGCAATAAGGCAATTGTAAAGCAAAGAAAGGGTTACTCTAAACTCCAGAAGCATGACCACAACGTTCCACTGAGTACAGATAATTAAACATCAGATAAGAAATGTTGATCAGGTTGACTGTACACTGTGAACCCCATCGGATGTGTGCACACGCACACAGAGTCAAATAAAAGTACTCATTTATACCCTTTTTTCTTTTTTGTAGGCCTATAGGACAAACCACTGTTGCATTGCTGAACATACTGTACTGTTTGCTGTATCTAGTAACCGCAGCACTGCTCCTCCTGCAACATGCGCTCAAAACCACAGCTCTCTATCACTTTCCATTACGTAGCTTAGAGGTCATGCTCCACAAGAAATCTTACTATCACTCGAAATTAACCAAGTCCTGCATGGACTAAACGCTGTTATGGACTTTTCCCTACATACATTTGTTTCCCTCGGTTGATCCCGTGCAGAACAGTATGTCCAATGCATTGTGACCAATTACAGTCATCTCTGTTTTCTTTTCAGATTTGACATCATCAAATTGTTACCTGATGCTGTTGAGGGCGACTCCTGCAATGGATTACCAAGGAGACGTGCACTGCAGTGCCGGCAGCCTCTCACTCTGTCTGCTCGCACTTTATGCTCGTCAGGGTATCTGTGGAGATTTTCTGACAAATTACAACTAAAACAACAATGTCGGACCTGCTTTTATTCAGCTTGCAAAGAGGTGCCTCAGTGAAGAAACGTTAAGAGAGGAGAAGTTGTGTTTTTTGTGTGTTTTAGGGTTAGGGTTAGGTTTCGTATCAGATGCAACATATCTGAAGTCAGTTTCCAGTCCATATCACATCATCATAGATTACATCCCTTACACCCTTTCCTTCCTCTCCATCCTTGCTCAGCCACAAGATGTTTATAGCGTTCGCTCAGCATAAAAGCTCATTTAACTGTCACAATCATGTTGGAGAGGCGGGAACACACGATATGGAAGTGACACTGATTAATTAATATTTATTTGACACGCACTGACACATGAACTTTGTAAACCCTTTCATATGTGTTGCAGAGACCTGCCAGTACAGTGAAACAGGCTATATCAGTGGGTGGAAAACCTTGAAGTGTCTTGTGCAAGGGAGGGGAGAAACTCAGGGGCCTCCCCTTTACATACTGTATTATACTGTGTGGTACAATATTTGTTTAGACATGAAAAAAGGAGGCATACACATAATCTACCATACAGTGTTGTGGTAATTGTAAGCTACTCACATGAAGTCATCTAAGTCAAATTGAAAGGAGAGTGGGCGACTGGACAAGCCTTTTCTTTGTGTTTTGTACAGTACAATTATGGTAGAAAGAAGAGAATTCAACATAGAGGAACATGACCGTTACACATGGGCGTCTAGTCATTCTTAATCTAGTCACTGTACTTGGATAATTCCATAAACACTGAATCATTGTGATACTTCAAAACTTTACAGGTGTTAAAACTTTCATTTGGGAGTTTTGGAAAATTAAATTTAGAAGATCTTTTGCACTGTGTTTAAATGAAAATAAATAAATAAATAAATAAATAAATAAATAAATAAATAAATAAATAAATAAATAAATAAATAAATAAATAAATAAATAAATAAATGACGATTATGTGTAAAAGAGAGTATTTGAATGTTTAGGACTGGCAGGGAAGGGTTAACAGTGGAAACTCTTCTCACTGGAAAGCGAAGGAGGCTCACGCACATCTACCCAGACAGCAGTGAGTCAGGTACTGTGTCGCTGTCGCAAGGGAACAATTGAGCAAATTAGGGGATTCTGAATTACTCTGTGAAAGGAAAATAGGGAGACAATGATTGAAAGTAAAAAAAAACAGAAATTTCCAGAATGATGTCAGTGTTGATTTACCTTGGTTCACTTGTTTGAATGCTCCCAATGAATGCTTTATGGCTGGGACTTTTTCTTTTTTGCAGGCCTTGCTTCACTAGTTCCACCATCCCTGGAGATCCAGCGTAAAGGTTTTGCGTATAAGGGTGATAGACGCCCGAGTAGCCCATCACAGAGCTGTGGACTTGGGAGGGCAAAGAGGAGGCTAGCAGGGGGAACATGTGAGGAGTGAGGAACGGGTATGCTACTGCTTGTGGAGAGGGTTGGAGGGGGTGGGCAGTGATTAAGGTCGAGTAGTTCTCTGCCATCCAAGCCCATGGAGAAGAGTAAGAGGAATGGCTGGTGGCAGGACGGGTAATAACACTGTCTCTGTTGTAGGGTTTCGCTGATATGGACGACATTCTCGGTTTCTTTCTTGGCGACGGCGGGCTGGTGGGGCCCTCTGCAGGATCGGAGGGGAGAGGATCTTTCGTGACGAGCCTGTTGTCCGCCTCCTCCGCTGGAGAGAGCTTCACCTCTGTCACTGGACTTCTTCTGGGCTTCTGATCCATCCCATCTGTGGCCTCTCTTGTTTCTTTTAACTCTGCAGTTCCTTTTGGTTCCTCCTCTTCTTTCGCCCTGTAGTCCAGGGTCTCGAGCTGTTTGCGACACTGCTCCTCCAGAGGCTGCATCTCCAACAGCTGCGCGGCCCTCAGCAGCAGGCGCAGGTCATCCACAGGCACCTCCAGGGTCTGGGTATAGGTGAAGTCCAAAACCTGTTGGAAGGTGTGTGGGGAGAAACGCTCCAGAGTGCAGTGGACCGGGCTGTCTGCGTCTCCCTGTGCCAGCTGCTGCGCCAGTCTCCTGCTGGCACAGGCCAGCACCAGCCG